>NC_055678.1:15852772-16458800 GCF_017976325.1 Chelmon rostratus
TCGATTTTAGAGGGTTTCACAAGCGGAGGAGCAACTGCAGCAAACCCTGCAACTGTGGCATGGCTTTAATTTCATTCCTTCTCGTTGTTCCTGAAAATACCAATTCCTTGTAAGGCAACATGATTTATCCAATAGTGCTACTTATGAAACAGCAAGGCAACATCTAGCCCAGCGGCAGCTTATAATCACTCTTATTTTCCATTCATATCCTGCAGGTGCCAAGCTGCCTGTCCCTGCATGTGGAAGTGGTTGTATTTTAAAAATCCCGCAGCCTCGATTGCAAGCTTGTTTCCCTCGGTAAAATGTACAAAACACACAAAACCGATCGCACTGATCACACTCAACTCTGCTGCTGTTTGGAAGCAAAGCTATTAAAGCTAAAGCACATGATGTCCAGCATGTTGTTGTGCCCCACAGCAGAGCCATCAGTGCAAAAGATGAGGGAGTGTGTTAAAAATATCTGGTTCAAAAGTGCAATGTGTCCATCAAAATGCGACCTCAGATGATGGGATGTTTCTGCCAAATCTGTCAAATGGTGGCTTTCCACTGTATCTGCACGCTGTGGTTAAAGTTAGGATGAGATCATTCGACAGCCAATCTATGCATGTTTAGAGTTGGGCAACTAAAGTAAACTCTGTATTGCTTCACCCGTGTTGGAGGCTCAGAGAAAAACAGCTCCACGGTGCAACTAGAGGTCAGAAACTCCACAGGGGACTCGCAACATCCTGCCTTATATAGCTATATATATAAATAGCTCTGTCACAGAAGCAACTAGTTTAGATTAAGATGACAATATGAATTTCATCAGCCGCACCACCTCCACAGCATCCACCTGTAGACTTTGATTCTATGTTAATATCGCCACCCTCAGGCTCCACTGGGGCTCATCAGTGACTCATTCAGTTTCATATTTGAGCCGCCACACGGTCCTGAATCAATGTGACTCGCGTCAGAAAGTTCCGGTGATCCCCCACAGAGCACGCCGCCGTGCGATCTATCACACAGCTTCCTGTTCAATGTGTGGAATCAAATAAGACTCAGCCTCGCATCAATTAGAAACGCCGGTGGAGTTCAGATGAGAGATTCAAAGGCGGCCGGCCTCATGTGGGCTTCATCGCTGTAACGGGACTGTTCTGGAATCGATGAGGAGAAATATCAGGGCTAGCTGATTGGATGCTGAAGGATCAAAGTTAGAAACACTGAGACAGTGGCATTTCACAGAGCTGAAGTGCAGGAGGTGGCACCACATCGGATCAATGCCGGCACGAAAACAGCTCAGTGTTGGGCTTTTTGCGTCATCTACACAGATATTCAGCGTCAAACTAACTTTGATCGTTATTATAAGAGGATTTCACAAAATGTACTGGCATTTCTTCCAGGGCTTTAGGAACAGTTCGTTATGTGCTCTTATTTCGAAGTAGGGCCTTCCACAACCGAAAATGATATAAATATACCCTGACTAGAATTATTGAGGTTTACAACAATACTTTCCCAGTGACTTTCATGCGAAATGTGGGAACCGCTGCAGGATATCATCAAAAGGCACACAGCTCCTGCCTACATGCCTTTTGATGATATCATTCTGATACATTTCATATTTAGATGGCTCTTCCACTGATTTTTGTGTAGATCTTTATAATTCTTGACTCACATTGCTTTGGAGGTGTGATTATGTGCGCAGTGTTGATTTACAGAGTACTGTATGCATTGAGTCTGGCTTTGAGATGCGAACTAATTCTGTGGTTGCAGCCACACCGGAAGAGCAACTATTTATTCAGTGACACACCTGAGAAAAGCTTCTGTTGCTCGTCGTTAACAATCAATTTGTTATTGTTCGAGGGGCAGTTCAACACCTTTCGGCTTTCACACTTCGACTGATGATTCAACTGCTTTCATTGATTACATGTCAGCTGACCTTTCAGTGGCTATCATGGGTTACACAACACTTTAACTGCTTTCAGCCTATCCTCTTCAACTGTTATTGCAACTACAATCAGCACTTACATACACGCATTTCAGCATTTACACTTCAACTGACTTCAGCTGACACCTGAAGGGCTTTCGGTGTACGACCTCTGCTAACGCATCAACTCAGCTGGCAGAGTTCAAGTGTTTTCATCTCTCACACTTCAACTGATGCTGCTTTCAGTGTTTACATGTCAGCCAACGTTTTATTGGCTTGAATAACTTTGGACATCAAATGACGTTTCAGCTGTTCTCATCTCTTTTACTTCAGCTGACACCTGTGTATGTCATGAGACAGAAAGATCTGAAAGATGTGTAACAGTATCACAACCTCCTCTAAATGCCACAATCCACACTGCAAACACGAACACAGCAGAGCTTCTGTATTAGTTAGAAGGTTTCTGTGAAGGTGACATAAATTAGTTTAGTGGCAGCACCACGCCTTGTATCCCTGAGGTAAATGAGCACATTCATAATTGAATAATGGAGATTTAATTTGTTGGCTATTTATAAATAATGCCAGGAAGCTGAAGCTGTTCGACCTCTAAATATTTCAAACTTGAGTGTTTTGGGGGTTTTGCACCTTATATACAGGCCATTTGAGTGCAGGGCACACTAACAGCATGTGCTGGCATTGCATGGAAGTAAAGCAATATACGCTTCATTATCCTCCAATTTTCAGATGTGTAAGTCTTTGAACTTAGAAAGTCATTGAGTTTTTTACCTGAATAACTGTAACAATTGGGTTGTGTGTGTAGTTTTTCCAAAGAATGCATCCAGAACTTGTATATATGCCGTATTATGACAGTAACAGATATAAGAAATGAATCACAGAAGATTAAAGTACTTAAATCAAAGCAACACAACTATTAACACGAATGTGCAATGAGTGAGTCGTTTAGATGCTTACACTAAAACTGCAACTATTTCAGCCAACACTTCAATTCCTTTGAGCACTTTCACAAAAACTGTAACTCCAATGCAATATTTCAAATGCAAATAATAAATCAACCTCTAAAGTGCGTTTCCACCAACAGTTTTAAACTAAGCAAGTGTACAGAATTTTTTTTTTTTTTTCCAGAAAGTTAAACATTTGCTTCCCAGTTCTGCAGAGTCTGGCTACATGTCAAGTTTAGGGTTGTGAGCGTTTAATCAAAAGAATACAGTCAATAATGCCGGCGCGTGGACGCGGCAGAGCTCTTTGTTCCGCACTCAGACAGTGAATGTGCGTCTGTGAAGGTGACCTTCAAATTTATTATTTGCACACACCACACCATGAGCCTAGACATTTGCTAGCTATGTATTTATGCATATACATGCAGAAAATGTAATTGACCCATATTTGACATGCGTTAAATCCAGACAGTTTAATGGAGAATGCAGGAGCCGGATAATCAGGTAATTTAGTCCCAATTATTCTGCCATACGAGCAGAGCTTCAGGTGCCAGATAGCTGTTTGGTTTGCCTTGTTTTGGCTCAGTACAAACCTCCTCTGACCTCCCTCTGCTTCACCTTATCATGACTGACGTCCCAGAAGGCCTCTGTCAAACACTGACTTACGCTGGTAAACAAGAACGTCTTGAGTTAATGCCCATCAGTCTCTTGTTTTCCACGCCTGGCTGTATTGCGTCACTAATTTCCAACCGCGCTGACGAGGAGAGAGTGTTATTTGGAGGCCATCGGCCATCTTAATTTGGTTTAGTGAGGCTGATGGAGTGTTAGTCTGCCTGCTCTCGGGGTGCAGAGGGGGGTCGGATAACTAAAGCGCAGATGGAAATGAGACATCAGATATAGACGGGGCCGCTCTAATCATACGCTCCTGCAGCATTCAAAAACGCGAAGCAGGAGTCAGAATATTCCAGCTCATCCGGGATGCCCTGCTGTCAGCCATGAAATGTTGAAATTAGAATATAAAAGGACCCAGACAGGTGAGAGAAAAACCAGCGGGGAATGTAATAGGAGGCAAAAAGAGTGGAAAACAGTGAGGCACAAGTAGGACTATCTGTGACAGTGAATTTAATTGTGTTGGAAATGGGTTTTTTGCTGGTTTGTGTCAGATGATTGGATTTATTTAAGGAAGGAAGTGAGGGTGGTAAAGCCAGTCGAGACTATTATTTTATATATTCAGCGACACCTGGGATTAGTTCCACACACCAGCATATTTAAAAGTTACAACTTCAAAAGGTAAACGATCCCAACTGCTTTCACCGCTGCCCCAAAGACAACGGGAGATAGCACAACCTAAACTTCTAGCCCAAATTCCACCTCCTACGTGCCTGCTGGGGAGGTGGTTTTAAAAACATCCGCCGTGAAAACTTCGTGCAAGTTGCTACTTTGCTCGCCGTCTCACTTTTCGAGCCACCCTGCAGCGTCACCATCCATCAGCAGCCGAGCTGTGAGATGTCAGATTCATGTGCAAAGAAAACTGCTTTTTTTATTGCATATCAGCAGTTAAATGTGTTTGGGAGGGTTGTCATCACTGTCATTTCTAGCGGCACACATCGAATCACACAAGCGATTAATTCAAGATCTTACTGAGCCTAAGTAATCACATTTTGTATGGATGAGGATTCAAAGTCTTTTACACGTTTTGAAAAACTTTGTGTTTTCTATCCAGGAAGGCTTTGCTTGGCACACGAATTGCAGCTGCTCAGTTGCTTGACAGTGTTTTCTTCTTCTACTGCAGCAGTGGAGGATTTTCAGCCATTTTTTTCTTTTCTTTTTGCTCAATTTAGAAAGGCAGGATTAATATACACACACAGTTTTGTTTGGCCGCAAGTCAAAGTTTTTAGCCCCATTTCTCCTTAAAGGCATACTCCACTGAAAATATATCTTTTAGTGGCTGTGATGACACTGCAGCGTGCTCCTTCACAGAGGATTGGAGCTGTGGTCAACTTGTTCTCGCAGAAGTCACCCAGTGTAAAGGCAAAAGGAAAACTTGTGGTTGAAAAAGTTTCTTTGGATGTATAGATAAGTTTTCACACTTTTTGTGCTGCCACTCTGTGTCTCTGCTGGGAATCCACGCTGACCACAGCTGAGGTCCTCTGTGAAGGATCAGAATACAGACGTGGTGAGTTTTTTAACCATCGGCTTTGCCTGAGCAAATAAGCACTTATTTCTTTGTGTTTGTAAATCCACAGCATGCCTGCAGAGACTGAGAAATGATTAAAAAGCTCATGAAAGCAAGACGAGTGTAGAATACTGAAACCTCCCAAAAATAGGACCATAAATCAACTCGGCAATCATTACATCGTGTTGCATTATCTTATATTTGTATATATTGCTGTTGTAGAGTGCACGGCATAATTTGGAAATTAATTCAGGATATTTCCATATCCTGCTATGGATAGGGCATAAAGCATGGGGGCTTTGCTGTTGCGCAGTTTTGCTAGTTGTTTAGCACGATGCTAATTTGAATCAACAAGCTGCTTTTTAGGAGTGTCTGTGTCACTGTTGTCAGTAACACTTATCCCTGACAGGGAGGTAATGTTACCAGAGCAGGCCTGTATTTTAATAAGATGAGTGTGCAGCCCACACACACATGCACACTGTGACGCACACACACGCCTGAAGACAGCCAGAGTGTGCAGGATAAGATAAAGCAGGTGTAGATACGCCAAAAAAGGAAAACTACAGCACCTCATAAAAACATCTGAGTGTGTAAATCATGGTCAGCTGCAGCCCCTGATGGTGCCTCTCACATGTTACCATTACATCTGATTCACAGAAAAAGCTCCCAACTATCCCAAAAATAAATACACTGAACTATGAAGGCATTTCCAGAACCTTTAAAGATTGGAATAAAGATTTTTTTTTCAGTAGTTGCAACTATATTTCTGAATCCAAGCAGCTAGAAACGACATATGGTCTTTTACTATTTTTGTAAAACACACACAAAATATTTTTTTTCTTTTATATTTACATCTGAACTATTGGACAGAAACATCAACAGAACGAGGCACAACTTGAGAAACAGGCTAAAATCTTTTTTTATCGTGCAACAGATGGTTGATTTATTCATCCAGATGGTTCAAAGAGTCTTTGAGGATCCTGGAAAAAGCTACAGAACAGCACTAAGTGTTGTTTAACGACCTACTGGGTATTTCAGACAACGCTGGGAAAATAGGATGCGCAGCTACAAACTGAGGCTACACCTGCTGAAGATGTGCCTGCATACTGGGACTCACACACTACAGATATATCCAACGCACACTGTGGACAAAGACTAGAAAAAAGAGCACTTCTGTTTCTCCATCTCAATGATTGGCAGTGTGGAGAGCGTCTGCTGAGCCAAAGGCAGCATTTTAATTGAAACATGTTTTAGTTTGAAGCAGGACTCTTTCTTTCATCAGTGGAAATGAACACAACGCTGTCTTTACCTGCTAATCTGCCCGCTTTCACTTTGTGTGTTTGCTGTCCCTAAATTGTTTAGCAGCAGCCCTCCAAATGATACAAATGTGTGATTGTCACAGTTTAAAGTTGTTTCTGTTTCATGCTCACATTGTTATATCAGTTTCCAAAGGCAGTTGTTTATTAAGTTCTCGTGTGCTCCTGCAGAGTTCTTAGCAGTTTCATAATTCAGTGTAGTTAATGATTTAATTCATTATTATGTGTGAAAGTCCAACCAAATATTTACACGTTGAACAGCATTAACACACAGAGCACAGATCAGTGTGGAGAAGATGCATATCTTTGGTGTGTGCCTTTAGTTGTGAACACAATTCTAAAGTCGAGATGAAATCTATGCTTGTTTGTATAAAAGAGTGCGCGCTGCTTGTTATCAGCAGAAATCATTTTCTCCTGTTCAGGTTCGTGTTGCGTGCTGTTGTTTGTGCTAAAAGCAGACGTGACATTTTAAGCTGCGACCACATTTGTCACAACACTGGCGCTGTGATATACAGAGCTGAGGCCCAGAGTGCAGCGGGTGTTACATCATTCTCGCTGCCGCACAACCGTGCAATTATGCATCTGTGAATGAGATCGTTAAAATGAAAACATAAAAATAAAATGTTGTAAATAACGTCTGCTATTGCTGGAAGGAAGAGATGAGAACCCTGCTCCAAACGAGGAACACAGATCAGGTGTACTGTACAGCTAAAGCTCTTTAACCTGCCACTGCTGCCGAGCCACTGAGGACAACTGGCAAAATGTGCAGATATTTTAAATCAATGCACCTTGTGTGCAGCGTTCGTTCATCTTCACTGACTGACCCTGAAGGAAAACAACAGATTTGAGTGAGGCGGCCTCTTTGTTCATGATGACAGCAGAGACGGATCCTTCTGTAACGTGTTGCTACTTGTTTTCTGTGAACTCCTGCAGTTTTATCCTTAGAAAGTTAAATTACTGTATAGACAATGTTTAGAAATGTGGAGTTGGAGAACTGACACAAAAATTTCATGATGTTTTGAACTGTCAGGGACAGTTTTCTTCAGTGTTTCCGCAGGAGGGGGAGGTAGTGACAGTCAGGCAAACTTAACCCTCTATCTCTGTTCAAGGATGTTTTTTTTTCAGTTAAGCAAGACTTATGTTTGATGCAAGGGGTTCAAGGGGGTCCCATTGAAGCTACTAACACATAGCGTCCGATGAGGGTTGGATCTTGCGCCACAACAGAGTATCAGAATCAATGCAGCAGAACCAGAGATATTGTCTTTCTTTTTCCATGCACTCTACTCCCTTCCTACATTGCCCACAATGCAACTCGACCATTGCAGAAGAGCTGTATTGGAGCTTCATGTGTGTTGAGCGACTAGCGGCTAATGTAGCGTAGAGCTTCAAGCCCCAACATCTAACTTGTAGTCTTCAACCCCAACCGACGAGGACTCAGGTGACATCACTTGAGGACACTTTATCAGATCTTGCACAGCCCCCTCTGGAGCCACGAAATGCTTTGTATGACTTATATCTGCTCTTCAACACCTGTAAACAGACTTTGATGTGTAAAACTGGTGGAGTTTGCCATTAATTATATTCCCATAGCAACAGTGATGATAGGCTACGAACACACATATATAACTGGAGTTAGGTGGAGGTCACTTCTATTTCACCTTGTCTCAAATTGAACAGGAGACTGCAGACGTTTGCAGTAGAGGTGGCTAGAACTGAGTCTTCGACTTTTCACTATCACCCTCCTGGAGTCTGAGGATATTTTCAGACACTCTGATGTTGTTGTCAGCTTGAACAAATCAGCAGTATTTTCAGTCACATGACTTTCTGTAAAAAGTAGTTTTAGACCCATGGCGACAAACTGTTTTGGTCACTTGAGGTGACTCTGTTGGTGTGTAATATGGTCAGAAAGTAGCGATGCTACGTCGTTGTATTCATGATTAATCATTATTACAAATGTGCACAGTGAAAAGCAACATTTTACTTACCTAAGATATCAGCGGAACGATCCGTGTCCCATGAGGTCAGATTTGTTTTGCTCGTGTGTTTGTGCGACCTGAGAGTCATGTGTCTGCAGTGACACTTCATTCTTCACTAAGATGAAATGTGAGGAATGGACATCAGTCTCTGTTGCCCGCAGGGACATAAATCTGCTGCAAACACACTCACCTGAACACAAAAGTTTGGATTATCACATTCATGAAAGATGCCAAAACTTAAAATAATAACTGTAAAATCAATTTTAAATCATGTTTTCCCCAAACAGGTCTTCAGTCCGTCTTCACATCTTGTGTACAGATGTACTCAAGAGAATCAAGCAAGCAACGAAAAAACTTGAAGTGCATCCTCCTTTTTTCCTCCAACAATCAAACCAACGGTCTAATGTGTGTGCTTAAAAATCCAAGCTCAGTTTAATGACTTGTTTTTTTTATATATATATTTATATATTATTCCTACAAATACATGGTTTTCAGCACTTTGAAAAACGTTCACTTTCCTCAGTAAACCAAGAAAGCTAGAAATATCCTACAGTGAAAAAAAGAGACAAAGACAAACCATTTTGACAAAAAAAAAGAAATCACAAAAAAGACATGAAAATAACAATGAAATTAAAAAACGACATCCTGTACAAACACTATGGCCCAATAATTTAAGAAAATAGTGTCTCTAAAACGTTCATATTGCTTTGTACCTCCACTGACCGGGCAAAGCCCGCCCCGTGCGACACCAGGCAGTTCAGACAGCGACCACAGAGGGCGCCAGATCCCAGGTACTGGTGTCACTCCAGAGCTTATGGGGTCAAGCTGCAGCCAGTGGCATGCAGGCGTAGCAGAAGAGAACCAGTCATGTTTGTGTTGTTGTTCCGTGTGTTCTCTTCTTCTCTGGTTGTTTTGGCAGTAACAATACAAAGACAAGGGATGGTCACACTACTACAGTACTGCACTCCTTATGAAACCAAGGATGTTTTTACTGTTTGTTGTAGTTTCACCATTATTACTCTCTACAGCATTATTACTAGAACTATCACCATCACAGATACACAGAGTGCATCGTGTGTTTGTGTGTGTGGAGGGTTAATCCGGCTGTGTGTGTGTGTGTGTGTGTGTGTGTGTGTGTGTGTGTGTGTGTGTGTGTGTGTGTTGGTGTGTGTGTCGGACTGTCAGTGTTCAGTGCTCAGAGCTTGTCTTCTCGAAGGAGAAACTGGGCAGAGTCAGTAGCTTGGGGTTGGTGTTGGGGTTTGGCGAGCCTCCGTCCTGTCCCGAACCCTCTCCAGCTCCCAGGTCAAAGGAGTCCTTGGAGTCACTGGAGGGCGCTCTCCTCCTCAGGCAGGTGTCCCGGCTGGGCAGAGGAGGGGGCATCCCCAATCCCCCTAGCCCCATGCCCCCGAGTCCACCCATGCCCGGGTAGAGGCCGGGCTGAGGCTCCACTTCGTCTGGGGGGTCCACAGAGATGCAGGGCGGGCTCATCTTCTTCTTGCGTCGGGGTGAGGGCAGCGAGGTCTGAGTGGGGGTCTGGCTGTGGATCTGCAGGCTGTCGGCTCGTGACACGAAGCCGGAGGAAGTGGAGGTGGTGCTGCGCTGGGGGCTGGACTCCACCGAGGAGCATAACTCTACAGAGTGGCGTCGCGGGTCGTCCAACCAGGAGTAAGGGCGGGGGCGGGGCAGGAGGGCGCTGCGACCCTGGGCGTCAGCGCTGTGGAACCTCTTCAGCTGCCTCAAACATGGACTCCGGCTTCCCTGGCAGCCTGCGTAGCTACTGTAACCCTCATTACCGCCATCACCACTGTCCTCCGTCATGACGTCGTCACTGCCAGCCAACCCTGCGTGGGTAATGAGGGACACTTCCTGATCCACCGAGGCTTCCTCATGTTGGTGCAGCCTGGCTGGTAAGGGTGGTGGAGGAGGCGAGGAGGAGGAGGAGGAGGAGGATGAGGATGAGGGGGAGGAAGAGGTGAAGCAGTGCTGGTCATGAAGCTGGGTGTGCACGCTGCTGGGGCGCGAGGGTTTGGGGGAGGCGCCTGGTGTGGCGGGGACCAGGCAGAGAGCAGGCTGCTGATGATGATGGGAGCAGGGTGAGGGAGAGTTGGAGGGGGAGGAGGTTGAGGGGGATGGAGGGAGGCTCAGAGAGGCCTCATTCATAAGTCCATCATTGCTCTCCCCTCCGTCTGAACACAGGGCCTCCTGGGAGTCAGTAGACACTGCAACCTGGAAGACGGGGCATGGAGGGGAGGGGAGGGGGGTGAGATATTTAGGAGAGAGGGGCGAAGAGATGGAGGTAAATATGCAATGAGATGGAGGAGAGCGAGGGTATGGGGGACCGGGGAGGATGAGAGGGAGAAACTAGTTAGTATGCGATGATGAGGATGAGAGGCAGCAGTCTGGGTCAAAGTTCACCGTCTGGCCAGCATATTCCCAGAGTCCTCTCTGTTCCTGTCACTGCAGGCAGCGTGGGGTTAAACTGGAATTGCAACATTCTTCCATGAATTATAACATGGAAGCACAGAGGCTACACCGCATTACTCAACGGCTGCTTTCCATATTAAGATTTGTCAAGACTAAGTTGAGTAAACAACTTTTGACATTATTGGATGTGTTCTGTCTTTGGTTTTGTGTTATTAATTTCCTGTGCAGTGCGCCTGTGGAGGCAGAGCCATTATTTTACATTTATATATGAATTGTTAGAGCGCCCCTCCACTCAAAAATGCATCTTTGTGGTCACTTCACGTGGATGTTCGAGCTCGGCTGTGCAGAATGATGCAGAGGTTGATACTAGAGGGTCGTTTTCACGTGCACCAGCAGGACTCGGTGACATCACAACTTCCTGTTCCAATATGCAACTTACACCAGTGTGATGTGGAAACGTCGAACCGCCAGTGTAGAAACATTGTGAAAGGACTTCTCAGTAAATTGGAGACATCTTGCGTGCAGAAGTTAAAAAATATTTGCATATTGATAGATTCTGAGGTGGAAGGCGTAAAGGTAATGTTTTAAACTAAAAACAAAAAATCCCCCAAACAATTTGTTAATTGAACTTTTTTCCAAACCATTATTCAGAAAACATGTCTGGTAGGGGTATTTACATGAACTAAAATTAACTACTTATACTCAAATGCTACAAAAAATTGTTTTGGACAATTTTCCCCACATTTTTTGTACATACAGATCATGAATGTGACAAAAAAAATGACTTTGAGTTTGAGAATCCTTCACCTTGAAGCTATAGAATAAATAAAGACCTCTCTGTTAATCATGTTTCAATTCAGTACAACAGAGGATGTCTAAGTAGTAGATACCAACTGATGTGAACAACATTTCCAAGTAAGAGGCTCCTATTTACTGTTCTCCTCATTTGACCCAGTACCAGAACGTGTGCACTGCTTTTTTTAGTTGGACAGAAGGACTCAGCTGATTGTGTGCCGGCTGACATAGTGAACTCTGAGCCAGACCGCCTGACCCTCTAACCTTTGACCAGTCTCACAAAACCCTGTAGACTGTCGGCAGCACACACACTCAGTTGAATTTAAAACCAAATTTTGATCAGTGTTTCCATGCCGCCATCCTGCCCTCTGAATAAATCTACAGGGTGTGAGGCCAGTAGTCAAAGGGTGAACATAATATGTGGCTACTGTAGGAGAGGAAGGGTTAGTAAGCACAATGGCTGCTAAAACTCATAAAAAGTCCTCATGAATTCATGACTTGTTCCTCATCAACCACAAACCAGAGAGAGGAAATTAGTGGTGTTTGAATTCAATTGTGTTGAATCGGATCAATTAAATTGTCTTGAATTTATAGAGATGAGGAAACGAGGCATGCATGAGTTTCAGGGCACAGCACTTAAAAAGAGGAATGTTTGGAATCATGAGTTTCCCTGCATGAGCCTGAGTGGTGTGACCACAGAGACACCTAGTGGTCAAAGTTATCACCACCAGACCAGGCCAATCACCAGCCAAGCAATCAAGTCACTAATAAGATTACAAATGAACACCCTGTCAGACTTTTTGAAGCAGCGGGTTAAGTGCAATTACAACTATGCTCTGGTTAACAACTGTGTACGTTTCAAGCACTAAGCTAGAGGATAGAAAATTCACAAGTGCTCTATCACTGTGGTACCATGTGTACAAAATGGCCAAATGCATATGGACAGCACTTGCTGTTCTGCAGCAATCCCCTGAGTTGTATAGCTTGAAGTGTAGTAAGTGCACTGCATTTTGGGTAAATTTCTCAGCCAAATAACATCTTTGTCTGGCATCACTCAGCTAGTGAATTATCCACCTTGCTCCTGCTGCTCATATAAGAGTATAGAAGAATGAAGGTTTCCTACAGGTGAAGCTACCTGTTAGAGAGTTTGAGATGCTTGTGGCTGATGGTTAGCAGTAGACCAAAATCTAAGGGGTAACAGAGGGAAAGAAGGAGGAAAGCCTGTGTGTGTGTGTGTGTTAGTCTGTCTGTGAGGAAGATGAACATGGAGTCCAGTGTTTCTGAAAGGCCCAGTGGTAGCTAAAGTCTGCTGTTTGTTGCCCTTTCAGAAGCAGGAGTATCTGTGTTTGAGCAGTAGCTCAGGGTCGGGTGGCTTTTGGGCCCAACTGAGCTGAGATCAGAGAGTAACAGATACAGTATGGAGAATGAGGCAGCACGTAAGTTAGCGACAGACATGAACACCAGGAAGAAGGAGAGAAAGAAGGAGGAAGAAAAGTGAAATTGTTTAGAACATGCAATGAGGAACGATGAACGCTCTAAACCGATTTTTCTGTGGGACAGGGTCTGAGGGCAACAATCTGGAGGGAAAAACAGAATAAACCTGCAACATGTTTTTAAAAAAAGCTGCAATTTGATGAGCAACAAGTCATACAGTGTGAGAACCAAGTCAAAGCTGTATGAGAAATGAATTACTTTCGTATAATAATAAAGTCGTCACTTCATGAGGAACAATAAGTAGACAGAAGTATAGTATAGGAATTATACAAGTGTTAGCATTTACCTTTTTTTTCACCACAATTGCTACATCTTTCCCATAAAACTTTAGTTTTATTCTTGAGATATTAAATTATTATTTCAAAATTCTTTCATAACACTTCTTTTTCTCAAAATATTAGAACTTTCTTCAAATTTATTTCCCAACAGTGGCCCTGATATGCTGCTAATTATAACCCAAAGGTCTCTAGATTTTAATTTTCACCAAACACTCCAGCAGCTCTTTTAAAGATCAGCTTCTTGTCTCTACTAGAAAGTGCTTTACTCAGTAAAATCGGCCTCTGTGGTGTTTGGTATGAATAAAAACTTCCAGATGAAAGGGCCTCAATGGCACATGGTTGAGAACCAGGGGCAGAAAACACAGCTGTCATCACATACAGAACAGATACGGACAGGAGGAGACTGTCATCAGAAACAGTGTGATTTAGTCACCTGTCTGCGAAGCGTGCGGCTGAGTGTGTGTGTGCGTCTGGGAGGGGGTAGTCGCGGTATACTCTCCGAGTCTGAGTGGCTGTGGGGGCTGATGGGTCTGAAGAGGTCTGTGGGAACGGTCAGCTGCTGGGAAAACTCCTCTGGTTGCGAGCGCACCGAGCCACTGGAGCCTGCACACAAACAAGGACCGCTCTGAATATGACGGGGAAATAACGCCAGCTGGTGTGGCGATCCTCTGAGAAAATGACCCGCAATGACCCCTGTGGTGTCACTGGGTGTCATTTACTTGAAATGTAATTCTGTGTCACACCTGATTGGGCCCTGTGGGTGCCCAGCGTGTGCTGGGGCCCCTGCGTCTGTGCTAGAAGCTGTGCTGGAGCCGCGTGGCCAAGGGGCTGCGGGGGGAGGAACATGTAGCTGTCGTTGGGCAGGGAGTGTGTGCGTCCCACCGCAGGCTTCCTGACGCTCAGCAGGTTTTCCTCCAGTGGCTCCCCAGGATCGAGCTGCTCTGGCTGGGGAAAGAGAAGAGAGAGTCAGGGTCCCTCTGGAGCTGGAAGGATTGGGGCTACTCTTTTACTCAAGCACTGTCACACTCGACACACAACGTGAACAAAGAGGCAGTGATCGTCAGCATACACAGAAAACAGACAGGATCTTTGCATGTTGGAGTTGACTGGCACAGAGCTGCCACAGATCACAGAAACAAGACTGTGCTAGGCTGAAATTTACAAGCACTTTCTTTCTTTTAGTTTGTCTTTAAGGGTATGACACAGTGCGTCTTGTGTCTGCCTTCACCCACGCCGTCATGAAACTTAACGTAAGCCTGCTCCGTGATTGTGTGTCAGCTGGTGCAGTGTCCTGCAGCCTGACCCATTACAGAACCGGTTCACACTCATCACAGAGCTACTGGAGCTCCAGCACACTTTACACCCCAGTAGCAAACACACGGCAACTCAGATAGGAGAGAAAACTACTACAACGACAGAGGACCGTACAGACACAGAAGAAGACTGATAGGAAAGGGAGTGTGAGAAAAGACGTGGACTCACATGTAAAGCACACAGAAAAAAGACAGAAAACTGAAGGACAGAGAAAGAGCTAGAGGATAAAGGTTACAGAGAGAGAGAGGAGAAGGGAAAATAAGAGTTAAAGAGTAGAGGTGAAGGAGAAAAAACTGCAAACTGGCAGGTGAGGAGGCGCACTACTCTACTGGACTGGACTGGAGAGTAACACACATTAGGCTGGAAAGGTGGGATGAGAAAGAGAAGAGAAAGTTGGGGGCACATGGTTAGATTCACCAGGGTCTTTCAACGCCTCTTGCACTCCTCTACCTCCGCACTCCCCTCCTTTTCTTTGCATCTGTCCCAGCACAATCCAGTTATCAGTGATTTCGTGTCAAATGTTGGCCGGGGCTCTCTGCCTCTGAGACTGCAGGTTCATCGATCTCGCTGCATCGCTGGCCTGGATGTGCAGCACGGGCCAAGGTTACAGCGACCCTCCCTGGGTATGCAATGTGATCATTAACGAGCCAAACTGGTGGCTAATTACCAGATGACATTCAATTCATTTTCGATTTAGAGGGAAGGTGTCCTTTCCCTCAATGACAGAGAGTCCTCTGGGACAGGACATCGTAGAGGAATGTACACATTCGTTCTGGTGAGGATGCATATAGAAGCCTCAATGCATGACAATGTGCCATGGTATAAAAAAATGATGGACGAGGTGCCGACAAAGAACACGACGATTAAAATGTGAAGCAGCGTTCCTTCCACCAAGTCCATTATTTTCTGAATCAAGAGATTTCGGAGTGCATTACCACGCGTATACCATGACCACTTAATGCAGCTGGCTCAGCTTGTTTTCCACGGGGAATAAATTACATATTGTAGCCGTGGTGTGTGCGCTTAAGCACTGATTTAGAATACTGGTTAGACTGCTGACCCTCAATTATGGCTAAGGTGTTCTGATACGTGATTTCAACTCGCACACGGCAGCCAATCAGACACCCATTCAGGATGCATGCGTGTATTTATGAAGAAGTATACTCGGGAACACTTTCTGGGTCTGCGATTTCCTGGTAATTTCCTCAGAAGTTTCCTGGAAAGAACTATATAACTTGGCACTAATTATAGAGAAAAGAGTGACAAAGTTAATAAATACGGTCAGTTGTGTTTAGTTCATGTGCAGGAAATGGCTCCATTTTATCCCAAATAAATATTAATTAAGCCCTCTTACATTATATGATAATTATTCTTGACAGTATGATAAATTGCTTGCTTTAAGAAAACATTTTCCATGTTCAGCTGACCTGCTGTACACTGACTAAAAGATATTTTATTAGCAGTTAAATAGAAATATTTAACTGGGGTTGCATCAGATGAACAATGTCTTCACTGTCCCTTTAAGTAATAACAAATTACACAGTTGTTTCCAGGAACTTTCTTACGAATTTACAGTCACATGAAAGAAATTACAGGAAACCATTGGACCAGTATAATAAAGTCATTATGTATTTTCTGTAGGTGTGGTATAAAGTAATTCATCAATGGGACCTAATAAGTTGTTAAAAATAGGCCACTAGATAATTAGTAAATTTGCGACTTTGCTGCCCCCCAGTGGTAATATGAAAAACAGACTGTATCAGCTCAGTTTGAACTCTTTTACTTTCTAACTGAAATAAATGGCAGTTTGTATAAAGAGTTCTAGCTGCTAAATGCTCCACTATGTTCAGCTAATTGCTAACTCTGTCTGTCTGCTGTTAGAGTAGAGTACAGGACAGTTTTTCTGAAAAAAGCTACCGACTGACAAGAGGCTTTGGAAGTGCCCTGGGAAAGGCAACACTACAAGATACTGCAGAGGGGCAGAGGGAGGGATGGAGGAAGAGAAAGACAGAAACTGTCAGTACATTGCATTCCAGAGTGGTAAGAAAGAGGGGGTTAAAATCGTCGGGGGCCGAGTCGTCTGTCAGAGCTAGGGACCAGGATTTCTCAGAGGCCAGAGACAGAGCGTCCATCTCCGCTAGAGGGATCTAGGCAGGAAGAGACAACGGCTGGTGAGCAGAGGAATCAAAACGCACACTCCGCGCAACACACAGAAAAGACCTGCAGCTAACAGGGATAAACACATGTTTGAAAGTGAAAGCAGTGAATGTGGCAGATCAAACAACAAGGACAAAAGATGAGGCAACGTTCAGAGGCTGGAAACCACATGAGAACTTTTCTTCTCACATGAAAACTTTTTAAACAGGATTATTGTGTTGTGGGGTTACAAACAGCAATATTATGACCGGGTACAGACACACACACACACATACACACTTTTGTTTGGACTTTTATCCTTGTGAGGACACTCACTGACATAATATATTCTCCTAGCCCCTAACCCCTGTCCTCACAAGGTCAAGCTCACAGGGTGGAAAATCAGATTGGTTCTCACAAAGATAGCTGAACAAGTACACACACACATACTAAAACATAGAGCCTGATGATTCGGAACAACAGAAAAACTGCTATACGTGATGCAAATGAGACACACACACAGGGGGACAGGGAGGGGTCTCATTTCTACTGTATGTGTTGTAATGGCAGAGGGTTAATGTTAATGATGTGCCCTAAATCCGCCGAATCCAGGATGCTAGTTTTGAGTGAACTCTGAATCCTCAAGCTCTGCCGGGTTTTCAGTCCCGCAGTGTTCGGAAGCCTTGGCCATCGCTGGCTCCTGTGTATTTGGCCTCGTAGCTGCTTAACAGGGGAAATGCTTTCTGACAGGCAAATGGGCCATCCGAGCAGAGAGGCGCAGGGGCTTAAACTCAATGGAAAACATTTCTGCTAACGTAACGGGAGGAGAGAGGTGGCCTATGGCGTCTAATAATGACATCTCAAACCCATTTGAAGCTTTTAGAAGATGGGGTTTTGCGATGCTAATGTACTTGGTTCAAATTTGCCTTCAAATGAGGGACAGAGGCACCCGGATGCATTATTCAGTGACTCAGTGATCCATAGCTGATTGATTGAGCCATTACTCCACAGCCTCGAGTGTAAGAGTGTGATCTCCCTGCTCCAGGAATGCCTTTGTTCGGTCACGACTTTGCTGAAACTGCTTAATCGGGATTCACGTGTGCTGGAAACACACTAACATGCCGCACATACATGCAGACACAAAGTTGTGTGGAGGAGACAGAGCAAACTCTAAACTGTGTCAGTGAGGCTGCTGAACCAGACCCAAAACCTGCCAAGCATGACTGAGTATAAGTGAGCGGAGACGTGAGCGGGGAATGAGATCATAGCTGAGGCGGGATATGACGCACTGCACTGTGGTGGGCAACGGGGCTGGTTAGACAGGGAAAAATATTCAATGTGGAGGAATGCCAGGACGAAAATGGTAATGGCTGTAGGGCTGCACGACATGTACAAAACAACACATTAGCATGCCTATTCATGAATCTTATGAAGTTTTTATGGACGGTTTGTACAAAGTTCCTGCAGAACTAACTGTTACTTTGCAGGCCAGGGATTCTGTACTCTACAACGTGACCCATCTTTAAGTAATTCAGTGTGGTATTGAGTCATACAATTTCATTTTTATGAAAACGAGTGGTAAATTCTGCCAATAGTGAGATAACGTCACCTGTTTTTCATCTAAATCTATTGTTTCAAGAGTCAGCCAAGCTCATCTCCATACTAATGGAGCAACTGCTTTATTTAAAGGGTCAGTTCATCCAAATAAAAAAGAGAACATATTTTCTTTCTTAGCTCTTGTACAGTGGCTCCGACCTTTTTTTTTTTTTTTTGCTTTTTTGCCTTAACGTTTTAAAGAAAGTTTTGAGAAGGTCAATTAAATAAATGTTTTGCCTCATTTCACTGTCTGGTTCTGTGACCTCTGAGATTCATCTGGTTAACCCTTGTGGGGTCCCGTTCAGGTTTTTTAGATTTGATTTGATATATGGGTCTACAAAATCTATGATCTAAGATGTAATATGTTAAAGTGAGAAATATTATTGTCAATGTGGTCCTAAGATGTAAAACATGTCGATTAAATATAACTCTAACGATTTCTTTGGTAGAATGTCATCCCAGTGAGGTCTGTGGATTGTCCTGAGTGACCGGGACGTTGTTTTTGATTGTTGCTCTTACTGGTGTATTTTTAACACGTCTTTATTAAATCATGGGAGCACAACAACCACAAACAAAATGCCATTCACCTGTATTGCACTGGAGTTGGATGCTAGTCCCAAAGATGAATATCATGAAGAGAAGCCTGGGCTAAAGTATCTGCATAACAGGACACCACTAATTGAGGAAATTAGATTTTTTTTAATGTAATTTGGGGGAACTGGCCCTTTAAAGGCATTATCACTTGGTTTAAGAAAGTCCTTGTGTGAAACTGCATTGAAAAAAGGGGAAATGATTGTATTTTGACTTGAAGGAAAACAGCACTGTATCTGCAGCCTTTCTGGTCTTTGTTTTTGATAATCAAAAATTACAGCAGCAACTATCGCATTACACAATTTTCTTTTCTGAACTACTTGTGCAGCCCTACACGTTGGATAGAAATAAGACCCGTTGGACATGGAATGGAGGAAGTGAGTCATCATTCTGGTGATTATTGACCTTCTTGTCGGTGCTGTGCTTGCTGGGCTTGGGGGGCAGCGCGTAGTAGTGGCAGATAGAGCCAGACAGGTTGTCCATCAAACTCAACTCTCCCTCCATTGAACCCTGGATGACCAGGGAGACCGAGTCAAACTGCGCTCTCCGCTGGACAAACTAATACAATGCAGAGAGAAAAGACAGAACAGAGAGAGAGACAGAGAGAAAGAAAAAAAGGCAGAAGTTTGGGGAAAAGGACAAAGATGGAGGGGAAAGGAAAGACAGAAGTCAGGACAGAGGCACATGAACAAATGTGGAAAGAAAGACAGTGGATCAGGTAGAAACAAACAGATGTACAAACAGAGAAAAGACAAAAGAAACACATCCAAGTAGGAGGACTACATTTATAGCAAACTTGGGCTTAGTCTGTGTCCAGATGTGTTTTTCCTAAAATAACTAGTAAACACTCTCCTGCACTGCACAGCAACTGACTACGCACAACCTCCTCCTGACCAACATCCTGAACAAGCTCGGTTTTGTTACCATTCACTTCCACAAGGGGGCACTACAACACTGCAGTACAGCTGCTCTCCCACAGGGCTGGAGGAGAGACTGCGGCTTAACCACACATGTTTTAGAAGAGCGGCGGAGGAAGACAGATAACATCTTGGAGGGGAAACATAATGATAGCGAGACCTCTATTTCCTATCCCCAAAAAAAGTTCCCTGCCGTCTGGAAATAGCCGTTGAAGTGAACAACAAGGCCCTGTGGTCCAGCTTTCCCATGGCACTGTGACCTATCTATGACTGGCATGTCCTCCACTGGGACCAGCTACACACACACACTCACACACACACACACACACACACACACACACACACACAGTCACAGTCACAAATGCACACAAACCATAAACCATCGTGATGTGGGTCAGTATGGGTTACACTGAATAATACATTTGCATATCCAGGAGATTTTCTGGATACATTATTAACTTCACATAAACCATAAAAATGCAGTCACTTTCAAAAATATGCATAATGTGTGAAGAGAATATGCCAATATTAAAAAAAAACAGCAACTATGCCCCTGATTTTAAACACATCACACACAAATGTATCCACTTACATATTGAAATGATGCCAGAATGTGAAGTGAATATGTCCTAATATGGCCTTATGCACTATACTTTGTTTACATATGGACTACAGTTAGTGCATAAAGACAGTGAAGGGACATTGCTCCCAAGAAATCCATTATGTCAGAGACAATCCAGCATGCTCAGCGTCCCTCAGCACAGGCCAAAGAATTCATTAATGGTTTGGACTGGAGTCAGAACTGATGACCGGAGACGTGGGGGTCACCTGACTGGCTGCGCAGCCTGGCCCCGAGCAGGAAGTGACCTCAGAGCATCTGTCATCTGTCGCGCAGGATGCTGCGTGGACCATTGAGAACTGAACGTTCTTACCTCCATGTTATATGAATGTGTGTTTCACTCTTACTTGTGTGCTGTAATGTGAATCTTGTCAATACATACATGGAGAAAACAGTGTGATTAAGGCTTCATATGCAGCGATACAGTCACCCAGATGTGACATGGGGTTATTGCAAGTATTGTAAGAAAATAAGCTACTACTGGGAACTACAAAGTGTAAACATGGCCGATGAGGGAACCCTGGTGAAAGAATGCCTTCAAATTGATAACAAAAAAATACAAGAAAGATTTATCACCTCCAGAGGGGGCTCCAGGCATGAAGCAGGGTCTGATGTGATGTTGACAGAGTCTCTGGTTATATCAGCAGTGGGCGAGTCCATAGGACCGTCCCTTTCCTGCTCCCTGTCCCCTCCTCCGGTGGACCTCCAGGGGGAACCCCCAGAACTCGATCTGTCCATGCCCGGTGCCAGTGGGTTGAGCTGGGGTGACCTCGTTGCCATTTCTTCCGCCTGGAGCCTGTTCTCCAGCTCCAACTCTGCCTCCAGCTCCGCCTCCTCCTTGGCTTCCTTGTTGCTCTCCTCGAGGTGCTTCATCAGGACAGCAATGACAACGTTGACCAGGACAAACTGAGCGGTCAGAACGAAGGAGACGAAGTAGATGGGAGAGACCACAGTGTTGTAGCAGGTGCTGGTGTCATGAGCGCAGTCCCTTAACGTGTCCTGGACGAAGCATGACAACATGGCATGAACGCATTAGCTAAGGCTTTACCAACTGACAGCCAAACGGAACATTGATACTGGACAATTCTGCAAAACCCTAGATTACATTTAAATGACAGTGACAGTTTTGGATATCCAATGGCAGCGTTTTTTAGCCACATTTGGCTTTAGGGAATGGCAGTGCAGGTCTGAAATATCTCAACCAGTATTGGAAGGATCGCCTTACTTTCTTAAAGACAGTCGTGGCCCTCAGAGGATGAATCCTAATGGCTTTGGTGACTCCTTGACTTTTCATGCAGCATAGTGAAATTTTTGCCCAAATATAAAAGGTGGCTGACTCTGGTGATCAGCTTTTTATCAGGCGCCACTGGCAGATTTTCACTTATCCGGTGAAATATCTCACCAGCTACCGAACCACATTTATTGCAGACATTCATGGTTCCTTCAAAATGTCTCCTAATTACTTTGGTACCTGATTTTTCCTGTAGACACCATGAGATTGGCATTTTGAGTTTCAGTGAAACATCTCAACAGTTGTTGGAAGAATTAGCATGAAAATTGCTGACATTTACGTGCTCCTCAGGATGAATTGTAGTCACCTCCACACTACCTGAACAACTTCTGACGCTCCCATCAGCCTCAGCTGTACCGTTTGTGTTGTGCTAATTAGAAAATGCTAGCATGGTAAACTAAGATTCTTAACATGGTATTACACCTCAACACGGTGACACTGTCATTGTGAGCATGTTAGCATTTAGCTAGTGCAGCTTCACAGAGCTGCTAGGACGGCTGCTACATCCATGCAGGGAGAACCTCAGCTACAGTATGTTTAAAGTTAGGGAAAGATCACGATCATAGTACAAAAAGCCCTAAAAATGGGACATGGAGTCAAGTCCCTGGTGTGAAAGTTAGATGCACTACTTTGCCCATCCATCACCACGACCTCCACACTCTTACTTTCTGCCTCATTACATAAAGGGCACGCCACCACTACTGGCACTAAACGTTGGCATTGGACTTAAGTGTGTTGCATAATTGTCCAATATAAATGTGATTTGTAGGCATACTTGCCCGAAATAAAACACAGAAGCAGGACAAACAACCTTATAAAAGTGTTTGAAAACTAGATTAGTTCCTTTAAATTAACTGGTAACCTTCTATCTGATTTGTCTTTAAGCTAAAATATGAAGAACACTAGTACTAAAACAGTACAGCAAAGACTAATATTTACTAGCAGCTATTACTTGGCATTAGATGAATAATGCACTGATTCGTAGGCATCTGCAGAAAGTTGGGTAGGCTGTCCCTATAGATGACATACCAACACATCACCACTAGATCTGCCCCTTGTGTTCTAGTCCCTGTACGTGCATATACGTGAATATGCAGTGTCTGTGTGCGTATGTGTCTTCAGGATCCCAAACTGCAAGTTTCACCTTCATTATGCCATTCCAGTTGTCTCCAGTGGAAACCCTGAAGAGCAGAAGAAATGCCATCCCAAAGTTTCTGAATGTAGCATAGCGCCCCAGACCTTCACATGGGTGGAGCTCATCGCAAACTGGGGAGACAAGGCGGACCAGGGCGGGGATGAGGGAGGAGAGGAATAACCAGACAGTAAAAGAGAGACACAAAGAAGGATCGATTCAGACTTTTGTTGCTTTTCTATTTTTACAACATAGGGATTTACAGTGAAATCAATAAGGTCTTTCAACAGAGGTTTTTAGAATGTAATTAACATCTGACTGATTAAACCCACAGAGGGGAGAATGAAATACTCTGCGCCTGCCTGTGCATGGACTGAGTGTTATGTATGCTTGTGAATATTTGTATGTGCTTTGTCTGCTTTGCCTGACACGCGTGGTGCACGTGTCCTTACTTAAGTCACCGAACAGCTCCACTCCCAGCGCTGCAAAGATAAAGAAGAGGAGCATGAAGAGAAGACCCAGATTCCCCACCTGCAGAGAAAAGAGAGGGATTAGTCAGAGGAGAGAAGTCCCTGGCAAAATAATCCAAACAAACAGCTCATTCCAGTGAGAAAATGAATGGAGGCTTGTGAGGAAGCAGACACACACATTGGAACACTGATGGCAGAGGCTGCCATGCAAGCTGCCAACCTGCCCATCAGGAGTGATACAGCGCTTTCTATCCAAAGTGCCCCACAATGATTCTATACTCGCCCATTAATAACCACACACACACACACACAGACACACACACACACACACACACGCACACACACTTGCCCACCAACTGGGAATTATTTGACGACCAGCTCTACCTCCTGAGCCACAGCCGCCCCGGATGGGTGGCTTTAGGCAATGAAAATATTTTGAGTTTGCTACTTCTGCTACTGTTAATCAGCATATGGCAACCTGCTCACACCCCCCACCACCCCTTATTATCTGATTTATGAATTATGAACACTGCTGGCAAGCTCTAGGAGGAATTAGCCCGGAACAATACTCAATCTCTCTCTGAATGACAGGCAGAGGTATTATCAAAGGACTGTGTTCACAGTATTCTCTCTCAATCCAAACACTGCAGAAGTTGTTCTAATTTACCAACTCTAACACTCTCAAATCCACCCACCATCATTCAAAACAAAACCGCAAGCTACATTCACTTCCCAATCTCTTCAGGGGGGCTGGTTATGCAAATAAGGGTCTCTGGAGTTGGCGAAAAGCTCATGGGAAACAACAGCGCCCTGACACAGAAGAATATGTACAGAAGAAGAAATGCCTCTGGGATGTAATTTTAGGGACAGCTTCTATGGGACGTGTTAGGAAGTGACAGAAAAATACAAATGAGGAAGGAAAAGAGACTTGAGTGGCTTCGGCTGATGTTATTTAACAGGGATGATTGTGTACCTGAGGCAGGGCTTGCATAACGGTGTCCAGCAACGCTCTCATCCCCACCGCCATCTTCAAGAGCTTCAATACTGTGGGGACACACACACGTACACAGAGAGAAAATGAAAAAGCGCCTTACCAATATTAAGATAGTTCAGTCTTACATAACAGGACAGGGACCTGTGCCATCACGCCTCCTGTGAAACTGAGAGGACTCAACATTTTCCAGACTAACCCTGCTCCGTCAGTGCAGTCACAGATTCCCTTTTACTGAGCAACATAAAGCTTTGCCATAGTTTGATTGAGGTCATATTCTCCTGATTGGGGTTGCAGCTTGATGAGGTCGCTGGTATGGCGATGGGGTTTCAATGGAGGTGCACCGAGACTGATAGATAATGCATAATAATGAATGGAAGAGACGTTTTTCTTGGCCTGCGCTGGCGACTTCCAGGAGTCTCCGCTGGCTGCCAACCTCACAGCAGCGAGAAAACTCCTGCAAGTCACTGGCCTACGCCAAGAAATGACGATTGTCCAGAAACCACCAGTTGTCATTTTCTTTTTTTTTTGTAGGTTTAACAAATGAGATTAAAAAAAAAGGAAAAAAGTTTAGTGGTTCCCCCTGCTTCCAGATTTTGTGCTAAGCTAACTGTCTGTTGGCTTAACCCTTATTACTTCTAATTCTTGGCTTAAAGCAAACAAGTGTTGCTTACAATATACAGCAGATAAAAATATTTCTGATGAGTCTTAAGGTCTTTACATGATCCCACATGTCTTCCCATGGAAACTGTCTGGCTTGGGAGCATGTTTTAGCAAAATTAAAAGCAAACAAAATTACAGATCTAATCAAACAGCCGCTGGAAAACTGCTGCTGCTATTCTGTACACTGCATGGTGGGCGCAACTAAAAAGTCCAAACAATAAAATAATCATTTTTATCAAATCTAACTACATATCTCTCAAAGATAACAGCCCTTTTGAGTTGTCATAGTACAAAAAGCTAAGGTTCTAATTACACTAATAATGATGAATCCACTCTGCTCGAAGTAAGAAAGCACAGTATCAGGATCCTGAAACCGAAGCAGCTGAATGTTTACACTGGAGCTTTTTTAGCTGAGACATGTCAGCATATAGAACGCATTGGTTTGTGAAGGGCCCCTTCACACCCAAACTCCACTCACACAGGTGTTTTCACTTGTTGCCTGAACGGACGTCTCATCGGGACACAGACAGGGCTTGACTGACACTCCCTCACTATCTCGTTACCGTAGTTCTGTTGCACCGCTTAACGTTCGATCAGACTGTATTCTTTTTTTCCTTTTTAATAACAAAAGCGCTAAATAAGAAATTGACAAAGTACACAGGACATGATACATATTGCATTGCACAGTCTGAGGGGTATGTGCTAATAAATAGTATGTGCTACGATATACATATTGTACTTCCAACAGTCCAGACCAGCTATAGTTAGGCTGCTGAAAAAGAATTAAAGTGTAAACAGCAGAAACATTCGCAGAACATGGAACGCTGGCGAGGACGATCAAATGTGATTACGATGGAGCCAGTGTGTAATCCAGCCAAATCACATCTACGCAGGCTGAATATGAGATGTATGGTGGTGCCAGATAGAAAGGGGAGCCACTTACTGTACCCACCACACACACATGGCACACAAAGATCGTTCATGCCTGGATCTCTGTGTGACAGTGATCAACAATGGCTTTCACGCTACTTCTTTTATTGCACATCTAGTAATCAGACAAAACAGACAAGTTCCCTCGCGCCTGTCTTATCTTCTCCTCTCCTCACCTCTTCCGCATGTTTCCTCCTCTCCAGTCTTCTCTTATCTTTAATTACCTGGACAAGTAATCAGCCTGAAGCACAACGGGCAGTTTAGCTTTTCCACTTCCTCTTCTTCCCTCCTGCCAAAGCCACCCCATCTTTTTAACTCCACCTTTCTCTTCCGCCCTTTCCCGCCATTTATTCTCTCTCCAGAAATGCTGTATGCTCTCTGTCTCTCTCACCCACCAGCGTACCTTCCCTCCGTTCATTTATCTCTCAATATCCTCATTCACGTCACCTCAGCTTTTCTCACTCGAACATCAGTCGCTCCTCTTTCTAACTTCTTACCATCGTCTTCTAATCTATTTTCAGGTCACCAGGTAGTCATCAACCCTGCCTCTTCCTTTTATTTCTCCTTTCATCCCTTTCTCCTCTCATTTAGTCCCTTCATACGAGCCTCGGCCCCTCACAGTTTAATTCACTTACTGTCATAATGTGTCTTGGCTCTAGCCCACCCACACCTATCTTTCTTCACCTCTCTCTTTCCTCAGTCTATGTCTCTATACTTTTTTCTCTCTCTCTGCTCCTTCTCGATGCCGTATTTGTCAGCTGACTGTGTTTCTCGGCGCCATCTGCTCGACTCACACCCAGCCCGGACCCTGCTGGGAGACCTGCCATGCAAAAATGACAAAGAGGGGAGTCCCAGGGACGTGGATGTTTTACAAGGCATCTTAAAAGTACAGCCCCGCGATGGAGGCCAGAGTGTGTACGTGTCTGTGAGACAGCGTGTTGGGGAGGGGCTGGGATGGATGGACGGACAGGCAGGACGTGGGGCGGGGGGGTCGTACCTCGTGCGATCCTCAGCACTCTCATGATGCGGATGATGGTGGGGTTGATTGGCAGAGAAGCCTCCTCAATCTTCTCCAGGGTGATGCCCATGATGGACAGCAGCACGATGACCAGATCCAGCTGGTTCCACCTGCACACATGCACACACACTTCAGCAATTCCTAACGTGGACTCAGGTAGCTTCCCGCGCTGAAACCTGGAATGCAATTGGCTGCAAAAATTGACCTAAACAAATCAACAAAATCAGCCATTTTGGATAAATAATTTCCTCAAGTATAGAGATGTCAACTCCAATCGAATCACCTGGACTTGAGTCAGAATAGAGTCACAAGTCTGATTACTTTAGACATGACAAATCAATGCTGACTTCAAAACAAATAGCTTGACGTTTTTCAGCACCCGCCATTCACAAACCTAAGCACACAAACAGGTGAACACCTGTACTTTAAACTTTTCGTATTATCTGAAAGAGTTTCCTTTGTCCAGAGTCAGTACATGAAGATCGATACCACAGAGAAGAAGTTAGCTTAGTTTAGCATAAAGACTGGAAGCCTGGCTCTCTTCAAACAAAATCCAGCTACCAGCACCTCTAAAGCTCATTAATGAACACTTTACGTCTACTTGGTTTAATCCACACAAGGAACAAAGTGCACTTTTACAGGGGAGTTATGTGCCAGACTGTTTCTTGGCCGGGCACAGTGACTTCCTTGAGTCTGCACTGATTGCCTGGCAACCTCATGGTGGCAAGATATAATGTGGCAAGATATAATGTGATATAATGTGGCTATAATTAGACAGAATGATGTATATCTATATATAATGAGACTTTAATTACTGGTTTTGGAGGTGCTGGTATTTGGTAGATTTTGCTGCCTTAAGAAAGAGCCAGTGCAGCTGGCAGCAGTTTTTATGCTAAGCTAGTGTCATATTTTGGCAGAGACATGAGAATGGTATCTACGCTCTTATATAACTTTCAGAAAACAAATGTTTCCCAAATATGAAACTGTTCCTTTAAGTATGTGCAAGTCTATAGTGAGAAAATGTTGGTTTTGGTGTGGTTTGGTTTATTTGTAAAGTCCAGCTCATCAGACCTTTGTCAGGGATATAACAAAGTTCTGTGTTTCACTAATCACATTTCTCCATGGTCCTGTTGATTTGAAATAACTCAATCTGTTGTATAAATGCACATATATGTTCATTCACAGCGACAAACAGAGGCGGTGTATTAAATTACACGATATTTACACTGTAATCATCCAGATTATAGAATAAAGCCAAAACCCTACTTATACACAATTAACTAATCACATAAACTTTAATTGTAGAGATGGATCGCCTTCTGGAGGCACGGGAACGTGGAGACTATTTCAGTGTTATGAGGCAGATTTAAAAAAAGCAATGGCATCATTTTATTTTAGTATATATCGTAAAGATAGGTACACTCAGATTGGGAATCTACTTTCTCTCCCAGATACTGTGACCTGACTGTGCTGGGACCAAATCTAATTTCCCAGCCCCTGTGCAATAAATGTGCACTGAACAAAATGTTTGGAGCAGAATGAGCGTGTAAAAAGTGAGTGAAGACTGTGGGTGGGTGGTCGTACTTATCAGGTTTGTCAATTTCCATTGTTTCTTTTCCATGAGCGAGCTTTCTCCGAGTTCACAAGTCCACTCTGTAGCTTATCCCTCAAATCTTCATTTAGATACTCAAAGTTTATGAATCAACAGATAAAATGAATGTAAAATTCAATTAGATTGCCACATGAGTCCTTGAGGTCTTTGCTAAATGTTATGTTTATCTGCTTGTGTGTACCTGTGTGTGAGTGTGTGTGTGTAATATCAAACTGGACCGCTGCCAAATCCAAAAAGGATAATGGTCTACTCTGGCAAAGGGAATGGACACGATGGAGCACTTGGTGGTCAGCTCTGGTCCAAAAACACGATGCCTCCACTGAGGTGTGTGTGTGCGAGTGCGTGTATTCATGTGCACGTGATGTGTGCTAGTTTACATTTGCGCTATCGTGATGTGTTTGTGCATTATTGTGCGGTTTTCAGCGGGACGCCAGGGATTTCTGAGCTATGAAATCATCTAAGGCAGCGTGTTTTATGAGTGTTTAACGAGGCCGTTTGTATTCATACAGGCCTCACTGAGAACCATCCACTGGCGCACCTTAGAAAAAGCTCATTTAAGCTCTCTGAATGCTGCCTCAGATTTTCCACATGACTCAGAGGTTAAAAAACGGCACCTTTAACCACCAATCCATTACAATATCACATCCACTAAAATGTCAAAACTCTAAACTGGGAGGTAAATGTTTATTCAGGATTTCTGTCTGATCTGTGTCCAGGAGGTTTGGGAAAGGTCATTACTATGGGGAGCACAGCAGTTATTCAAATACTGACTTGTCCTTGAAGAAGCGTCGGAAGCCGAAGGCCACCAGCTTGAAGACGGACTCCAGAACAAAGATGAGGGTGAAGACGTAGTTACAGATCTTCAATGCCTCGGTCAACTCCTGAGGATGTCGGGGAGAGTCATTTTAGAGATTAATAACCTGCACAAGCATCCATCTTAACAAGGCAGTAGAGCTACCATTACATTATTACTGCTCTCTCAGAGAAAGCCGTGGGTTTCAGCGCCACTCATTTAATGAAATGTGCTGAAACTGCACTGAAAAGCAATGAAATGATCTCACCCTGTTGCTGATTTTCTCCACGTTTTCAAAGGAAAACAATCTTAGGTGGATATTTTCTGTGTAAATATACATTTTTCCTGCATCGGCAGTCTTTGCATGACGAACCAAATGGTCCATATTGTACCGTACCGTCCTCTTCTCCTGAATTAGCCATTCCATTAATAGATCACTCACATCGCCCTCCACTCCTGCCCTCCCTCATTCTCTGTGAAAAGGCCATTAGAATCAGAGTGTCCATTTTCGCCTGCGGGAGAACTCAGCGCCCATCTGCATGTAAAAACTGACCTTTAGCAGCGAGACAGGGACAGAACTGGTGGTCAGCGGGGATTTCAGTAAATCCTCGCTGGTGGCAATTCATCGACTCAAGACCAGTTCCAGTTCGTGCTACATCCCTTACTACCTCCAAATCTACCCCATTCCCATCCACCATGCTTTACCACCTCATCTGACCTATAACCTTTTATTCTTCTCATCTTTTATTCGGTTGCTTCTCCTCTCTTTTGTGCTGCATCTCGTTGCCTCTTTTACTCTCGTGGATTCTTGCTAAATACAATCTGTCCCTCCTCCTCCCTCAGCCATCTTTTGTTCCACCTGCACCTCAACGTTCTGATCAAGCAGGTGTTCAACAATGTGTTAAAGCAATGGGAATACTCCTAAAATGAGTGGAAGGCAAATCCCAGCTGGAAGCCCTGCCTGGGCTATAAATCCAGGGTATCCAAACCAGACGTTGGTTCTGGATATGTATAACCTTTTGGGTTTATCAGATGGGTAAAATTTGAAATTTCTTCAGTTTGAAGCACTATTTTAAATCCTTTTAATATGTCTTTTTCTCTTTTATTGACTGTGTATTAATCTCATATTTTTTGTTTTGACCTCCCTTTTACAGTTCACCGTTGCCTTTCTCACCAGGCTTTTACAATTCTTATGTTACTTTCGTTTCTTTTTCTGCTGACTTGATCCCTTTCTCATGCTTGTTTCAAGACCTATCACAGCATTGGCACAGCTCATGTACCTGACACTATCTGAAGTTCTCTAAAGCCATAAACCTGCTGTTCTCGGAAGATTAAAACTAATCTTGCAATGACATTAAATTTTACAAGCCAATATAGATACTGATACTTTTTAGAACAAAGCCTTTAATGGCCAACTTTTAGTACCTCTTAAATGTGATCATTTTCATAGAAAACAAGTTTAACATCTGAAGCAGGGGGGCTATCATTACACCACTGTAATCCCCCCATGTCTGACCTCAGGCTGCTGGTAGTGCTCCATGGACATGGCGATGACATTGAGCCCTATGACGATGGTGATGAACAGGTCCAAGTAGTGGCTGGTGCACATCTTGTGGATGAGCAGTCGGGTGGGGGAGTAATCGGAGTAGTAGGGCTTACTCTGAGCTTCTGTTGGAAGTGGGAAGTAGTTGGGGGTGGGGTGCAGGGAGAGGGGTAATGGGAAGGGAGGAGGAGGAGGAGGGGGAGGAGGTGGCGTTCAAAAAGTGAGATAAGAGGTAATATACCGGGACACTGTACAGTAGACCTGCTGTGTTGAGGAGTGGAGCCACCAAAGATGCTTTAAAAAGAGCGGTTAGTAAAACACAACAACACCCTCCTGCACATTTAAATGTGTCACTCAGGGTGGTGTTAAAAAACATGGAAAGAGAAATGTGAAGAGATTAGAAAAGGGGGAGGCAGATGAGATGATGGACAGAGAGAAAGAGAGACTCCAGCCAAGCCTTCCTGTGGTCTGCAGTCATGACTAATCAAATCAAATCACCTCTCCTCGGATCAACAATTATTCAAAGGAGATCTCTGAGTGAGTGTGATAAGAGCTACAGCTCTGCTCAATGTGCTTGTGTATGTGTGTGTGTGTGCGTAAGAGACTCCATGGAGGAGGATATTTTGGTCTGGAGATTTGGCCATCTCTCCTTCTCTCTGATCATCAGGTGACTCAGCCTCCCCTTATTCCTTTCACTTCCCTCCTCTTAGGAAAAGAACACAACGCAGGAGAAAAGTTTTCCATACTCATCCATCACTTTGATCCTCACCTCTTTCCTCCACCCAGAGGGGATGGATGGATGGGCTGGGAGTTAGGATGGGGAAGAGAGAGGAAGCTCGCTCCATCTATCACCTTATCACTCCATCAGTGAAGGAGAGGCTCTAGGTCACACGGAAAAGGGGGCGAAGCACACACACGACGCACACTCAAAAGACAGAAGTCCTTTGGGTGTTGGGAAAACTCCCTCTCTGCCCAATTAGCCCAGGTGTGCTGCTGCGGCTGCAGCTGTGCTGGGCTGGAACAATCCCCACGAGTGTGTATGTGTGTGCGCAATTCATAGCGTGTGCCTAGTGGTTTCCCTGTCGTATCGGAGAAACTCCACATAGATCAGGGAATTCGACAGGAGAGTTGAGTCAGCTAAGAGTAAGTACCCATGCATGGCTGATGTTAAACACATACACTGTATCTGCATCTTTAGGGACTGAAATTAATCTCTTTCCACAAACCCTTCCACACTAACTATCAATGGAGAGCCCAGAATATTCTTAAAGTCTAAGGTAAATTTAGCTTAATGTACATTTCCACTGCACTGTTTTTTATTCACTAATTATTTTCAATTGCTTTCATTTAGCCATTTGATCCGAACTCGACCTTTTCTTTCCTGAAAATGATGGAAATGATACCTTATGAGCTGCTGTAAGGGTTTTAATGTGACATTTCCGTGCAGGAAGTGTTACATTTCTTACTAAGACCACTATTACTATTACATGGGCACTCCAGCATTTTTTAAAAAAAAGAGAAGCAGAGCATCAGTACTTTTTGTACTGACTAAACATGGTAAACAAAATTTGACTTGGCATAACAGCAAACATTAAATCAAAACTGGGTGCAGACTAGAAAATAAGGAGGTGCCTGATCAAAATTTGATTAAAAAAAATACTTGAAGTAGTTGAACATTAAGAATAAAAGCCTGTCTCTATTGTAAGCCTTTTCAAAATAAATCCTGGTTGTCTCTGCTGGTAAATAATGGCCCTGGCTACAGCATTGCAAGTTGGAGAGTTGTTGAGGTCTGTGCTCTGCTGAGTGCCTTCAAGTTAATTATTCAATATTTTTGTTCAGGAAAATCTGTGCTGAGAGCTAATTTTGCACCTGCTGGAAATTATTGATATTGACAACAGGGGGGTTGGTGGTGCTGGCTGAATCACAGGGCAGCCAGTGCTGGAGTTTGACTGCTCCTGAACTCCTACAGAGAAGTGCGTGCCAGGAAGTGAAAATAATGTGTCTTCTGGTGTGCTTGGTCTGACTTTTCAAATAAATGCACTGAAACAGGATGACAGACTCAGTCACCTGCTTTGCTTTTCAGCACCTCAGGCCCTGGAGCTGTCTCCAAACAACACTTGTTCATCTTGTCAGCTGCATGTTATAAATGAGGCTGTACTTCTGGACACTTCACCATTTGGCCCACTGAGTAGAGAGTGATAAAGCAGTCTTAAAGTGTCTTGGGGAAGTCTGGGCACATGCCTTTGAATCAGGGCAGTTAGGGTAGCCCTTGTGAGATGCAACAGCTTAATTCACTGGGATTTCCTATTTATAAGATCATCCATCATCCTTGGATAAGCAAACATTGTTTTTACTCTGTTCTACTTACTGTCTGCAGGTGCATGCTGAGCCAAAGTGACCAGACACACACACATAACAGTAGTCCCTTTGTTTCACCTCCTCTATACTCCCGCATTCATTTAAGTATGCTGCAAAAGATGCTGCTATATCCAACTTTTTCTCTTCCTACATCAGCATACCTGCTGTCCCATTTACAACCCTGATACTTGGGATGCTGTGTAAAACATAAATAAAAACAGAATGCAATGATTCGCAAATAATTTTTGACCTATATTCAATTGAATACAGTCTAAAGACAAACTTTTTTAAAGTTCAAACTGATAAACTTTTAGATTTGATTTTTTTGTAAATATACACTCATTCAGAATCTGATGGAGCAACGTGTCTCAAACAAGTTGGGACAGGAGCAAAGTTGTGTAGCGCTCCAAAAACACCTGTTTGGAACATTCAACAGGTAAACAAACAAAAAAAAAAGTTAATTAGTAACAGGTGATAGTATCATGATTGGACAAGGATGGAGTGAGGTTCACCACTTTGTGAAAAACTGCATCGGCAAATAACCCAACAGTTTAAGAATAACAAGGGATTTGGGGATTTCACCATTTACAATGCATAACATTATCAAAAGATTGGGAGAATTTGGATAAATATTTGCACATAAGAGGCAAGGCTGAGAGCATTGAGCGTCTGTGATCCCTCATGCGGTGCTGCATTAAAAACCGACATGGCAGTTTGACAAGTCCACATTTCAAATAGTTTTGCCAGGACAAAAAAATAAAAAACTCACAAAAAACCAAAAACATGCTACTGAACTGTGCTGATGTGACACTGGCCATGTGTGAATACTGAAAAGATCCTTTCTCTGTTTGAGATAAAAAAAAAAAAAAAAAAAGACTTGTCCAATGTCCAATCATCATCGTGTCCTCAGGGCTAAAGAGGAAAAGCCAGATTGTTATCAAAAAAAAAAAAAAAAAAAGCATCTGTGATGGTATGAGGGTGTATTAGTGTCCATGGCATGGGTAACTTGCATATCTGTGAGGCACCATTAATGCTGAGTAGGTGTTGGAGCAACATAAGCTGCCACCCAGATAACATCCTTTTCAGAGACATAACTGCTTATTCCAGCAAGACAATACCAAACCACATTCTGTTACGAAAAGGATTTGTAAATGATTGCATTCTGTTTTTATTTTGTTTTCTTTTATATGCAGGGCAACTTTCAGGGTTGTACATTACCATACAGTAAAATATGTTTCCATACTGGGCCAAGAAAAACAGTGTCATATAGCATTGGATAGCTGAAGTGAGAATGCTAGATAGTTCACTTTCTCCCAAAAAAAGTAATTGGAGGAAGTAAGTAAGCATTACCCTTAATATAATGGATGGAGCAAAGAGTCCAAGGCCGAACAAGAGACAGGGCGATAAGGGAGAAGAAATGAAAGGAAAGTGAGAGACAGAAACCTTTTGGCTAAAGCTCAACTAGTCTCTAGAGGAGAGGGAAGGGAATGAAGCGAGGGGAGAAAAGGTGAAAGTTTAGGAAGCTAAATTGCACTGGGTGCCCCAACTCTCCTGCTCTCACTTCCACTGCTCTCTTTTCTCCTCCACAGAGAAAAGAGGAGATTTGCTCTTAATGAGGAATGGAGTTTATGCTGCTCCTGCTTGGAGTCCATGCTGGCATCGAAATGATTATCCTTTGAGCAAGGTAGCAACAGAAAGACAGTCAGTGAACTATATATAGTGCACTGAATATAGTGCAAGAAACTATATTTAATATGTATACATATACCCCCTCCTTCACTGATGTGGCAGCCTTCTCTCTCAGCTCTCATCACTTTGAAAGGGACTGAGGATGGATGCAAAGGCACAGAAGCGTCACGACCTGCCAGCCTCTCAGTGCAGGTCACAATACCTGCCTTCTGTGTCTCCATCCTCATATCAGAAACCAACTCATACAACAGACCATCCAGGACAATCATCTCACGGGAACTTAGATCTCATGTTTGTTACATATTTGTACGGAGGTAGTCCATTTGTTTGTGATCCAAATGGAATGAATGCACTTTATTTTCTGACACTCTTTCTGGCCGGTGTCCACAGGATCTGGCTGCATCGCGTAGCAGCAGGAGATGACCTGCTATTCTAACCGGTGAAGCAACGTCCACCAGCTCCATGGCTGGAATGTCTCGCTCGCTGCTCTTGTTTTCCGCTGCCATCTTTACACGCCGGCTCTAATTTTGTATCTTTGTGGCGTGACATTCTCTTGTGAATGTATAAACATGCCATTATTTATTGGAAATTGACTTAAAATCAATATTTAGTAACAAATGTATTTCATTTGTTTCTGGGTTTGACTTTACAGCAAAGCCTTCTGTCCTCTTCTCCTCCCCGTGATTGCCTATACTGTGTTTTAATAAAGCCTTATTGACAATATAGTCGTTTCTCATTTACATACTTCTGTACTTGTTGAGTCATTCTGAAAGAAAATTGTTAACATCACTCCTTCCAGCTCACCTCCCCTTCCTCTTATCCCACCTGTTGCTGATTGGCTGGAGAAGTACAACACTTTGTTTAAAAGTGGATTTTTTTTCGGCAAATACCAATAAAATTTCTCCAGAATGACTCACCCCCACCTTTAATCGCAGTTCATACATACTACCAGCTGTCATTCCCAGCTCTGTTAAAGTCATTATTTAAATCATTATAATAGAATCACTGACATTTAAAATGAGTGATCACAGCTGGGGACAAAAGCTTGTCTTCTTAACATCAAACAGCTCCTGACCCTCATTTTGCAGATCTGTTGTTGTTCTCCAAAAGCCCCAAGACAAATTAATGAGGGACAGAGAGTTAAAACTAAGAGAAAAATATGACTTTAAAAATTTTACCAATGTAGGCTACTTGTTATGCACTATTCAGGCGTGGGGTAGTCCAGTAATTAAACCAATTAAAGTACACCCACTAAGCATCTGCTCCCAAAGCTAAATGAGCTGCAAACGTGTACAGTACAACACAAAAAGTCAAGGAAAAACAGTCCTGAACTGCACTAGAAATGTGGCTGCTGCAGAACAGACGCTCCACTTCTGAAAGCTTTCCCGAGGAAACGGCGACGGAGACGCAACTGAGCCACAACGCAACCGGAATGCAAAGCAGCTGGATCCTGTGGACATTCGGTTTTTGCTTTACTGAGCGACTTCACCGACTGCAAGGAGATCTAAAGCCCCAGCTGAAAATCTGCCTGGGGTCTGACAGACATGAAAAAGGAAAAACAGTGTTAGAAGAAAAAAAAAAAACACACAAAAGACATAATAAATAATTCCCTGTCCAAAAACAACCCCAAGAGCCGCATTCCTCCTTCTGCCTTCCAGTCCGCTCACCTTCCCCTTCATGGACCCTCAGCTCGCTTTTGGAGGTGAGGATGTGAGGGGCTGAGGATTCGGCCTGGGAGTTGCTTTTGGACGCAGCCACGCTCAAAAACATAATGCGTACATTTCCGAGGCGGTCTTTGTTGGGAAATACAGACACAGTAAGGGTGCTTGGTTGTGGGACCAATGAGTAAAACAGCACAGCAGAGCAGTGGGGCTGTGCTGTGTGGGTTGGATTGGATATGTGGAGAATGGGTCTGGAACACAGTGGACCTGCGGCTGTCCAGAATGTGGTGATCACGTGAGGGTGTCGGCAGAAGGTCGTGACGTGGGAAGGATGTTGTGCCAGCTACTCCGATGAAAAGGAGGCCTGACCATGAATCTCAAAACGACACGAGACACCGCTGTGACTTTGATTCATTAGTGCAATGGTTTCTGCCTTTCTGGGTCTCCTGTCAATGTGTCTGAAGGCTCTGTGGGTCTGGTAGTTCCATCAGAGATTTACAGATGACTGGAATATTGGGGTGAGGAGTGTGGATTGGTATGGCTGAAGGGAATAGAGGAGATGCAGGGACTAGAAGGGATCCTGCATGATAAAAAGAATGGCTGTGAAAGGAAGAGCAGGGCACGGACCGTAAAAGCAGCAACAGTGCACTTTTAAAGGTAACAGATCTGGATGGAAATGAGTAAAATGTCGGTGAGAAACACTTATATTTTATTTTTTACTTTGGTTGGATGCGGCTGCTGCTTTTATGCCCCTGTCCTTCATGGTGAATGGCTCAGTAGTAAACCTTGAGACTCAGTGTCTGCCAGGAAAAATGTGTCAGCCTTCAATGTCACGGACTGGATGTCCAATTTTTAAATCCAGCAAACACTGAGTCTAAAAGAAAAAGAATTAAAAAGAATAAAAAACTGTCAACATAAACAGTTACCGTAAAACAATAATAATAATAAAATAAGAATTAACTGGAGTTCCCGAATGCTCTGCTGCCTGGCTTGAATATCAAACAGAGAGAAAGAGGCACAGGTACAGGGAGAAAACAGACAAAAACCACAAAAAAGAGAAATGAAGTGAGGTGGGGAGTAACAGAGAGGAGCAGCAGAGCAAATTGAGGAGTCCAGAAGAAAAGAAAGAAGAAAACATGACATCATTTAAATGACAGTGCATGATAACACACACACACACATACACACACACACGCACACACAGCCGCACTCTTTAACACACAAACACACATTGTGCTGGTTCACATGGTAGACTGACACACCTCTTTCTGAGTCATACTTGAGCAGGATGGACCACTTGAAATGGGGGACTGAATGGTGAAGGCAAGCGATTGGACGGCGTGAGTGGAGGGCGGAGAAACAGGAATAACAGCGATGACAAGGTGCAGACCGATGGGAAGCTTCTTTTTTTTTTTTTTACCGTATAATGACACAGCGTTTTACCCTTTCCTTTCTCTCTATTAACACAGTCTTCCTCAACTACTACAACGGGAAAGAAGAAGTCCTCGAGTGACAGATCATTTTAATGTCTTAGCCTTTTATGATTAAAGGCCTTTCATTCACATTATAGCTTAAATTTGATATTAGAATATTTAATGCAAGATTTTCAGTTAAAACCCATTTGAAGCTATAAACCACATATAAGATAGTAAAAATAAATGTTGTTGTCTATCAAATCCTGTATCATCCTTCTGCCTGGCCCTAAACCTGAGAGCAGATTTTAAGATTACTGAAATCTATGAAGACTAGACACCCCACACACGATGACCGTTTCCAGTCTATTTCCACCCACATGCACTGATTGTTTAGCCTTGCCAGTCAGAGAGGAGCACATGTCAAATGATTGAGTAAACACAGAGGACAACACACTGGACATCATTTAGACTATAATTACAGTCACCTGGGCAAACCCCGAAATCTGCTGAAAACAAGAATTCTCACGAGTTCCTCTATCAACAGAAACAGACGTCCATCAAAACCAGATTTGTCTCTTTGCATATAATATAAATATATGTGTTGGAAATTGTGTGGAAAAGTTAAAGAAAGAGCTTATGAGGCTGCTTTTTTCTTTTTTAGTGAAATGTACTGAGAAATACAGGGTGGATTTCTAGGAGGTTGACATTCGAGTGAAATATCTCAGCAGCGTCTGGACTAATTGCCATGAGAGTTCGTCGATGTCCCCTCAGGACAGACAGCAAACTCTTGTGATGGCTCAACTTTTAATCAACTGTCACCATCAGCTCAAATGTTTTTGTTAAATGACGAAACTAGCGACTTTCGCATCAGCCTCGGCTATACTTTGTCTTTAGCATTAAACAGCTAAACATCAGTGTGTTAGCATTTTAGCATGCTGTCTTGGTGGCCTCGCTGTAGACTCCTAGTGGCGTGAGGCTATCATTTCTCCTGCTACTTGACGTTAACAATCCCGAGTCCAGTTGTAAAAATCAAACAAACCGAATCAAATTAGAGTCCTTCAACGCGACACGTTGTTAGATTTCATCGACGAATTTCCACCTGCAGCTGGCCAAGACTGAAGCAGAGGAGGTCAGCGTTGGTCTTTTCAGTTGTGGTACCCAAATTAAAACTATAATCAGTCCAACAATCCGACGCAACAATGTGTGTGATGTCCAGCTTGATTCAAACACACACAGCTGCTCTGCCACTTCAGCATTTGTACTGAACACCTGATCTTGACCCCTGCACAGAGACCTCCACCTCATGTCCCTTTCATCACTACATAGAGTGCAGCAGGGCAGCACTACAGCATGAGCCTGTCTGCCACTCTGCTCTGTGCTGCTCTTGACATTTCTGTATATGAAATATTCATAGAGAAAGTTTCCAACATGAAACATTCATAGCGGGTGTTGTTCGGGCGGTTTTTCCTCCCATAAATGACTTTCAGCTTTTCAATCACATGAGTATTGACTGCGCCGTATGTTCCTTCACAGCAGTTAAAGCAATTATTAATGAACATTGTCTTCTGGAAATGAATGAGCTTTATTACTAATTCTATTACTTTTGATTTCCCTTTTCAGGCATATCAACAATACTGTTGTCACCCATTCGTTCATATATCCATCATCAGTCGTTCATGCCTCCAGATTTACGGTTGAACTAATGCATTTCATGTTTCCAGGAGGCAAACGAGCTTTGTTAGCTACTTTACTGGATGGAGTAACATTAACACATGATGAGGCCGGAGTTTGACTTTACTGATGCGGTCCAGGAGATGATGTTATTTGGTGGGCGGGAAGTAGGGTCCGTGTCAGGAGACCCCGACACACACCCACTGGCACGCCCCCGAGCAGTTACAGTAACATGGCTTCCAGACACTGCTAACCCCCCAAAAGCTATGAAAGATTCATCACATTTGACGCTTCGCTTAACACCTGCTACCGACACCTTGTGGCATCAAACTTTTACAGCCCCGAGCAGCATCTCTGAGACTTTTAGCCAAGGTATGTCACCGTGTCGCGAGTTTTCCCCCACTCTCACTCTCACTCCCTCTCTTTCTCTTTTACACCCTCTTCCTAAAGGACTGGTCTGTTATTAATTACATCTCTACAACCGCGAATAGAAGAAAGAAAGAGGGGCAGTGTGGAACTTCTGCTAGATTCATCTCTGTTAGCTCTGACCCAGATACAGCTGAGATCGGCTTGTGTGTGTGTGTGTGTGTGTGTGTGTGTGTGTGAGCTAACAGATGAAGAACAGAGTTGGAATGCAAAGAGTTGTTTTGCACAAAACCACACTTATGCTTTTGGATGTCTGTGTGTGTGTGTGTGTGTTTGTGAGAGTGTGGGTGTGGGTGTGTGTGTGTGTGTGCGCGTGTGTGTGGCACGAGGTTAAACGATGTGTGAGGAGATGATCCTATTACCCTCGTCTTGTCGTTGACTGCTGGCCGTGTACTGACAACAGAGATTAAAGCCACAACACAGGGAATGACTTTGTTTACCCACATCAAGGTGAAGAGGATTTATGAATCTAGCTGGAGAATACAACAGTCACATTGTCCACATCAGCTGCTGACTTGAAGATCTGCACAGTTGTAAGTGCCCATTTTTAACAAATCAGAACACCATTATATATGAAAGAGAAGTTTAAAGCCTTCGTCTATTTTTTATTGACTTTAAAACTGGCTGACCTGAGATATAGAGACTTACATTACATGATGGCTTAGTTTAAGATTTACATACATTTTGGTGAAATTAAAAAGGTTCAAAAGGTTGGACAACTTCGCGAACCTCAAAGTAAATCTGACCGGCATTCGGTATTATTAAAGTTTCTATGGTGAAGGCTATAATCCCAAATGTAGGATTGGAGTATTCTCATTAGGTTTAACATGAGAGGATGTTTTCATGCCGTAATTCAGTTCGTAAAGGAGCCAATTCATCACTTGTTTTATTACTTGTTAAACATTAGTCAGTGTACATATCTGTGATTTGCATAAAGAAACGAAATGAATTCATGAAGAAAGTGTATCCAGTCAAGGAGTGTTTCAGAGATAAATGATTCTTTCCTGGAAGCTCCTTAAAAATATATTACATAATGGGCTTAATAGGATTGAAGACGGGCAACAGTTCAGGCTGTCCTCACTGAAGTCAGCCAGATTAACTTGCTCGACTTCCCTCTATGACCACGAACCTGAATGTGAGAGTGAGCTCACCTACTGGGAGTGCCCAAAATAATGTAAACACCTCATGGAAACTCTAGTACTCTATCTCCGAAGAAATGTTCTGATGTTCGGGCTGAAGGCCAATAGTGTTTGTCATAAACTGTGTGTGCATTATGAAGGTTGAAGTCTTCTTCCCTGCCTTTGCGGGTGCATTGCCATGTTTCTGTCGATCAGCAGAGCAGCCGGTGTGTCAGTGACGGAGATGTGCATCACGTCACCCGTGTGTTTGAGCGAGTGCACGATGCAAACGACACGGGGAGCCACTCTTAAAGCATCGCTCCATAGTGCTGCTGGTAGTCAAGAGCTCCACAGGGTAGCTTTTAGCTGTTTGTGTGTTCCTGAATGGTGGTGGGAGGGGAGATATCACTTCCTTCCCTTGTCACACTACACACATTGTATACGGTGAGTTGTAACATTGAGTTAAAGGTGCTGTGTGGAGTTTTGACCACTAGCAGTGCTATGGAGCAACATTTTTAAGACCGTGCTCCTGTTTTGTGAGTATTTTGTGCAGAAGGACACACCCGTACACGGGCCACGCTGTACACTGTCCTGTCCACGGTTTCGCACTATTCCACTGATCGACAGCTGTTGGTGGTAACGAGCCATGAGGTGTAGCAATGTGCCTGCAAAGACCAGAAAGAAAAAGGCTGCTGTTAAGCAGACATGGATGCAAACCGTGGAGGTTTCAGATTTATCCAGAAATGGCTGTGCAAATGTTTTATGAGGACGGAAATGCATTTGGCCTGTTTGTTTGGTCTCGAGGATACACACAATGTGTTTTGGTGAGAAATAATGAATGTAAATATAACTTTGTTTGTTTATATATATATAAAAAAACCCTCATCCTAAATCTTTAAGGTTACACTTCGATTGTGGTCGCTGGCTGTGTGCAGTCAGCTTGGTAACATGCAGAAGCCATGACTGGAAAAACAGCAGGGAAGAGCTGTTGTTGGACTCTGAGTGGGAGGCTGATTTACAGAAAGCTGTCAGAATCACTGCAGGTCCATAATGTACTGCACTTGAGAATTAAGCAGCATGAAAGATGTGGTCTGACTATTTTGCCTAGCACCACTGGCAATCAGCACTTAAATACGCGACTTTCCAAACAACATGAGACCACCAACAGAGGGGGGAAGAGGTTACGATCTGTAGCCAAAAATGATAAAATTATTCAATTGAATCCTTTTTGCAGTCTGGTAAGACTGTGAAAATGGAAAGAAACTATAAGCAGTGTGACAGAAACTCTGTGTTTGAGGCGTACGCATTTTTTTGTCCGTGCACACGCACTTCCTATAAGATGACTGTTTGGGGTGAGATGTGATCGAGTGAATTCACGTGGGGGCTGACCCAGACAGAGCTGCCCGGGCTGCAGCGTTGATCTGCTCCGCCTGTTTGGAAAGTCGAGGGCCATCTGTTACCGTGGCAGAGCCACAGCCTTCTGACTGACACGGCACACACACACATTCACACTCATATCCTCAGCGCACAAAGCTGCATCTATTACGACACAATACACTCACAGCACGTTCAACGAAAAGGCTGCGGAAGAATGCAGCACAGGTCATAGAAGCTCTCTGTGTTAGCAGACGCCTCCTCTGTTCTTAGCTTCCCTTGTTCAGTCTGTTTGTTTCTCTCCTCTTCCTTGTCATCCTCTCCTTGTTTACGAGCTCTCTCTCCCCCGGTGTTAAACAGCACAACAAAAGTCACACATAAATGCTTCTGTTTTTACACTCAGTTATCATTATAATATGTCCTGCGGCTCTAATTCGAAGCGGAGGCTAAACCCAAACAACCTTTACATAACTAAACAACTTTTACCTCACATAATTTGTATGATGCGGATATAAACACACTCAACTGAATGCTGAAAGCTGCTCCTTTAACCTCAGAATGATTGCTTCATTTTAAAATACCCACGTGCTGTAGCACAGTGGCAGCAACAGTGCGTCACTGTTACTGTACTTACTACCCGGCAGCTTTTATAGTGAAGACCATACAAGGTTGCATCTTTTTACTAAGCTCATTGTCGAGCCCTGACTCCCAGAAATGACACAGCTTTACTACCAATTTGCAGCAGCGTGTGCATTTTGACGGAAACGCAACGCTGCTGCACCGTTCGGTGCTCCACTGAAGCTCAGTTGTTAATAATCGCTGAGCTAATCTGATCAAATTCATCCATAATAATATACAATATGAAAGCATGCACAAAGCATCCTGCCACATGCCGAGATAAATGATACGCCTTATTGACCTGTACAGAGCCCACACACACACAAACACACACACACACACACACACACACACAGTTAAAAATACTGAACTGATGGGGCATTGGATTGTCATCGACACTACAGGCTTTGATTTATTATACACTGTTCGGCTTTCACCGTGCACTGTGACAGACAAGTGACACACACATCTCTTTTCCATCAGAGCCTTGACAGGATGAACGTCTGACCCTGAAATATTACAGAGAAAAATACTACACGAGAAAAATCCTAAATGCACCGACGCTGGATTAAAACAAAGATAAAGTTGGTAGAGAAAGACTGTGGCCTGGTTTAATATTGAAAAAAAAATTCAACATTTAGTTTAGCCAAAACCACAATATTTCCCGAAGCTAAATCAAAGTGAGTTTGTTGCCTAAAAACTAACCACACATGAAACTCAGGATGTGAACCACCCTCCACCCTGACCACCCACCTACAGCTTCCACGAATGTGGCACTTCATTCCCTTCAAAACAAAAAAACAAAAAAAAAAACATTCAAACCAAGCAAAATCCTGGCAGCAATCACACTTCTGACAAAACAGAATTTCTTTCTAACGCAGCAGGAAGCATAATTTCCAGGAAACAGAGTAAGTTTGGTAACTGTTCGCAATTTAAGGATGAAATGTCGCCAAGGTACCAAAATACTTGCTCATAGATCTTCCAAAGATATCATGGTATGGCACCAGGGCACATGATTATTATTACTGAGGAGTCAAAATGCCAAATATTAATAATATGAGCTGGGTAGTTCATTGGTTACTTTGTTAATGCTGCTATCTCGTCTCACAAAGCTATGTTTCACATACTGGCTGTACAAATACAGGTTGCAAGGGTTACATAGAGTTTCTGAGTGCTACCACCTATACTGCTATCACTGCACAAATCAGCCAACAGCCTATAAGCTAGTGCAGAAACACTGAGAGCATCATTACCCTGATACAAGCTGCTGTCCGTCAAAATATCCAGCGTGCCGTCTGTCTGATAGCTCACTGAGGGTGGAACAAGAGGGAATAATATGAAACTATCGTTACAATTTGCCGCATACATCATGTGCAGTGTAGTGTAGCTTTCCCTGATGTGTCTGTCACAAGGAGCTGACTCTGACCGCAGAATGCATGACTCAACACAACAAGCCAACTCCAACAGGAAGACACTTGGCATTGACCCTGAGGGGAACTCGTGCCATCCTGTGTCTGTATGTGTGTGTGTGTGTGTGTGTGTGTGTGTGTGCGCGGTCGCATGTAGCTCATTGTGTGTCAGAGCGCATGCATGTCTACCTCTGTGTATGGTGGAGTTTTGTGTCTTCACGATTACAGCCATTTTCTTCAACCTCTTCCACGTCTCTTTTCTTCAGATCCATTCTATAAATGTGTGTGTGTGTGACTCAGAGCTGGGTTTAAGTCTTTTGGAGCGCGTTTAGCTTCAGCCACGAGTCTTCAAAAGCAAAGTCAGGACCCAAGTTTCAGGCCCCTGGAGGTGTCATTTATAATGAGACCGCGCAACAGCGATATTCAGGTTATTCTAGAAACAAGTGGTTCAAACGTCAGCGTGTTTAGTAATAATAATGTTACTATCGACTACCTCAGCATAACCTGGTCCCTATGGCAACATTATCTTACCTTCTGATTGACGTTTCTTAATGTTCTGTTCTGTTTTATATTCTAACAATAGCGTTTGTACAGTAGTGTGTGTTCAGAACACGGTGCTGGTTTATAGTTTAACCATTACTGATCTCCTCTGCTCTCTTTGTTCCTCTCTTGGCGCCAGCTCTGTTGAACAACAGCGTAATGAGTTCTTGTACCCAGCATTGATTATCTTAACAGGGTCGACATCATGAGAGCTGCTGAATTCTTAATAGATGGTGGTAATGTGATATTGTAACTATGCTAATAAATCTTGTAAGCAACATGTTAGATTACTTTGTTACTATAAAAAAGTAATATAGTAATGCATTACTTGTGTAATGAATTGCCACACTGTGTTTGACAACCTGCAAAGCTAACGGCATTCCCATCAGCCTCAGCTGTACTTTGTGTATGGTGGTAATTAGCAAAGTAGGCATTCTAACAAGCTTAATTAAGAGAGTGACCATTGAAGCCATTATACCTGCAGCGTGTTAGCATTGTCATCATGACCATGTTAGCTGTTGACATTAGCATTTAGCCCAAAGCCTTCACTTATAGAAGAAAAGTCACGACTCTTTAGGGAGTCAAGTCACAGAGCAGTCAGTTCTTGTGTCATCATTTGTGGCATCAGCCTGAATTCATGTTTGTAATCTCAATAGCTTCAGTGCAGGCTGATAGAACTTTTCATGGAGTGTGTGTGTGTGTGTGTGTGTGTGTGTGTGTGCGCGCATTTGTGTAGTTTTATCTCCCCTCTACCCCTGTGTCACATCTCCTCCTCAGTCAAAATCTTAGTGCGCCTCCTCCATCATCTCCTCTGCTCTCTTTGTTCCTCTCCTCCTGCTGGCCTCTGGGGACGACCGCTTCGGCGCAGTGCAAGCAGGAGATAAGAGTCCACATGCTCGCACACAAACACACTGTGTGTGGTACACATGCACGCCCACACACACACACGCAATCACCGTATTCTCTGAAAGCTGACCACGCTAACACAAATACAAAAAGTGACCCACTGTGTGGACGCTGTATTTTGTGTGTATGTTTTGCGTCCTTGGCACTTTTGTTATTACCTTTGGGTAAAAATATCAAAACACTGCGAGGACACGGCGCCCTCCTGCACAGGAGCAACAGAGGGGTGTGGGGTCCCGCTCGCCTCTCAGACAGTCATCCAGTCTGAGAAGAGTGGGGATTTGGGGATGAGAGCTGCTCCTGCATATTTTACAACTTGTTCCACCACCATCTGCTCCCTGACACACTCACACATGCACACACACTCAGACACACACGAGAATACAATCTAGCACAGTCAAGTCTGCCCTCTAGGAACGTGCCCCTATTTGACATTGCACCTCGCACTATATGTGCCCGAAAAGGCATAAACACGAGCACTCACACGCACAAACTTTCACAATGCAGAGTTAGGGAAGGGGTTGTTATCACTCACCCACTTATCATAACAATAGCCGTTCCGTTGCCATGGAAATGAGGAGTCACAGCAAACCAGTCGGACCGCCCCGGGATGACCTTTATGCCCAACAAGAGCCAACTGCTGTTAAGAAACCTGCTGAGGTCTCGCTTAATAACAACTTGTGACGCTCTGACCTTTGCGCACAGTGTGTTGTAGTAAATCAGCCATTAGGTCGAGATAAATTTGTGCAGCTGGGCACGACCCTTAATTCCATTTGAGATCATGATTTAATAATGGTATCCTTCTGACGCACATCTGAGAAACTAGAAATAGATTGTTTTCCACCAAAGAAACTATTTAAGCCATCGTTGTAAGTGAGACATGCTATTTGGAGCCTAAGATGTGAAGATTGCAGCTAAAAAAAATTGTTGCAGTTTAATTTATTGTGATTTCTTAGTTTGGCAATGTGTGTCTTAAATTAAGCTTTTAAGTCAAGCACAGACTCAGTGGGAAAATAAAGGAATGTTCTCGATTGAATTTCTGTGGCCCAGTGCCCTATAATGGAGGCCAAGTGACCTTTAATAGAAGATATCATAAGAGAAAGTTAGCAACAGAGAGGATCTGCTCATCCAAGATTGGACCCATTGTACAGCCTGATCAAGCTCTCTTATCTCTGTGGCTCTGATCTAATGTAACAGCAGTGAGCAGACAATGAGAGAGACACACAGCACATGAGTCAAGTTCAAAGGATATTTCTGAGCAATCAGAGCTTGGGCCATATCAGTCTGACAGTCCGTCCACCACTGTGGTTGAGGCTGAAATATCTCAACAACTACTGAGTGGATTGCAGATAAATTCTGTACGGACACTTGTGGTTCCAAGTCGACGAACTCCAATGACTTTGGTGAGCCCCTGACTTTTTATCTAGAACCTCCAGCAGGTCAAAATGTTCACATACTCAAGGAAACAAGCTTTAATCTCATCACAACCTGTCTGGTAGTCTTACTGCTAATGCTTTTTTGTAGCAGAATCACTGTTTTCCCAGATCTCAGCAGTTACTTTGTTGAGCACAGTGTTATGACAACCAACAGAAAAGATGGTCATCACAATGAAAATAAGGGAACAGCGTAATAAACTGGAAAGTATTGTTTAAAAGTCTACTGAAAGAATTACAATGAGACTGCAGAACTTTTTCCCTGTCTCACCACGTCTCCATTTCAGTTTGCCTGCCACCCTAGCTAGACACGAGTCTTTGTCTTTTGTGGCGGTGGTGCAGCGGTGCAGTGCTGTGGACGGTGGATGGATCGCAGACAGCGTGGAGGAGCTGTGAAAGACAAAGCCACGACAGAGAAAACAGGTAACAGCATGTCCAGCGGACTGAGGGCTGATGGGAGAGAGGCAGGGGGGCGGGGACGCGGGATGGGGCCCTACCTCCCGTGATCATTGAACTTAGAACCCTAGCCACCATGGTGGGTGGTCGTGGTCGGTGGTGGTGGTGGTGGTGGGGGTTTAAAGGGACACACAGAACATGCTAGAAACTCTGTACCTTTCAATGTGCCTTCAGAGAGGGCCCAACTCACCCCAGGAACCAATAAATCTAGAGGAATGAGACCGTGTTAGTCAGGGTGAAGCAGAAGAAAGCAAGGAAGGAAGGAGGGATGGAGAGTTAGAGACAGCAGAGAGTCAAAGAGAGAAAGAGGGAAAGAAGGATGGAGTAAGGCCAGAAGGAAGCGATGAAAGATTAAGCTGGTTTATGTTCCTGTGTCTTGTCTTTCCAGTGATTCTGAGTCCAGTTCTTTGGATAAACACTTTTTTGTTTTGCAACAGTCAGGAAGCCATTGACTCTCAAACCAAAGAAGACATTTACAACCACCTTACGAATTGCATCCTGTTGAGTTACGCCACTAAGTTTGTGCTAGCGGCCTTGCCTTTCTGTGTTGTCGTTTCGCTAAAAAAAACCTAGCGCCTTTGACCCTGAGCAGTACTGTGTGCAAAAAAAAGGTTTCCTGGCTGAAAAAAATACTAAGCCAGAAAAAAAAGACAAACTTCTCAACCAAAAATCAGCAAAGAAAAAAAACAAAACAGGAACATAGAAATATGAAAGGTTCTGTGTGATTTCGAGAAAAAGGGGAGGGCCTCTTGAGCTTTAAGTGTGCGTGTGTTAGACCGAGTGTGCGAAGGTCTGGAGGAGTTTCTCGATTGGTCGGATACCCTTGGCAGACGCCTCCTGAAAAAGGAAGATCAGTCTCCATCTGTATTTCTCAAGAGTTGGACGGAAACATTCCTATGGTCAGATAAAATTATCATATCATATAGCCGGAAACAACGGGATATTTTTCAGCTTTAAGAAACCAATGGTGTCCACTGCTCCTTGCAGAAATTTAAAAACAAAGTGCCTTTCCATTAAGGGGGTAAAATACTGTAAGAACAGGCACTAATTTCACAAAAAGTCTAATGCTAGCAGGTGCTAGCACTTGTCTTTTTTTTTTTTTTTTACGTGTAGGAGGCAGTGGAAAGAATAAAAACCAAACCAAGCAGTTTGTCACCAACTCCTATACAGCCGGAGGGGAGGGGGGGCAGGCAGGGAACTCCTACAAATCTCAGTGATGTGATCTCAGAGCTGCGGGGAAACTAAGGGGACACTCTTCATTTTCTTCCAGATTTTAGTCTATCCCTGCCCCTGCGGCTGTACTAAACCACATGCAGAAGAGGGGAAGGGAGGGGGGTCGTCTCGTTTTCGTTTAGGGCGATTAAATGATCAACAACTCCCCCTCCCTCTAGCTCTGTATACCCACCACCATGCAAGCCCCGTCTGTCAGCACTCACTGGGCATGCTCCAAGGGGCCAACCCAAGCACGGCGTCTACGGTAGACCAGGCAAGGTAAGGGGGGAGGGCAAGGTAAGGAGGGCTGATACCAGCACTCAGCTGTCCTGGCTTTGCAAACTGGCCAATTATGGAAGCCTTTCTTAACATCCAACTTGATCAAGTCGATGCTGGAGTTGAAGAAGAGCCTCCACAGTCTGCAGCACAGCCTGCAGAGCCAGAGTAGCTGACCACCGGACTGCAACAAAAACCAGCCCGAGGGTCTACAAGGAAAGGAAGAGAGGGGGGTTCTACCGCAGACGAGCAACTGCAGGTGGTGCTAGCTCACTAATTGCGTTCTTCCGAGTTCGGCCAAACCAAATCAAAAAGCAAAAAAGGAAAAAAAAAAAAAAAAAGGCTCAGGCTCAAATCAAGCAGGACTCAGAAAGATGTGGAAAGACTACCGACCAGCCAGCTCCTTCTCCTTACTCCGTCTCTTTTTCTCCATGCGTTTCAGTCTCTTCTCCTCCCTGCGCTTGGCCTCCTCGGCCTCCTGGTGGCGCCGGCACTTGTGGAAGTTCTCCACCACCACGCCCACGAACATGTTGAGCACGAAGAAGGCCACAATCAGCAGGAAGGAGATGAAGTAGAGCAGCATCCACGGGTTGTAGTTCATGATCGGCTGAAACACACGCAGACTGTTTTTTAGAGACAGCAGACTGTGTGCAAGTATTGATGTCCAACTCAGAAATGACAGCTAACAGGTATCAGCACGTATGTTTGAGTGGATTTACATGTGTGTCCAGACATGTGTGAGATAGTTTAAATATATTAACCTGTTGGTCAACCCCCACAGCGTCTAGTCCGTCATACATAATGTCTACCCAGCCGTCTTTTGAAGCCAGAACAAACAGAGACATCAAAGCCTGAGACGGAGAAAGAGAAGACGGGGTGAAATGGAAACACTGCACTAAAAGGCAAAAGCTTCATATTGAAAACATTTCTTCGTGTATGTCGGAGACCTCACCTGTCCAAGGTTGTCAAAGTTGTACTTGTGCCTGACCCATTTGAAGTTGCCCTGCAAACAGTCTGACTTGTTGGTGATGTTCCTCACATCTTCTCCTTGACAAACAAAGAACTTCCCCTTGAAGAGCTGGGGAGGAGAACACAGACGCGCCCTTCAGTTTACAGTGAAGCTCAACAGAAAACAGATTCATAGAACGACATTACGCTATTAGTGGTAAGTTTGGTTTTAGAAATTGGAGGGTGGGGTCAAATTATTTAAATCCAGCTGGAAGTCAGGAGTTCCTGGAATGAGGTTACATTTTCCTTCATGTCGGCATACATTCTGATCATGCTTTTTTTAAATCATCCTTCCACTGGAGCAGATGTCACATTTTAGAATTACAAATGCTGTTAAATGATTTCGATGGATTTTTTTTTCAAGCCAATATTCATATTTCTACATGTATGTTGAAAGAGCTGCAGACATGTTTCTGCTCAGGTAACCTGCAAAGGTTATGGAGTTAATGTTTAAGGGAAGCATTTCTAAACATGAACATGTGGATATGCACACAGATATGATGGATATATCACAGGTGTATATCTGCATGTATTCATACAAGCACATATATTTCATATGAGGTATATTTCCAGAAGATTCACACAATTTCAACACTGATGTCCAGTAACTCTACCCAGTAAGTCACGTTCTTGGCTTGCTTTGCTTTTAACGGTGGACAGGAGAGCTCAACTTGGGTGACGTCTGCGTATCTGTGTGTGTCAGTGGAAGAAGAAGAAAAAAAAAAAGCTCAGTGAGTGGCCGCGCTCAGCTGGCAACGTTTCGAACGCCTTCAGCATCAGAGGTTAAGGACTGCGCAGTGAATTCCATGGATGTCTTTTAACGAGTGACAGCTTCCAATCACTGCCTCGTGGTGCCGTCGCAGCCATTAACCCTTCGTGATACTGCTTTACGTGGACAGATGGTTTATGGACATAAGCATGCCAGTGGCGGACAGACAGGAGCCTGAACTGTGCCAAGGGCAAAGAACTCGTTGGTATAGATTGGTCCTTGGGCTGTTAGCCATGAAATCTCCCATGGCCACCAGATAAGCATACATAAGTATCCCGGTGTGTGAGTTATGACGTTGGGAGTGTGTGGAAAAACTATTCCTCTGCTGAGATTTCATGATGTATGAACGACCAAGACGGGGCAGGAGAAAGTGAAGAATTGTGGGAATATTTGTCACACGTCGAACTGTCGCAGGGTTTTCGGAGGAGGATAATGATTCGGCCTCGCTGCCCCCGTCCTCCCCTCCCCCTCTCACCTGTACTCCCAGGATGCCGAAGATAATGAAGAAGGCGCAGCAGATGACCACGATGTTGCCGATGGGCTTCAGCGATGACATCAGGGTCTCGACCACCAGCTTCAGCCCCGGGGCTCTGCTGATCACCCTGGAACGCAGCACACAATTGGGCCTTAGCGCACTGCCTGTGTGTGTGTTTCACAGTGTACGTGCTGGGCACTCTCAGGTCACTTACAGTACAGCTCGTAACAGATGGAGCGAGGACGCCTGCAGCGCTCCAACCCACAGCCCCAACACACCCCCAGGCCCTCACCCTGTCTGCACACACACACATGCACGAACACACACACACACAAATGCCATTCTTTTTTCCTTTGACTCAGGACACAGTCAGAAAGCCTTTTTCTTATTTGCACACATTCCAGAACTTTTCAAAGCAAAAACACTTGTTGACTTTAAGACAAATTAGCCTCTTTCATTAATTCCTGCTCTTCTTTAAAAAACATCTTTTTCCCCTCTTTCTGCTGCCTTTCATTTCGGCAGGGAAGAAAACAGACACATCTAATTAAGCCAATGGACTGATGAGGATGTTTAATTAGTGGCAGCATGGCACCCGGCACTACACTGCACTGCAGCTGAGCTTCTCCGACCGGGTAAAACACACACACACACACACACACACACACACACACACACACACACACACTATAAAACACAGCCAGCGCACACACACTCATTTGCACAGGCTTTCACACAGAAAGCACATATGTATATGCATTAGCACACAGATGTATAAGCAACCCCTCTCACACACACACACACACACACACACACACACACACACACACACACACACACACACACACAACAAAGTCAATATGATGTGCTAGATAAGATGATACATTAAAGGCCTAAAAGAGAAAAACAACTCTACACAGCATGCTGTCGAGGTGATAATCTGCTCTGCCTTTGTCTATTAGCCTTGTCTGCATCGCATCTTTTTCCCTGAGCAGACAGTTGAGTGAAGGAAGAGTCAATAACACATTAAGAGAAGACATGAGATAATAAAAGGCCAGGGCTGACCTAGGCCACTGATCAATAGCCCTGATCAGAGAATAATGAGCGTATAGCTACACCGCATCACTTTGCAGCTCGGCGCCTCTCTTGATGCTCAACTGAAAAATCCATGATGGGTGCAGTACCACTGCTGAGCTATAGATGGTACTATTGTTCAAGAGCTGCATCTGCACGTGTCTCCTGTTTCAATCGATGCAGTTGTCCTGGTATGAGAAGATATTCGCATTGAATTCCTGAGCCAGGATCTAAGTCCAGTTTCAGTGTGTTTGGCTGGAGACAAGCTCATCCTTCAATTGTGATGTTTCTCTTTACTCTGAAACAGAAATGCAAATTGCTGCAAGGATCAGTTGAACATGCTTGTTGAATCCACCTTTTTTTAGTCAAATGTTTAGCACCTGATTTCAGACAACCTGTCACCCTTTAATTCATGTGCACATTTCTCTAAAAAATGCAAGGAATAAAAGTGACAGGAAAAAGAAAAACTAGCTTGAGAAGAAAAAAAAAATGTTAGAGATGTCAGTGAATTTGCAGATTCCATCCAGGACAGAAAGACATCGTTTACAGCCGCTCTCCGGCTCAGTCCCTCAGGAGACGTTTCCACACATTGCTGCTTTGCATATGAAAACCCCAAGCCAACCTCTCTACCTCTTTACATCATGTTCTCCTTTTGAGCTCCACTCTGACAAATACGCTGAAGTGAAAAGGCTTATTAAAGAGGGGAACGGAGGACAGACGAGCTTCTTATTATGAGTCAATACACTCTGATGATGTGGTACGTGAAGGACACACACTGCGATGGGCTCCTCTCTGTGAAGTCTATTTGCATATGACACACAAAAAAAAAGGCTGAGGAGGAGCTGGATGGAGGGAGCCAGGGGGAGAAAAGTTAGAGCTTGCTTCTTCTAATCTACCTCTCTGCATAATTTCATAGCGGTTCACAGCGTGTCCTTGTTTTGTGTGCTGCACAAAGGAGCTCGAAGGAGTCTGCCGCGATGCACAACACCTGCACACACGCACGACGCATCTCTCTGCTCCACCAACATACCCCTCACGCTTAGGGAAGAGAACAACAAGTCATGCAATAAGTGGCAGGCGTGCTCCCACAGTGCAAACACTGGGTGTAATTAAGACACGCGGGGGGATAGAAATGGAGAAGAGGGAGGAGAGGAGCTGATGAGTCGAAGGGATATGAGGGAATAAAAATGAGGCAGCTGCTATTTCCTCACTTTTGTGTCTAAACTTTGTTTCTCGCTCCACCTTGCTGTGTAAAACTCTTCCCGCTCTCCTCTTTTTCAACCTACAGCTGTCAAACTTCACCACTCGCTGTTCCCGCGCCGCCAGAAAACGAGTGAATTGCTAATGTAAACTGGAGGCCAGTGGATTCAGGTGGCACACAAACACAATCTAAACGGCCTGAAGAATGGTAATCATGCGCTCGTGAGTTATCAGCTGGCCACCGTCAGCACCGTCCAAAAAAATGTACACGCATGGTGAGAAAGCACATAAACTACCCAGTGGAAGCCTTGGGATAATTACATCATCATCAAGTGACGGATGAGTTCAAAGGCTGAGCTGACAGGGGTCAACCACGGGGGGCGGGGATTTATCATTAAACAACCCTGCTGGCCAGCCGTGACCTCACAAACACCACAAAGCTGTTTAGATCAGTCTGCCGTGTGGCAGGTGCAATTAATGGCGGCGGGGAGGGGTCGGGGTGCGGTTTCTAGGCTGCAGCTGAATTGTTGACAAGGTGTAGGTGGTGTTGGCTGACATAAAAGTGCCACTTGGTGACACGGGGTGCTAACTTCTGGGCTTCCCTGAGGCCGGCACCCGGCTCAGGTTGTGGGCTTGACGAATGACTGCGGAGGTGTGTGTGTGTGTTTGTCCTGTTAAACAAAGCCAATGCATCATTCTGTCACATGCACAGATGCACGCGCGCATGCTCCTGCACCCCTAGACCGTGGACCCTCCCCTCTTGCGCAATGTGATGCCAGTCAATCAATATCTCGAATGAGAAACAGACAGCAAACACATTCACACGCACAGAAAGCCACCTGCCTGCCGCAACAACGCGCACACAAACACGTGTAGCCAGCAACTCGAGAATATGATGATGAGGCCGCCTGTGTGAACCCCCACATGCACCGCAGTGCCAGAGGGGAAAACACAGACAAGCTCATATTTAATTCAAACAGCCAGGGAGCGCGAGACTGCCACAATCGAACTGCAGTGATAACAAGCTGATTGAAACTCATACCGCACCACCGTGGATGACAAAGCTGTGCCTGCGTTGTGGTGAGTTTGACGGACACAATGTGGAAAGTTCTGGAGAAAAACTGTTTTTAACTAAGAAGTGTTGCTAGTGGAAAATGAAAAATGGCAAAAATATTCTTACAGTCAACACAGCCTTACTGTGCAGCCAATATTTTATTTTATTTTTTAGATTTTAAATCTGCGTTTGTTAATGACACATCTGACAAACAGCCTTTTTCATATTCATATTATTTTTTTTTTTTGTAAGCATGTCATACTGGTGGTACTCTGTATACCACAAAATGCAGAAAGACTTGGACAATGGCAGTTTTCCAGATCACCATCATCTAAGCAAGTCCAAATATTGGCAAATAGGAGAGTGAGGGAGAGGCTGAGCGTTTCTTTAGATCTCAATGTCTGATGAAGCAGTTTTTTAAACGCCATGAAGACAACTGTGAACAGAAGTGAGGCCAAGCTGAATATTTGGGCGAAAGATTTTCAGAGCCGCCATATTTCTGGCGCTGCATCTGAAGCATTTGCATCAGCGCTGGAACATCGTGGCTGCTGCTCGGGAGACGCACTGTGTTTCTCAATACTAAGAATGCCAAAGAGGGAGACACTTACCAGCTCCTCGGACAAGTTCACAAGGACAGAATATTCGACTGGCAGAGTTTGAGATGCCGCTTCAGTGGGGACGAAAGGCCAAAATCAGGAAAAGATGCTTTTTTCCCCCCAGATTCAAGCAGCTTTGTGAGGACATGATGTAAGGGAGAGGTTGCAGTGAGGCCTACCCTCTTTCAGGGAGAGAATGATTTGACTAAATTGCAACTCCATGTCTCCACAGATGTGTCCATGCACAGGTATGATGCCTCAGATTGTAGCTAGAAAATGTAAATAAATGCAGCGTCCCAACTTTTTGGATTCAGGGTTGTTGGTGTTGCAAAACAATAACAGGAGTGAGTCTAAGCTTCTGTGCCAGCTGGGCTGGTTCGAGATCTCAGCCGCCTTCCCACAAAGTTTCAAAGTGGACATTACTGTGTATATAAAATGAATGTGGATACAAAAACAGTTTTCACAGCCAGGCATCAATTCTTCACCATTCTGAAAATCTCCAGCTTACATTTACACATCTGGTCAAAAAAAGGTAACTAACAAACAGATCGAACCTTTTGAATAAATCGATTAGGTTTGTGTTTTGCAGAAGCTCTTGTAACGTGCCTGACTGCACAAATGTTGTCCACAACGATCTGCTTGCTCACTACTTAAACAGAAACATTAACAGAACCCGAGCAGCAATTCCACTCTGTGTCGACCAGACTGATTCACCTCTAACAGGGTTTAAAGCATCCGCAGTACACTATTATCAAGATACACAGAATACGCACAGCAGCACCCGCATAGCTTGCTATGCTAGAGCCTTTAATGCTCTGCTCCTCCTTTTGGATTGAAAGTTCATAACAACCTTAAAAATGATTTTACAGTCTTGCTTTCACATAACTGATCTGCAGCCTCAGCGGAGGAGAGAGCCGAGCTTCCTTTTTCCATCCTCTCCCGTTCCTTCCTCGCTCACTCTCTGCCCGTCTTCATACAGTCTTCCTAATCCCATTTCTCTCTCCAAATGCCATTTTGCATTTTTCTCAAACTGAACACATCCCTCCCGAGAGAAATGGTTGCCCTTTGCTCCCGAGAATATGTTCCCCAAACTTCAAATTTGTCCAATTTCCTCCTGTAATTGCTACATATTTTCTAATCTGACTTTAAAACCTTCCATACTCGACATTAATACAGCCTCAGCCTCGCGGCCCTCTGGGGATTAAATAAGGGAGGGCAAACAGCAGAAAGACTCGGTGACAGAAGATACAGCAGCAGTTAGAATCAGGTACTCTTTTCAAGTGCTCAGTTTGTCACAGTTGCACCAGATCTAATTAGAAAAGCCCTTGTTTGACAGCAAGTGCACTCTCTAATGTCACATTAACATTTCATTTGTAAGTGATCAGCATGCTCGTTTTTTAACTGATGAGGCGCCACAGTGGCAACCAAACCCCATTTTAAAGTTATGCGAAGTATTAGTAGCTTTTCTAAAGACCCTCCTCCATCAAAGCAATCACTTGTTGGCTCTGAGTCTATGTCCTCCTTAGAGGGATGTTATTATCATCCTTACCTACTCCCTGTTAGCTTTCAGTGCCGCAGCAATCCTTGTGTTACCTCCACACTGCGAGGTATGCAAATTTAACTCATGCTGTGCCGAGCTGGGTGCTTCCCAGATGGGAGTGACCAGGTCAGAGCTAACACGCCACACATCGCTGCTGTTCTTATTTTACATTCACATCAAATCTTATCCCACATGAGCTGGCACAGCGAAGTGCAATGAGGAGGGTCGGTCAAATGTCAAGCACATTCAGTTCAGATGCACTACCCAGTTCACATGCATACAGACAACAGCATGGGCTCAAAGGAGAAGGTGGTACTCTGGAGGCAGGGGGAGTGAAGGAACAGCACGGCATTTCACTTTCACACCAAGGATGAAACTTCAAAAAGAAGACAGGAAAGATCAGTGGTGTTTAGTGGGTAAATTCGGCAAAATGGAAATTAATATTTGATTTTCCTGCTCTCCCTGAGAACCTTGATGAATATTCAAGAGAGGGCGAAGCCTCGAGAGCTCCCCTGCACGAGATGAGACGCCAGGCATGCAGCTCTGAGCCAAGTCAAACACACACTGAGGCCAAAGCTAAAGCAGCGTGCACAGGTAAAGAACCTGTCCGATACTGCACAGAGACACACATTCTTGGTTTCTCTCGGTCTCTCTCTCTCTCAAACACACACACACCCACACACACACATTCGGAGATGTAAATACAAATACAGTCTCCAAATTGGTGATTTCCGCCTAATTTCCACTCAAATAAACACAGCGAAGCAATTGTGTAAACGATGACAATAACACACACACACACACACACACATGAATGCACACTAAAATAAATGCCTACACACATACAAAAATACACACATGTCTCCCAAAAGCTCCAAAAGGTGGTACATGTCATAGCTGAGAGAAAGCTCTGTTTGTTGCCACCTCCGTCTTAAAACAAAGCCTCCATATCAGGCGCTTTTATCATCCCATCACTCTGGGAAATGGAGCGATTTAATCCTATATATATGTGTGTGTGTGTGTGTGTGTGTGTGTACAGGAAATGTATGGGGGTCCAACTACTGATTTGTATAAGATTGTATTGTATGAAAGGTAAAGAATTCCTCTTAGCAGTTTTAGGGGTGGTTGTCTGTCATCAGCGTGTATGTTTGTCTGCACATTTCAGTGTCCCTGGGAGAGCCACTTACCGCAGTGGCCTCAGGGTCCTCAGCAGCCTCAGCACTCTGAGCATGCCCAGGATCTTGGTCCCAGAATTGGAGATGAGAGACACCAGGATGTCAATTACAGATATCATCACCAACATCCCGTCCAGAATGTTCCAGCTGCTCCTCAGGTAGGCCTTCTCCCCGAAACACCAGCCCAGAGCTATGATCTGGACACAAGCAGGACACAGAGGGATGAACACATAACGGAGTGCAGCCGCTGTACTGAGCAGATGGCACAAAGGGTTAACGGCTGCTGTACCAATCGGTTGGAATGCATTTAAAATGTAATATTAACTCTACTGTAAGTGGAATAAAATGATGCACAGATCAGTAATTCAATATCTGTTTATTGTCTGTGCGGTTACAGATTTGCTTGTTATGAAGTCATCTTTTGTATTTATTAGGAGTCGATGCTTAATGTCCTGTATGCACAGCTTATTGATATTTCACAGCGGTTGTTTACCGGAACTTTGCAGCAAAGATCATAAAAGCTGCAAGCATTTTCCAAACCTCATTTCTAATCCTATAGGTTCCACTCATCGCTTACTCTGCCCATCCAGCAATTTGCATTCTGCAGAATAACAGATACCGTCTGGCTTTGTGTTTTTTAGCTCAAACTTATTAAATCAGGACAACTATTTTTGTGCCTTGCATTTCTGAGAGCCTAATGTAACTGAAAAGATGAGAGAGCCAGAGGGAGGGGGGGCGTGGATACAAGATCATTTACATTTGTCGATGCTTGTCAATGCACAGCAGTGCACACTGAGCTGTATATGAATAATGTGGCTGATCAAACTTTAGCAGCAAAGATACGTCACTAGACACTTTGTGCAGCTGAATATATTGACATGAGTAACAGCACCATTACAACAGCGTACTCGATTACAAGTTAAAGTACTTAACTTAATACTGATGCATTTACATGACAGCAGCATTTTGCTGTTGCAGCTGGTTTAGGTTTTAACTGTACAAGTTAAGTTCGTTAGCAAGTTATGTAGTAATGTCCAGTGGCTCCCAAACCAAGGGTTGTCCCCCCTGCAAAGGGTCGTACGATAAGTCTGGGAGGTTGTAGATGATTAACGAGGCAGGAAAGAAGAAAAAACATAATTCTGCGGCACACGTACTCATTCTTTAGACTTTTCTAATCTTTGCCTTTTTGTGAAATATGGGATAATGTTACAACTCATAGAGACTGGAAACATGACAAGACGTTAGCCAAGCCACGAGCCAGTGGGACGGTAACCGCTGGTTTAATCTTTGCACAGTAGAACATACTTTAAACACGTTTTTTTTAAGTAAATCTCTTAAGCTGAAAAGTAACTAGTAACTCCAGCTATAAAGTGTATGTCATAGGGTAAAAAGTACAATATTTCCCCCTGACTTTAACTTTAAAAATTAGGAATGCTGCTGATCATGGTGTTATTCTGATATTTATGTTGTTGAAAGATCTTAATAGATCTGATAATGATGTTGATAATAAAATGTAATTAAATGGTTCCATGAAACCAACCACGTCTTGGTTTGGCAACATGGTCGCTCACAATAGATCATCTGTTGTGTCTTTTTGTGCTACACTTAAAGAGATTATTTGAATATGAAATGATACAACCACTGCTCTGTGTGTGTGAGTGTGTGTGTGTGTCTGTGTGTGGAGGTCCTATGTTCGTGAGCCCGCCAATTGCACTGGGACCAAAAATAGAGACAGAGACTTTGAATGAGTGACACTCATGAACTTTCCTCCCCTCTGCCTCTGCTCGCTCCTGCCCACGCCTGCACAGACCTCCATTCAAAGCTGCTCCATTTGAATACTGGCGAGACAATCCTCCGCTTAGCATTATGAAACAGCTCTGAGAGTGTGTGCGTGTGCACATTGTGTGTGTTCACTGTGTTTGATTCCCATTCTCTCTATCTCTTCCTCCCCCTCCCCTCCCTTTTCTCCCTCTTATCTCTGTTTTCTCCATATATTTGGGGCTTACGGTGCTGTATTTTATCTTTGGTGTCTGGTTACGGTTTCTCCATCTTATGCAAAAATGTTTGCATTGTGAGTGAGCACAGATGTGTCACATCTTGCTTCTTTCCAAGCTGGAGGCAAATGATGAGTTGCCTTGATGTGAGGCAACCTGTGTTTTCACGTGTCAACTGAGTGAGCACGGACAAAATTGATGACTTCGTGGAAGAACGCAAAACAAATATGCACCTTTAAAATGATAACCATAAGTAGACACAGGCCATAGGATGCAACCTGTATGTCCCCTGTCATAATGGCTGAAATCTTTCACAGAATGAGCCCTGAGCAGCTCACAGAGAGGTTTAACAAACTGATGTGTGTGTGGGAGTCAAGTGTCTCACCTTTATAGACATCTCAGCCACAAAGATCGACGTGAAGATGTAGTTTGACAGCGTGAGGAAGATCCGCTCCTGCAGTAAAGAGGGAAGACAGACCTGGTTGAGTCGAGGTACGTGGTAATAATGCCAAAAGCTAATAGCAAAGGAGGTTTTCTGCTTCTAAATGGATCTGGCGTTCAGCTGTATAATGTATGAGGGAGCTATTTGACAAACAATTTTCCCTGTTGCACTCACTAATGATGGCTGGCAGGCAATTAGAAAGTTTACTACTTATTAGCACTGCAGGAAGTATTCAAACAAGCATCTTATCTTTGGGCCTAAACTCTTTCGTTATCTTTTACCAGCGGGGGGGAAAAAAAATGTTGTCCTCAGTTTTGTGTTGCGCAGATAAACTTACGATAATCTGCTGAATCAGATGAATTGCACTGAGAACAAGCCTTAAAAAGTGACACCAAGGGGTCCTGACCAAGTCTCCGTATGTGACGAGTCGGGAGTGAGAACAGGTTGAAACAGGTGTCATCATATCGCCTGTGGAACTGTCTGTGAGACGTTTCAGTGGTTAAGGCTGAAACGGGCAGTTTTCCAATGAAATGGGCCTGTTGCATCAGGTCCTTCATTTTTTCATCAGCAATAAACAGTCAATCCAGAAAAAAAGCGCTATCATTTTGTTTTGTGAGCGTGCACGCAACACAACACCATCAGGTCTGAGCTTTCGGATCTCCATCTAAACTCACTTTACTGCACTCCATGCTTCCCTATTGCCTGAGGCGGCGGGGCTCAGTGGTGTGTATGCATGCAGCAGAGGATGGGAGCCTATTTACTGAGCTAAACAAGGACTGAGAAGAGAAAACAAGCAAGCTAGCAAAAATAAGATCCCCTCACCGACTGCTTATTTACCCTGCTTCCCCTCTGTCTGAGGAGACACAAATGTCCTGCCACTGACTGTCTGCGCACTGCATGTGTGTGTGTGCGTGTGTGTGAGCGGGTGTAGGTGGCTGCCTTTCCCACGGCCCCCGACTACCACCGCTCGAGCTCCGAGGAACGCAAAATCAAACACACAGACATGGCCGTCCTGCAGCATTTTTTTTTTTTCTGTGTCAAGTCTCTGGGAATGTCAGGCATGACATCACTGGGAATGCTGGCGTTGAGATAGTTTATAAATTCCAGGCTTGACAGCAGCCATTCCAGCTTTCTGTGAACGGGTTTCCATACTTTCATTCATTATGAAGCAACAGGCGTGTGGGAGGGAATGAGAGAAGGGCAAGAGGTGGTAGAGGGCAGGGGGAGGGAAAGAGAGAGAAACAGAGGTGAAAATTCATGCTGCACGCCTTAATTCACTCGCTCGCCTCAATTTGCTGACAGTCTGATTGCATTCTGGCTAAAGGCTGAAGATTTAAGTGCATATAATCACATTACCAGCTGTAGCCTAAGCTGCTAACCTCACCTACCCACCTACCCACTGGGGAATTATTACTTCCAGGGCTGCTGAAGGGTGGGTCTCCTATAGGGATATGGTGAGGTTTTGCTATTCAATTACTCTCATTCTCACAGTCTCGCTCTATCTGTTTGCTCTCGGGTACCTGTCACTTTTTGCTTTCTTTAAGGTGTCACAAACTTAAAGTCATTTCTTTGAATGTTTAATGGGGATTGAAAAATTCGTACGTATTTAAAGAAACATTCTACTGACACATCGTTCATCCAAGAGACTTGCCTCTCTGACACAGAGCACGTAAAACTAAAAAGGGACTGGTTTGGATGACTGATCCACTCTGAGATCTTTTAATCGTTCAAGGACAGCACAGATCCTGGACCAGGGCATGAGAGACTTGGGGTTATGCGATATTTGTCGTGAACTTAATCCAAATGCGAAGGTCTTCATTTCAAATGTCCATGGCCTGTTAGTAGTAGCCCAAAGTATGATCTCCAGGGTTACTGATTGCTCTTACTTAGTGGCCATACTATCTGACCATAATCCATTAAAGAGGAATTAAGATCCATCTCATAGTTAGAGCTCTAAAACATAAGGACCCTGAAATCATCAGATTTATGTAGCTGAGGTTTAACTGAACATATTGGTTTTAAAATGGATTCAGTACAATAATATATATGCACAAATAGCTGAGGGAGCCACGGCTAAGACCAACTACCACTTTATGAATTTGGAAACAAAACTATTGAGCTTCACACATTAAAAAAAGACTTATACAATCAGTTGTTAGGGACGTTTACAAAGCACACAAGACAGACCACGAAGCAGAAAAGAGCAAAGCAGAACATTTCTTGAATTATTTAACTCTGAATCAGATCCTGGGTAGAGAGATCGTCCTGATGCTGATATATCTGAAGAAGAGGTTCTTAATGCTGTGCAGTCTTTGCAGAACAATAAAGCTGCAGGGCCAGACAGCATTCCAGTGGAATACTTAAAAGCCTTTTCTGATAAGCTTTAAATTCCTTTGACAAACATGTTTAAGGAAGCTCTGACTAATAAAACTCTGCCTTGCGCTCTCTAGAATTGGCATCAATAACATCACTACCAAAACCTGCAAGGATCGTGCAAAATGTTCTTCTTTTTGGCCCCTTTGCCTTTTGATCTGAGATTACACAATCTGATCAAAATGAATTGCATTAACGATGTATGAGGGAACTTGGGTGTCTGCCAAGTATGCCCAAGTGCTCAAGTCCATCAAACTCATCCAGCGCAAAAAGTGAAATTATGCCTTTTATCATATAGGACGAGGACATTATGAAACTAGCTAAACCTTTGGAATGGTGCCCAGATGGATTCAAATATCCAGGCACAGAAATTAGGTGATGGATAGACAAAATTTTCAAAGACAACCACATCACATTTCTGGCCCAGGTTAAATTAGATTTACAGAGATGGAGGGACATTCCATTATCTGTAATCAGGAGAGTGAACATGATTAAAACGAATACACTCCCCAAATTTCTAGATTTATTCCAATGTGTCCCAATTAAAATCCCAAAACATCTGTTTGACGAACTGAACAAATATATATCCCGCTTTCTTCCCTAGAGTTAGACTCTCGTCCCTTCAGGCCTTATACACCAAAGGAGGATTAATGGTTCCCAAGTCCAGATGTTATTACTCAGCAGCCCTTTTCCTTCAGTGTAGAGCTGGTTGCAGTCTGAATTAAGAATGCTCCCTTAAAACTTCTTCCAACCCAAGCCTCTAAGAAAGCACTCTGTACTATCACCAAGTACCTGATCATTTTAAACTCCTTCACTGCATGGCAAGAAGCCCACGCTGTCATTGGCTTAAATACTAAGAAATTCAGAAACCTCCCCTTTTGGATAAACTCAACATCTTTCACAAAATGTAAGTGACAGTTGAAGATTTAAAAAGCCAAGATAACTTCTCCAGTTTTTCAACAATTGAAACTGACAAATTTCAAACTTCAGATTAGACAGCAGGTCCACAACAGATTATAATATAAATATTATATGCTGAATGTTACAAACCAAGATTTCATTTGACCCTGGGGTCTAAAAGGACTTAATGTGAGCCATCATGCAACATACTGAACTTTATACTAGTCATAGGCACAGCTGGGAGGAAGCATATTCTACAAACCTGGAAATCTGAATTCCCTGCTACACAGAGACAATGGTCGTATGAATTAACATTGTCTAACCCACCTAAAAACAGCTTTGTATCGGTGTACGTATGTAAGGAGGAAACCAGTAACAGGAAAAAACACGAGGCTCTTTTCTGGCCTCACTACCATGGCTGCTGAATTAGTATGGAAAGTAGTCCTCCTGTGCTCCCACAGTCTACTTTAAGTTAACAAAAGTATAATATAATATATACTTCAATACATACATTAAGGTCTTACTTGATTGAATTTTATTTTTCCTATTTTTTATTTTTTTGTTTTTTTTATTTGTCTTTATCATATGTCCTCATTTATGGAAAAAATGGCCATTTTGCTTCTATAAAAAATTGTAAAAAACACAAAAATAAAGTAGTTTTGTTGCCTGAACTATTCCGGCTTTTTGCTGCTACTCCAACTGTGATATATGTTATTTTAGGTGTCACTGACAACCCACCTGTTCGGTTGTTTAGGTCTGTGGATGTGTTGCTTATTACAGTTTGCTCGCTAAAATGCGGCATGTAAACTGCTGTAGCCATTTTAGAGAGTTTGCCAACCAAACACAGAATCAACTTTAGTTTACTGCACTTCTTTGATACATGCTGACATTTTGGCGACTGAAATGAACTAAATGATAAGCAAAAATAAGTCGACTTAAAAAACAATAATTTGCTCAAATGGTTCCCCCTCCAGCCAACCGCCCACAGACGATGGCTTTTCATCGTGCACAGCGCGTGCTTCCAGTTCAGCTCTTGTGTATTTTAAGCTGCAGATCTAAAGAAACAGATTGTCACAGAATCCAGAGCTGAATGAGGAAAACACCTCCCTCTTGCCTCCCTCTCTTTCCTCATCTCTAATGGCGGTGGTGTTATTCCCAGTTCAACGCCTGGCATGCAGCGTGTCTGACCACAACTCAGGCAACCACAAGCCTTCAGCCTGCAGAGCTCGTTGTAGCTCAGCTTGTGCTGAAATAGTGCAGCAGGGCCCGGCGATGACTTAAAGTGAGAGGCATTTTGCAGAGCAATGAAAACAATAACCAGCACTAAACACTCGCGGCAGGTAATCTGCAATGCTCTGCTAGGCTCTGTGTGTGCACTGACAGCCACAGATGCTGGAGAGGTACGTATCTCTCTAACTTTTAAGGAACTGTGTAATGATAGCAATAATGTAGTAGGACATTGTACAGCAGTGCACTGGTACATAAAAAATGTGCTTAATGCAGCCTTCAATGATGCATTTACAAAGCCTACTCCTGAGCGGCAGAAAACAAGAGTCAGCCCACACCTCCTGGAAGGCTTTCATCACGGCCCAGTGTGTAGCGCCATCTCTCTATCTTGGAGCAGATGACGTGGATGCAGGAAACTGAGATTGATTGTATTTTATACTGTTAATACTGAAATAATTCAATTTTGAGCTCTAGACAGTGATGTAGTGTCCCCTAGCTCAATTAGGAATAATACATCATAATATGTGGTATAATCATCCTCACTCATTTCCACTGAGCTACATACAGGAAGGCAGTATCCAGGCAACCTGCAGCACCAAACCAAAACAAGCGCTGGACTGCAAGCCAAATACGCAGGGTGTGACATAACTTCCATGACAATAAACTAATTATTAAGCCTGCATTCCACACTAAAATGTTGTGACTAAAAGATGATATCTCTGTAACAATGGGTACTTTTCTATTTAAAGAATTTAACATGTGGCAATCTGGCACCATGGCTGATGTAAAGCAGGTAGCCACTTCAAAAGAGCAGCAGCGCAGTGATAAATTATACATGTTCGGTTGTTATACACAGCCAAAACAGAATCAGCGAGTGGAAATCGATTCACAACCGGCTTCATGAATTCAAAGCAACCCACACAGACAAACAAATAGCATCATGCAATGGCCACCCGGGCAAATAAGATCTGGAGCAATGAGCATCACAGCTCAAACCTGTAATGACTGCTCATTCCCTTGTTTCAGGCTGCTCGCTGCGTCATACATTTCCATCTCATTTCAATAATGGCCTCAGGGTGCAGACCGGACACGACGGCCACGGCAGGAAATTGACAAAATATATGTGCATCCAAAAACACTGTGATCTGAATGTTAGTGTGGCTGCGGTGTTGGATTTTGTGCATTAGCGCGTGTTGTATTTACATATGTGTGTGGGTGTGTGCAAAGGTGAGAGGCATGAAATCATCGTCTATATGTGTGTGTGTGTGTGTGTGTGATCCCTCCGCCCTGATTAGGCGGGCTGCCCGTGGGGCGGCCTCCATTTGTTAAACATCTCCTTTCCCGGACATTAGCCACGTACGCCAGCCCACAGATAATTGAATCAATTACGACGGCTCTGTCTCCTCCGTGTTTCAGTTGCAAAACAAGCAGAACGGAGCGTTCCAGCGAGACCGAACCGCAATTAGGCCCATCCACTGAACACCTCGCTCAGTGAGAAAAAAAATAAAATCTGTGATAATTATTGTGTTTATGCATGGAGAGGCTCGGCTGTGTTCTGCTGCTAATGCTGGAAGTAGGAAAGGACAGAGAGTTACATAGATGCGTGTGTTGCTGCAAAGCCTTCAGCCAGCCCTCCTTTATTTGAAGTGATGATGCTTTAAAGGACCAGTGTGTAGGATTTAGTGGCATCTAGTGGTGAGCTTGAAAATTGCAACCAACTGAATACCCTTCGCCTCACCCCTCCCTCCAAGCATGTAGGAGAGCCTACAGTAGCCGTGAAATTCGCGAAAAACACAGAAGGAGCTCTCCAGAGTCAGTGTTTGGTTTGTCCATTCTGGGCTACTGTACAAACAAACAACATGGCGGACTCCACGGAGGAGGACCCGCTCTCTATGTAGATATGAAGAGCTCATTCTCAGGTAATAAATATACATTCTTCTTCATTCTTATTTTCAGGTGATTATACATGAATAAAAACATACTCATGAATATTATATTCCGTTTCTGCCAACAGGCACACTGGTCCTTTAACTAAAGACACAAGTTAACTTCAAACCAAAACTACGGGTGAAAAACATTTTAACTAACTCAAACTAAAAACTAGACTTCAGAAGAAACTAACTAACTAAAAATATTTCGTAATCACACTAATTAAAATAAAAATCAACAGGAAACGTCTTTAGTTTTAGTCTATAGTCAAATTTGTGAACACAAAAAGCATGAGGAGGCATTGCTGCCTGTTGAGACTTGGATGTCTACATGACTGTGAGTCAGCAGCCTTCACAAAGCGTGTTTGTATTGTTACACCTATTGTGAACATCTTACATCTTGCCCCTATATACTCCCATATTATAATAATAAAAAATAAATCTGAAAATAATAAAAGCTGAACAAGCAAGCCCCAAAATTAAAAATGAAATAACAATAGAAATGCATGAGAAATACAGAACTATACAGTAAGAACTCTGCAAAGGAGGTGGTGGTGTTAATGGTGCAGTGCAGTAAATACAGGGATATAGCACACGCAACCCAAAACTATTGGCTCACAGTCAAACAGGAGTGATTCCCTGCTTACACAGTGTTGCACTCCATTTCTGTGCACAGAGCAAACTATAGGAGTAGTTCTGTTTTGGGGTGAGGGTGTGTGTGTTTGTTTGAATAGTCATCAAGGTTAGACTTGCTGACAGGTACTGTCTCCCTTTTTTCTCCATTTCTGGAGACATTTTTGAGCGCAGAGTGCGTTTCTTTATGATTGATTCTTCACATATATTTTAGAAATGTCTGTGTTTGTCAGTGAAGACTGTGAAGCCAACACTCTCAAGCTGTGTCAGGCACACACTCTGTCCTATGGAGCTAATAGGCACATAGTGTGTAGTGAATAGTGTACAGGATTTAAGACTCACAGCACCGCCGGGGTCGATGCGAGGCCTCTCCATGGCAATAGTGATGCAGTTGAGGAAGATGATGACCAGCACGATATGGTCAAACATCTTGTGGGTGATGATCTTGTTGCACAGGACCCGAAACCTGGCAAAAAAACACAGAAATGTGAAACTTCAGTCAAATGGAAATGGCGTGTTCCAACAAGCGTGTGTTTTGTTATTGAAACAGGAGAGAAGAGAAAACTCCCACACACTGTGCTTTTACTTGTAATAAACTTTATTTGAGATGCAACATTTCAACCCTTACACTTTCATCAAGTACCTGACGTGCCTAAATAAATAAAAAATACAATCTGTTGCGAGTAAAAGGACAGTGTGTGGGAGTTTCCTCCTACGAACCTTTTCCACAAGAACCTGAAGGTGTGTATGAACCTTTACAGTGAAGGTATGATAAAAGGAAAAATTCTTTTGATTACTGCTTTATACTTTACACCAGCGGTTTACAAATCAATAAATTAGTTTTATGACATGGCAGCACTGTGGTGAAGCATTCTTTGTGTAGGTTTAGACCCCAAAACCACTTGGTTAGGATTAGGGAAACATTGTTGGTGGGGTAAAACTCACTGCTTTCTTGCTCGATCTTTAAGTAAAAGTAGCAATACTGCAATATAGAAATACTCCATCAGTAAAGCAAAAAGTAAAATAAAAAGTTGAGGTGGGACTAGTTTAACCTACTATATACACTAATGAGTGCTTTAACCAATATAGCATTATATTCTATAAATGTATATGCTTCATTGTGAAATTTTAATCTGCAAAGTAGCCGAAAACACCCGCGCTCGCCAGAAAAACTGCTGCATAGGTCACCTGTGCAAGCAGGTTATTAAGACCCATATTTACATTCATTGTTAGGCATAGCAATTATGACTGGAGCAAAGCAGGAAGTCAGGTGACGTCGTAATAAAGAGCAAGAAGGCCCGCATAATGAGGAGGTGGGGAGGGTGGATGGGTCAAACAAAACTTGGACGTTTGCCCAGGAGGCTTCTGTTGGGTCCCTGTGTGGAACTGAAAGTCAGTGTTGATAGATTTTAGCTTAGATAATGGACTTGAGCTACATTAGGTACGTAGAGGTAATGCACTTCTAGCCCAAATCATGATCTTTTCCTAAACATATCCAAGTAGTTTGGATGCCTAAACCAGCGGAACTGTGTACAATGCAGGTCAGGTCTGCTGTAATTAAATCTGTCAAACATTAGGATGGGTGAAAAGGACAATATTTCCTGTAAGTAGAAGTATAAAGTAGCATGACATTGAAATGCAAACACAAATGCCAACCCAGGCTGCAGCTCAGTCCAGGCATTTTCTCTAAACATGAAATATTACATACCGTGCCAGAGCATTTCATGAAACCCTGTGCACAGTAATAAAAGATCTCATTCACTTTAAGACAGCTTCTCTGACATACAGTAACTCTTTAATGAACCGCTATAGAATTAGGAGCCATTAATTATGCCTGACTGTCACTACACGACATGAAAAGGTTCCAGGCTCTCAGCTCGTGACAACAGAGAGAAAGAAAGAGGGAACGCTTGTTATATATGGCGCTGGAAAGGATTTAACCGTGCATCAAATCCGCTTTGATGGCTCATATCAGCCTCAGTGTTCAGCCGGGTACAATATTGTGAGGGTTAGATCTGGATTTTTGGCTTTATTTGACAATGCAGACACCGTTGTGTCAACGCTGCTGAGTCTGCATGCATGTCTGCGTGTGTCATCTGACTGCGGTGATCGTTACGCAAACTGTACACAGATTGCGTGAGCTAATTCCCCTTTGATTTCTGCACGCCAAAGCATTGCTGCTAAAGAATTCAAGCGTCTTCCACAAGCAGGAGGGAGGGAGGACACACGACGAACACGCCTCTGGTGCCAGCTCCTGCGCGTTTGAAGGGCCAACGTATGGATGAGAACTTCAATGTCAAGTTCAAATGGCCCCCTAGACTTACAAACACACACTCACACACACACACCACAAGGATGTTTATATGAAACGATTTTGACAAGTGTTTAAAGCTTTCCGCTCTGGTGATGTTTACTGACCTTTCGAGTATTCTGGCCTCAACTGCTTCTAAATGACAGTTAACATAATTGACTTAACTATTGATTGAGTAACTTTTGTACTTTTAAAATGTCCCTAAGCACACTCAAACACTACTCTCTCACAGATTCTCCCAGTTAAAACTATAAATCTCTACTTTTTGACTTTTTTCCCAACATGTTCGCTGACTTTGAGTCTATCAGCTCTTGATTTTCCTTTGAACATGTCTGCAGGGTGTCTTTGCACCTCCCAGAAATCACCTGCCACTTTAACAGCGTAGGTGGTAGCGCGACGTGTTCCCTCGGCTCCTCCGCTGAAGCAGCTCCTGTCGGCGGCGCTCAGGCAGCGGCGCGACCTCTTTGTGAAAGATTACAGCTGCTCATGCTAACTACCCAGTTCTTCTGTGCATTCCAAACAAATCAGAGACATAAACCGCATCACTTCCTGTGTGCTGGGTGACTGCTTTCCAGGAAAGAGCTGACAGATGCTGAGAACAGTTCATGTTTTCCTTAGCTGTAGGCTGAATCACTTTTACGTTATATCATTCAGCACTGGAAAGTAGAAACAGAGAGTTTCGACATAAAAATGCCACAGATCATTACTTTTACTATTTACTGTAATTCTGAAACGTCCTCCCTGCTGTCTGTTTGTTCTATTCTCGTCTGTATCTTATTATGTGCTGCTCAGATGACCCACTTCCCGACAAGGTTCAGTCTAGTTCCACATAATCTAATCATGTACTGTATGAGGGACCACGTGCACAGCCCTCAGTGAGCCCTGCACATCCCTGGTCTACATGTTCATAGACCACTGTTCTTACACATCCCATTCTTGCGGTGAACACGTCTAATCGCAGTGACTGTGTCACAGTATGCATTCATAGCCGGGCCCGCTCCTCCGCTCATTTAAAACTTCCCCTGCAGTAATCATCAGAAGCAGCAGCACCAGCAGTGAGCACAAAGGCAGGCTGAGGTGAACTCAGGTCCATGTGAAAGCCGCTGGACTCCGGCCTCCCACTACGCCGCTGTCTCTTGATGTGATTGTGAGCACAGGCGGGCGTCTGCGGCAGTTCAAGGCCAGAATGGGCGCCACGCGGAGCCTGTGTCCTAGGTGTCACTCTCAGCAACAGCCGAAGCGTGCGGCCCGCTGTGATTGAAAGCCAGCGAGAAGCCCGGTTTGAGCCAAGATCCTTCAGTTTTCTTAATACTCTGACAATAACAGACTACGGGGAGCGTTTCCTATTGACCTTTCCCAAATTACACAATACAGCCAACAGAGAGGAGAAGCATCCGGAACTTTTAAAAAGGCTCAGATTTGCAGATGGACTGTATGCCCTCAATGCAAATCAATTATTCATACTGATATAGATAAGTTAGCAGTCTCCCAAAAATTTTAAGTAAACTGAAATTTGCCTTACCTTAGCTGCCAACAGTTAGCATTCATTTTATAACACTCATTAGAAAACGGAAAGGTGCATTCCGGCAATCTGATTGGCTGTTAACTGTGATACAATATGCATATATCATGCCTACCGTTCTAAAAAGCCTTATCACAGCAGATCACACCGCTTCGGGGAAGTGGGAGTACTTTATGAGATAATAGTCTGTGTTTCACATTGTATAAAAATAAATTGATTGTGTATACCTCTTCAATGTTGTCATTATTGTCAGATGGGTCGTATTATTATTAGATTAGATTGTAAAATCCTGCACTGTGCGTCAATGAGTAATTAGGAGTCACATCGCGGACCACGGACAGCTCCCTTAGGCTACAATGGCAGTCCCAGGATCAGCACCTTGACAGCGACTGAGTGCTCTACAGGCTGATCTGTCACTGATTGAACAGCCTCATGGAATTGATAGTTTACAATTCTTCACATTCACATGATGAAATTCGTTAAGGCAAGTAATTTGGCGCTTTTAACGTCATGATATTCATTGAGGTTTTGTGTGGATTCTTCCGGACCACTCACTCATAGTTAACCGCGGGGGGCCTCGCATGTTTACGTTACGGGGCTGATTGACAGAGAAGCAACAACGTCTCCATGACAACGAACTGTTAGACAGCAAAAAGTTGCTGCGGTGTTTTGACAACGTTAACAAATAGACTAAATAAGTTGAAGGTTAACTTTCACCTCCAGATAGGGTTAACAAAGGTAGAGTTGATTGAGCTGAAAAAAAGGCGAGGAATAGACGACAAGCAGAGCTAACGTACGGAGAGGTGGGACTATTTTTTTCACATAGGGGCTATTTTATTATATAATTCTATATGTAATTCTATTTAATTTAAAACTACATGAAAATGATTGTGTATTCTTCTTCCATATTGCAATTATTGGTAACCGCTAAGGGGGTTTTCGTCCCTCCGCTTCGTGTCGGGCCGAAGAACGCCCCTTAGCTGTGAGCACATATCACAGCCTGTCGTGATGTATTGCTTAAACATACTGCTGTTAAGTTCATATTCCATAATCTATAGAAAGTGGCTTTCACTCAGGAAGTAGTAACTACTTAGCCTAGTTTGATGACTTAAGCATTGATCCTCACTTGATCCTCACACTGCATTATAACATGGGGGGGTCTAGCTGGCCTTAGCTGTCTCTCTTTCATGGGTTCAGGTGGTGATGCCATGACAGAGTCACATCAGGAGAACTGAAGTCAGAACTGGTTATCTGCCTGTGCTGCTGTTGGAACTGGATACATATTACAGAGTATTTTTATGCTCACCACCACAGATACTGTGTTGCAAAAATGAAATTAAAGTTACACATCGTCAGTCATAACCCAAAATTTATGCTCCATGCAGGGCACTAATGAAGGGAGTGCTATCACTGCACAAAAATGCAGAAAACTCAAATTTCTGCTTTTTGGTAATCACAGTTTCAACCAAATAAGTGCAAAACAAACACTGAGGGTACATACACTGATTTCTGCGGTATCTGAGAGTCATTCGGTTTCAAACATCTAACCATTTGGAATTGACACGAGATGACACTGGTGATGGCTAACATTAAGGGGTGCGTGGGGGCTCTTTGTTTGATGTTTAATTAGCATGTTGCTGTGCTGTGGTGGCAGGCGGGGGCCAGCATGTTGCTAGGTGTTGCCTTCACTGCCGCATCCTCCAAACAGGCAGCAGAGATGAGCAGATCAAAGCCCCAGAAGGGGAGGAGGAGTGAAGGAAGAGGAGGCGAAGGAGGGTGGGATGCGATGGATTCAGCACGTGGCTGAGATAACACGCAGCGCTCAGTGGGAGAAACTCCCTTCCCCCCTCTGCTCCTACTTACTCACCCCTGACATGGCAGAAATGTGCAGATAAAAGAGACTTCTGAAGTCAGACTGTGGGAGGGAAAAGGAGTAGATATAGGAAGGACAGAAAAAAACTGCTGTGCTCACATTGCGGCAAAAAACACTTTGCCATTACAGTCAGCATTATGGGATGTCAGTCACATGGGATGTTAAGACTTATCCTCTTGTGAAGAAGAGGACTCAGTCTTTTTCTGTACACTGATAACAAAAAGCTTCCTTTAAAAAAAGTGCTCTGAACTTGCTCATTTATTCATTTCATTCAAATTTAAAGTACACAGCTTAATTTATTCTAACTGCAACAGGAGGAAGCAGTTTACAAGTGTTTTCCTTTTGGAAACAACAAACATTCAGAGTGCTGCGGTCCCAAAACTGCCATGAATACGTAAAAATGCCCATATTACAGTAAAAGAACCCGCAAAAGAGGGAGGGCAAAGAGGCAGCGCTACAAAGGCGAGCGGTGAGTACTACCTTGACTCTGGAGGGAAGAGGTAGAGTGACCAGGTGTCTCTCTGTCGACACCACTCGGGCTGTTTCTTCTCCAGCCAGCGGAACAGCCTGGCAAAACGACCCTGGAGGGAGTAGGAAGTGCACAGTGCATTCATTATTCATGTGTTAACAATTTCCTGTTGCAAATCGTGAGCCACGATTATTCTCCACAGATAGAAGTTTTTCAATTTGTTTCTTCTTACAAACACATGATTAGTAGTATTGTTAAAAAAAAGGGCCACCTACAAGCAAAGACAAGGACACGCTTTGGCCTAATCCAATATGCTATTAGATGAGTCCTGATTCGATTCCCGAGGAAATCATTTCCAGTATGGAACATGCTTGGAAGCAGATTTTCATTCGTGAAGACAGAAGTACAAGTGCATGCAAACATGCACTCAGACTGACCAGGTTGACCTCCTCTTCTGCATTCTCATCTTCAGTGTTGTCCTCCAGAGAGACATGTGTGGGGCCCAGGACTGACGGAGAACCCTTGCCGTTGCAATCGCTGTGCTCTGGGAGCCGCAAGTGGCCCAGTGAAGGGGGTCTGGAGCTGTGCATACTGGCTGAGCGGTACAGGAAGGGCACCTGGACAGGGAACGGGACAGGATGCAGTTACACTTCTCATGTAAGTGCTGTAGTCTCACTTTTACAGGTGCTTTGTGTGGCAGGTTTTTGGTAAGCTCTGTTTCATACATGCAGGTTTTGCTCTGAATTGTTGCTGCGAGGGTGTTACCAACATCCCTCTGACACACTTAGTGCTTGTCTTCTATTTGGCTTTGTAAAGATTACGAACATGCTCGAAGTGTTGTGTTGGGCTGAAAGAACTACACCCTATAAAGCAGTTTCCCTCCATACTGCAAAATGAGGTTTTCCCTCATGAGAGCTCGGTGAATGAAGGTTTCTGTTCAAGCCAAACATTGCAGCAGGTGAGTTCCCTCATTAACATTCCATCAGCCAAATAGCAGTATTTATCCAGTAAATACTCCTGCTCTAATCTTTTTTGGAAGCAAAACCTGCACAATTGACTTTCTATGGCATGTGGGTAAAGAGCATCACCATTCACCGAGCTGCCTTCCAGACCCAGTGGTACACAATGTCAAATGCAACCTTCTCATTATAACGCTTATCATAACCTGGTTAACTCAAGTGCTGCTCTGCAGAAGGTTTATCAGGCCAATAAATTCACGAACCTGGTTTCATTGTGTTTTAAAGCGTGTGAATATGTCAAAAAAAAGATCATAATGTTGTACTCAACAGTCACATTCTGATTCATTTATGTCTTCAGTTCAGTTTCCCAACTTTTTTGGAATCAGGGCTGGAGCATCTTCTGCTCAGAGCTATGATGACGCATAACACTCTAGTAAGGGCAACACAGAAGAATGCCATAAAAATCTGACAATAAAATTTTAAGATGTGCACTAAAAGCTTCTACTGTCAAGTGAGCAGGGTTTTGTGGAGACCGCTGTGTTTCTGCCCGTGTTGTGCTCCAACTCAAATGTTACTGGCAGTACTCTCGACAAATACCCCAGAGATAAATTCGATGGATGCACCGCATCTACCTGCAGCAGAGAGTCAGGGGGCAAATCCATGGAGCTCCGAGTCTCCACTGACTCCATCCTCCGGTGTCGGGGTCCTCTCTGCGACTGGGACATGGAGTCAGTCCTGGCCAGAGAGGCGTCATCGTCCTCCAACAACCCACCTCCCCCTTCTCCTCCACCTTCCCCATCTTCTGAGCTGGAGCCACCCTCACCGGAGAGGAGAGACCGCCGCTCCCCGGACTGCCGCTTCTGGCGCTTGAGCGACGGGGCACGACCCAGGCTGTTCCAGCTGGACCGCCGGCTGGTCCAGCCGCTGCCAGAGCTCCACGGAGCATTGGGAGAAGTGCTGCGGGCACTGGTCTGGAGCGGGAGGACAAGAGGAAGAGTGATAAAAAGCAGGAGAGAGAGAAGGAACGACAAGAAGGACGGCATGTAAAAGTGTTGATCATGAATCTTGACGTGAGCTGAATTGAATAGAGATTCACGACAGGAGCAGATGTAGAGATCTGGGCTGATTTTCACAGCTCTTTATCCCCATCATCAGTTTGTCAAATAAAGAGTGGCAGTGGCAGACGTAAGCAGAGTGTCGGACCGCACGTCACATTAATCATCATCAATCACTGTGACCTCCACACATCTGCGGGACACGTACAGTGAATTCTGAGAGAGGCTTACAGGGAGGCTGGGGATAATTCTTGGCACTTATCCCCACACGTGTACTAATGCTGGCTTTGATGACTGCCACATGCATTTGGTGTATGTGAGAATAAACATACGCACCGGTGATTTGTCATAGCAGGCTGGGTCTACAGAGACGTTGCTGCCTCGACGGGACTCGTAGCCCAGGATGGGATCACCTCCGACAGGCAACTTGGGTACGGGCATGGGAGTGGCGGCCGTGTGGGTAATTAGAGGTGGAGTCAAGTTGGTCTTCAGGTCCACATGACCATTTACAGGCACTACTAGCAAAGAAAGGGATGAAGAAGATACAATTTTGCTGGTTAGGAGTAGGTGAGAGCAAACGGGATGAGGGTGAGATCAATGGATAAAGACAGCGGTGTTAAAAAGAAAGGGGCAGAAGTGAGAGCCAGCAGGCACAGAACAAAAAAAAGTTGATGAAAGCAACATAACAGAGGAGCATGACAATGAATTGATTGGAAACAAGCAGAAGAGGTGACACATGTGGAGGAGTGCAACAGGGGTGCACCCTCAGTAACGCACAGCATAGTTAAAAATGCCTCACACTGTTATTGAGCAACATGAATATTTTAGCAGGGCATTAATCTTATGGGATGCGTGGGAGAGAATATTATGTTTGGCAGCAACACAAATACATGATATGCGGAGGGCAATGCAACCTTAATAGCGCTAATTCCTCCGTCTTCCAACCTTTTTCCAAGGCCTAGAGGATATATATTACGCTCTTCCAGCTTTGTAAGCAGTTTTAGACCGAGCATCTGAAGGGGCTGAAGGGGGGAAGATACCGTACGTCTGGGAGTTGTACTCCATACAGTAGTGTTTCCAGTGGGCTTTTCAGTCTGTGTGAACAGTAATTAGAGGGGATGGGAACAGGCGTATGAGGAATAATGGATGAGGCTGCTATACTGGTTTGATGCTGTGCGGGGAGACAGCCAGGCACGTGCCCACCGAGTGTGGTCGAAAAGGAGTGAGCTCGGAGAGGGCCGAGAACAGGAGACCACAGGCATGGAGCAGGTGGGGGAATGTTTGCACAGGGTATAATACCTTCGACCTAACTTACTGCTGTAACAAAATTTCAGATACATTATGTCAGAAGCGCAGCACAGTATGTAATCTAGTGGGATCTAGCAGAGATTAGGGAGGGAAAATGCCAGCAGTTAACTGTGCAAACACAGATGGTAGAAGTTTGCAATAGGGGCTTTGATAAATCACACAGGGCTGAGTTAAATCCTTTGCATTCCTCTTTGATTCAAGCAGAGTGCAGCGATGTGATATGTGTTGTCTGTATACATACAGTGTAGTGTACGGTTTATGTGCAGGCCTCACCTGCAGAGGCTGATAAATCCTTCTTGCTGCCGTTAACGTCCTCCATACTTCGTGCACAGGAATCGATCTCCGAACCCGATTTAGAAGCATCACCCTTGACACACAAAAGCACACAGTGTTAGAGGAAAACACCTGTGCAAACCTCGGTTTCTTTCTGAGTTAACAGAAAGCACGTGGGTTGAAGTTGCCTCTAAACACGGATCCCTGCTTTCATGTATCTCGGGCCCAATGTCACATCGATCCTTTTTTCGGATTTGACCTCGGATCAGTCGCTAGAGGCAACGTCGCTCTTGCAAGCAGAGAGGTGAGGTTGTGGTCTCCCTGATCCCAAAGGTCAAAGGGTACAGAGAGAGGGTGAGAAAGAATAACTGTGTAGTCTGAAGTGTCATCATGCAAGCAGGTTCACAGAGAAACCACACTGAAACTCAACCAGGAAAATGCAATGAAGCACTATTCAGAGAGAACCCAGCCAGGATATTGGATTCACTTTGTTGCATAAAAACACAGTGAATGCACGGCAGTTCTTTTTACTTGCTGTGACCCCGTAAACGGCTACGAAAGAGCTTCAGTGTGGTTGCTAGATCTACAAATTTCACACCTCACAAACACACAACACACTCCGAGCGTACTTCTCTGTGGTGTGAGGCAATCTGCAAATCGCCATCCCGGTTTGACTCTACTCAGAAGAGCAGAGCTGTTTATGCCTTGTTTTGTTCTCGATCATTGTTCGCAGACAGTGATGACAAAATGAGTTATCTCACATTTACATATCCTTCTACTCCTCCTTACTATCTTCCACAGGCATGTCTCAGGCTCTTAATTACTCTCCTCTAGCCTGTGACTTCCACTTACAAACCGACTGCAGTGAACCTCAGTGTCCCTGCTTGTATTTGCTGCGCTATGCCAGAGTCTGCAGACTCCATTAACGTGTGCAAGGGTGCCAGGTGGATGCCGGATTAATAGAATGCCGACCCAGTGAGTCAGACCTCTGTGGTAGCAAAGTGAATAAACTGTCTGCAGAAAAGCCTCAGGACCTAATCACCATGCACCTGCTTTTAAACTAACAAATTACCTTCTTGATACTTCCCATGAGTCTGAGAGAAAGACAAAGTGGTCATATTGTATTTGTTCACTGCGGGCGTCTTTGGGACGCCGATTTGCTTTTTTTTTTCTTGCTTCTTCTAGCTAACGCCACCATTTGCGCGCCCCAGACTGATTTCTCCCGAGCTGTGAAGTGTGGGAAAATTAGGTAAGGAGAGTGGATGCTGATGAACTGAGAGGCCAGTCGCCTCAAGGGCTACTTGGAGAGCGCTGTGATTGCCGTGTTCGTCACCTTCCTGCATCTACTTGTTTATCACAGCGTGCCATTCCTATTGAAACTGTTGGCTCACAGCAGGAAACATGGGGCACCTGCAAGTGGCTGCTTAAAATGGCGGGGTATGAGAAATAAATAGGAGGGCATTTTCTGTAAATTTGTCTGTCGCCGTTAGTTTTGCTTCATTTTACCAGGTGACAGCTTCAAACTGTACATACCTTTCATGGTCTCCATAGGATGCAGCCAACTGACCCTGGTAATCCCTTGACCTTTCCTCTAGTGCCACCATGAGGGTAATATCTCAACAACTATTAGATGGATTGCCTTGGAATCTGGTACAGACATTCAAGTTCCTCGCAGGATGAACATAACTACTCAGGCTTTGCTAAAGCGACACACCTCCTAATTCCAGCTTGTTACAGACGTTATTGTGCGCAAACTTAAACAGTAGTAGTAGGGTTTGGGCATAAAGATTACTCTGACACATGTTCACAGAGCCACCATCACACAGACACACTGCTCACCAAACACACAGCACACACCCACAACAATTTATCACCAGACATAAATTCAAAAATAAAATCGGCTTTAACCACAGCAAGAGGCCCTCTCCTGCAGGGCTCATCAACCCACACACAATCAATCAGACAGGACAGCTGTGATAGGACAGACCCAGTGGCGCATTAGCGCTAAGCTTCGTGGGTGCTCAACCTTACTGGATCTCCTCTCTCTCTGTTTCAGGTAGGGGGAGACAGAGAGGAGAGCAGCTGTGTTTCTGCTCTCGGTCTTCATTCCCGCCGAGCAGTGGTCGATTAGGAGCTTGTAGCTGCAGTAGCCTCTGGTCAGTGTAAAGGTCAGTGTGACAGAGTGTGTGTGTCTACTCACAGGGAAATCAAAGCTAGGCCAGGGGCTTTGTTGCGAGGACCTTGTAGTATAAGCACAAGGACCAGACCTGACAGGCCCAGGTGAGGAACGACGGGACAACCTGACCCTCATCTCTCCTTTCTGAGGCACACAGACAAAACAGCTGGCTTTAAGGAACTGATCCAGGTTTTTGAAAAAGGGAGGGTCATCAGTTTACCCACTGAGAAGAGGCGATGGAAAAACAGACACCATCATCATCTATGTGTCCTCCATAGATATAAGGAAGCTGTTCGCGCAACGTGAATGTGTGTTCAGACGGCAGATGAGGTGAATTTTACAGCTGGTGTGACTGCATGTAAAATCCATGAAAAGAGGGCACAAATATACACAGTTTGAAAAGTGGTGCTCCTCCCGAGGCTTTCATCCGGCATTATTTCATATAGATACAGAGACAAGAGGAAAAAGGAGCGAGACTGGTTAATAACAGACAGGGCTGGAGATCCTGGTGGGTTGTGAGATCAGTCAAAGGCTGAGCTGCCATACAAAAACACTGGCACACACTGACCATACACGCAGCTGGCGAGCATGCATCGAACGGCCGGGGCAAACAGACTGTCCAGCGGTCAAATTCGCTCGAATAACACGAGGCAAACATTTTATGTCCGAGCGCACATTACAGAGTGTGAGTCTTGACTTAAATATGTCGTCCAGAATTTGTAAAATGGTGCTCATTTATTTATTTATCGCAGCTTTCTAGTAAGCCTATTAAATGAAAATGGCTGCTTAACATAAGACTAGCAATTAAAAGTCAATTTTCCGGGTGAACAAATATATTGGTTGAAAAGCAAAACATCTTATTTAAACAATTTCTACAAAGCTCAGCATCGACTTTTCAGAGCCCTCGGTTTGTAGCAAGGGAGAGTTTACAGCAGTGCGCAAAAGCACAGATTCTTTTTAGGTCGCCGTTTAAAAAATACTTAGCAATGATTTTGTTTTCTTGTATGTATGTTTTGAGCTCAACTTTTCCAATGGAAGGCATTGTTAGCAGATATGTTGCAATTCCTCAATAAGTGCAGGACAAACACATTGACGTAATGCAGATTTTTATGCAGATGTTTATCAAAATCATAAAAATGTATACATTGATTCAAAAATTCACTGTATCGAATATAAACTGAGGATATTACTTCTCTTGGCTACACTCAAACAAGTTCATGATTAATTTCAGGAAATATTCAAAAAATAACTGCTTATAGACAAATGTGTCATTGGTGGACAGTCTAATCTGCTGTACTCTGGTCTTCTCCGGTCTGGTGATATATCTACAGGTAGCAGGAACAGGTCAAGACAGATAGAGTAGTTTTAAACTGTGCAGTTCTGACTGATAGTGTCAAAACATTGATCTGACCTAAGATCTGCTCTGTCCTAATCCTGATTGTCAGGTGTGTGGAGTGCAATTTAGAAAGCCACAGTCAACTGGCTGCCGAGGCGAAGTTGGCAAAATTACATCAGACTGCGAGAGATTAATCCAGCTCAGACCTGATTCTGATCTGCCAAATTTCCTTCCCTTTTCTCTGTTGCCGTTCTTTGGGTATTTCTTTTTTTTAGCCTTTCCTTCTCTATGCCATGTACAAATTATTGTCAGGCAGACATTAATTTATATCTCAGCTGCCAGAAAGCAAATCCTCTTAAAAAAATGATCCTGCCAGGGTGAATTTAAAAACTTCCTGCACAAAAAGAAGACATTATTCTTTTTTAATTTCCAGATTAAGGCATTTTGGGACCAGGAGGAATTAAATAAGATTGGTAGGAGGACAATCAATCTTGCACTTACTTATGTGGGGATGGGAGGATGCTGGATTATATTACTGACTGTACACTCTTGGTATGTTTGTGTGGAGTAGACTGTTGGTTTGGGAGAGCCGAGATCGCCGAACTGAAGTGTTTCACTGGAGAAAGGAGAGGTGGAGATTATAGTTGTGGAGCTGGGTGGGGGGGGACTGGACTCGAGGGAAATCCCTGGTCCTGAAATAGCTGGGTAGTTTGGATAGCTTGTTTACACTCTGCCACCCCAATTTGGGCATGGAGGTGAGAGCAGGAGATGGGCCAGACCAGTCCTGCCGCTGATAGCCAGGCAATAATAGCCACCAGCAGCACACTGGGGATCTCAATCACATCGCTTCAAAAAGGGTGTAAATGGGAGACGGAGGGTGGATGTTGATAGGAGGTAATTGTGTGTCTGTGTCCACCAAAATTGTATCCTTGCAAAGCTGCATTTGTGACTCATCAGCACAGAATTGAATTGGATACCTGTGCCGTAGTCGCAAACTTCTAAACTAAAACTGAGGACACAGCAACAAAAATAGTATGGAAGCCCAGATATGCCAATATGTTAATTAATACTCAAATGACAATGTCATTTTCCACTGTGTGCACACAATGAACAGACCAAGCTCTCCTTTCTATATTTTAAACTTGGTGATTACTGCCACGATGAAAGTGAAATTTTCATTGGCAAATAATTTTAAAGTGTACTGCAAAACAGAGCAGGGCCATAAAGATTTTCACATGGAAATGAAATGGAACAAGAGTGTACAGCCATGCTAGTGGGTCTGAGAGGTTGTACTCAACCTGCTGGGCTTTGACTAAGTATTAACATCAGCATGCCAACTTGCTCACAATGACAGTGCTAACATGCTGATCATGATTAGGATCATGGTTTACCATATTCACCATTGCTTTCATTTTGCTAGCATGTTAACTTTTGCTAATCAGCTATAAAAACAAAAGAACAGCTAGATTAAAATGGGAGGAATCACCAGTTCTAGCTAGTCTAATGGTTAAATACACTTAAATGCCAATTTATGGGGGCTCGAGTTTGAAGACAAAAAGAACAATTTTTGAATAAATTGTGAAATTAGCCAACTGGAAAACTCCTGGATCAGTTCTGGACAGCATTCAGTAGTGTGCAATTAGAGGACACAAGACTTACAATCTGTTTTTCAAAGTCCTCCTTTCACAGAGTGTACTGGCGTGGCCTTAAGAGTCTGAGTCATGCAAACAGAGTTGATCCCCACCCCCCCCTTTATTAGCTGTCATCTTCTAGTCCGGTTGGATTTATCTGGCTGTGCCAGGGCCTCCCAAAAAGCCAGCACCCAACCCCTCTCACCCCCTCTCTCCTTCACTTCATCTCTATCCTCCAGCCAGATAAAACAGAAACTGAGAGAGGGAGATTCTTGGCAGCGCCGGTGCAGCGTTCTTACCCTGAGGCTGCAAAGAAAAAAGAGAGGGGTGGAGGGCTGGTGGGAGGTGAGCATTCAATCTGAGGTTTGATGTGGAGTCTGCTTTTTAAAAAGAACAATAAAAAAAAAGAAAGCACACACAGCAAAGTGATGCAAGTGTTGAAGCACTTTGTTGTCTCTTCTAAGCACCACTGGACAGTCACTCACTACCCCGGCTAGTTCTATCAACTGAGGCATCATGCACGAAGCAGCTGACAGTACATTTTACATGATGTGACACAATCTCTGGCAGCCATGATGGACGACCTCTGTGCATTACGCTGCTTCCCTTTCCCCTTGTTCTTTCTTGTCTTTCTACTCAAATTTTCAAAATACACAACAAACATTTCCTATGAACCTAATGTTACTGAGCCATGATGGTTCAACAGAGGTTTTGAGATTTCAAATGCTGAGACTTGTACTTGTATCACCTCAATACAGTCAAAGTTGCACCATTTTGTAAAAGCATTAGCTTTCAATGTAGTTTCACCCCTGAACTGTACTCGGCTGCAGGGATTGATACTCCTTAGATATTCTGTTTAGTCAAGATAATCCACATGCCTTGAAAGAGCTCCTACTCTTTCATTAGCCATGGCTTCAAATAGGCTAACTGTCATTGAGCCAGTCTTGGTTTACGTTGGCTTATGATCATCAGTTGTAATTATCTGAATTTTGAACCTGTATAATCATGACCTCTCCACTGGTTTGGTAAGGTGGGTGGTTCTAAACTGTATGATAGCCACTGCTAAATATAAGCTATCTTCAGGTTTCTGCTCTCTGGGTCAAAGACTTTCAAGCTCAGTAACTGGATGCCAACCAGAATGCCTGTTTGGAGTTGTAGCTGACTTCTCTCTCCACATCTTTATATACACAGGCTTGTAGCTTTGTGTTTTGTTTTGTTTTGTTTTTTTTTTTATCAAAGAAGCAGATATTTTATAATACAGTTACTCATCTTCTCTATGGATGATTCATTCGAGAGAGTTTGATATCCATTCAAGCCTTGGAAAAGCTCCAGTTGCAAGCCATCTGATACTGTCTAAACAGAAAATGAACTGTACTCTTACTTCACACTTTAGTACTCTATTGAATTGGGTTGGCAGCAAGACATTCAGCAGTGATGATCTCAAAACCTTTGTGAATTAACCTAAAATGATCTGCATGGCAATGGCAAGTTACAGGAGATAATTTTTGTCATTTGTGTGGCGTGTCCCTTTAAGATCATAATAGCGAGTTTATTATTGCCATTAGTGTATTTGATAAATGATCTGGCTGGCTTCTTAATCAGCCAAAATGATGCAGAAAAGCAAGACTTAGAACAGGAAAACTGACCTACATACAATTTGAGAAATGTTACCACAATATTGAGCCATTAATAAGAAGAAGGCAACATCCAAGCTGTGGCTGTTGAGAGATCTGACACATAGTCTGACACACATCACACAAGTGCAAAGCATCTGTCGGGAAGGATGAGGAGAACGGGTGGAGAGGGAGGGCAGAGGGGAGGATGAAGGAGGGTCGGTTAGTCAGTTAAATGAAGGAAGGGAAGGCAGAGCTGCAGTGCTTTACATACCCCTGACTCTACAGGCAGCTGAATTAGGCTCAGCTGGGCATGCAAGTCCTCCCGCTTGGACACTTCCTATAGTGGAAGTGATTGTTGCAGCCGGACAGGAGAGGGAGGCGCACACAGGAAAAGAGGGACAGAGGTGAGAGGTGGAACCACAACAATAGACAGGAGCAGAAGGAGAGAGTTAAAGGAGATTCAGCCTGTTGTAACATTTTGACTTTATCATGCAACAGATCATATCAAAGCAACTGTCCCGGGTCACAGTGTGCAGCCATGTGCTGCACATGTGTGTTTCAGCAAACTTGAATTAGTTGAAAGCATGAAAAGTCAGGGCAGCAACGAGTAGAGCACAGCCATGGTTTACCCTCCAGTCGGTCCATTGATGTTTTGTATGAAAATCACTGGGTCAGGAAGCAGTAATGAACATGACCTTGACATATAAATTTAATGACACAGCAGTGCAGCTATGCATCACTCAGGACATACTGTGCTCAGCATGGAAGCATTCCTCTGCAGCTGACTTATCAAGTACATACTGTATGTGTGCTTCGGTGTGAACTGTGCATGTTTACGTACGCGTGAAATGTATGCTTCTCGTCACAGTGAGAGGTGTAATTTAAGAGAACAACTTTTGTCTCTCTGCTGTTAATAGGTCTCCATAAAGAAACATCGGTCTGGTTGCACTCTCTGCAGTGGATGTTCACACTGTCACAACCGGATAGAGAGACACAGAGAGAGAACCATGCAGTATGAAGAAAATGGAGTATGGGGTAGATAAAGAGAAGGAGGGAGGAAGGAGTTAAGTCAAGAAAATTAAAGTAGGCAAAGATGACAGAAAGAATCTCCATAAAATGATTTCCCCACTGCCTTTATGTCCAAAGCAATATGGACATTAGAAGTAATACCTTATTTTTGTGCATGGTTGCGTGTGTCTTCATCCATACATCTCTCCTGGCTTAGCTCACGTCGTTCAAGCACCCGTTACCTAGCAACCCTGACGCAGGGAAAGTTTGGCCGCCTAAAAATAAACTTAGTGTTTGCAGAAAAGGATGTTATGTTGATAAAGGAGAATGAGAATTAAGCCAACAGCTATGTGACGATACAGGACAGCTGAGGGGGAAAACAGCGGCCACAGTGGCCACATAGCATTAGGAATAAGCCGTTGGAAACAGTCTCTCTTTACAAGAGTGAACATTTTGTTATGAAATAACTAATTTTTTTGTCACCTGGGAGCAGCAAAAACAAACTGTGACCACAACATTAACCTATTATCGCCCCTCAAGTTGATGTGGTAAACTTGTTAGCAAACTGGCCACATCTAGCAGATAAGGAGCAACGTTAGCATTAGCATTAGCATCATTTTGCAGGTGTGTTTCTGCCCACTTGACAAAGTAAGTTGAATATTCACTCTCCTTTTAACTCTGTTTTTGGTCTGCACCAATGCCCTGAGGGAAATATCTGGCCCATGTGCTGCTAAATACTCTACCATGCTCACCTGCTAGTTGCTAGCTGCTGCTTAGTGCTAGCCAAGATGGTGAATCCTTGGAGCTTTTTTGCTAAAAAAAAAAAACGCCATCTGACAGTGACACTATGAGGTAGATAAGGCTGAATGAAAACAAAGGTGAAGGTCAGAAAACCAAAACAATTAGCTGAAAAATGCTAAAAGGTTCTGTAGAGCAGAAGGCAATGCCACACTTTTTAAAGACAAGAAGTCATGTGATCTATTGTTGATAAACTTGTTGATTTATGTTTGTATTTCACAGGGAATGTGAAAGCTAGTTAACCTAGCCTGCTAACATCACAACCTGCTAATCAACCTCGCCTGTTAATGTCAGCACTGCATTTGGTTGACTGCCTGTGTGGGACAGATATTGCACCAATCAAATTACATTACCGATCTCATCAGTTGGTGCCAAAGGTTCACGCCCCCAAAACACCGATGAAAGGGGTGCTGCCACTGCAGAAAAATACATAAAACTCTAAATTCTTCTTTTTGCTGATTAAAATTTTGACCAAATAAAAACACAGGTCAAAACAAACAGCAAGGGCATAGGCTATAAACTGGGCTATACACTTAGAAGAAAGTCATTCTACTTTCAGTTTGACTTTCAGAAGTAAGCAGAAGTGCCTTATTCCAGTCTTGGCCTGCATGTAAAGCCGTCATCTTAAGCAGCTTTGGTCAATGTCTCCCAGCTCCTATGTGATTCCATTCACTGCAGTCACGAGCTTGATATTTGCACAGCAGATAAGCACAAAAGCAGGAGAAGCCCATTCCAATTAATCCATATTTTTATGTGGCTGTCAACCTCTCTCTCTGCCACCCCTCATCTATTCCCTCTTCTCTCATCCACAGAGCCAAAGAGCATCAGAGATCGAAGCATAGGTGCTGTCACCCCTTAAAGAAAGAGAGTGGGGAACAAGTAGACAGCTAGAGAAAGGCTGAATACTCATGTGGTTTACTCTCTCATCTCTTCTCACCCTCGATGGCTTACTTTCAGTCACTCTATCTGTATCAAGTAAAGCCCTGTATGCTCCAAATGGGCTGGCTGAAAGTGAAGAGAGGTCGCTCAATGGGTTTCAACTTCTTTGCTCCCTGCAGACCTGAAAATGTTCCCAGGAAACTGGTTTTCCCAGCTGCTGTCTATAATATATATATATATATATATATATATATATATATATATATATATATACAAAAACAGCAATTAATCCACCATCTACACTCTCCTTTTCTTGTCTCTTGCTCTTTTCTGACAGAGAAAAGAATCGCAAACATAGTGTGTTGGTGGATAAAATATTGCTTTGGTTTCATGACATAGGAAGAGTTGCACTAAGGATGGGAAAGACCAGGGGGGCATGAAAAGAAGGTATCCGAGCATTTGACTGATGAAACAGGGGTTGTGGGAGTTGTGGGCTGATGCACAGTCTAGTCTAGCAGACATAGTTTTCTTATGATGTACTTTATGGCATGACTGCATTGGCAAATAAGCAGAACAATAATGAGGATGACTGCTGAGATAGTGGGGAAGAGTGGGAGGAGAAGAGGCTGACAGCAAGATGAAGATGAAGAGGAGAGGAAAATGAAACGCTGCAACTAGTGTGATCTCATGTCCTCACATAACCCGCTGCAGAGAGTGCAAGGAAAGGTACAGGTTAATGCCCATATGTTTGTGAATTTGTTATGTAAGTGTGGGCGGGAACATCCATCCATTAGTGTGATGTGTGCCTGCACTAAAAAATAAGCACCTCATTGAATAATTTAGCCTTCCAAAAACTAAAAAAACTACTAAAACTAGCATGAATAATGACAAGAATATATTAGCATTAGTGTTCAAAGCATTTTCAACCTCTACAGAAATACCTGGAAGAAAAGACCTGGAAGAAGGCCAGATCACTATGCAAGATTCAACAAGATGACCAGCATTTAAAACAGGATAAATCTCACCCTGAAGGCAGATTCTCACATTCTTTCAGGAAAAACAGGATTTCAAGACTGAATTTCAGACACAGAAGCTAACTAATTTATCCTGTAAGGTTTTTCTATGGTAGCTCTGCATAAGTTAGTTTCGTACAACGCGTGTGTGACCAGCAACATTATACCTCTGTCTGGAAACCCTCGACCAAGATGGCCACCAGCAAGTTGAAGAGGACGTAGTTGCCAAAGGTCATGAGCGCGATGAAGTAGAGGGCAGCTACAGGGGAGGTGGAGGCCATGCCGTTATATAACACCTTGTTCCAGTCCTCCTGGGTTAGGATCTGGAGGAGAGAAGAGGAAAAACGCATTGGGAGCATGGGGAAAGCACATCATTGTAGAGCAGTTGTTTTAGGTTTAAAAACAGAGGGTCCTTGATTTCAGGTAAGAAGGAGACAAAAGCAGGCCTGTCATTTCCAGCCTGCAACCATGAAAATTGGTTGTGATGACAACTGTCATTAGCAGATTATCAGCTGTAGCAAGCTAGCTGAGCTAACTCCAAGAGGTTTTAGGATGGCGGCTCACAGATTTGTTTGAAAGTAACATACACTCACATCCTCATTTTGTGCAATATTACATATTTTTTTTGACTGTTTTGTATATTTGTATTTGTATATTTTGTATATATATTTGTATATTTTTGTGTATTTTATTCTTCTGTGCAATAGTATTAATAGTATTAACACTATTTATTATTAGTAGTAATCTGAAGGCAGCATACCATTTCTTTTCCACAGTTATTGTGACATTGCATATTTTTGCATTTTTATATATATATATATATATATATATATATATATATATATATATATATATATATTTTTTTTTTTTTCATGGTCAAATTTTTTGCTTGTATAATATGTACCTATATATAGTCAACTTTTTACTTTGTACTTTGTTATTTTAATTTCTCTATCACTGTTGCTAGTTTTCTTTCCAACTGTTATTACATGCTGCTGTAATGCCCAAATTTCCTCGACTGGGATAAATAAAGTTTTATCTTATCTTATCTTATCTTATTTCGTAACATTCTAAGGTAGCTTTGGCTGGAGTGTATCAAAATCCAATAAAGAGCAGGACACAGCAGCTAGCGTTACCACAACATCTGATTGCAACCAGAAGCATCTTCCACAAACTGCATAAATACTACACAGTGGATACATTACTTTGGAGCAGGGCTTTATCAGGACATCTCATGACATCAACATGTAACTAATTCTCAAACTTTGTGATCAGATGTTTTGTTTGAATTATGAATTGTTGCTATATTTAGAGTGATAAATACTCTACTGTATTAAATGCAGAGATAAAGGATGGATGGTTGGACTCCACAGAGGACCGTTGAGTTGATTCACAAATCCATGGTGACATGATGTAAGAGGCAGGCCTACTTAACCTATGTAAGATGCTCGGAAAATTAGATAAGTGGAGAAAATGAGGGTGATAGATAAAGGCCAGACAGTTAGAGGGGGGAGGAGGTTTGAGAATGAAGAGGAATATTTGATTTGATGTACTTTATTTGTTCAGCAGGAAATTGTCTTTTCAGTCTGTGAGGGGGGACAGCTCCTGTCCAATAAAGCAGGAAGATGTTAAGTTGGTTTCTTGGGGACACTTCAGCAGGTACGCTTTGATCACACAGGAAGTTCAAGCATCCAGACGGAAGATGAACTTGCACACCTTTAGGTCATCTGCTGCTGAATTTTACTTTCTCAACAGACTGTGAAGCTGCAGTGAAATTGGCCATAACGCAGTGAAATGTGACTATTTAACTTATTTGAGTTAAGCGAGGGGGGAGAAAAGGGTTTATGCTCACCTGGAAGACAGTGACTATGGCCCAGAGAAGAGAGTCAAAGTTCTTCCTGTCTGGCAGCGTGTCTCCATCCCTCTCCGACCCAAACTTACAGCCAAACAGATGCATCCCCAGGATACTGACACAGGAGAGGACAAACAGGAAACAGACAAAGGACTGTTTACATCAGGCCAACCCTTTTGATACAGTGCAAACACTAGACTGTATACTGAACATTAATGATAATCACTGCCCAGAGGACCATCATTCAAAACCATAACTAGAAGTATTCAACTACTACAAGCATTAACTCTGGTTTTATGGTCAAATACGTTGCAAAGACAACAAAAACATTATGTATGGAGCACTGTCTGTCACATAATCAACAGTCACTGGTTTATTAACAGTTGACCCGTGATGCATTGAGGCAGAAATATTGCCAGGAAAGGGAGTGGAAATGAAGCGCTGATGCCAAGTTCAGTTCAGCACCATGGAGAGCGTCACAACCCTCGACAATGACACCTTATGCATTTCTGCAGGACACTCTTTCAAATAAATGAAGATTAACGGCAACAGAAACCAAAATGAAAGTTATTTTTAATGCTTTGAAAATAAAGGGATAGTCCAATAATATTTGCTCTCTGTCTGAGAATGAGATGAGAAGATTACAGAAAATGATTGAGTGAAAATGCAGCTGGGAAACAGGTAGCCTGGCTCTGTGCAATGGTAACACAGTCCATCTACTAACGCCTCCAGAACACACTAACTAACTTGTTGCATGTCATTTGTCGAATCAGTACACAAGCAGTGGTGTGAAAACGACAATCTGTGGTTTTAGAGGGAGCTGTGTGCTGTCAAACTTCCCTGGCTAAGCTCTGGAAAGTCACAAGTTCTTCAACAAATACAACTAGTTAGAGAAGGAAACTTCCCCTGAAACCACAGATGGTCATTTTCTGGTCCTGCTCGTGTGCAGACGGAACAAACACACTTTTGAATTTTGGTCCGAGGGAGCCGGCTGGCTTCCAGTCTTTATGCTAAGCTCCTGTATTTGACTCCTGTCTCTAGCTCCATGGTCCAGGTGCATCGGTTTTCTCATCTAACTCTCAGAAAGAAATGAATGCCTGTGCTTTCTTTTTTCTTTAAATTTAAACTTTAAAAGAAAAAAATTCACCATTTTGGTAAATATGCTTATTAACATACTAGCTATCTACTAGATATGTACTAAATAGATTAGAGTACCACTAAAGACTTGGTAACATGGACAACTTTGTAGTTTAATGTGGAAAAAGACGGGAGTTTGTCCTTAGCATTATGCTAAGTCTAGAGTTTAGTCTAGAGTTTAAGTCTAGGTCTGCTTTTTTTGCGTTGTTTGAGTTTCAGTTCTGTGATGCACCCTGCAAAGTTCTGAGAGGAGGAAGCTCAATCAGCATAGCTAAATATACAAAGAAAGAAGGAAAGAAATTCAGTGCTACATAAGGAAGACGGCTAAAGAACCAGCAGTGAGTCTGCACTGCAGTCTGGCTTTTATTCACAAACACAGACACTGAAGCTCAACTGGAGCTGAGGGATCAATGAACAGGCCTCTGCTTTGTCAACTTGGCAACTCTTCACTGAATCCAGGGCTGTTTATCTATGCATATACGAGGCTCTTGGAAACTCTATGTGTGTTTGTGTGTGTGTATTGGAGTACACGTGTGCCCTCGCATATATGCATTCACATATGCTGTCTTGGGTTAGCAAATGCAGTCCTTTCTTTTAAACTACACCTAAAATCTCCCTTTTACAGGAAGGATTTTGTTTTAGTAAAACAGTTGTTTTACATGTTTTTATCATACACTCTGCTTTTATTTATGGTTTTGTTCTTTTTAGAAAATCAGATGTAGAGGAAGAAGTCCTCTTTCAAACTACCACACCAACACTATACAGTGTAATACAATAACCTAGATGTAATTATGAATATGTATATTGGTTCTAATAATGTAGTCATGTGCAGGTGTTTGGCATTACTTCATGAAGCCAAGTTAGAACATTGATTCATTCAGAATTAAAGTGACCATAATCATTTCCACACAGTCCTGATGGAGCAGATTAAATTAGATTAAATAGGAGATTTTATGTGATGTTTCTTATTAGTCATAGATATTTTATTATTATTTGTGGTTATTGATAGATACTTTGATTTTGAAGTTTTCAGGGGCTTTCAGTGAAGTTACCTATTTTTGAAAGAAACTAATAAAGACTTTGTGGTCCTACTATATATACGGGGACCCCTTGCTGATAGGTAGTCATCGGTTAGGGTTTAAAGTCCCCTGCACCTTTGCACATATTCAACAACAAAGCCCTAAAAACTAATCAAAACAAAAAACATCTATTATTTCTTTAATTATCAGGTGTGTGTGTGTGTGTGTTTGTGTATTTGACAAGTGCAAAAAACCTCCACAGTTTTGATTTTGTTGAGCTCAGCCACAGGCCTAACCAGGCTGAAAGAAAGGTTGCTGACAAAAAGAGGGAATCACTTAGCCTCTTCATTCCATCGACTCCTCTCAGTCTTCCTGCCATGTGTCCGTACTGATTTCTGCTTTTCTCAGCTCCTTGCTTTCCATGTTACTAATCTACCAATTTACTTTCATTCCACACCTTTGTGCTTTCAATTCCATCTACAGAATTTGTTTCATGGTCACTGACCAAACTCTCTTTACTCATCGGTTTTCTATTTCAACTGTCTTTGATGTCGTTCCTTCATTAGCAAGAAGAATTTGGCAGTTCACCCATTTTTTTCTTTTATGATCCACACACATCTATTTTGTGCAGTGGGAGTCTGGATGCAAGATCACTCCCTCTCCCTTTGGCTACCTGAAGATGAAGATAAAGAGCATGAGCAGCATGCAGAATGTGGCCACGTTGTCCATGGTCTTCATCAGCACCACCAGCTGCCTCTGCAGGGCCGGCATGAAGCGGACCAGCTTCAGGACCCGCATCAGCCGGAAGGTCCTGAGCACCGACAGACCGCCGCCCTGCTGACCCACGATCTCCCACACACTGTCCAAAGAGAAGGAAGACACACACACGCGCACACACACACACACACACACACATTCATGTTAGATCCAAGTCATCAAACAGCCAAAAGCCCTAAGCAATGACGTCTGATCCAGACCTATTTCAAGTGTACTGGAGTTTATCATAATTTGTTTACTACAAACAGCTGCCCGCTAGAGCTGGAAATGAAGTTGATTAGAGCCATGAGAGTGAACTAAAACAGGAAACTTGAAGGTTGTAAAACCAAAACTTTAAGCTGAAAGATGCTAAAATGCTGTGTCGAGCTGAGGGATCGGCAGAATCAGGGGATGATTTTCTGTGGGTTCATCACCACAAGCAACACTTCATAACATCTGTCATTACTAACACTAACATGTTGAACATGAGTGATTAAAGCTAGATACTACTTGTGGCTAGTTACACAGTGTTTAAAATCAACCAAATACTTATCAACAGATAACAAATAATAATCAAATCGTAATAACTGACAAAATGATGACCCTGTGTATGAAGGGCCTTTAGCTTATGTGTTGTGTGGCTCTGCAGCTCACCTGATGACCACGATGATGCCGTCAAAGATATTGTAGGGGTTCTTGATGTAGCCAAAGGGCCCGTAGACCAACACCTTCAACAGCATCTCCAGAGAGAACAGGCTGGTGAACACGATGTTACTGATCTCCAATGCGTTGGTCAGCTCGTCAGGCTGGAGACACACAGAGACAACGAGAGGAGAGTGGTTAGTGCATGACTGTGGCACGCCTCGTTTTCAGCCTGACCGCCGGCACTTGAATTTCGTCCAACATAACTGGATGTGCATGCATCATCTGTGTAAAACCTGCAAATCACCGGACTGGAGTAGCAAGACATTTATATGACTGTAGCAACAACACCTGCTGTGTCACATGTGCCAGTGACTAAATTCAATTCAAACATGACATGACAAATCTGTCTTTTTACACTCAACATAATACAGACACTCAACCTTTATCTCCCACCAGGACACACACACACAGTGTTCACAATGCTGCCGCTGAATATGCCTGGGATGTCTGCTCAAAGCTCATCAGAGAATTGGGCTGCCACTCACATCTGCATCAAACAGCTAGTGTGCACCGTATGTGTGTGAGTATTTGAGCATGGGTGTATGTGCACCAGAAAAAAAAACAAAGAGAGAAACAGGCAGCACAGACAGACAAGAGAGAGAACACAAGCCAAAAGATAAAAGGCACGGCACATCCAGATATGACACGGTATGTAAATCAGACATCTATAGCGAGTATCCGTAATTATCAGTGAGGAGAAAAGAGCCGGTGGGAACGCTGTTATGTGTCTGTGTAACACCCCAGACAAGCTTCATGAGGCCTTTCATCTCCATGCAATAAACAGTTTACACAACTCAAACACGGTGTCATACACACACATTACACTGACATGACACAGAGGACGGAAGGTGTTGAGGGTCTGATCTGCGCTTGCATGCACTCCATCGCAAATGTGTAAGCGAATGTGCGCACGTGTGACTGCTTACCTTACAGTCTCTACATCCCACCGTGTGCGTGCATGTGTGCGTGTGTGCGCGTGTGTGAACTGCAAGTAGAGTCGTCATCCTGGCGGAAAACATTATCCCCAGGCTGAAACCAGGAGGTAATGTAATGTCATGTAAACAAAGTGTGTGCCATTAAGCCCGTCCTGGTGGGCTGCCACTAATCACTGTACACCATGACTGTTTAAGCAGCAACTACTCAAAACTAGCATGACTACAGAGGGAAAGGAACGCAGAGATTAACATCACCAGATGAATAACGGCTCCTCATGCCGCATTACGGCACCAGTTTGTCTAGAGCTCTTAAGCAAGTGACACAAAGCCACTTGCTTATATTATCAATGGTATTGTTACGCCGCTTTTAGGCCTTATGTCGAAAATGGTTGCTCTAGTATCCCTGCTTTAAAGCAATAAACATTTGAAATGCACTTAAACCTAAGCTTTCATCTGGTACATTTGGGACTGCACAATACTATGTGCACACTCAAGAGGTTGGCAGTGGGCCTGAAATTCTTTTTTAAAAAGGAAATATAGCACCAATAGTTAAGTATGAGAGATGATTTAAAGAGTAAGCACAGTAAGTAATCTAAACATCGCTTTTGTTTACCTCTTTAAAGGATAGGAGGATGTATACCACTCTCATATCTGTCCATTAAATACAAGGCCACAGCCTGCAGCTGCTGAGCTTGGTTTAGCACAGTCGTCATTTTAACATTTGTACAACAATAACAAGTTAATAATTGAGCGTTAGAGCTGCTGGTAGGTGACTTTGTTCATCTTGGACAGAGCCAGGCTAGCTGTGTCCCTCCTCTTTCCGGTCTTAAAGCTATGCTAAGCTAGCTGGCTGCACTGATGTGGAAGTGCCGTCCTGGGTGTGTCAGTATACGCTGTGACATCACTTTGCACAGGCACACAGAGCACATTTGAGATAACATCCATCAGTGAAGCTAGGTGTGCACACCGGTGCAGGCTTCAAACTCCCAACCAAAGAGGGCAGCGAAACAATGCTTTTCAGCCTTGTGTTAAGCGACCCTTTAACTTCACCTGAAATAAACCACAGGAGCCATTTACATAACAGCAGCATGGCAGCAACACAACTACTTACAGAACTTTTGGAAATTTGTGGTTGAAACTTGGAATGGGGTCATTCGGTGTGTGCATGTGTGCTCAGTGTTAGCACAGTCAAAGCCAACCACTGTCCACAGGAAACTTCAATAAGAGCACGCTGACAGCATGTCCGCATTTGAACAAGTCAACCCTTACAAGCCATTGCTTGGTATTAAGTCATCACTCCCATAAGAAAAGAATGCGGCAGTTGGCCCTGAGGCAGGAAAGAAGGTCCAGCAACACCAAGGCTGAACATTGCGCCATAATTGAGAGCATGAGGCTTCCGCCCTGAATTTCACTGATTCATGATGAATTACCACACTTGTTGTCACAGCGACTTTTAACAAGATCTCATACCTCAGTGACAAAAAAGGGTGACACTGTGACCTATGACCTTTATTAAAAGTATACACATCGGTGTATTCTGATTTGCTGCTTGTGTGGTTGAACTTCTGTTAACTTTAGGTGACTAGTACTTAGTAAAGATCATGGTCACAGTTAAGAGAAACCAGCACTGACTGCTGGTAGGAGAAATTATGGGAACAGCAATCTCTAAAGTCAAACTAAGACAATTTCTATTCCCAGCTATGAACAGGGACTGTGTGCCGACCCTATCCGCACACTTATGGCCCTTCTCTTTTCCATTAATATTGTTCTTTCGTGTTCAACATTGCCAACCAAAAATGCCCTTTTTGTATTTTGTGGCTTGGGATGAATGCATTCCCTGACTTAAACTAAAATTAATGAAGTGTTGCCATAATTAATTGGTTGCCCCTTCTTTGTGCAAATAAACTTAAAATGGGATTCAAAGAGGATCTGAAGGAGGTGATTACTTGTTTTCTTCATTTGTGGCAGGAATAATACACATGAAGTGAGTGTTTCATCACATTACTTGTTACGTATTTTGGTGCCGGCATCATGCAATACATGTGCAATGTTAAATGGACAGTGTAGACAATATGTACAGAGAAGAGGGCGACATATTTCCCCTCGTGTCTCTTTGTTAAAAGAGGATAATTTGCCCAGAACCTGCAGTGCCGCTCCAGCCGGGGAACCCTGCTTCATGAAAAACAAGCTTTTCTCTGTTTCATCTCACCCTTTTGCTATTGTCTGTGTCTCTTCTGTCTGTCTGTGGGTTCACAGACACAGACGAATCTGTTCGTTTGATCCCGCTGCTTTATTGTGTCCATTCATTTGGAGTCTGACGAGCGAGGCGGCGGCAAATCCTTCATACACGCGCGCACACACATTGTGCGATTAAGAAGAGTTCAAAGGGTAAACAAATGCCGGGGCACTTAGATGTTTATGTGTTCTTTCAGATGAATGCCCTCACAAACAGCTATGTGGAGACACACGCACTCACGCACGGGCTAGTGTAACATCTCAAATGCATAGAGGTGCATCCAAAAGTTACACTAAAAACCATGTGCACCCACACACCCACAGGCCACACATGCAAACCCACACTGTGAGCTCCACTCCCACACTCATTACCATGTATGCACACACACTGTATACACAACACTGCACTCACACTTATAACCATGCGTGTGGATACACGCATGCAAAGCCTGCGTTATAATAGACGCGATTGATAAGCCAGAACAAGAAGTACAGTTTTTATGAGGTGAGACTTGGACTGCAGACATCTGGCCTTGAGAATGAGGTTCAGGTCATTATTTTTCCCCCACTGTTTCTGCTCTGCTATTGTTCCAGCTTGTATATTAGACATTCCTCAGACATCATGCAAGATTACTGCAAGAGAATGAGACCATAAAAACCTTTTGCACACATAGAAACGCACACGAGAACACACACAAAAGACATGGAGGTAGGAAAATACTTCCACAAACACACACACACATGCTAGCGTCACCAAAGGTTCACAGCCATCATCTTATCAAACAGCAGAAATTTCTTAATTGACTAATGGCCACTGAGGTGTGCATGCTACCTAGAGGGAGATGAATGTGTCCAAGTGCACGAGTGTGTAAGTGAGAAAGACACTCGTGCTTTTCTAATTGCTTCCTTTGATGGCTGTTTCCTGGGTAATGAGGCTGTGGGAGCATTAGGAGGTAAAGTGTGTTAGATGAGGAATAGTGTAATCTGGTTAGCGCTAATGTAATGTCACCTAATCTGATGTGATCTAATCTAAACGGGATGCTGCAAGCCGCTCGGCTCCACACTGTCAGTGATGTAGCACGTCGTCTGGTGTGTGTGTGTGTGTGTGTGTGTGTAGGTGTGTATGTGTGTGTTAGTTTAATCAAGTGTCTTGAATACTAAAGTCGGGGACATTTCATGAAATGGAGAATGATACACTCATCATAATGGTTGGTTGGTTGGGACTCATTAATAATGATGCTTTGTCTCTGTCATCATCAAGTCTGCATCAATGCCCTCACATTTAAGATGTTAAATATTAGAACTACGCAGAGATAACAGTAAGAAGGAATTTACTTTGCTTTTTAGATCTTTTCGAAGTATTTGACGTGGTTGACCATGGCACTCGACTTGGTTGAATTCCAATTTGTCCCCTAAAACTTAACTCAAGTGAAATATTAAAGGAATAGTTTCACATTTTAAAATTAAATACACTTATTTGCTTTCGAATCAACAAGTGAATCAAAAACATGCTATTTTCCCAACTGTCATACTATTCTTGTAAAGATATACTATGCAGGATTTTCCTTGAAAAAATGTATTAACACATACAAAAGTAATCTCTCAATCACCACTTATGTGTTTATCTGCAGAGACCCTGCCCTCTACATTTTCTTATTTTCTTATTTTGTTGTCGCTGTGATGTTTCTGGGGTGCAACCTTTGGGTAGTTGGTCTGTTGCCCCCAGCCAGTACCAGCACGCAGGTGAGGTCTGGACTTTGTAAAAAGGTATCGACAAGGTGCCAGACCATAAGCAGCGTGTAACCAAGAGAACACCATGAAAATGGCAGACAGTGCCACAAACTGTTCCTGCATAGTACAGCTGTAAATCTGGTGTTCCACAAGGGTCAATTTTAGGATCCTTGCTGTTTTTAATGTACTTACATTCTGTATTCAATGACTATTTTACATATTAAGCACCATATATAAACTAAGATCATTCATCAATGCCTAATGTGATGGAATTTTCTGTCACTTGACTACATCTAGTGGGGAAAGGGGTCATATTCAGGCCAGCTCAGGATCCAGGTGAAGGGATTGGTCTGTTTTGCTCTGCTGGAGTACAATGAGGCTGTTGGGTTGTTTAGGGAAACTGAAGAGCCAATCGATTGATCACACATATTCTTATTACCTGAAGAATGACCATAATTGGGCCTGAACCTGATCTAGCGCTCCCAGCTAAGGTAAAGGCCTGATCACAGGAAACATCCCTCAGAATTTAGGTGGCATAAGGCAGCGTTCACACTGTGTTGGTAATCTCTCTGTTCTCCTCGGCCAAGCATCAATTAACCTTCCTGCATTAAGACATTGAAGTCTCCAGACAGCTTTCCTTGGGTGGGCACAAGTAGACAATATACAACATTTTTCCTTCACACCTAATTGTAGATTGTCTTATATTATTTTACTTACAGAATATTACATATATTGTCTTTGTGCTGTTTTCAATTAAGTATATGTCAAAACACATTAGCAAATGATCACACCGAATTTTATTTGTGTTTTCCACAACGTCCCAACTTTTCTGGAAACAGGCTTGTACATGCAGAATTTCTGCACTACATTATGTTTATATGATTGTAGTGGGCAGTAGCAGTCGCTATACAAAACTGCAAAAGGTTTACAGTATCATTTACAAAGGAGATTGATTAGAATTATATTTTATACCCACAGATTTCCTTTTTATAAGCTCTGTCATTCTCATCATCTCCCAAATCAACAAACTGCAGGTTTCAGTCATTCAGTTAATACATTGTTATTTTAAGATGAAACCAGAACTTGATGGGACAACGCGAAAGGGATAAAATGGTAGATTCAGAGCAGGAGCTAGAACTGAGAACTTGCTACGTACAGGCAGCGCGTTATTTGACATCTCACTGAACCAGGAAATAACTGGATCCATCATTTGATCACTTCATTGATTCTGCCGTTTTGATTTCATGGCTTTCAGGGGGGAAAACACCTCCCTCTTTAAACCAGGATTAGGAGCTGTTGTTTTGTCGTCCATGTTTAACCACTGTTCAAATGAGAAGAACACTTTTCTTAGGCCTGTCTTGGAGGGAGGCCAGGGTTTTCAGATGCCAACTCTGCGTTCTTGGGGCAGGGAGGGATAAAAGCTGGATAAATATTGTCTCTGGTTAGAGCAAGATGTTCGGTGAGAGGGTCTTTCCACTGTTTCTCTGGGTTTGGCAAGGGGAGAAACAAATGTGTGTGCACACAATACTGCACGAGACTGCATCAAGAGGCCTTCAAACGCATATTAACACACTGACAACTGTGCATTAATTCTACTACCCCTGGAAATGAGATGGGTCATAACTTAAAAACTACTGTTAATGTCAGTCCTTACGTGGACCTAATTCTACTTAAATGTAAACATAAATGTAAGGCAGATGGAAACAGAGGCCTGACTGCCTGACTTTGTATCGAGCGCCATCATCAGATCAAAATTTGACTTTGTCCAACACTTTTTATGATCAGTAGCTGCCAAATTCACGATATTCCCATCAGCCTCAGCTGTCCAGTGCTAATTAGTAAATATTATTATTTATGCTAACACGCTACAATAAAATGATGAACATGGTACCTGCTCAACATCAGCATGCTGACGTCAGCATTTAGCTCAAAGCACAGCTGTGCCTTAATGTAGCCTCACAGAGCTCTTGGTGCTTGACCCCGTGTTCAGACATTTGCAGCTAAAATGCAATGCAAGCAGTCACCCTTCACTGGATTTCAGCTGAGTTTTGGTGTCAGTTTGAACTATTACTACAGTAACTAATTGCATTGCTGCAAGGAAACACAGACGCATGCTTCTACGCTTCAACTGCACTCAACAGAGAGCTTTGTAAGGCAAATCTGCACACCAATTTGTTCATTTCAACTGGGATTCAAAGATGGTTGAATAGCAGGTTGCAGTGCGTTTCAGGCACAGATGTGTGCACACTGTGTTTGTGCACCTCTGCTTTTAAAGCCAATCCCAAGCACTTGACCCTAACATGCCATTCTTGAAGTGGCTCCTGCCCTCCTGTCCTCATAAAGTGAGAAAACAAGATCAAACGCAGAAATGCATCACCATAGAGCCGCCCTCAGGAGTCGAAAGACCCACTCTACCGTACATGCATTCTTTTTCAAGCACATATCTTTCAAGGGTAATAAAGTTAAAACATCGCCTGTGGGAAATGTAGACTAAGTGACCCAAAAGTGACTTCAGATCACTCTGTGCTCATGTAGCAGCTCCACACTGAATCAATATTCATGTCAGTGCTAAAAAAGCCTCCACCGTAACAGCAAAAACAATTTCCAAAACAGGAACCATGCATTTTACCCCACTTCTCCCTCGGCACCCCTGTCATTTTTATGCCTCTTTACGTCTCCTCAATCTATTTCGGCATCAGCGCAGTTCATCGAGGGAGCGGGAAGACTGACAGGAGAGCGGCAGGGACAGGAAGCAGGGAAGACAGGGATGGGCAGTCTCTGTGGCTATAGAGACTCAGAGAAGTTTCTTATGTAAAGCGAGAGAGACGTTGACCTTCCCAAGTAAAGAGACTATGGGCTGTGTCACATAGTTGGCAGACCCACAACTATTCCATCAGCTCCACCATAAATGGTAACACTCTTAAACTGCACAGAGAGATAAAGCAGACACCCTCTCCTTACTCGTCCAACCCGTCCTCCTCCACTCTTCCACCCATCACTCCCTCTATCCCTTCACCTCCAAGTCCTTACACTCTGTCATCCCTATCCAACACTCTATTTAATCATCCCTTTATCCTTCCATCTCTGTGCCTTGCACACATTTACATTCTCTGCACTTGGCCCTACTGCTACCCTCAAAGCCAGAGCATGTATGCACCGTTTCCCAAGCAGCACAGAGTGTTTGTGTCAACATTTTTCTGAGTGTGCCTTTAAGAAATAGGAAGCAGGCAGGGGGGCTCCGTTGTGTGTCATGGACAGTGAGCGTTCAGGCGCTTTAGCTCCATGCACACTGATGTCTTGATATGTCTGTGTTGAAAGGGCACGTGTGTGGATGGTGATGATCTGTTTGGTCGGTCGACTCAAAAGGCTGGTTTATATCTCAAAAGTCAGTATGCCAGTCCCAGAGTTACAAGTCTTTAATCACAATACAGATATTCTGCAAAATGATAAAAACTTAAGGCTAACCTCAACCAAATTTTGTCTAGTTTTCAACCCCTTTGCAGCTGATGCAATACACATTTCTGCCAATGGTTTCTCGTAGCGCTCCACCAGCAAAAGACGTGAAGAAGACTGCTAGCCAGCGTAAGCAAGGATTTAAACAATGCATCTTTCTCTTTAGTTAGCCACTACCTGTCTATCTGTGGTTTGGTGGCAGGCAGGTACCATGCAGTGGGTTTAGCAGAGCTTTTGTACTGAGCTCAACTTCCTGCTGCGGCTAAGAAACAAAACCACAACAGTTGAGTGGAAAGAGACTAAAATGCTTTGCAGAGCTGAGAGGAACTGCACGGTCGGATGATCATTTTCTATGGGTTCATCACTACCCCTCTCACATACAAGTAGCCATGTGATTAAGTGCACTCCTATTATAAAGTGCGAGTTGAGAGATGGCAGGAAATGACTGACAGAGATGCAACAAAGGTGGCTCAGCTGGACTCGAACGGGGTACACTTCGGTTCATGGTTGGCATCTTAAACCCAAAGCCACACAGTGATAGATTAATTTTCTTAACATATTCTGATAAAAAAATAGCCTCCAAGGATTAATACATGCTGAAGTACTGAAATATTTCTATTTCATAAGCAAATCGGGTGAGAAATAAATTAAAAGTTGTTTTCTGGCAAAGGTCAATGGCAGTGAAAAATACTGTAATATGGAATCCACACACGCATGCAAACACAGCCAGCAAATATTGTCCAATTGTCAACATATCCTCTTGTGTCAGACACACCCATCCAGTGCATAATCAGCATAATTCACAATAAATAAACACATCATATATAATTACTATTATTGCCAGCAGAAACGCTGATTGGCCTTTAAAAATAGATTGAAGCTTGATTCACTTTGTACGTGTGTTCATTAATCTCATCAATTTTCTCTTCAAGACACAGTCAGAGCTCCCTGCTGTGTGTGTGTGTGTGTGTGTGTGTGTGTGTGTGTGTGTGTGTGTGTGTGTGTGTGTGTGTGTGTGTATGTATCATCCATCTACAGAGCAGAAGGGGGGACTGCAAAACGGGTCAACTTGATCGATAAGCTGTCACACTCGACAGAACTGAAACACAATTTCTTCTAGGGCCAGTTTTCCCCAAACACAAACTTTTAGATTAAGCCCATGATGTCCAGAAGACTTATCTCTGTCTCTCAGAGAGGGGTGCAGGTTAAAGATGACAGCATCTACGATCAATGAATGAATGATGAATGAACAAACTTAATATTTTGGACATGACATGCTTAATAACTGATATTTTTAGAAAACATTCAGCTGTTTTGACTGGAGTATGTGGGCAGAGTGTACAAAGTAAAGCCAGTGTGTGAAATACTGGGGATTTCAGACTCTCTACTTAACACCATGAATCAATCAGAGTCCAATCTTGGCTGTATTCAATATGTATCCTTTCACTTTGTATTCATTTATACTGTCAAATGTATTGTCATGTTTAAATGTTGTAATGTGAGGTCACACAGAAAATGTGACTGACAGTGACCAGGCAGCTGATGTATCCATACTGATGCTGCTGCAGCTGCTGGAATGGATGCTGACACTGCTTGTAATACTGCAAACAATACAGTTAATATAAGTAAGTTTCTACATCCTGAAATGTGCAGTTCTACTCCTCGTTTCCATGTTTGAAAAGTCCCATTCATGTCTAATGTCCCCAACTCATCCAGCAGAAAAAAAGTCAGTGTGTACACTGTGAGTCTTCAGAGCACACAAGGTTCGTTAACAGGGAAAGACTTGTGTCTTGTCAGAAGATTTAAATGAATATTGCATGCATGCTGCAGTTAGCTGTATACAATATAACACGTGGTTTGGGAGAGGTGTGAGTGTGTGTCGAGTTGGCCTGAGCAGTAGGAAACACAGGTCAAAATAACTGAAACGCAGAGGCTGCTTCTATCTACTCAATCTGCACATGTTTTTATTTATTTATCATTGTATTCTTTCACAGGTATTTAGTTCCTTGCTGCGCGCCCCTACAGTTTGTGACTGGACCGTGCAGCAGCACCTCGGATCAGAATCAAATTACAGATAACCGCAGGTGACGGCTGGCTCTGAAGCACAGCTTTGCAGGTGCGCGACAGGTTTGAAAACTGGGGTCTGGGCAGGAAATGAAAAATGTCTTCCCATTTTGCAAGTCTGCCCTCCACCGCACTCGTTGGGTGAACTGATGGAAGGTGTTTACTGTGAAGCAAACACAAGCAGTCATGTTAAGTCAGTTTTTGAGGGCTAAGTTTCTGCACATATCCATTATGGAGGTGAAACACAATTTTACTATTTAGTTTTGGTTTGTGAGCAAAGAACACAAAAACAGGAAGATGCAGGCACTTGTGATGTACTCCCTTGTGAATACCATTCACATTCGATTTGTAACTACAATGAGAAAACTCCAGTCTTTGCTTTGGAAACATGGTTTGAAGTGTGCATACAGGATGAAAAAAAACATGAAATAATGTTGCTGATACTGAGTTTGGCAGCTGGGTGCAGATGAAGGATGATTTTAAACCTGTGGAACAGTGAACACAGTGGTAAAGACCTAATTCCTAAAGTGGCAGTTGCACGGGGCACACACTGTGAGCCAAACTCCAACAGAAAACTTGGCTGGAGGATGTATGGAAATCGAAACCCAAACTCTCCTCCATGTGGATGCAGTTACAGAGACAAACAGAGGCTTTGTGATCCTTGTGTCTATTGGATGTCGATGGGCTCGCAATCAATGAGGCGTCTCAGTAAAGTTTTCAGCAGCCTGTCTGGAGACTACAGGGATTCATGTGACCCAAGATAGGAAAGGACGCTAAAGAGAGGAGGAAGACTTAATAGGAGGTAAGAGGAGGAGCAGATAAGAAGGAGTAGGAGGCAATAAGAGGATAGAATGGCAAAAGAGATGAGGAAAACGAAAAAGGAGGAGAAAGAAGTGGAAGAGGAAGGAAAATATTAAGAGGAAGGAGGCAAGTGAAAAGGCGAAGGAAGGAACAGAACCACAACAAAAAGAAGGAAAGAGAAAAAGGGAAGAGCAGGGGCAGATGGAGGGGGAGAAGAGCGAAGAAAGCTACGAATTTAACAAAGGTGGAGACTAGAAGGCTATAAAACTTCTTTTGTGTGTGTGCGTGTGTCTGTGTGTGTGTGTGTGTGTTCGCTGCGGATGTTTGGCATCTGGATTTGTTTATAGGCACTGGGTCAGGGACCGAAAGTAACCCCGCAAAACTTGGCTCAACTACTCCTGCTACACACCCACACACCTACACACACACACACACACACACACACACACACACACACACACATAAAAATACAATATAACTTTATATAAAATGACATGTGAAGCAAACTGCACTGTGACTGCTTGTATTTTGTGCTGATTAAATACATTTGAACACTGGTAACTGAATTAGTTGCTCAAGTGACTGAAGGAGCGATACTTGTGGCGAGCGACGGCCCGATGCATCCACCTCTTTACCATCTCGCAGCAACCCACTCAACTACAAGTTTATATATTAGAAAATCATTTTCCTAATAATTTATGGGGAAAAATAAAGGGTAAAGGTAACATACAGATGATGCTTTTGGTGAAACATTATTGTAATATGATATAATGTAGGTAAGGTGAAACTGGCAGACTTGTCGACATGGACGGCAGCTTTTTGACAAACAGCTTTAGACAGCAAGGACAGGACACAACCTTTCAGCTCGCTGGGTGGATTCTTTTCTTGAGATTGAACAGGTTGCATTCGCACCTGGTTGAGATCAGATCACAACGCACTCTTAACGACCTCCAGATGTGATCTGGTCTATAGCAATGTGTTCCGCGTGCATTTACACCTTGCATTAACATGCTTTCTTCCTGATTCAAATAAGCTCTCCTCATACAGCATCGCATTGTTTATATGAGCTGTACATGGGGTCAAAGAGACAGAAACCCAGGTATGAAGAACTGCAGACTGTGAGAAAGTGAAAGACTCTCAGGTGTCAGCTGTTGTTGGGCCTCCCTCACCCATTTAACCACCCCTGTTCCTATTTCTCTCTCTCTTTCTCTGTATCCTCTGTCTCTCATTTCCGCTTTCTCTCTCACACTGCTGTAATTACGCTCGTCTAAACAAACGAGACCAGCGAGAGGCATCAGGAATTCCATTCGGGCCTGTGGGAGCTGTGCAGCTCACAAAATCACACAGGACGAGTTAAACGAACACCTCACCTACAATCTTTCATTAGGTCGCGTTCCCATTATGTACGACTGCATCCCCTCACTGTAAACTTTGTGTGGGAAATTCACGTTTCTGAACGGATCACCATCCAAGAAATGCATTCAACTTCACACACTCACACACTTCTTAATGAGCAACACAGAAAAGCACACATGCACACTAACCTGCTCATGGTACTCGATCCCCATGCTCAGAGTATTGATCAGAATGGCGATCATGATCCCACGTCCAAAGTACTTGCTGTCCACAATCTTCCTGAATGTGTCGCACACCAGCCTCCAGAAACGAACGATGTTCGCCGCCGTTTTGCCCAGCCTATGGTGCTTCCTTTTGGGCTGCCGGCTGTCTCTCCCGTCCCTGTGGTGGAGGTCCTGGGTGAACTCATATACGCCCTCGCTGTCTGAGTCCTCGTTGCCATCAGTGCCGCCCTCTGATTCGTTGGCTAGGGCTTTGGCACAGTAGGGGCAACTCTCGGGGTCCAGTGTCAACGCGGCTGTGTCCATGGCACTGCTGGTGGTGCTGAGGTCACGGGCCGACAGCTGGGCTGCAGTCGAGCGAGAAAGGTCAGATGGAGAGAGTGAGACAAAGGGAAGGAAACTGCCGTGAGATCAGCTTGATTGTGATAAATTACATAAATGAAGCGGTTTAGACAAATAGTCAAGTCCAATAAAAAAGATCTGCTGTGAAAAACAACATTTGCGGACATTTGCGTGTGTGTTTGATGGTGATGGGCAGCGTGTGCTGTGTGAGTAATGCCTTGTCTCTACAGGCTGTGCTGTGGCCTGTCTGGCTGGCTGCCAACGTTTCCATCCTCTGTACAACCTGAACAGACCTGGCTTGACTTTTGCTGAGCCCACTGCCTTTTAGAAGTTGGCCAGGGGCAGACAAAGCTGGCTGTGAGCTTTGGACATGAGGGATTAACATTTATTGACTGTAATTAGCGCTCTGTCTCTAACAAAAAAATCTGCACTCTGGGTAGTGTTATAGGTTGAGGCTTAATCACGACAAATTGATTTTGTATTCCACCAATAGGTGATTGCAGAAGTTGGAAAACTTCCAGTGGTGTGTCACCTCGTTTAATCCACTACCGATACAGAAAGTGAACACTGATTCTGACTGAATGAGATACTCTTGTTATTTTTAAACCTTCCGGGAGACCTCAGCAAAGCAAACTCTATCCCGCACAGCTAACTCACAGGAATGCAGCTAATGAAGCTAAACAAACACTGTATTTATGCATCTGTGACCACATCCCTGTTAGCCTGTTGTGATCTGGCTACCTGTGGGAGTGTGTGTGTCCCCTGGGCTCGATGGCCGCCTTTCCGAGGGCATGGGTGGGATATTCAGGCTCAAGTTGATGTTAGTCAGAGTGCCGGCAGCAGCACTCCCTCGTCTGGACTCTGCCTGGGCTCGAGCCTGCAGAGTGGGGTAGTTTTTAGGCCCTGGGGCAGCAAATGGTACAGAGTTCCTCTTCATGGCCATTGAGATGGGAGCTGGGGCAAGGGAAAAGGGGCCCAGAGTCGGCCCCAGGTTTGTGGGCGAGGGGGTACAGCGAAGAGTTTCTGTGTGTAATACACTGTGAACTGAAGATGAGTCTGCAGCTCCCGCAGCAGGATTGGACAAAATGGCCAGGTTTGTATCAGAGGCGGCTGCTGTCACTGAATACGGCGGGGCTAAAGTAAGGTGCCCTGTGTCGGTGCTTGCTAAAAGAGTGCTTCCGTTGTTGTTATGAGCGCCAGCCTCCAAGTCCCTTCTCTCCAGACACCTGATGCTCCCTCCTCCCCTCACACTGCCATTCCCCAGGTGGTAGTGGTGATGGTGGTGGTGGTGATGATGTTGCATCATGTGATGAACCGACACAGATCCCTGCCTGGAGGACTTCCTCCTCCTTCTCTGGCTACGATGGGGCTCTGTGGCCGGGGGCGAGGCCGCAATATTGAGCCCGGCACGGCGAGCCAGGAGCCTGCAGATATGGGCCACTTGTTTGGCCCCCTTGCGGATGATGTGAACCAGGTACTTGAGCAGCTCGTTGTAGCAGGAGCCCGGCTCGGAGAGGGAGGCCAGGGTGCTGGCGTTGGACATGAAGCGCACCCGCTGCTCCTTCATCAGCTGACTCTCCCTCTGCTTGGTCTCTGAGAACTGAGTGGCGATGACCACCAGGCACAGGTTGATCATGAAGAATGAGCCAATCTGTGGAGACAGAGGGGTAGGTGACATTGTTATTCACAAATTCTCAATGGAGGCTCACACAACCTGACCTGCTTGCTCAATCATCAGCGGATGCACACGAACACAGCTGGTGGCACCGTGAAGTGGCACTTACAATGATGAGTAGGATGAAGTAGATGAAGTTGTAGAAGGAGTGAGCATCCATCACAAAGTACATGATGTCCACCCAGCCCTCCAGAGTGATCACCTAAAGAACACAGGCAGAGGACAGGAGAGAGGCAAAAAACAGTAAGACAACTCATAAAAGAAACCACAAAGGGTAGGATTCAAAAAAGGAATAAAAAGATACCATATTTCACAGTCCAGAATGTTCCAAATACTAAGACTCAGCAAAAGGCTAATCAACATTTCTCATGTGCTTTACCCAACACAGGCAAACCAGAGCAGTGGCTCGACTTATGGGAGAACTCATCTCCAACCTGGCTTTCGTCGTCCAGAATTACTCCCCTCAGCTAGACAACGGTTTTTCAGATGATGTGGAGATAGCAAACAAATGGTGTGGAGAAATGAGGCTGCAGTCCGTTGTGTGGCTGTGGCGACCTACTAATCCTCTGAGCCATAGTTCTCTGATACACTAGCCGCTGGGGCTATTAGGCTCCCTCTTTTTCGGTTTGTCTCCATCTTAAATTACAGACTTGCACATTAGCCAAACCATGCCACATTTGCCTCATTACAAAATTGTGTATCTCACTAATGGACGTTTGTTTGCTCCAGTGTGTCATCTGTAACTTCCAGGTGTGAGTGGCTATTTTACCTGAAAGATGGCGATCCAGGCATAGAAGATGTTGTCAAAGTTGATGGCTCCCTTGAAGGGGTTGAAAAGACCATCAGAGCAGTTGGTATAATACTGGTTCCAGTTGATGCAGGTGGTGTTGTCAGTGCTGTTAGAGTACATGTCCAGGTTGCACTGCAGGCCTCCTTCCTCATACAGCTTGGGCACAGAGTTGCAGTCCCTCATGCCGTTATCGCGTGGCTGAGAGCAGATGAAGGGGTTCTCGTCATCGTTTTCAGTGTGGTAGTATTCAGCAGCGAGAGGGCTTTGGGGAAGGAAAAGAGAGGGCATCGCAGGGGTTAGCCGACTGATTTATACTGGTATTGAGAGTCATGGGGCCAGTAGACTTATGATGGCACGGCCCAGTTTCCACTGCAGGTCACTGCATGCCAAGCAATGTGAGGCTGTAGTGGCAAAACTACAGAGTGTATCCAAACAAGCAAATGGGTGTTTTATTGCTCAGACTTTGCAAGCTTTTTGCATGCTACATAATCTTGCTTAAGGGACCAGTGTGTAGGATTTAGTGGCATCTTGCAATGAGGTTGTAGAACACCTCTCCCTTTCCAAGCATGCAGGAGAACCTAAGGCGGACACAAGACTCGCTAAAAGCACGAGAGGCGTTCTCTAGAGGTTTGTCTGTTCTGGGCTACTGTAGAAACATGGTGGTGCAACATGGTGGACTCTGTGGAAGAGGACCTGCTCCATCTGTAGACATAAAGAGCTCACTCTAAGGGAAGAAAAACTATTTTTATTTTAGGTTGTTATAAATTTTTGAGAACATAGTTCATATTCTGCCAATAGATCCCCCAAAACCTTTATTTTGGTGGTTAGACCAGTGGTCCCACACTGGTCTAACCACTCAAATAAAGTACAAAAAGATATCTTTTGTTACATTTTGTATAAAATAATGAGACTTGAGTGAAGTGATACCCATAATGACCAAGAATTCATGTGTATCTCACAAAGAAAGTAGAAATTTGAGTAGGTGCATGTTGTTAAACCACAAAACATCGTTCTCACAGAGACATGTCTCTCATCAGGGAACCCTTCAGCCAGCCCTGTTGAACCGCAACCTGCTTTTCCCGCCAGGTTGCGGCAGCTAAAGTGGCTGGATGTTTTGCATTATGCGATGGTTCAGCCTTTTAAATTTGGCAAACACTGGGTAGAATTTGAAGTGGATCGACTTTGAATCCCCAAAGTCTGCAGGCTTTAATTCCATGCAAATCCTACGGCAGCTGATTTCACTGATTAACACTCCCTCAAACAAAGAGGAGGAACTAATCAGTGAAGCCAGCTATAATTGTGTTGACAAACCTGGGGCCAAATGGTCGGGGAGACCCCTGTGTGCATTGCGTGAGATGAGCACACACATTTGTCTGCCTGCTACACCACCTCTTAACAGCACTCATCTGTCTGGAATAATTGCCGTGTGATGTCTGGCTTGTCTGTCGACACGCCTTCAGTAGCCACAAATCCTTTGTGGGACTGGACCAGTCCTTTCACACTGCAGGACCACCTCACACTCGCTTATTTGTTTATTTATACATTCTTAAAAGCTGTTTCACACTTTGGGATGATCTACAAGACCACTCACTGGCCGATGAGCTCAGGATGAAACACATTTGATTTATCGCACCCTAAAATGACGCACTGGATGTGGCTCCTACCGGTTGCTCTCACATATTCTCAATCAGTCTAATAAAGAGTCACTGTCAGTGCAGTGAACGGTTAACAGCTGTTACTTTGCAAAAGCATGAAAAATGTGTATGCGCAATAGAGCGAAAGAGGAACTGAAGCAGGCGTTAACAGAGATATGCTTATGATTTTGGACATAGTCAGACATAATGGCATTCATCTGATGCAAAAATACAGACCTTTTCAGATATATGAAGACGGTCTAAAAATTGATGATGATGACAAAAAAATATGCCAGCTCACCAAAGCTATTATGCATGAACTTAAATTACAGCTGTGAGATGTCATAAATCCTATAGAGAGTAATGGAGCCAGGATGACACAGAGAACATGAATAAGTCATGGGTGGCCATGTTCCATATACCATGGGCCACATGGGGTCTTTCTCATTATTCCAGGGCTTGTCGCTCTTCCATTCATCACTATGATGAGACTCCATAATCACTAACCTCATTGACTTTCGTACATGACCTAGTTTACTGTGTGGGGTCAAGGTTTGCTCCATGGTATTACCTTGGCCTCCTGTAGACCTGTTTGCAATCTCATCTGTGTTGTTATTCTCAGCTCTATTAGGAAAATAACAAATAAATAAATCCAGTCACCGTTTGCAGCTTTGCAATACATATTGATCTGAAGGCCAGTAACAGCATAAATACAGAATATAGGCTGTCTTTGAGCACAACCAGTAGGTCAATGACGAACCAGTACGTCAGTCTGTGAACTGCTTGCAACAGACAGTTTGGCTGATAATTTGACTGTTTGTATTTCTTTTCTCTTCCAAATAAAGTTTGGAAACCTGGAAGTTTTTTCAAAACCTGTACGGCCGCATGGCTGCTCATGTTTCGTGGCCTACTGGACTACTTTAGTAATTGCTTCGGTGAGTACAATGAATGGAAACAATTGTGAACCTATAAAAATAAGATCCAAGCAACACAGAGCCCTGCTGAAGCTTCCCTGAATTATCCTTTAATGCTATAATTTGAGTAAAAGCAGCAATACTACACTATAAATTAGTCCTCTACAAGTAAAAGTCCTGCATTCAGAAAGTAAAACAACAGAAGTAGAACATTAGTAACAAAACGTACACGAAGCATCAAAAATAAAAGTAGAAGTCAGGTTGTTGATTAATGATGAGCTAATTTAACTGCTCTATACACCGGGGTAGGGTCGTTGAATCTCTGACAGTTCATCATAGTTTATAAGACAATCATGTGTTTTGTATGCAACATCTTAATCTGACTAGGAACTAGTAGCTATAAGCTTTCAAATGAATGTATTGTACAAATGCAGAACTATATTTCCGTCTCAGTAGAAGTAGCATAAAAACACTTGTAAAGCGCAAGTACCTCAAAATCGGTTAAGCGCTGTATTTGAGTTACTTTCACCACTGTCCAACGTAGCCTGACCAACACTGCAGCTGAGCTTTACAAACAAGCAAAAACTGAGTACGACAGATGTGGTGCCTGAAATCTAAATAGATAAAATTCTCCACACACAGCTCAAATATTGCCGTGGTAAACGTGGAACTTACAAGGGGAAGTTGTATTCCACGAAGCAGCGGTTTCTGAGACGGCCGACCCACAGCTGGACGCCGACGATGCCGAATATGAAGAAGACGAAGAAGCAGAGCAGCAGCACGTTACCCAGCATGGGCAGGGTGTCCAGCAGCAGGGTCACCAGGATACGCATACCTGCCAGAAGAGATACGGGAAAGGTCAAACAACCGGGCAGCACGCAACAAGACACCAGTTCGCACACAGGGGACGCTACGTACTTGTGTGGATTAGGTGTGTGTTACTGTCAGAAGTGAAAATCAGACCTCTTTTATGACAAGTGGCAGAGCAACACGTTTTTCACCGCTGATATGAGCACCGGGTGTTTTATTGAATACACTGGTCGATACGAGTACGGATCCAAGTGCCTCTCAATTTACAGTCATTCTCGCTGCCTCGTACCGGCCTATTACAGCACGCTTCCAGGAACAAGAGCACAGTTGAGTGTCTTTATTCATCTGATCAACAATACTTTTAACAGTTTAATGAAACCCAAATAATGATAAACGGTGTAAATGATAGCCGACTACAATGTGTGTTTGATATCATTTAAACAGCTTAATGAAGGCCTGTCATAACAGGGTCATTCATCGCGGCAGATGAGGCGCGGTGCTGTGGGTTACTTGTAAACAATATGGCGTCTTGACAAACAGATGTGATTCAGTGTATCCATTTGTCAGGCGGATGTTTTTTTCTGCCACAGGGAAGGTTGTTATGAAAGCAAAATTAACAAACCGCTACCAATAAAGAAGAGGTGCTAAAAAATCGAAACGTATACATCAATTCTTATTGACTGCCACTCTTGTTTGAGTGTCATATGCTGATTCTTAATGGTACGCCTTTAAGTTGTGTGTCTAGTTGTGTGACACATAACAGCATGTCACTCTGCCTTATGATGACTCTCTTATCTTTACTGTCATGTGCCACTGCTGCGGACCACTTAAAAGCATCATGCCAGTTGCGTTTGAAATCATGAATGTCAGTTCATGTTTTCATGCAGCTTACAGCATCGACATATTGCATTCAGCGGCGGCATATGCCGGCGAAGAATTGTCATTAGCCAGATGGGAAGTGGTATGTGGCATTTTCATATCCCGTATGCCAGTCAAACTGCAGTGGCATACCACTGCTGAAAGTACACGCCATAAGAATCAGCATAAAACACTAAAAACAAGAGTGGCACGCCACCGGCGTGCCCGTGCACAGCGGTGCCTACCAGCGGAACAGCAGTGACAGGCATTAATGTGGCACACAGCAGCAGCATATCGTGATCATCAGTGGCATCAGCGCCAGCAGGGACAATCTGTGGTGCCTACGAACAAGGCACTGAAGCCTGCATTTGCTCCAGTAGCAGCTAGAAGCCTGTCATTGCATTGTGTCAGTATGAATGTGTGTCACTATATAAATATTAAACAAGCCATTGTAGAAAAGAGTGTGCTGAGCAACATCCTGCCTCGGATGAAAAAAAAAAAAAAAAAGGTAAAAAGACGCATTTGGATAAGACACAAGAATCCTGAGTCAAACGGAAGTACAGAGATTTGCTAGCAGCCTGGGAGAGTGTCAGCAGTACACCTACAGTTTGCTCTGAATTAACGCCACAGTAAAAGACCTGCTTTTCCCCCTCCTTTCATGCAGTGCATCCCTGATTCTGTCAGCTCTGGACAGTGTTCCCTCAAGTTTCTGACAACACACACTTCCTGCCGCCCACACACTCCCTCTGCTAAATCTGGCTGTGTCCCTCTGCTGTCGCAGCTCAGATTTTACTCTTATTTTCACACGCTGACTTTCTTCATTCATTTCTTTCTCTCTATCTAATGTATCTCTCTATTCATCCGTCTGTCTGTCCGTCTGCCTGTCTGATTGTGTTCTGCTACTGTGTGATCTCTCTGTCCCTGTGGTCCACCCTCCCAGCAGCAACCCGGTGAGTCAGGCGTCGATAATGAGGATCATTTTTCTGATCAGGGGTTTTCTGGGTAATTGGAGAGGCCGGGACAGTCCCTGTCTGAGCACCGGCAGAGCTCGTCTGCTGGGCTGACAGCCACTGAGGAGCAGACTTTTGAGCCAGACCGCTTTAGAGGAACAGAAAAGCAGCGTGGCCGTGCTGAAGATGCTTGAACGTGTAGTATTCTGCATGCTAAAGACTCTTGCTATCTAATTTAAGCAACAACAGACTTTAGAGTTCACCTGCAAAGTATCACAGACTCATGTGGACTGACAGTGACTGTCTCAGGGGCAGGTGGCTCTGGTGCCCATCTCATCTGATTTTCCATCAATGGTGCACACTGCACACCTTCTATAAGTTCTTGTTAAAAAACTGCAGAGATTACTTATAATACTGAGTGCTAAAATAATGCACTGTCAACACATAGTACATAGTGATATTCATTCAAAATAAATAAGGATGCCATCTGAGAAAGCAAAAATATAGCACGCCTACACAAAATATGTTTTGAAAAATATGTTTCAGTGTCTTCTACATGTGTTTTCCTCCCAAAAATCAGCTATATTTGAAAAAGAGATTCTGAACTGACGTACTATATGTAGGTATAAAGTGTTTTGTTGCGTTTACATGTGGTGGCATTCATTGCAGTCCTCTGTGGTTTGGAGTTGTTGCTTTAAATGAAACACATGTATTAACAAAGCACAAAATTCCCTCCATTTTTCCAACACCTTTCATCTATACTGCGCCATCTGGGAGTCGTGCACCAAACTGCATGAGAAACTTTTCATATTTGAAGATTCTGAAATTTTTTTTTTTTTCTCATGTGGGTACGCACTGAGACAGAGGCTGTTGACAGACGGAAGAAAAACAGGGAAGATTTTGCAGATTTGCAAAGATACGGAGAACAAATGAGGGGAAGACAGCCAGGAGAGGCAGGGAGGAGATAAAGGGAGGAGAGGAGCAAAGGTTTTATTGAAGGACAGGGAGGAATGAGTGACAGCGAGGAGCATCTGTGGGATAACACACATGCGTGGATTGTGTCTTCCACAGCATCATTCTGTCTCAAAGGGAAAGAATTGAATATGAAACCCAGCTGGGCAGAAAGTGACAGCAGTGAAAACACCAAAACTCTTGAATGACATGCAAGACTTGGAAAACACTGTTTTCAAGTTATTTCAGCTTGTGTAAATAATCTGCCACATTATGCAACTGGATGCAAGACTCAGTTACCAGCATAACTGTGTATACATGCACAGTGTGAGATGAGAGTCATAAAGAAAATCTCTCTCTGAAACTGTCTTAATCACACTGTGAAAAAACGTATTAACTGCTGCGCACTGCAGCGCTGTTTACAACACAAACATCATGTCATGATTCAAAAGAAAGGATCCGGGGCACGGAGTTATGTAAAAATCAAAGTGTGAGTCACTGCCTGAGGCCATTCGTTGCCACTCGCTTTTGGTAGGACACCCGTTGAATGTAATTGCCCTGAACTCACAAAAAAAAAGAGTATGCACTCAGCTGCTGTGACAGAGGTGTGGAGGCGCACACACACACACACACTTGGAGTGCACATTAAGCAGCAGCTTCCTCGAGCGATTGCCCTCAAAGTGCAAAGTGCTGCGCTGTTAGGACGCTGCTTAGCTGTGCCTGAGTTACTGACAGCAGCTGGGATTAGTGTCCGCTGCAGGCTGACGCACACTGACTGGTTTCATACGCCGTGATCCAGGCTGGACACGGCTCTGTGCAGTGACAGCTTAAACCTCAACCTGCTGGTATTCACACCTCCGGGAGAACAACACTGATCTCTCTGAATCGTTGATGTAAAACATTTTTGTGTCCAGTAATGACCGAATTGACTCAGTTATTAATAAGTATAACAAATTCACAAAAAAACATGTTTGATAAATCATGTTGTAAATGAAAGCCTAAATTCAACACCTCTGAAACATCTGATTTGTTATATTAACCACTGGGCTGGAAACCAAATACAAATAATGTCTCAGCAAATATTCAAATTCTGTTGTTCTTTTTAGTGTATAAAACTGAAGATGTGCTGCATTAGGCGTCATTAAACAGTTTATACTGTTTCCTTTTAGATCTTTGTTATGCTAATTAGCGCGAGGCAATGGAAAATACATATAAAACAAATACAAATCCACATGTTTAGTACACAAGGAGTTAATATAACTCATAATTTAGTTTAAAGCAGGTACATTTAGAGAAGTGTTTGGTGAATGAAACAATGCTGCAGCATGCTCAGTACGCTTTAAAAAATGACTCCTGAAAGGTTCCCTGTGGCTTTCTCTTGCAAACAAAGTTATGTTTACGTTCAGTATTTCTCACCAAAGTGCCCTTCATGAACTGGATCCTTGAGGCCAACAAATGTGCTGAATGCATTTCCTTCCTCCTACAGCATTTTCAAGGCCAAGTTTTTGAATAAGTGGGAACCTGCATTATTTACATCCACGTGCACACTGACTCGCAATCTCCCTCGGCTTTGTTGCGGCATCGGTACGTTTCTCGGTGCATACCACCGCTGACTGTCGATGGGTGGAACAGTGCGAGGTCGGTGGCAGGAATAAACAGAACATTTGTGATGTGTCGAGGAACTCTGCTATGCCCGTATGTGCGTCCACAAGCATCACAAAATACAAAGAAAACAGAGTTTATAATAAAAACATTGCCCCATAGCACTACTGCTGGTCAAATACTACACGAAGTAACACTTAATATTAAAGTACACATATTCAATTGTTTATTAGCATCCATAAGGTAGCATATTTACTCTTTATTAGTCATTATAAAGCACTGATTAATGCCTTATTCTGCATGTCTACAGTCTACAACTTTAACTAAGAGCTTTCCCTCATTAACCTCCTAATTACTGCTTGCTGATCATAAGTAAGGAAGTTGTTGTATATGAATTACAACCTTGATAACCTAACTCTAGCCCTTAATAACTCTAAGCCCCAGAATAATCCATTAATAAATTCTTCATAATGACAAAAAAGCCACTTTGTTAATTAGCAATAGTTAATGGGGAATATGTGTAGGCCATTCTTAATATAAAATGTTGTCAGTATTTCATATGTCATTTCAGTATTTTTTTATTTGTGTACTACATTTCACTTTGAATTTGAATCGACTTCACTGAAGGCTCTGGAGGACATCAGAAAAGCAGCGTCCTCCATTCTATAGAGTTTACCTGCACGGTGCAGATCAGCCCTTTGAGACGGCAGCTAGAGAGCATTGCAGCCCGAGATATGAGGGCATAAAATATATGTGGTGGCAAAGATGAGATTTTTCAAGATTATTTGTTATTTTGATGGTGGTATAAATCAAGGCATCACAGAATACATCACTCAGCCACGCAGACAAACGCGAATATCATGAAAAGGACCTCTGTTTATCACCTAGATAAGGAAATCAATCCTCTGAGCCTCCCCCGACCTGAATAGCGTGCTCATTCCAAGTGATCGACATTTCATATTCAATAACAATCATCTCCTCCTCCGCCTGCGCGCCCTCTCCAACCTCGCTGTGGGCGGCCACTCCATTCCAACATGGCTGGCAGGCGGGTGGCTGTGTGCGATCGGGGAGCCATCTGTTAGCAGGCAGATTAGGTCTGCTTCCTCTGCTCTCCTGTGCAGGTCCAGCTCCGACCCAGCCAGCTCCGTAATCTGTGTACTGTGAACTAATGGGCTTTCTGAGTCGAGGGCCAGCGTACACCTGCGTCTCTTCTCATTTGCTCCGAGTGGATGGTGACTAGCTGCATGTCGGTGAGTCCAGACGGAGATGACTAGACGGCCCCGAAATGGAAATGTGCCTCTGCATAAGCGAGCCATGTGACCCGAAGAGAGAGTACATGCAGAAAAATGGAAAGCGATGGACAGAAAAGAGAAGACAGAACCCATCTGAAGCCTGTTTGGCTGCTGTTTTATTTGCCTGAGCGAGTTTACTTGTTATTTCGTACACCAAATTGTATGAAATTACAGGAAGTAGAATCCGATCTCATTAGACCTCAAATATCAACCACAAGTTTAAACAGTTTTGTGCTTTCGTCACATGGAATCTGACTTAACAACTTCTCACTTTGTGTGCTTGAGAGTGTGCATTAGTTTAGAGCCACACATGACCAATACCAACAAGGCCTTAGTGATCCAATGGCGTTGTCCAGGGCAAAGATTACAGACCATGTGAACATAACTGATAGATTGTGAGTTCCTAATGATGTGCAAGAAAAATAATTTCTTCAAAAGGAAACAATGCCATTACTTCTCATTTTTCTTCTCAGCTCAGCTCAGTGTTCGTTCTCAGCGACAAAAAGAACTGTTGGGTGCAACGGGCATAGCAACCACAGCCTAGGATGGCCCGTGGTGTGCACAATTAGTCACATTGCTTGTGATTTAACTGCATTCATGCGTACTTACTAATTGAATGACACACTGAATAGAGAAACGTTGTAGAACATAATCTTAAATATAATACCACTTGTAACAATGCACACATGCTGGTTGCTTCAATATAACCGTATTATCTGTGGTGGTTTTCGTCTTTATCTTTCTCGGGTGCTGCTTGCAGCATTTCTGTAGCCTATATAAATGAGCCTGTACGTGTACAGGTAGATGGACATTTATCATTGTTGGTTGCGTAAAGATGTGATTTTTTTTTGTTTGCACAGACATATTAAGAACTTGTTTAATGCCTGCTTTGATAAATGAGACTCATGAAACCACAAAAAAAAACAAACATATATTTAAGCTTTTTTTAGACGATCATTGACTTTTCTAACCACAACATCCCACCAGGACTAAATCATTCTCAACACAATGAGCATTTTAAAAGCTACATTTTTTCTTTATGCACCTGAACGTTCAAAATCAGCACTTAAACTCAAATCTCTGACAAATCCCAGCTGCGTTGGGGAGACGGTTGCCTACCTGTCTTCAGGCTATCGGGGAAAACTGTACCACAGCACGACTCGCGTGATCAAAGAACTGAGCTTCGAGCTTTAAGAAACTGCAGCAGCTTTAAACCTTGAACTGGAAATGAATATGGACTGAAAATATAAGTAAAGCACAATCTCTTTTTCTTGTTAGCAGCAAAACTGCGCGCCAAGAGCCGCTGGGGGTGTCATACTGAGGTTCGACTAACAAGATCTTTTGTCTTTAGCAGGAAACGGATTGACAGCGAAGAGCAGGGATTACCCTGTGACATTCTTCGCTTCTGGCAAACAACTTCCTCCTCGGAACTCCTTCTAACCTTATCTGTCTTGTATTTCTTAAGCTCCACTCACAAGCAAGGAGCACCCGGATCAAACCCGTCCCCTGACTCCTCCGGGCTCTCCCTCTCGTCCTCACATCACAATGCAGCAGAAGTCAAGGGGTGACTTACAGGACTAGTGAAGAATAGAACCTAGGACGTTCTTGCCAGCTCTTTAATTACAGTAATGAGGATCTGCAAACAATGTGCTGCAGGAGGGGAGGGGGGCTGGGAGGTCGATGATGTTGCTGTGTTGTCGCTGCCTTTAGGGCCTATCTGGGAAGAAGTACAACACAGTGTGTATGAAACTAGGCGCTGCTCTAACACCGGGTCTAACAAAGCGTGGAGAACAAGATTAAACGGTCCGTGTTGCTGATGCATGACTGAAAATAACAGCGCGCACGTGCATGTAAGAGTGTGAGGAAAATGCTTGTGTGAGTGCAGAGTGTGTGAATGTTCGGGCACATGTTGCGGCTAAACGACGAAGAAGCGCGCAGAGGCTTTTCTGAGCTCGGCCTCGTTAAGACGGTGACGTGTCTGAGTGTGTTTATGGCTTTGTGTCATGCGCTAATCATCTATCGGCCACTGCCTGTGGCTTATCAATCAGCCCCGCCGTCAAATACAGCTTTCTCACAGCATCACAAGTTTCATCAGCTGTAAGAGGGGGAGCGTGTTATCCTGCTGTTCATTTGCAGGCTTCAGGCATCATGCCCCCACTGCCCTCCACCCTGACACAGTGGATTCTCCTTCTAGTTACCCAGGAATCAATACCTCCATCAAATGGGCAATTCAGTGATTAAAAGTCGGAGGACTCACGACTAGAGTTCTGTTACCTGTCCCAGACTGGACAGATCCAGACCCAGTACTGGGTTTCGGGCTTGGTTTGGGTAGTTTTGTCAGTTAGAGTTCCTCTTTACTCATGCTGGTTTTGGCATTAAGGAACTGTTGATAACCAGGGTGGGAACGTACACTAACACTTTCAGGCTGCAGGTGGCTGGAATGTCCACCACACGGGGCACTTTGGCAGGTGAGCATCTGGAGGTCCTTTTTTATTGCAAAAAATATGCTTGGCTTGAAAAAAAAGGCAGCAGTGTTTGCTGATTGTCAAATGTGTGCAGCACTTTAGCCTCAGGTTAAAAAAAGTTATTTTCTTTCTGTGTATAACAATGGCACTTTCTCCACAAACACAAGAAAGAAAAAATGATATTGCAGCACTCTACAGTCAGTATTCTAGGTTTCAGTGCCTTGAGGCCTGAAACTAAAACCCATTAAAACAGCTCTTCACTTCCATTTGCATGTTATAGCAGCTGAATCAAGGTCGCAAAGGTTTTTGCTGACGGTATATTCTAAATGTTAAAGTGTGCAGTTATTTAATACTTAGAAGAAGCACCCAAATCAAAAAGGTCTGTGTTTCTTAATAATTTAGCAGATCTAGATTTGGAGTTTTTCCATTCTTCATTGCTTGTTCTATGTGGTAGACATGCTCAAACCCATGGAAACTCATAATACAACCACCACCATCGCACCGTATCTGTTTCCATGCCAGGAGCCGTGTCTCCACTAAGTGACTTCCAGAGAGGGGGTTCTCCTCTGTCACTCAGGAGAACATACTGCATTCTGGACACACGCGTGGCCAGCTGCTCCGCGTGAATATTAAAACCCACACAGAGGCTTAAAGTTGTCATATCTGCCTCCATGCAGCCAACGACAGGCCCGGTACAAGGCACCTACGGGCCTGGACTGGGCCTGAGGGTAATAGCCAATCAGGTGGCAGACGGTGGGTGGCGATGAGCAGGTGACACAGCATGGGGTTTTTGGTTTTGTTGCCAGCCGGTGGATGAAGCCTGCGAAATGTATCTGTCACTTCCACTGGCAGGACTGCCGTGTTAGCGCATCAATCAATGCCAGAGCCCAGGATGTGGACACCAGCCCAGGAACAATGTGCTCGTTAATACAAGTCTGTGTGTGTGTGTGTGTGTTTTAAGAAGAGCTCCAGCCTTCTGTTCCAACACAGACTTAAGGTTTGAGGTAACAGAGAGAGTGAGAGAGAGAGAAAGGGAAGAGCAATGTAGGGCTGTAGACAGCAAGGCAGAGGGACGGGAGGACTAACGGTTTATACATCTGCTGATCCAGGTTCAGATGGCTTCCATTTCAGACAGCAGCAGACAAATATCAACAAGAAAGCCAACAATAATCCGGAGGTGGAACGTTTAAACCACCTTGGACTGACTGATTGAGCGACCCTTCAGACTGGAAAGCACACTGGTCTGAGCTGTTTAATCTATCAGATGAGGTGTGCAGCGCTGCCAGGTCTGCATCTTCAGCTATATATCAGCCTTGGCTCTGTTTGCACCTGGCATTAATATGCATCTCATATCTGGACTGGGTTCCTTTCTGACTTACTGGACCACACTTACACTTCATATTGAAATACAGCTACCCAGTGTGCACAATAAAGAGAAATGTATTTTGTAATGTATTTATTTATCTACAGTTATCGAGAGAGTCCACTCACGACACCCTATTTATCCATACTGATGACAGCCTGTTTCATTTGTGTGTTTTCTAGTGGCCTGTGCTAAAAGATATACAGTACTTTAATTTACACAGTAGATATATTGCATAGATTGGATCCTCATTGCATTACAGTAATTGATGTTAATGTGCCAAGTGGCTCTCTGTCAACCTGTGGAGTATTCATCCGCTTTACTCCTTAATCACTTGGGGCCAGTACCATTTATGTCAATGCACTTGTAACTGCTGAACCCCATTCATTCTGAATTATAATGACCTGAAACATGAACTGCTTGAATTATCATCAAACTGCTGTAAAGCCATTAATAGCTGATACTGCCGTTTCCACAATTCTCAACTCAAAAGATAAGGAAGCAGTCAGAGAAAAGCCAATGAATCCTAGCAAAAAAACACATCGAATCCGGGAGCTCGCTCTGGCAGATGTGTCTGACACCCCTCCTCATTTATTTAAAATGGGGCGGGTCTGACACACGACACCCAAGATGGCTGCGAGAGGGAGGTCAGGCGTCAGCGAGGCAGAGTGTAGATCACATCTAACTCAGCTTATTTTGACCAAATGATTGTTGGAAGAGTGGAAAAACAAACCAAGATAGTTTTGGTGAACTGTATTTTGTTTCTGTCTTGTTCAAATGAAGTGTGTTTTCCAACGACCTGTGAGGTCAAATTACTGTTTTCAACGGAGTCTGGTGACTTTAAGGAGAGCGATGAAGTGACTGTTGATGAAGCTCTGTCTCTGTAGGGATCCTTTCCGTAATGTTGCCAGGCACTTAGCATTACAATCTGAGCCTGTCGGTGGCAAAAAGCACTTTATTGGACATACTGTGATGGACGCAGTTGCCTTCAAATACTACGCTGAAGTCACTGCAGCTTGTTTTGTGGCCACCAGCCGAGGACCAATTCCAAAACTTTTTGTTCCTGTTAGTCATTGAGACAACAAAACATAGAAGTACGTACGTATGTATGTTCACAGACATGTTGATGTCACATGTTTCGCTGCTTTGATTTTGCATGTGTGAACTGGTCTGGCGATGCCAGGCTAGCAAAATACAGAAGAGCAGCAGAATTTAGCCATGCTAAAAGAATTAGGGATGGCAAAGTCGGTCAGTCTGGTCTGTTGGTTCAATTGTTCAAATAGGATGAATGCAATTGACTTTGGTGAGCCCCTGATCACTCATTTAGTGCCACCAACAGGTCAGAATTTCCACTTGTCCAGCACTGAATACCTCCAAAAGTCATTAACAGATTTTGCTAGGTCTGAATGTAGTTTGAGATGAATGCCTAAATAGCATGCTAACATGCTAAAGTCAGCCCGTTATAATGCTTTTGGCCTAGTTACATTTGAGTTTAGAGACATTGCACCGGATTACAGGACAGGTTGTCTATACTGTCTGTAAAATGACTCCTCGTCTACTGTGATAATTACAGTGAACAAGAACTCTGTCAATGTGCTAACGTACATATGACTGTTGTTACTGAGGCAGAATTGAAAAAATGAATTTGTCCTTTAAGAGCACAGATGAACTGTGAACCTGTGGATCTTGTCACACTTGATCTGCGTCATGTCTGTTCTGTACCTTGTTTGTAACGTTGCTGTGCCAATTAGACGGGTCAGATTCCTTGTACGGTGCTTGGTGGACTTTGAAAGGGCAAACTGTAGCGTTTCCCTTTTTCCGCCGTGCTTCTTGCCAACCCAACAACTGCTCGATAATGAAAGAGGAAAAAACACACATAAATCCAGTCTAACGTGTGGGAAAGTGAGCATGGAAGGACTAAAGCACCCATGTATTCAAATTCAGTGAAGTGTGCCTCAAAATAGCCTGAGCATGCACCATAAACACCCCCAGCCAGAGTCACAATGAATGCTGCAAGCTTCTCCGCAGGACTTGATTAGGCTAGTGAAGGGATGGGGGGCGGTGGGGGCTGAAGACAGATATCAGCCACACCAAACGCTTGGGGACCCCCCCCTCCAACCCTCCACCACTACCACTCTACCCAATGACATTTTCCCCACAGGGACAGAACCAGACCAAATCACCCACACATTAACGGCGCTATTAGTCGTGTGATTAGGATGAGGGATGGTCGGATGCCTAATGAGCGAGTCTGTGTGTGTGACTGTGTGCTCCACGAGTGTGTGTGTATGTATATGTGGCCTAATGAGCACCCCTACAACGGCTTTGATTGACAAGGGGGTCAGATTACAGAGGAGGTTTGGGAGTGTCATCTGTAGAGGGATGGAAGAGATAGGGAAGGGGTTGGTCTCCCTTTCATGCACCTACATGGGGTAAACACCTGCATTCACACACACACACACACACGGCCATGTTTATATCACTTTTAGATACACTTAACATTCATTTGACAACATTTATGGAGACTTATCCTAACCATAACTGTACTACGTGCCTAACCCCAATCTCAACCTAAACCTTATGAACTAAATCTGAAATTTGTTAGTTTAGGTTGTAGGGACTTACATTTTGTCCCCACAATGTGACTGTGTAAGCAAATTTATGTCCCCACAATGGGAGTAACACCCGTCCTCACGCACACACAAACACAAACACACACGTGCATGCATCCTGGGGATCATTGCTCACTTTGCCTGCAATCTCCTCTCAGCAATTGAGGGGCTAATGGCATAATTAGGGTCTGTATTTAAACGAAAGCATTGCAGGGGGTGGAATCAAGGTAAGAATGAATGCACAGAGTGGACCGCTGGGTTGGTGTAAAAATGCTTATGATTTATTTAAACATTAATGTGTGCACTGAAAATTCAATCTGAGCTGATTAAACTCTAATGGAGACTAATGGAAGAGAAAGGGAGAGAAATACAGAACTTTTTTTGGGGGGGGTTGGGATAGCGTGTGTGTGTATGAGCGAGGGAGGGGGGGTGATGACAGATGGAGAGAGCGACTCAGGGATTTGTGTGTTTACGTCGTAATGAACAAGTGTGATAGTCTGTGAGTGTGAGTGTAGCTATGAACTACACTCCTTTAATAAAAGGCGGTGAGTTGGAAAATTGCATATAAATCTGACCGAAGTCAGACCGAAGCTGAGCGGTTGGGAAAGCCAAAACACAGTCAAGGCAGCATACAGAGTGTGGATCGGCTCATCCCTGACCTACACTGCACTGCTCTGCAGGAATTCAGTTCACCTGCATGATTAATTAATTATGGTGAGAACCATAGCAGGGGAGCTGAAATTCAATATCTTAATATAGGGTAAAACCATACAGCTAATGTCTTCTGCTGCCGAGCCCGATTAATCGTGAGAAGCAAGACGTTACTTGTTGGTCACAAGTTATTAACAGTCGGTTTTTGCATCTTTCCGATCTAAAAACCGTGACTCCTGTTTGATTTTAAGCACTCGATTAGTGTGTAAGGATACGAACACGGACCCTTTCAGGCCACGTTATGAGGCTGCATGTCAGAAGTGGACACATGTCAGTTCGATGTGTCAAAGTGGACGTGAAAGAAAAGAGACACATGAACTTTTTACTGCCACCTGTTTTCCTATTGGTTTACCAGTAGCACAAGACGTGTTTGGGTAATAAACTGAGGCAAGTATCTTCTTAATCTGGGAACAATTTGTTTGTTGATTTTTTTTTTTTCTTATTGTGTCATAAAGGTGCCTTCTCTTAAGCCTGGCTTAAAGTTTTTAGCAGTAGATAAACTGAGTGGAGCCATTTGGCCATAATGAAGAGCTACATTTCTCACAGGTCATGTGATTGTGAAGTTTTGTGACTGTACGGCAGGAAAGGTCCATTTATGTGAATCTCACTAAAGATTTAGCTTGACATTTTGGAAGACAAGCCTACTTGCTTACTTGTAGAGAGTTAAATGAGAAGATTGGCACCACTTTTGCAGCCGTATGTAAATATGAAGATACGGATAGCAGCAAGTTAGCTTAGTTTAGCATAAAGGCTGGAATTGGGGGAAACAGCCAGCTGAGAGTGGTATCAATCTTCAAGTGTATTTCCAGAAATATCACACTATTCCTTTAGTGTCAGCCAACCCACTGTTGAACACAGTGGCTGTATCTTTAGCAGTCTGGTTTTAGTACAAGATCAGAAGTGTAAGCCAAAGCATCGTGATAGCAGAGGACAGAGTGTTCTGGGATCCAGAGTCTGGTTGGAGAGCTGAAGAGTGAGAGGTCAGCAGGTCTGAACTCACTTGGCACTCGGTTGATGGCTCTTAGAGGTCTCAGCACGCGAACCGTCCTCACCGCTGAAAAACTGACGTTCTGCAGGTTGAGGGAGTACTCCAACATCCTGCAACATATGGAGAGAAAGACAGGAAATCTGCGTCAATAGAGCAGTAACAAAGCAAAGACTCTAATTACTCTGACCGCAGAACCGGCTCGATCATCTGGGAATAAAAGCACAGAAAATGTAAGGGCAGTATTATGTAGCCAATTATATATGGCATGTATTACATGCTCCACTCTCACCGGGCGAGTGGTAATTAATCCTCTAATGTCCCGAATCACATTTACATTCTTGCCTTTGGAGATGACTGCAATGCATGTGTTCTGGCAAACAACATGCTTTCATTCCAGCGCTCACTGGACTGTAACTAACAGAGCAGAAAGTTGGAAAAACACTGCCTGTGTTTGTGCTTGCATATGGAGCGTGGCACCCGCGCAATGTCTGCGTGCCCGACAAACGCACGCATGCATTCGCACGCGTCCTCGCACAATCAGCCTTCAAAGGAGCGAGCGGCGTATATGTGCATCCTCTTTGAGAGACGTCAAGTGCGGGTGAGTCACCCGTCGTAGAGAGGAGGTTGTGGCATCCACAGCACATAAAAGAGCAGCATCAGATCAGTCTTCCTCCTAACCTTGAGACGGCGCGCACACACACTCTTAACAGCCTCTCCAGCAGCTCTTCAGAGGCTCTCTCAGGCTGTGATGGGAGGTTAGAAGGACAGCGCTTGGAGGATAGAGAGGCAGAGGAATGCTTTGCAAAAACGTTTTTCTTGTTTCTTGATCAGTGTTTATCGGCATCTCTTGTCACTCTCTCTCTCTCTTTCTGTGTGTGTGTGTGTGTGTGTGGAGCAGATGCTGAGCACATGTGCAGCTTGAAGGGGCGTGCAGATGAAGGAATTCCCTCCTCGCACCAAGTCCAAGTCTGCCTGTTTGACAAATTCGCAACACATGTTGAACTGTGTGCATGTGTGTGAGTGTGTGAGTGTGTGTGTACACGCCGGTTGGTCACCTTTAGAGCAAGAAACTCCCTCAATGAATGCATGAATGTGTGTGTGTGTATGTGTTTGTGTGTGTGTGTGTGTGTGTTCTCTTTCAGCACTTTGAGGTGTCCCAGATCGAGCCTTATCTGTTTTTTTTGTTTTGTTTTTTTTGCACCAAAGCAGCACTAAAACAAGAGTACACACACATACTGTATACACACACACATACCCAGAGCTGACAGATGGCCTGAAGGCTCCAGAGTTAAACAGTTAACAGAAGAGCACAGAGATGCCCTCCCAGCACAGGCAGAGGGATGTGGCTCTAACAGTTTCTGGAGGTCCCTAAGAGCAGGTACACCAGCCGCTGTGAATGTTCTGGAATGGCCACCATGGACACTCAGGACAAAAGGACTCGGCTGGCACTTTTATGAAAGAGTAACATGCAAAAAAGCCACTTTGGGAACACAAAAAGAAAAGACCTGATACAAAAAGGCCCCATTAAAAAGTATTAGTCCCAACAGGTGAATTAAAGTTAATATCATATCCCACAGTAAATGAAAAATAGCATTAATGGAGCCCTCCACCGACATTACATTGAAAAGTCCATTTGCGGCAAGTAATCTCTTGGGGACAGGGAGGGCCGAGCAAAAAGATACTGCTGAGATGCATTATGGGAAGTGTAGGTTTTTCTGTGATTGACACATACTTGAGACTAAAAGTCAGAATATTTCAGCCTCTGCTGCGTTGATTTTGATCTCTGCCAGACCTATGTGATACCACAGAAGAAAGAAATGATTTATAACCATCTTTAAGGCTTAGGGCTAAGACAATTAACGGATTGATCGATGAGTCAATCAACATGCATTGAACAACACACAATGTGTTGATGATCTGTCAGCCGTTTAGGGTAAGTTTTGAGGGAAACGAGAGGTGAAGGTGCTGGTAGGCAGATTTTCTTACATTCACACAGACCCAAGCTAGCGCTGTTTCCTGTCTTTAAGATAAGATAATTGTCGCTGTAGCCTTATGTTTACCATATAAATAAAGTGTATTTCCCAAAATGTTGAAATACTGAGTTAACTGCTACTAACAACTACTACTGCTGCTACCCCGTATGATGTTGACAGGACAAATATGTGAGTCACTACAGATGATTCAGGTCAAAATAACAAACCCTTCCAAACAGAAAACGGCTAACACGAACACAATGTCAGGCTGAATAATGACGTGAAAGAAAATAGCATTTCAGTCTGATTCTTAGGCTCCAGGAGACAAACAATATACAATACATAACCATTATTTCAGTGCTGCACAGCCTCGTCCTTATGGGAAAATAATGGTAACATTAATACCAATGGGAAAACTTGTGTGTCAGTGCCAAAGACACGCCATAAATCCCCAGAGCAAAATAATACAAATATTAGGGTAATTTTTCATCAGACAGAGTTACATAAACAAACTTAAAAGCAGATGATGAATGATGTCTGTTGAAAAAAAAAAAAAAGAATCCATGCAAAAACACTTGCTGCCCCTGATGAGAGCCAGATGAAGTTTGGTGTGCTCAGTGAAAACTGACCCATCTCGCCTCATCTGGAATGAAGAAACAGCCGAGGAGAAATGGAGTGTGTCAAACAAACGATGGAAACGACAGGAAGTTGTGCCCTGTTTTCGTCAGAGTCCGTGCCAGTGGTGATGATGCTGATACAGCGAAGGGCAGCGGGAGGCGGACTACGAAATGAGAAGCAGGAGAGGACGGGGGAGGCCCAACCTTGGAGGGAGCTTGCGTGAGGAGAATTCCCAAACGAAAGTACACGAAGCAGGCCTACGCACCGGGGATGGAGTCAAGGACGAAAAACAGCTTCACATCATCGCATACACACTCTGATATGATACTTGTGCACATCTTAATACTGAGAGATCCTTACAAGGACAAACTGGCGGAAGAATGTAATGAGATTCATATAAGTCATGCAATAATAAGACGAAGACACACACACACAAACGCACACACACACACACCTCTGGGATTGTAAACAGCTTGCTCGTCCTCTCTTATCTCAGAGGCTGAAAGTGTGTGTGTTTGGGCCAAAGCAGCCAGAGACATGAAGGATGGTATACATACGCCATTCCAGCTACACCTTCTCTAAAACAAAGGTGGCACACACACACACACACACACACACACACACACACACACACACACGCACACACAAGACATAATGCCACCCAGAAAGACCTGTAATAGGAGAAATATGCAAGACAGCTCTGGAATGTGGAACAGTGTCCAACGTTTAACCCATCCTGTCCTCACCTAACCCTCATCTGTCTGCCTTTCTGTCTGTATCTATCTGTCTGTCCACCTTCTGTCCGTCTCAGTCAGTCCATCTGTCTTCCTGCAGCTACTGCACTGTTTTAATGCTAAACAGCCAACAGTCCTGTATCTGACAGATGAGTAAGATGGAATGGATGGCTGATAGATGGACCAAAAGGGCGAATCCGAGTGAAATCGATGGCGAGACAGATATAAAAGGAACCTCACAAGTGTAAACTGTTTCACCATTTCCCTGGCTGGGTTTTTATCTCTGTATTTTTATGCAAATCATGATGGATGGACTGAGGATGGATGAATGGAATTGACAAATTTTGATGGTGTCGCCTCAGTTTTCATGCTCGATTTGAGGCTTGGAGTTTGTTTTAACAGTGAAGAAACTATGTGATAAGTAATGTTGGAAATATATTCGCTGAGTAACTGATGAGGTGAGCTGAGGCACTCTCGCTGCACAGCAAGTTGACAAATGACTTTGGGTATGCGGCAATGTTTTCAGTGTCATGGTGGCAAATTATGTGTAAAACAGACACGATGCACATCCACCGCTATACTCATTGATCATTCTCTGTAGAGGGCTGACAATTACATGGCTATTCATACTGTTTGTCTTGCTCAGAATAACAGAACTGATGTGAGTCTGACGTACAGAGATAGGTCCAAGGTGTGTGGAGACTGGAAGCAGGGATAAACTGCTAGCCTGGCTTCATCAAAGCTGAAAGAAGTACATCTTCCTCCAACAAAAAAACTCAATCACAGTACATGTTTGCAATGTATATGAAACGACAGGGAGAAACAGCAAGCATAGCTTTGTCAAACACAGACAGACAAAAACACCTTCCAGCAACTCAAAAGCCCCACAAAGCACACTTTGCTCATGAGCATGTCTTTATTATAACTATTTAGCCTAAGTAACTGAGTATATTTTTAGCCATCCATGCTGTCTTATTGTCCTCACGCTTTATTTTACTTCAATGCAGAACTAGATCTCATTTTGAAGTGTTTTTGAGGCTATTTGACCATATTTGCATACAAAAACACTGACACCCTGGAGTGAAAGCATTCACCCGTGAAATATTGAGTCATGTCATAAAAATTGAGTAATGCATTCAGCTCCCGGTTATTTGATGTTTTAGGGAATCAAACCATTGTCTCAGAGCTGAGCTAATATTTGTCATCAGCCGTCACAGTAAAAGGGCCTCTTCACCTGTTATTATTACTTTAGACAACGACTTTGTTAATAGATTATACTGCTTAACCACTGTAGCTGCACGTTCCTCCATTTATCACTTAATATGAACAAACCAGTCATCTGTCCTCTCCTCTGGTATTCCTTTAGTCACATATTGTTTTGTCTCCATGTCACTGACAGGCAAGCTGTCACACAACATGTTCCTCAGAAGATGAATTGTGACTGATGGATAGCTCTTTGTGTGTGTGTGTGTGTGTGTTTAGGAGGTGGATTTCAGTGTGGTGTATGTTTACAGGACATGCACACAGTGCATTGTTGAAGTGCAAATGCTTCAGTGCGACAGCACACAGTTAAACAATGCTGCGTGGACAAGAACTAATGATGAAGGTCTGATAACATCAAAGCGAGAGCATGTAGTATCATTAGCGAGACGTGCGGAGAGGAAAAGCCACAGAGAACAGACAGATGGAGTGTTTTCATGCTGAATCAGATTGAGAGCCTTTCATCAGCAACACTTTCTGCCATCAACCCACTCTGCCGCTTATCTAACCCAAATGTTAACCAACTTATTCCTCACAGTCATGGCTGATTACTGAATATTGCTCCTTCTCTTGCAACAATCAGATACTGTGAGGGAATTCTCCTTCTTCTCACCCCCAAGCAGAAGAGTCAGAGGGCTTAGCTACAGAACTGCACTCTTAGATAGGGTTGGCAGTAAGAGGGTTGCTCATGGGCGCTTTAGAGTTTGCAATTCCACGGGAAATCCATACTAGACCCTGTTGTTGCACACTCTTTTCTGGTAAAGGTCTGATGGGCGATGAGATGCAGTTTGCTTCAAACCATAAAAACAAAAGAGTCAGTGAAAGCAGCACATATTAAATAAAACATTGCAGTTATAAAGTTATGTGCTTATCCCCTCCAGGAAACTCATTATTTTGTGACTGAAGCAAACTATGTCTACAAAGCAGCTTGCAAACTGTGACAGCCTTTCCTGCATATAAAATAGCACATAAAATATAATAATTCAAACCAAATGTTCTCAGGTCAAACAAAATCAAGCTCAACAAACTAGTTTTCTTGTGAATGTGCTAATGCCCGAGGACTTTCCTTCTGTTATCAAAAAATAATATGACTCTAATATGCTATTTTTTGATAACTGCTGAGCTTGGCATCCGCCGATGCCTTGGCCACTTGCAATCAATAAGAATTTTATTCAGCAAAATGCTCTTTAAATATTAACTGTCAACGTCGGCCTTGTGTTAGCGAGACTCTTCAACAACAGCAACAGCTGAAACTACTGAAAGTATTCTTCCAGCTATCATAATCACTGAATATCATAATGAGGATGTGACCTCAAAGTAATGCGCATCCTCCAGCCAATCAGAATCAAGCGGCCTCAACGGACATGGTGTCAACTTATGTAAATGCTACTGAATTCAGTGTAAAATATAAAAAAGATTACAAAATACACAATCCCATTTATCATTACATACGCTTCTGCAGAGCCTTCAAATCTGCAATAGTAGCACATCCTTCCAGGCTTCTTCTCTGAGCCTCGATACACACAGATCAGTGATCCCAAAAGCAGAGTAACAAGCAAGCGTGTCACTTTCACTGACACTGAAAGCCACAGTTCCAGTTTGATTTCCTCTTAAATCTCTTTAAACAGCGTCATCTGACTATGCAGCTGCCAAAATCCAGACGAGAGGAAGGAGGACCGAAAATGTCGATACATCTTTAATTACAAACGTGTGCTCACGGCAGTTGAGATTTACAAGCAGCAGCGAGTGCTTTAAGCAAGTGAGTTCAGTGCAGTGGCGTGGCCGAGCAGGGTGGAGAGAAAAATGCACGGTGCAGGTGAGAGACAATGAGGGAAAGAGAAAAGGTGGAGCTGAGAGGGAGGAAATGCCAGGTAGGAGCTTTAAGAATAGAATGATTCTTCATCTACTTCATCATTTCACTCTAAACTACATTCTCAGTAAAGAGACAGATAGAAGCACAACATGACACAGGTGAGTCAGTTCTGTGGCTGCATGCTTGCACTCTCAGTGTGTTCATTTTGTGTTCACAGAGAGGGTTTCCCACAGATGACTAATGAAAGCAGGGTTTCATCTGGGAACACAGGGTGAATCAGCAGAGGCTGCAGGATGCTCCTCTCTATTACTACACTCTAATTTTGGATGATAATATGGGCACCGTTTTTACATGCAAATGCATCCCTGGGAAGCTTAAAAACCTTCCGCTCACACTTCCACGCTGCACCTTTTTCATCTTTATCTTTCTACCCTCCATCTCTCCGGCATCTACTCCCTCCCTCTGATTGCTAATCTATGGCTGATCTGCTGACCCGCTTGTAGTGGGGAGATAATCTAGGTAATGGAGGAGAACCCACGTTGATAAGGACACCCAGGACATGGAAATACAGCAGTCCAGCCCTGATGCTGTACACTGCAAGCTTACCGGGGGACATGGGGAGGGAGGGGGGCTGAGGGACCTACTGCTGGACTCCTGGCAGCAGACAGGTTGTTTAATGCCCATCATTGTTCACGGATGCTGCATCCTTGTCTGTGCCCTCTCTCTCTCTCTCTCCCCTCTGGACTGCATCATCAGTCGTTCACGCTTTCTCTCTCTCTGACTCTGCTTTAGGATTGAAGGAATAGTTAACATTCAAATGCACTCATTTGCTTTCTGGCCAAGCGTGAGATGAGATCGATATCAGTCTCATGTCTGTGTGATAAGGACAGAGCTGGAATCGGGACGCCTTCAGCCTCGCTTAGTACACAGACTATGGACAGAGGGAAGCAGGTAGCTCTGCTCAAAACAAAGCAGCCGAGTGGATGTGCTGTGTCCTGTTTGTTTAACCATTGGCGACATTTCACTAGGTGCACCTTTCAGGTAATACGTAATAGAGACCGGCTACTTGCTTATGACAGAAGGAGGGCGAAAATTGAATTGAAACGGATAAAACATGTCATACAATGCATGTGTTTGTCTGTTACCGAATGAAAGATTCAGCGATCGGTTCTGTTGTATTGTTTGAAATGACAGTAGCTGCGTTTCCATTACAGTTGTTCCAAAATAAAAGGGATATTTCTGAAATTTCGTCAAAGTTCAAATGCTACTTGCAGGTGTTTCCATTGATCGCAAATTCTCGGACGTCCCGCGAGATTTCATTTTAAGGAAGATGGCCAAAAGTGTTATGTGTCTGCTGACCTCGGTGACATGTGAATGCGAAAAAAGTGTTTCCATTACACTTTTATATCGACAGGTCTGAAAAACCACCTCATGAGAGCATAAAAATGTTTTAGCGATATTAGAGAAGATTTTCGAAATATAGGTGTTTCCATTACCAGTTTTTAATTGCGATATTTAGGATTTGCGCATTTCTAGGGGCAATGAAAACACAGCTATTGATATTAGTCAAAATTGTACCTAAGGTGAAAATGCATCAGTTTTCCCTTTACCATGTATATTCTTCCCTCCCAAACTTTTCTGTCTTCTACCCACTTGTGTCTCTTACTCTCCCTCCCTTTTGACATCTCTTCCACTCTCGTCTTTCCTCCTCCGTCCTCGCACTCTTCCGTCCTTCTACCATCCCCTAAACGGGGCTGGAGCCCATCCAAAGTGTCATCAATAAATCATAAAGAGAAGAATGGAGAAGACGCTGAGGATTCAGTTCTGTGCTTCTCTCTCACCTCCTTTAGTGTGACTCAATCACAGGTCTGAAATCCAGGAGGATGTGTTGAATATTTAAAGACAGTTAAAGGTGCTAAGCTTGCATTTTAAATATCATTATACTGTATCATGGTTGGATGAACAGCGATACTGTCATATAATTACCCTCAATGACTGGGAGCATGGTCACGATGATGGTTGTACCACATCTTCGCTTGGTGCCAGATGTTTCTCAAGTATACAGTAAGACCAGATACGTTCAAAAATTTCACTGGTATTAATCTACTGGAATGAAAATGATAAACAGAGGGCGCTCCGGTGGGTTAGAGGTTTGCATCCAGCTGGGGACCTTTGTAGCATGTCACCCTACATCTCCCACCTATATCTCCCTACTGTCACAGTCAAGTAAAGCCTAAAAATTTGTCCCAAACATTAATCCAGATTAATAAAATGCAAAACAGTGCCTGTGATTAGAAATTCAATGCTATTTGATTACAGTGGTTCCCAACCCAGGGGTCTGAACCCCCGAAAGGAAAGATCTGAAGGGTCAGCTGATAATTCCAGACAGACAAAAATGTTTCTGTAACTTTTTTCTTTCTTTCTTCACTACATGTTTGCTAGAGTGGCAATGATGGTCGGCCAGTTCACCACTATGGTCCAGACTGAAATATCTCTAACTATTAGAAGGAATACCATGAAATGACTGAAGATACTCAAGGTCCCCAGAGGATGAATCCCACTGTTTGTTTTTTTGGGGTTTTTTTTTTTAATTGTGAAACGTGTCAAATCTTAAATGGCTTGCCATGAAATGTATGTGGTACACACATTCATGTCCCCCTCAGGAGGATGTAATAACTTCGGTGAGCTCTTACGCTTTTCATTTAGCAACATCAGCCATTCCAACTTTGACCTTGTCTAATACTTCGGTTTATGATCAAAGACCCCTCCACCAGCCTCAGCTCTGCTTTGCGTTTGGTACATTTGCTTACTAAAAATTGTTAAAACACAAAGCTAAGGTGGGGAACATGGTCAACAATACACCTGTTAAAGATCAGCAGGTTAGCACTGCCCATGTGAGCATGTTTCCATGCTGATCTTAAAACACAGTTGTGCCTCAGTGCAGCCTCATAGAGCCGACATGGCTGTAAACTCCGCTTTAGGGCTCTAAAATCCTGCAAATGAAACGTCTTGTCATGAGGGGTCAGGGTTAGACATTGCTCTATTTGAATGAGGCCAGAAATGCTCGTGAGCCACTGCTCTATTCTATAGTTGAACTGAGGTATCATATACACAATATACTAGCACTGGATAAAGGTAATGTTGTAAGTATTGCATGTGATTGCCGATCTTTATGGCATAATGGCAGCAAATGTGGAAAATATATGGAAGCAATGATAACATGGGATATTTTATCATGAGAAAATGGTTACTTTGGTTATTTGATCACTGTTTTTACAGCCAATGAAATACAGAGCAGCAGAATGTAATTCACCCAAACTAGCCAATACAACCAAAAGGAGTATTTTCATCCACGGTGTTTGTCATCAAACATCAGACCAAACGCATATTGAGGGAATCCAATAAAGCAATGGACTGTCTCAGCTTCTCTTCCTATCTCTGTCTGCCTTTCTCTGTCCATCTATCACCCTTCCTCCTCCTCCCTCTTCCTCCTCACCTATCCTTTCTGTCTCTCTCCAGAAGGAATCCAGCCGCATAGAGTGTGTGTTACGTCAGATCAATGTACTATGGATAGGATACCCTGTCTGCTACAGTAAGCGCTGGTGCACTTTGCTATTTAGACTCCCTCGGCTATCGACTGGGGCTCCACTGCACCAATCGATCAATAAATACATAAATAAATGAAAACACTCTTTTAACAAGTCATTCAATCTAGAGCTGAGTGCAAAATGTAAGTTAGTTGACTTACACTTCACTCTCATCAGTTTGGCAATATGCAAATAGACTCGTTTTTAACAGTCATGCTAAACAGAGTGTGCTTTTCTTGATATGAATAGATAAAGACTTTGTTTCAAATGTTGTTTCATTTTATTTGTACATCTAGTAAATGATAATATTAAATGGAAGTTAATTTAAAATAAGTACGTTTTTCACACTGTCACTTTGTAGCTGAATATTTTTCCCTTTAGAATTTGAGATAAGATGTGTCTATTCAGGATGTTGCTTCAATCATGGAACGGACCTCCTACAACAATGAAAAAGTTCTTTTTGGCTATTCATACAGTACATTCACAGATGCAGAACCGACAAAACAGATAACAAAGTAGAGCAGAGCGATCAAAGCGCCAGATTAATCATTATGTTCGTCTAATGTTTGTAGCTCTGTCAACCATTTCTAACACTTGTGCTAACATTGTTCTTGCCAGAGTAATTACTGAGATGTGACTGACATGGCGACATCACCACAGTAAAATTCAACACGACAAGAAAAGAGCAGGTTATAAACAAGACACATTCACTAAACCACTTTATTCAGAGGTTAAACCAAAAGTGATTGCACCTGAAATATCGCCACCACCAAGCTAATAGGATTGACTCTGGGGAATATGAATATCTGCACTAAAAATTCATGGCAATCCATCCAACAGCTGTCAAGATATTTTAATCTGGACCAATAAGGTGCACAGACATGGACAACATTGCCATCCCTCCAGCCAAATAAGAATCAATACAGGACTCAAGTTGTAACAAGCTGAAAACACACATAACGTCAGCTGTGTTCTTTCCAGTTTACTGTTGCCATGTATGTGATGTATTCATCATGCACTATATTGTACTTTCTGTTTTCCCCTTCCCCCTATGAAACGTTGAAGAATGTGTTGGCTGAGTTTCATGAACATAAACTAGGGTATTTTGTTGTACTATGGACACATTCTCATATGAATGCCAAGCTTAAGATATTATTGTTTGATAGTTCAGAGCTTCATTGTTATTAGTGGTGCAGTAAATCATAGATCTGGGATAGGATGACAAAACCTTGGATACTGCACAAAAACAAAGACAGAAAACTATATGCATTACAGATGAGGGTCGAGAAACTCTGGTTTCACATTGTGCACAAACAGCTCTGAACAACTTGACAGGTAAAACAAACAACTCGGAAGTGTTAGCACAAGTCATCGGAAGCCATCAAGCAGCCTGAGTGAACTTCCCTGCTCACACTGTCGTCAGCTTTTTCACACTTCACACGCATGCAGCTGAAGGGTGATGCACGTGACTTCATGACTGAGAGCAAAAAATGAAATATCTGGTGTTCTGAAGGCATGTCCAGTGATGCAACTGCAAAATTACTTGTGATGGCGTATTTTTTGTGAAATTAAAATGTCAAGTGTGAGTTTTCATCTGCCACCAAAAAAAACTGATGAAATCTTTTCAACTGTGAAACTTCACTCCACTGATTTTGTCTTCATCATGTGAATGCGGCAGCGCATCCATCACGCACTCCCTCCACCATTCGCCAGGCAAAACCTCCCTCTCCTTCTCCACCTGCTTGGTACAAGCATCCCTCCATCACTCCCTCCAGTCTCCCTCCTGACAGTGAGGTGATTAGGAGGAGAGAGCGCAGACCTGCTGAAAAGGCAGCTTAGCTGTAATTATCGTCTCAGAGAGAAACAAACAGTTCATCAGAGCCATCCTCCGCAGACTTAACAACTGTTGCCAGGATATATCAAATGCTCGACAACCAGCCGTTTCCTTGGTTACCATTGTCTCTGTATCGCTGGGGGCTTTCCGCACAGATGAGATTTTTTTTTTGTAATTTGTTTAGAAATGGCAACATAGCATAAACTATGAAAACACCAACACATGTTAACAGATACACAAACACACACACCTGAATTTTCACACTCGCAGATGGAAGCCAACATACATGCAGACACCAGTAGATACAGACATAGAAATAGAGTTAATGTCTTGTGCCATGTTTTCTGTCACACTCCATATTATTATTCATGCTCTGGTACACGCCAGAACCTATGCCAACGTATTTTCACAAATTATTTTTGTGACATTTCTCGCAGTTATTACGGGATAAAGGGTGACAGGAAATGCGATGAGGGCGAGAAAAGAGGATGGCATGCAATAACGGTCCAAGGCTTGATATCAAACCAAGACGTCGCAGGTGCATGTCAGACTACATGCAAACTGCTGGACCAGAACACAGCCTGTGCATACGCTGGCCTTAGCAGTCTACACTAATATAACGCTATAAACTCAAGCAGGCGGTAGGATCTAAATCTAACTTAATAAGCATAGGGTTCATGTACATGTCATGAGCATGCTCCTGTGCTTATTTTCTGCTGGATAAGAGCAGAAATATTTTTAGCCTCATCTCTCCATGTATATATTGTTTTAGTTTACATATTTTAGTTCACAGGTCAGCAACCTCAAAGTCTGCCGGCGTGGGCAACCAAAGCCATTGCATTGCATTGGGCACGTGAGAAAGTAAATACTACTCCACAATGTTGACATACGTCACTGCTTTGTTACATATTACAGTGTGGTCTGATAATTATAGGCTGCTAATGTAGATCATTGATGAAAACACACTAAACTGGCTGCAGTTTAGCGCAATGCAGCACAATAAACACAGATGCTTGAATTAACTGTGTTAGCTTACTGTCAAGTTAGCAATTGAAGGCACAAATAGTCGTCAAGATTGCTGTCCAAGAGCGAAGGCGCAGCAGGCCGTCACCACCTGGCAAAGAGGTTTGGACACAACATGGTGAGCAAGTCTAGCAGACCTTTTCAGCCCAGCTGGACTGTAGAGTCTGGGTTGTGCACCGGATGTGCATTTTGCAATGAAAATGTGGCGTGTAGAGAAGACGTAAAGCGTCACTTAAAGCATCAAACTAAGCATGAGAAAAACAAAGAGGAGTCAGATAAAAGTCAATCAGGAGGGTAGCGCCAAAATATGATAAGTAATAAGATAAACACTGTATATCTCCAAAAATCAGGCTACAGAGGTCAGCTGTAAGATTTCAGAACGTATTGCCAAGCGTGGTAAATCACTCACTGAGAGAGAATAGATAAAGGAGGTTTTTCTTAAAAGTGCAGAGCTTTTGTAGTTGGACTGCTGAATAAAGACACTGTCACATCCAGGATCCGGTGTTCTGTGTGGCTGTGGATGAAAGTGTGGACATCAATGACATCCCACATCTAGCGGTCGGCAGACAACAGACCATTCAAAGGCCCGTGTGCAGCTCAAAGTATCGACACGCAGAGCAGACATAGCCACTTTAATTTAACTTCTCAGAAGCCTGCATCACAACATTTGCACGTTTTGCATGTATGAATGAGTCACTAAGGGAGGGGATGCTGTGCAAACAATCGGCCTACAACTCTATTATTATCATATACAAGGTCAAACCAATGATAAGAGTGTAACTGATCATCAGCGCATAAACTGAAAATGAATTGCATGCGTGTTAACAAATGCCGCTGGCACACCGGCCGTCGTCTTCTTTGCAAATTGAGATTCTTCGTAGAAGAAATTACCCTGAGCTTTACTGTTAAAAGTGTAAACGCCTGGCACATGCGCGCACATACACTGTTTCTGTATCATAAGCCACCATAAACTGCAAATCAGAATGTTCAATAATTACAATTGGCTGATCCTGACTAAAGTTAGTGTTTGAATACATTTCTGGTTTATCCAACTCAAATCACTGCTTTAAAAAAATAATTGTACAGATAATAATAGAACAACATATTTGTAGACCACGCTTAGTTTATTCTTTTTGAGAGATAAAGCTTAAATAAAACTTGCAATACGATATATGCAAGACATGAAAATGGATTGGTTTGTCTATTGCAGTTTCTTATTATGAAATTCCACACAGTAATCATTCATCTAATGCCTATTCCTCACGCATATCTTATTCTGCAGTGCTGCAATGACCCAGTTTCTCGCACTAGTACATTATAGTTTCATCTGTATGCATCGAAGTAGAATATCGCTATTCATCATCACTGTAACTATGTAACTATGTACTCCTTGAATGAACAATAAACTTGTTTTCACTGCCTGTAGCTGCAGTTTGATTTTGAAGATCATTTTATTGGCCTTCTTATCACTGAGTGGATTAGCATCTGAATATCGGACATTAAGGTATTTCCCATCTAGTTCACTGGCATTGGATCAGTTGTTCTCTGAGGAAGCAGCTTTTACTATCTCTGATCTTAAACGATTTCCACTCAGATATATGATGCAGGTAAAGAGAGAGTAGAGGAATTAAATTAATGAGGGCTGAGGAAGAAGCTCAGGGTTGCCACTGCAGAAAAGACCAAGACAGTGACCCTCCTCTGTAGAAACCAGTTGTCAGTTATCACGGCTGTGCTTTGCAGGTTTGTTACTGCATAAAAGCAGATGAAATATATCTCATCTCTGCTGCTGAAGGGCACACACACAGTCACACGCACGGTCAGTAGGAAATGTGTCCCGTTCCCACTGATGGACAACAGAAGCTGTAGCAGAAGGGTGGCATTAAAAACCAGCAGGGGATGTAGTGTGATGAAAATGTCAGACCAAGACCAGCAGGCCATATTCTGTAACATGTTTAATCAAATTATAGTGTGTGTGTGTGTGTGTGTGTGTGTGTGTGTGTGTGCATTGCTGTGTGTGCATTTGCGTATGTACATCCCCGTGTGAGTTTCTGGGCCCACTGCGTTCATGTACTGTGTGCATCCATGTGTGTGCATAGATTGTCTGTTCATATGTATGCATCGGTACAAATGTGCATGTGTGTGCAAAAGCACTATGTCTTTATTTGCAAGCATATTGTGTGCAAATGCATGCATGTGCATGTGTGTGATGGAAGTTGTTAAACACAAAACGTGTTAAATCTGCAGCTAAATCTGCAGGTGACGTGAAGTTATAAAGTGAAAAATAAATTATGATAATAATAAGTTTGGATTCCCTCAACTTAAACTGCTGTTTGACAGATTCTGAGCACTTAAGAATTTAAGAGGGTGCTTGCTACAATTTCTACTAAAATGGCTTTTACGAGACTCTGACATTTAGGCAAAGTTTATTTTATGACAAATCCAGCGGAGAGCACTGGAAAGTAGCCCGATGTGACTTAGAGGACTGGCTCTAACAGGTTCATGCTTTAAATCCAGAGTCGTTTGAGCTGCGCTTGGGGCAGCAAACAAAGAAACTCTGCAGCTTGTTGAAACCTAGTGACACAATTACATTTACGATCTCAAGTCATTTATTACACTCTTGATTCTGTTCATGAATCTGTCCCTCCACTCCCAAATCCTGACTTGCAGACTGATTACCACTCAAATTTGTTGCATGTGTGTGTGTATGCTGCTTCTTGTGCAAGCCCCAAGTGTTTATGCATGGTTGTGCTTGGCCACCTGTGTGTTTGTGTGCATGCATTTGTGCATGTAATTGCTTAACTCACCCAGCCACTACTATGAAGAAGTCCAAGCGGTTCCACGTGTCTCCAAGATAACACTTCTTGCCAAAAATCCCCAGAGCAACCATCTTGATCACCATCTCAATGGCAAAGAATGCAAAGATGAAGTCATCGAAGTCCTGCAGAGAGAGACACAAGTTAGCATTATTAGTTAAACAATATAACACACAGCTGGGGCTGATGGGAATGTCATTTGATCATAAAGTATTTATTGGACAAATCAAATCTGATCACATGATGGCGCTACATGAAATGTTGAGAGGATCGCCAGAGTTATTACAGTTCATCGACTGGGGAACTCGAATGTCTGTACCAAATTTTGTGGAAATTGTTCTTGAGACATTTTACTCAAAGCCACAAACGCCAACTTCATGGTGTCCCTAGAGAAAAGGCCGGGGATCACCAAAAACATTAGGATGCATTGTATGGGAACCATCAATGTCTGCACAAACTGCACAAAAAGAAACATCAGGGGGTCAGTGAGGACCATGAATTTCTATAGAAAAACTTATTGAGGTATTTCAAACCGACATTTGTACATAAGGTGGCTAAAAATCATGTCATCAACAATCATCAACATAAAGAATAAGGTCTCTTACAATATTGTGATCAAACGTAACCTCAGGGTGTTTGTATATAGGAGGGCAGTGACCACCACAAACCTCTTATGTCCAAATTTCCATACTACCTACCTTTGTATTTCTTTACTGCAGCTTGTTGTTATTTATTGGTGTATACATTATTTAGTGGTCAACATATATGGTAGAAATATACATGATATAGATTAGCACGAGGCCAATATTCTCAGCCATAATAATGCATCAGTCAGGCTCTAACAGCAGTCATATTTGATGTTTAAAAATAGCCCACTGAGAACCTCTGACAGTAATGTGATACTTTATTAATTCCTGCAGAGGAATCCTCTTTTCTCTTTGCCCTGCCGTCAGGAGGTCAGGCTCCCCGTGGAGGGAGGAGAGAGAAAGGAAAAGAGACATAGATAACAGCCTCCTTGCAGCTGCAAAGGGTTTAGCGTGTTGCTCAAGGACACTTCAGCAAGCCAGATGCTTGCTGACGACATGGGTCCTCCAGCCTAGTGATGGCTTTGCGTGGCTACCTTGCTCCCTTCACAGAGACTCAAGTGACAAATGGTTTCCGATGGAGAGTATACAATGTAATAACCTGGAACAAGCCGCTCATCGCACTAATCAGTATTCCTGGCCTCATTACTGTCTGTCTGGCTGTCTGACTGAGCTTCAGCTCTTTAAATCATTATCATGCTAGTCTGATGGCAAGAATGAGGATGGGTGTTGGCCAGGAATTTAACCATAAGAAAACGAAAAGATAACCTTAGTTCTTGAAAACATGAAACATGAAAATCAACAAATACATTTAAAAAGAAGGAAGAGACAGAATTGGAGATGAGGAGGGGAAAAATCCAGCTCAAAGTCAAAAAATAAAAGAAAATCCTGGAAGGAGATCAAGGCACAGGACACCCACTGATAGATGAGTCATCCAAAGATGAACAGAGAAATGTATAAATACATCCGATCCTGTTAGCTTAGGCTGAAGCTAGCCTCTCGCTGCTCTAAAGTTCACTGCAAGTAAAATGAAGAGGTTCACACGGGAATGTGTGTGTGTGTGTGTGTGTGTGTGTGTGTGTGTGTGTGTGTGTGTGTGTGTGTGTGTGTGTACAAAGCACAGTTCTCATCATTTCACTCAACACATGGGATTGCATTGTGATTTCCAGGGCATATGGTCGACCAGACAGTTGGTTTCTTTGGCAAACAGCTGCCCCAGGTTAACTTCCCAGTACTGACCATACATCACTCCAGATGTTTTACACACTACTCATTTACTCGAAAGAGGCAGAGGAGCCTCCGAGCAGATTGTTCTGTCATGCATAGTCCCACAAAAGAGAAGGTAGAGGAAAAACATTGTGTTCAGCGTTTGATCTAAATTTAATCTGTCTGCTGGAGCCAACTTTTCTGTGGCGTAGTACATGAGTAATGATACAGTGATATGGATGATATGCAGTGTCACCATGAATCCCACAACACTGCTTAAGTACAGTGGACGTACTGAACCATGGTGAAGCCACAGCTTTCTAATTGCTGCACCAAGTAAAACTGTTCATATAATCAGAGGTTAAATATTTCCAGCTTGGCTGAATGTAACAAATTTAAACTGATTACTTTGAAGATGCTGAAAATGAGCCTAATTTAATCACATCACATATTAGTGTACGATAACATATTTGCTCAAGCCCATTTTTCCACAACTTAGCTTCTATTCGTCTCACATTCAGTTTTTACTTTTTCAGAGAGAGATTCTGCCTGTGGATAATTTCTTTGTGTTGCATTTCCAACTGCACTTGTTTCAGGAAGGTTTTAAAACCAATACATCAAAATAAAGAAAAACAGGGTCTATGAGTGCAGTCATACGATGAAAATATGCTTGGACTACAGAAAATTCTTAAAAAGTCAGTTTGCTTTAGTATGGATGACGAGGGCAGAGGAAACCATTTCAGTGGGGATCTATTGTGATGATCAATCCCTCTTGATTGATCATCACCTGATATCTTCTTCCAATTTGGAAGGCCCAGAGCACTTAAGTCCTTCATCTTGGCAGTGTGTGTGACAGACTCGTGCTAACTCCATGACACATGGTATTGCCAACTGCTCCTTTGAGCTTCACTGAAAGGGCAAAATACACATTCATGCTATTTCACCTTCAGGTACAGGTGCTTGCTAATGTAGCCACAAGCTTGTTTCCTTTACTATAGGCTACTTAGACTTATTTGAGGTAGAGCAATATTATAAACACTTCCTTCAGACCTAATATTTAGAAGTAAATCAAATTTGGGACGACTTGTGGGTGTTGGCAAAGACAAAGCAATTAAGCAATCAGTCTTGCCAAGTCCTTTACAACACGTTTCCAAATTTCGCAGTCATTGTGAAGTAGCCCAGCAACTACCAGAGACTCCATGAAGTAAGTGTCACCTGCAGCTGCTCAGCAAGTTACAGGTCATAACTTCCTGTTAGACTACATCTTGTTGTTTTTACATTTCTGTTTGTGTGCAGAATAAAAACTTCTGACCATTCTCACGGCCCACATGCGGGCTGTTGGAGAATTTATTGTTTTTTTTTTTTTCTCTCTATTGACACAAATGCCATGTTCACGTTTATACTCACATTATACACCATTACAAAGATAAGTTTCTCGTGAATCTATTAATGGAATCCATTTCAAAATATAATCATAACAGGAGGCACAATAAATGGCAACAGCTGACAAACAAGTGTTTGTAAAATTGATGCAGTATTGAGGCAACTCACCGATTACATCTCTCAGGGATCCAGACATTGACAAAACTCAGACAAAAGACAAGGAACCATCAAAGTAAAAATATTTAGTCCAAAACATGATAACGATTAACAAAAAGATGTTTTCTCCTTTCAAATTGATAAGCAATATGCTCGTCCTACACTTGCTGTCTGTGTTTTGGCCATTACAACTTCTGGAAACATATACAGTTACTTAGTGGGGTCTATTTAATGAGATGCAATCAGTCAGTAAGATTTAGATGGGTGTGTGTTTCAACTTTGGACAAAGCTAGCTGTTTCTCCCTGCTTCCAGTCTTAATGCTAAGCTAGGCTAATCGCCTCTTGCCTTCAGCTCAATATTGGTCATACAGACATGAGAGTGGTATTGACCTTTTCACTTAACTCTCAGTAAGAAACCAAACAATGTATTTCTCAAACACTGGATTAAATCATTTTCTTTTGCTTTTTGCTACAGTAGATCAAATATTTTTGGAAAATGATATTTTTGAAGTGCATGTGATTGTCAAGGTTGTGTTTTTGCAAGAGATGAACATGAACATGATCACTGCAAACTACGTGTGAATAGATTCTGTCTGCCTGAATACAAGAGCCCGAGGGAAGCTCTCTGCATTTGTTAGTAATCAGCTCTTCAAAGTATTCTTTGCACATTGGATCATGTATGATAGATAGCAGGGCACATCAAAAGACCTTTGGAAAAATAACCAGAAAATCCAACTAGTGACAGATGTTACAACTACAGTGCATGACTGAGAGAGAATGTGTGCTGTGTGAAATAGAGAGGAGCGGATATGTTTACCGCCATGCTGAGCATAAAATGACTGCAATGCTTTCTCCTCTAATACTCCATCCTTCTGTCTCTGTTCACTTTTTGTTTAATGAAGGAGACATTCCTCCTGTCTCTGCTGGGGAGTAATTACTCATCTATTTTGCATTAGCTAAAGCCTGCATACCCACAGAGCCCATAATATAAGGAACCCCCTTAAGTCTCAGGGTGGTGGGCCAATATCTTTGCTGTCACACATACACACATGCAGACAAACACAGTCTTGGCACAGCTGAGTTTCAAATTCATCAAAGTCAACAGGACGTGCTGGCCTGAGGCATTCCCAGTGGAGCACACTGGTGTAGCAGCACATGGTAATACAGCCTCTGCAATCAGGATATTGATTCCTTGAAACTTGTGCCACACATCAGTGGAGCGTGAAACATGTTGAATGCTTCTGATGAACATGGATTGGATTTAATATCCAAACATACAGCGAAAGCTCTGTAGATACCACATCGATCACAGGCAAAGGTCTCCAAGGTTTCCTGACGACAACAAGCTGGCTCTTTACCAAAATGGAAATGTGTGTGTGTATATTGTCACCACGGTTCACTGGCTGTACATCCATGTGGAGACCTGAGAAGCCTACACACACACACAGAGACACACACACACACCTGCCTCAGAGAGTATACTCACCAGTGACCTGTGCCGAACGGCTCACTGCTCACACAATCCCTAATTTCTCCCCTCCGCTGCTTTCTCTCCTCGTGCAGAGACTTACAGTCAATCGAAAAAAAAAGTGCTGCAACTGTTGGAATACCTCCAAATAATAATGAGACTTTCACATTATGTGAAAACAAAACTAAAAAAGTTAATTATGTTATATTATCCGGCCTAATCCTAGTTCAGACAAGCCTCACGAAATTGGCTTTCATTCGGCGTGACAGTCGCAAAAGTGTGAAATAGGCCAACAAATGACAGCAGAGAACTTGTGGTGAGTCAATCCAGTATAAATCTCTTTGAAACATGAGGGATGAATGAAGGCAAAAAATATTGTTGAAGCTAAATTAAGTGGTGAATCAGATAATGTTAAGGGATGGTTATGCAATATTCTTTGGCAATGTGAAACTCTGTAATCATCAGCCATAAAAAGAATTAATAGGACAACTTTTCATTCAGATTTTGCACGTGTTGCTAATGCTGCTCTGGTTCATTGCTGCGGTGGTACTGCAATGCATCTCTCAGAGATCATTTGTCAATGAAACGGTGTTGGCAGTACTGTAAAGGCTTTGTCTTTTGATTTTGTGTAGGTGGCAGGTAACACTGCTCATGCTTCTATATTTATTCCAAACAAACCGGTCGGTGCTGCCAGAAATGGAAAAGCCTTTACTTCCTGTGCACCAGACGAACCCTGAAAAGACTCACAAGACACTCACCATATATACAAAGGCAACTGTAAAAGCTCCAAGACACAAGCTGTGTGTATGGGATTAAACACTGGGAGGAAAATCTAAATAAATGCACAGATATCCAAATGTTGGACATCATAAGCCTTTTCCACAGACATTTCTCATAGTTGGAAAAAGCACAGGCGTTGCTAATATCATCAATGATGGCTCCTTTCAATACAAGTGTCTCAGTCAGCCCTGACAGCGTGACAGTGAGCCAGCATGCACACCAGCAGGACCCTGAACCTAAAGTAGCGAGGGAATGCAGCCACTATCAACTGTAATATCTGTAATATTTACACCTGTTCTTTTCCTAGTGTGACATGCCAAACATCAGCATCAGAATTTAATTATCCAGCCTGGGCTGCTGCTAAACAATGTTGACTTTATTAGTTAGCTGAACTTCCTATATTCATCATGTCGTATTGCAAACCATTCAGATTGAAGCTGCGACATAGTGTGAGAGAACAGAGTACATACATCATACTGAATGTGATGGCAGAGTTTGGTAAATGCGGCGATCGTCTGCATGTCATCGGGCAGCAGATGTAGCAGTGGCTGCGCGCTGCCTGAAAGTAGCTTTATATGTTCGAAAACATTTAAGTAAAATCGTGATTTATGTGTTTGTATAGTGGGGTGATTAAAATAGTGATTGACGCCGGTTGACCTTCACTATTTACAGCCAGTGTAGCACAGGAGGCTCCGGCACAACGGGGCAGTAAACATGGTCTATCACACTTCATGCTGTGATAGACCATGGTCCCCTCATTATGTCCAATTTGCTAGCAAAACAAAAAAAGTAGTGTCTATAGCACTGCTCTTAAATATAAATCCCACAAAGCAATGCTTTGCCTTTATTTGAAGATTGCATGTATGTGACTGGCAAAGATGGTAGCAAGCAATAATCCCAACTCTATGAATGGCACTGACAAGAGGCTACCACCGGCCAGAGACAGAGGCTGCTGGAAAAAGTTCTTTTGAGATAGTCAAGTTTTTCATTTTTGAATCCAACTAAACTATTTCCCCACTTTATGCCAAAGAAGAAGTCAGATACACACTTAAGTCTTTTGCCTTCTGCCATCCTTATCTGCTCTCCCTCTCTTGTCTCCCCGCAGTAGCAGCTGGACGGGATTCCTGCTCTATGTGAGCTACTGGCATTCCTCCTCCTCCGCCTCCTCCTCCGCCTCCTCCTCCTCGCATCTACCACCGACTTCCCTGTCTCTCATCTTTATCTTCCACTTATCTTTCTCCCACTGCCTCCGTCTCTCTACCAAGGAAGGCGTATCACTCCGCAGTTACTGTGATTACGTCTCCCGCAGTATCTCAGTGTGAGCGCGGCTGCAGTGTGAGTGTGTGCATGGGTCATGGGGCATTTGTGTGTGTGCATGCGTGTGTGTACGGTATTATCATTTTTCATGTGCTTGCTGATGATAACTATTGAGCGTGTTTTGTGTGTGTGTGTGTGTGTGTGTGTGTGTGTGTGTACAGCTATCTTTGTGAGAACCAATGTAAATTTTAGACATGGTGAGTGAGGGCATTTTAGAAAGTGAGGACATTTTTGCCTGTCCTCACTTTCAGACACATCTTTAAAGGGCTGTTTGAGGGTTCAGACGTAGTTTAGGTTGTTAGGTTAGAATTAGGCTTAGGTCAGGTTACGGGTTAGGGGTTTTAGCTGTGATGAAGGTTAGGGTAAGGGGCTTGGGAATGCTTTATGTCACTGTGTCCTCACAAGGATAGAAGTACAAATATGTGTCTCACAGACAATTACACGACAGGGACACACATAAAACATTCAGACAGCTTTGTTCTCTGTCTCTCTCCATGTGTATTCAGTCTTCGAACCTCTCAGCCTAAACAGTGACACCATACACCATCTTAACAGCACTGTGTGTGTGTGTGTGTGTGTGTGAACGCCCATGTTCCTTCTCACATTGCCTGAGAACAAGTATAAACACACGTGTCCACCAGGCACACACAGACCTCAGCGAGCACAGCAAGCTGTATCGCGAGCTATCAGTGCGTCAAGCGAGTGCCAACATTACACACCCTCTCATCGCCTCCTAAACGGAGACTTTATGTTCTAAGTGCACTTTATCACTGATGCTGTGTGCACTTAAAACACTCCCTAACGACTCGACGCGGCTCGCTTCAAATCAAAGAGGCGTCAGAGCGGTTAGATACAGCGTGACACCCAAGTGTGAGGAGACGAACAATCGAGATCCGCAGATCAGAAACATTCCTGCACTCGATGTAAATATTGCCATGTGTTTCTGCACACGAGCACGGGCTGTGGTTAAATAACACACAGGCAGGATGTCTGTCTTTAAGCAAGTCCGCAGAGAGCATCACTTCACTGATTAGTCAATCCACAGAAAAATAGCGTTTGATGATTTTGATAGCTGACTCATCATTTATCCGTTAGAAATGCTGAAGTGCCAGCTTCTGAATATGACATATGTGCTGTTTGTCTTAATGTAAACTACACATTAGTATTTATCTTTTAAGTCATTCATGCTTTACAGATCAGTCACAAGCCATTAACAACAGCAAAGGGTCAGTAGGTCGTGGAGAATACATTCGGTTGGTGTTTTTCCTTTCTTTTTGGGAATAATGCTGTCAAACTGTTAGCAGGCCATTCAAACAAGATGTTAATAAACGGGTTTTGGGCCAAATCATCTGTGGGCATTTTCCACAAGATAGGAGGTCAGACCATCCACCTGCTGAATTCTTCCCAACATGGCAACAGTTTGTTATTACTGGCTTATAGCTGATCTATAAAGCAAATCACAGAGGTCATTTAATCAAGTTACACCACATTTACACCAAAATTAGCACATATACACAGGTTTTTTAAATGCAGGTAAACTTATTAAAAAACAGGCAATTTGACTCCTCTCCAGCTGCCTTTCTGTTTTTTTTTTTTTTTCTGGTGTGTCACGTTCAACATCACGAACACGCTACAAAACAGGGAACAGTAGAAAGCAGCATGGAGGACAGTGATAGTATTATGGCGGTTATGTTTTTCTATCTTATATGAGATAATGATGATGGTGATGATGATGAGACGGAAATGGAGTGTAACGAGGTGACGGCTCTGTCTGTCTGCAGAGCCATTTGACCCAGGAATTAATGCAGATTGTACCCTTTCCCGCTGTTAGTTTGTGGGTATTAGTGGGCTTTTTGTGAAGTGCGAAGGAGGGTTTAGCGTTTCTGTTCAGGCCCTGTTTTCTGCATGTGGTTGGCTATCAAAGCTTTCCCACGAACTGGGCATTTATCCTAAAAGTTCACTCTTGGCCAAAAGAATCTCGTCCTCGACGACCGCTGGACATCAGATGGGATCTGACGTTGTACATATAAAGTATATATTCTTCTTCTTTGGCCCAAACAGACAGGTGCCATCAATTCTGTGAAAACACTTGCCTGCAACCTTTCCCAAAAATAAATCTCAGCCACTATGTATGCTAATTCTGTCACGAGTCTGAATGCTATTATCACAGGGGTCAGATGCTTTCATCAAACGCACGCACACACACACTGTGGCACTCAGACGAGGCGGTGCGTGCCGGTGAAGGCGTCGCATGCTTCGTGTGGTGAGGACAATAGAGCAGGCTAACTGTAATCTGCCATTTAGTTGAGATCCACTCCTCACAGGTGGAGGGAGATAATATTGTGAGAGAGACTTTTCAGCTCAATCACGGCCCGCTCATAGCAGTCGCACACAAACACGCACAGACGCAAGATATGGCGTTCCCTCATCCTCCAGGCACATGCTGGGCTGACGTGGTTGTGAACCTGTGTGGGTCCATGCGGCAAAGCACTCTGGCTCGACACAGATGTCAGGAGCTGCGTCCCAGCGAGGAATTTCAATCCTTCTGCCAACCCGTCTATCTCCTTTCTCTCTCTCCTCTCTCTGTGTATCTTTCTGTAACCCAGCGGTCCCATTGTATGGGCAATGAATTTATTAGCTTTCCATCGACATCGTTTTGCACTGTGGCCGCGGGGGGGGGCGACGGAAGGTTAAGTGCGTGCGGCAGCATTCAGAGCAGAATGTGCTCGACGGAAATCTCTCCTTCAGGGGAAAAAGAGACCATCCTTTAAGTTAAAGCTACTGCATTATAGCCAGAGTTTGACATTTCCTTGAAACTACTCCATTGGCTAAATCATCACTTATCCCTTACTTTTTCACTCCTAACTGGAGTGCACTCTGATGTGCTGTCTGCGGTAGCTCATTTGAAGTCTGTACAGCTTTATTTATCAAATGGAATAAAACATTAGAAGGGGGATGTACTTGTAGCACATTGAAGCAAAAACACTGATGCTTTTTTCTACTGGCTTTAGGATTAGAAATATACTGTATATCAAGGTGTTACAATTGGAGCCTGAAGATACAGTCTAGCAGATCACAGATACACTGTAAAATGAATTTATGTCGACTGTTAAGTAACAAGAAACTGCAGTACAAAAATGCTAAAGATATGTTTGAGGTTTATATTGAAAAAATAGATAAATATTGGCCCCAAAAGTCTACAACAACGCTAACGGTGCTACAAGGTTGCACTTGTAGGTGGTACTTTAATTAAGCTAATATACTCACAATGAGAACTGTGCATGCATGAATATGACAGCGATGCAAATAATTGTTGATAAATAATAATCTGCTAGCAGATCTCAGTGGGGACCAAAGTGATGGAGTGACATACAGACGGACAATGCCATCCCCAGAGCCACGCTGCCTAGCTGCTAAAAACTGATTCAGAAAAAAAACAAAACACAGTATTAAATAACAATCTAATGATTGACGACTTAATTACTTTTGATAATTTCCCACCTTGCTGTAAGCTGAAGACAACAGAATTTAAAGCCACTTTCAAGTATCACTAAAACAAATTGTAAATAATGCCTCGGGGCAACCTTCCAACGATGCTGACACGCTGGGCACGGGTCATCTTTCTCTCTACCCCGCAGCTACACAGTGGCCTGTGACCATTACAGTAGCCATTAACGGTGTCAGGAGACGAGAGCTCATTTGGCCTGCATCAGAGAGGAGAGCCATTTAGAGGCCCGGCTGAGCCCCTCAGTGGCACTGATGCTAGAATGGCCACGTTGAGCACAGCTCTGTTCTGAGAGCTCTGACACGAGCACATGGAATTGTGGGGCTCTGTTGCATTAATGATGGGTTGGAAGGTATTTCAGCATTTTCATATTAATGTATCCCTGCGTTTCTGGCATATATCAGGGGAGCAATCGACAAAAACATCCCATCACACCTCACAACACTTTATTTTCTTGCTAGGTTACATAATTGTAGTGTTGACGACAATAAAACATATATAAATACATGAACCTTGAAAGTCAAACCAAGCCAAGAAAGAAAGAAAGAAAAAGGTCAGAGGTACGAGGGACTAAAGCAACGGCATGTCAAGAGTGTGAGGGACAGGAAAAGAAAGATGTCAGGAAGAGGGAGAGGAAAAGAAAGACGTGGAAGTGTGTAAACAGTGAGAAAACTGGCGATCCAGACAGTGTGAGACCGATCAAAGGCAGACGAGAGCATGCGAGCGCGTAGGTCTTATGCCTTCACGATCTCTTAACATATCGATTCAGAGAGTGACGGGGAGATTGAAATGGAGGAAGCGGGGAATTAATGAGAATGCATTTAACCTCTGGGCTGTACATTCAGCTGCGCTCCAGAGAGGAGGCCCACTGAATTAAATCACATCTCATGTCGCTGAGTGGAGCGGCGGAAGGAGCTGATGGACGCGGGCTGCCCTAGCAACAGCAGCTCAAAAGCTCCACTCCTCTGCTCTCCATGCTTCTTTTTTCAACCTAAACCATCCTGTCCTCTGATTTACCGCCTTTAGTCTCCTCTCGTTTCTTTCTTTCTTTCCCTCTGCTTTCTTTTCTTTCCCTTCCCTGAGCAGTTTTTCCTTTGTTTCCTGTCTTCCCCTCTGCTCTCCTTCCCTTTCCTTTGCTCTCCTTTCTTTCAATTCCTTTTCTTTCCTCTCTTTTCATTGTATTTTCCCACTCCTCTCTGCTCCTCTCGTATCCCTTTCCCACATTCCCCTCATCTCGTCTCGCCTTTTGCCTTCTTTCCTCTCAGTTTGTTTCCTCTTTTCTCATTTTCTCTCCTCTCCATTCTTTTACTTGCCTCTCAAAAGCAATGTTTAAATTTCATAAAAGAAAGTGATGTGTATGCATCTATTTCCAGAGAAAGTGGAAGTCTGATTTCATTAAAGAAATGCTTCAGATCTGTAAATGTGACTTGAATATCGGGAAGTATTTAGGCCCGCTTGGAGTAGGGCTGTATTTTCTAAAATATAGACGTCATTTTGGAATGAAACTGCTCAATTCACTGAGTCAGTGGACAAGAAAATAAGAGGACTTTGTTCTGATCCAATCTATTTGGAACCATTATCCCTTGGCTGCACAAGATGAACAGTGCCAGATAACACAGATCTATTCTGCAGCACTTCAGTCTACTTCACTCCCTCATCCAGCACAGGAAAAATGTATTTTCTATCCTCGGTGTTTTACAACAGGAACAGCAATGCTCCTCCATTAGTGTTAGTTACCTTCAGGGAGGTCAACAAATTAATGGAAACGCCTTCACTTAATGTTGTTGTTTATTTTCCATCTGAGTTCATGCAAATGAAGGGCGCGCCAAAGGCCAGATATTGTGGAAAATATTGTTTCAGTATGTCTCTATAAAAAGGCGCTGGTGTAGAAAATTGTGCCCACAACTCAGGATGTTTCAGTGCTCCTGCTCGCCGGCGTCTGTTTCGCTGAGCTTGAATAATGCCCGCGCTGTCATAATCTGCCAGTCAACCTGTGGTGGTTTTCCCGTGATGTAATTTCTGATGTTTTCCAGCCATTGCCCTGCATTCGTTGTCCCCGTCTCCCGGCGTCGCATCTAGACGTGTGCATGCTGTTCCTGTAACGTGGGTTTGTGTTCTTTCGTCCTGCCCATCCCAGTGGAAGGCCTCTCACTGCCTTCTACTTGTCTTATTAAATAAAGATCAAGCGAGATAAATGAATGCTGGTGATAAATGTGCCTGCTACTAGCCTGTCGCTGTGTTGTTTCTTTCAATAGGACGCCTCTAACAAAGTTTACTAACCTCAGGTAACCATGGCAACAGTGCCTCTGCTTATTGCTGTGTTACCAGCTAAGCCTCACTTGTGAAACAGAGCCAGAACTATATTAACTGACTAAACTGACTACTTACACACTATGAAGGTGCATGCTAACTTTTTTACATGTTAAAGTCAATGTAGTAGCCATAGGGAGCACTAATCAGCAAGTGGAACCAGCAGTACCGATGATACACTTTGGGAAATGTCGGATGCAGCATTTTCTGATGCTTTGTCTGAACATGTGGGAAATCAAGTGTTTGTAGCTGTCGAGAAAAGCCGACCGTCGCAGACAGAAGGAGACTCGGTATTGTTTAAATTTTCATTTTCAAACAGTCTTCCCTGGGTGACATCCACAGTGCTGCACATGAAAGTTTACTTTGTCGCTTCCACACAGCTGGCCACTCATGGCATGAAGTGGGCATGATCGCTGGATTGTCAGCTTTACAGACCCCTCTAATCCAATGTCAGAAAGGTGTTTGGTCTCTGAAGCTGTTCGACCATCCGACAAGCGGCTTGAGATTCTGTTGCTTCGACATCTCTCAAAAGACTCAAAGCAAGTTCAAAATAAAGCCATCCGAGAGCCCCGTTAAAAATGCATGATGATTTCTTCATAGCGGTTTGGCAAATTACTTGGACACCGAAATCAATTACTAGTTACATATCGCTCATTAAAAATGTAGGCTGCATTACTTTACAAGGTGCTCAAAAGAAAAACTGATAACTTGACTTTCCAGACGCACACATCACATATTTTGTGTTAAACATGTGTAGCAACAGAAATGAAGACATTGTGGTTTAGAAAGCAGCCAGCCTAAGGCTTGGAGGTAAAGCACCAGCTGACCCACAGCTAACGCTAGTCCCCCTAACAGCGTCTTCCTTCCGTCCTTTTATGATACGCAGTGCTTTTAATCACAATTTACTGACAACTGTGGAGTTCACAAAGGGTTGATTTGGAGATAATCCTTCAGATGAGTGGTAACTTTGAATTCTTAAATAGAATTTTGTTGTTGCTGTGCTCTTATTTCCCATATCAAACAAAGAGTGAAAAGAAAACACATTCAATCCATGAAATATTTCAAAATAAAAACTTCTTACCTGCAGGATCTTGCACCTCTCAGAGTCACAGTCGATGTCCTCACAGGGATGGAACATGCCCAGTGTCACACAGTTCAGCAGGATCACCAACATGGACGCTCGCTCGAACCATGTAGAGAGCAACAGTTAAGGAATATAACAAAGGCAGAAAATAACAGCTTGCACGCCATTGACAAGAGTCAAAAGCTTGCAGCAAGCAAAGAAAGAAGAGCTTTCTCCAGTGACCTCATTATCCCATTCAAATTTATAAACTCCTCTGACAAAGTGGCGCACGTTTATCTCTTCCACTCCAATTCACTATCAAAAAATTGTTTGCGAGAGGAAAAATGAGCCACGGAGGAGAAGTGGGAGAGCCCACCTGTGGCTGTTCTGAGTGGCAGTCATTGCTCCCATATCACCCTGTTAACCAAAGATCTGTTTGCAAGGCGTGTTGGAAAATGTTCAGCTTGTTAGCGAGGGTGCTGGATAAGCACTTTAAAGAGATCGTGTGAGGCGCACACACAAAAAAAAGACAAGAGAGGCAGATGCTCAGAGACCTGGAGGCTGACTAAAAGGAAGATGGAAGATCCGGCTACAGACTTTGTGAATGTGAAGACATTGAGATGCATCGCACATGAATTTTATTGACCACAGGGTCAAAGTGGGAATTCCTAATGTGGTTAGGTTAAACGTCAACCTGAGCTGTGTGACACCAATCAATGATGAGACAAAACACAGATTAGGCTGACACGACTTCAATAAGTACACAGACGCGTGTGCGCGCGTGTGCACACAGGCTCACAAATACACACAGACGTGAGGACAAAGATATGCACACAAACACATGCCCACATATATCATAGATTGTTCCTGCAGCCACAGTCAGCACCCTCCATCCAGCCTGGTTAACAATGTTACACAGAAGAGGCTGTTTGTAAAACAAGAGTGTGTGTGTGTATGTGTGTGTGTGAGCTAAAAGGAAAGTGGTGTTTTTCATCTGTGGATGTGGACATGTATTACTCATGCTGTGGGGATATAAATCTATTTACAGAGACACATTGTGTGGACTCGACTTCCTTATGAGGCCAAAATGCAAGTCCCCATAATGTAGTTCATTACATGTTAGGGTGAAAACTTTGGTTAAAGTTAGGTTTGGGCAAGTCGTGTTTATGGTAAGTCTACTGCAAATTAATGTAATTCTATGCAATGTCCCCAAAAGTGACTGAAACATGACTGTGTGTATGTGTGTGTGTGTGTGTGTGTGTGTGTGTGTGTGTGTGTGTGTGTGTGTGTGTGCTCGTGCACAGGCTGTGAGGACAAACGACCTGTCCGTCTTTTATCGCATTAGCCGCCACTTGCTCATTCATCCCGCTGACCCATAATGCAGCTGGGTCAGCATGGCCCCACAGTCGACACATTAAAAAAAAAAAAGGTGAGTGCAGGACGAACAACAACAGTGAGACCCGGGTTTTTAACTTTCCTCCTTTATGCTGGTCAAAAGCTGCCACCGCAGGCCACAGTTTCAAAGCAGAGCGCCGGACAATCTGATAAAAGCCGTGACATAAATATGTCCTGCAGCAGAGAGCAATACACACAGAATCTCAAATATCTCAGCTCCTTATATGTGCAATAGCCAACGGTTTAGGTTCACAGTTAAGGTCAGTTATAGTATGAATCTTTATTAGGTGAATTAATCACATGTATCATACCAGGTGATATAAGAATAAGTGTTATTTTGTGTAATATCTGGCAATATGGTAGGACTAGAGGAAAGGTCGGGTAAATAATTCATTAGGTTTTGTCCTCTGAGGAACATAAATATCAGCACAAAATTCCATACCACTAACTCAAAGTACCAGACACGAATCAAAGTGGTCAAAGGGACTAATGAAGACATGAGTGCATGCACTGACTAAAAGCGTTTCAAAGATACTGACTCGTGCTTTTTCTCTGTGATACAGCTGCAAATCAATCTAACCATTAGGGCTCGGTCACACCAGCATTTGTTGCAAAAACCCAGGGCTGAAATCAATGTATTTCAATGGAAATGCTTCAGTCAGTGGATCTGTTAGCTGTGACAAAGTAGATCCGCAGGGAGCTACGGCCAGCAGTTCACTTTTGGTGAACTCTGACGCGCACATTTGCACGGTGAAAGATGATTTTTTTGTGGAACGGAGAACTGAGACGTCAAAGTGGAGTGAGCTATCGTTAGCCGTGTTGCTGCTGCTCCACAGAACAGATCAGCGTGGTTTGTGGTCAGTCAAGAGACTGAAGCGGACGCCACAACAACTGAATTCTGTTCGTTTATTTCTGTGTTATAGTCACTTCTGGTTAGTGACGGAGAGCGCGGGCAGTCACCAAACCTTCAGCATCAGACTTCATTTATCCAAACAAACTCAGGCTGTAGGGCTTCAAAGATGTGGCCATTCACCAGGCAGGGAGGGTCGAAGAAGACACGCTGTCACGTTGCATTATGGGAAGTGTAGGATTTAGGGGGTTTGGAGCTTCACCCATTACTGCCTAGGATATCTCTTTGCTGCTTTTATTATGAGCATTATATTTTTACTCTGTCTGTCATGAGTCCCCTAGCTTTATGAAGGTGCTGTAGGAAGTCACAGGAGTTTTAGTTTTCTTGCATGAAAGTCAGTGCTTATCCAACAACTCCAAACCTTTATTCCATACCTTACTGAACAAAGGGGAAACCGCTTCCTGTGTTGGCTCTGACCGTGCACGCAGAATCAACCGAACTGATTGTAATTCCAAGGGACTGGGCTAGATGTGAAACTCTGTGGTGGCTCCAATTCGATATTCAGCAGAAGTACTGAATAACAAATGCAGGCTGGAGGGAAGTCGAGTCTGTGACCACAAGGAACCTCAGTGGCATCAGACGGGTAATGACGGTTGCGTCTGAAAGGCAGCACAGGATTATGTTACACACCGGAGGATGCACAGAAAGTTCTGCGAGTCCAAAGGGATGCAATTAAAAAGATCAGTCAGTATGGAGAGTGGGATCATTAAACAGGAAACAAAAGCTCAGACGCTCAGGCCTCTAGTCTGAGAGTGGTGGCGCTGAAAGTTACAGGGAGAGCATTCTGTTGTTGACGCACAGCGGTGGCATCGACAAAAGTTTGCAGTAAAGGGCTGAGAAGATGGAGCTAATTAAAAATAATGAGCTGCACGGGTTGTCTGTGTAAGCTCCCGCTATCATCAGCCTTCATCAGGGCTAAACACATTGTCATTTTAGTTCAGCAAAGTTTCAGTTCATCACCGATCCATCGGGCTCCAGACAAAAAAGCCAGCTATTTTATTTCCTCTTCATCAGAAATAACAGATAATAATTATAATAGATCAGTGTGTTTCTGTGTTAGGAGGGCGGCAGAATATGTGTTGTATTTCACAACAGGACTGAATGAAAAATGTATTTTACTCCCCGCCACTAACCTGCAGCCATCATAGTCAACTTCCCATTATATGAGCAAGTTTAAAAGAAAATGTTTTCACGGAAAACCAAAAAGAACAAATTTCAGACTTCACTTCACCTGGTTTGTGTTTGCTATTGATATTTTGACATAAGCAGAAGTTCCATAAGCTTCATATGGTGGCCAGAATGTGTGCCATCATGATACAGACCCACATTATCACACAAAAATAAAAGACACAATTCATATTGCATCATTTTACTGCCAACAAACCAGAGGACTCACGCGTAATAGCTCACTAATGAAGCTCCCTGTTAGAACATAACTAGTATAATAAGCAGACCTTATAATCCATAATTACCCTCCTAAAAACTAATTTAAGCAGGGCTGTAAGATTTGCTGATACAGTATCACCAGTGTTACAAATAGAATTATGAGATTTCATGGAGTAATTGGTCTCTTCCTTGTTTACAGCCGCAAAGCAGAACTTCTGAGTTTGCACTGAAAATATGTTGTGAACCTGCAGATTATGTCTGTACCATGATACAATCAAAAGTTGTCCTCATTAAGGAAATGTGCTTCCTCAACAACAACTCACAAGCAGAAGTACAGCCAACAGAAAGAGAACAGAGACATGCTACATTGCACAGAGGACAGCAGGTTTACTGTGGTGCTACTGCTGAGGTACAGTATGTGAGGGCCACTGCCCCTAAGCATCATGCACCTGCAGCAAAACAGGAGCAGGATACAGTGGTGGTGTGCTAGATCGGCAGGGTGTGAGATTACAGTGTCCGAGTGTATAACTGCCGGAGTATGAAGGTCTGGGAGAATAGGTGCTGGCAGGCCAATCGCTTCTGGAGCTTCAGTTTTAGTTAAAATGTGCTCATTAGTGACAGAGAGGAGAGAGCAGAAAGAGATACAACCAAACGATTTCTATTAAACAGCGTTACAGTAAAGGAGCAGGACGAGGACGAGTTATGCATCGAGAGTCGGTGCGGGATCAGAACACTCTGTGTTCCGTGGTGTGTTGATTAAAGTCAGACTCTTGTCCAGGACCTTGGACGCTCTCCTCAGCGGCCTGATAGAAATTTACATCTAGAAGAAGAACCTGATCCTGAATGCCAAAAACTCTCTGCAATGATTACAACCCACTGGATGGATGTTTCTGCACTCAGCTCGCTGTGCACTGTTACCAAAGACAGTCATCACAGCGAACTGTCACACAAATACTGATGCTGAGTGTCATTAGTGTCTGGACGGAGTGGTTCACCGAAGGCATTACACGGGCTGTTATTTAGCAAGGCTGCTATCGTGTTGCAGTAACAATCAATAGACAGACAGGCGGGGGTTTGGGGAGTTGGACAAACCGGAAGACGGACAGATGACTGGCAGAGAAGCCGACAGACTTTCAAGTGAGACTGTGAAACTTTTAAAAGAAGATTGTGAAGCACTGAGCGGCTAAAGAGACTGATATCTGACTGACTGTAGGACTCCTCTCAACTTGTGCTACTGTTAGATGTGTTAGCATCCACCATCACTCTGTAACTGCCACTTGTTCCCAGTTTTGCTGTGAGGGGGCTCATGCTCGGGCTGCCCTTGCACAATTCACAGAACTCCTGAGAAGTGAGAAATCATGAAATATGGCATAATTTTACAAACATTTTTTATAATTTAAAGCTCAGTTGCACGAGATAGTGGACACCGGACTGCTTTTCTGGGCTAAAAGCAAAATGAAAAACATCATGTTTTATGGATCGGGGTCACAGAGAGAACTCAGATTTACAAAGAAGGTAGATTTTCATCTCTGGCAACAACTGACAAGGTGAGGAAGTGTGTTTTTTTTAGGGCCGGTGAATAAAGCACTGTGAACCTGGCAGCCTCACCCGCTGCCCTTGGGCTCACGTGTAAACAGCAGACAGGTTTTATTGGTGCACGTCAGGCCCTGTCGACTGATGAAGCGTATGAAATGTATTGTTTATTGGAGGTCTTGGGACCGCATAAAGAAGAGGAGAGAATTTATTAACAGAAAGATATCGAGGAGAAGGCAGAGGAGGAGGCTTTGGGCAGAGGGATGGAGACAGAGCAAAACATTAAATATGAATAATCTGACTAATTCAATCAATAGCTCTTCCTCTCCTGCCCTTGTTCTCTTCCTCTGTCTCCCCAGCTGGTGGGCTATAATTAAACAATAAAGAGAGAGTGTTTGCAGTGTTCTGCCTTCAGTATGAACACACACACGCGCACACACGCACACACGCACGCACACACACACACACACACACACACACACACGCACACACACACACACACACACACACACACACACACACGCACACGCACACACCTTCATGGTGTCAGCATATAAACAAGCGGTGACGCCCTGAGGGATGGATTCAATTAGAGGAAAGATACACAAGGATATGCTCTGTCAGAACTCTGAAAGCAAGACGCCCGGGCTGCAACACAGACACACACATGCCAGCGCACGAGTACACACACACACACACACACACACACAAACTCACACAACAATGCTTTCATCAGAGAGGCAACAATATCAAACTCATCAACACCTCAAAAAGTATTCTGTGTTGTGCTCCCATGGGTTCTTTTCAGTCATTCCTCTAACTCAAAGTCTAGCACAAACAAACATGCACACACACACACATTTAAAGTCCCTTTCTTGTTTCCTAATGAAGGGAAAATAATATGCAAGCCTTATGTCCCCCCCTGCTTCCCTGCATCACACTGCTGATTTACTCGAATTCTGTCCACTAATGATCTGACACCAGGACACAAACAACAGAGAAGAGAAACTGTCTGTGTGTACATGTATATATATATGTGTGTGTGTGTGTGTGTGAGGGTAGCTCTGGAGGAACAAAGAAAATAAGGTAATAGATTCCAAAGAGCAAAGTTTGGCGTAAGAAAGTTTCAACTCATCATGTTCTCTCCAGCTCTTATTTCTTTCAGGAGAGTTGGGGAATGAATCCTCCACAGGAAGAGATGAGGCGGGCACACAGTCCGAGGGCAATCAATACAGACAAGCCTCTCTGAATAGATATTATTCATTGTGTTTACTATAACTCACACAGGACGTGGCGCTGCATCTGTGCTCTGCCGCTCTCGACACACACCTCACAGCCGGATCTATATCTCACCGAGGGGCCGCGCGTGACGTGGTACTACAGCTACAGCAAGCCGAGCCTTAATAAAATCACCACTGTTCATCATCTACAATATGATTTGCTGTAGAAAGGATCAATCCAGAGCTACCATGCATCTAAGAAACTACGAAACTTAAATATCTCCTGTCAGATACTGTGCTTAGCAAACGGAAGACGCCGCCTCCCCATAAATCTCATTAACACTTAAAAATAGGTGTTGCAGGTGTATAATAATAATGCAGGGTCGATATCACACCTGGGGTTTACACAGAAACAAATGTTGTTGGATAGATTGAGGGAAACGTGTTTTTGCCATGTTTGCCACGTGTGCCGATGCAAAGATTATTAACAGCCTCGTGAGTGAGAGTTATTCAGCTCTCGACTCTGCAATCTTTACTCAAGCTGAAATGAAAACAGTTCAAAGCAGCACCTTTCACCGCGTCACTGATTGGTTCACCAGAAATATATTTCATGATCACTATCATAATTCTGGATTTCCTTCATCTGTTTCCATGGTATATATCTTCACAATCATTGGAATTGAAAAGCAGGTATAGCAGGTAACCAAGACTCTCTGCTTGATGCAACCTGGTGAAACTCTGGCTACAAATCCCCATTAAGTTCATGAAAAGGAGTCAGATCAAAGCAGAGAGGGCTCTTAGAGGGAATCTGCAAAAGCACCTCTTGTTGATTAAGACTCACTCAGCCCCTGAAGAGTCCCGCGCCAGTGAATGCAAGGTGTGTCGGTGTGGGAACCAGTTGGGACACTGCGATGGAAGTGGGACAGGCACAGTGACATTCAGCCATACGGGCCAGCGCGTGTGCAGGCTGGTGCAGGCTGGACTGAAACAGCGGGATGGACAGAGACAGATTCGGTCGGTGGACATGAGAATATGAGGGACGAGGGACAAAGAGAGGAAGGGTTGAATGGGTTAGGGTTGGTGAAAAAGGCAAGGCAGCTGAGAAAATGTGGCCCAAGAAAAGAGTTTCTGCACATGTGAGCTGGGCTCAAACAGACTCTCATCATACTGTATGTACAGTGACATGCTAACTAATGTCGAGTCTGTGAGGCTGCTGGGCCATGAGGGGACAAAAGCCACGATCAGGTCAGACTGACCAGTAAACCTCCTGTTTTGTCTCTGAAAGTCTGTGAGCCTGAAAAAACGGACATTTGGACTCAGCCAGAAGTTAATTTGAGAGAGGAAACTTTTCATGGCTGACGACAGGAAATCACTGCGGAGACGATTACGAAATAGCCACTGTGAAGAGGAACGCTGACACTAAAATCACTCTGGCCTGTCTGCGTTGTTCCTCTCCTCCATTTTACAAACCATTTTCTCTCTTTTACAAATCATGATAACAGCCGTTGTTTTTGTCTTGGTTTCCTCGGGAGTGCAACGCCTTGTCTTCAGAAGACAAACTTTACAAAGCCCAGAAAGCACAGCAGCTATTTGTGACGGTGTGCAAAACAGGAAGGAAGGCAGCTCTGGGAGAAAAGTCAGGTTTATCTCCAAAGTCAGAGACAGCTGCCGTTGCCTCACCTTTGCTGTTCATCTCCATCAATCCCTCCTTTCTCCAAGCCCCAAGTTTTTTCTTTTCCCTCTGATCACTTCCCTTCCCCTCTCCTTTCACTTTTCTGTCTGTACCGTCTCACTCCTGCTATTTTCTAGGAGACTGACAAAAAGGAAGCTTTTTTTTCCAGGGGAAGAATGCTGAACACGGCGGAATGAAATAAAAAACGAGGGCGAGAACTGAAAGAGGAAGGATGTTCATGAAATATTGAGGGCGATTGCTGCAGCCCTTTGTAACGTTCGATCCTTCACTGTCATCGCACCTAAATGTGTGCAAGTGTGCTCATGCCTGAGCGTGCATTCACATGCTACATTCATTTGTCTATGTTTATGAGTCCCACTATGACGAGACGCCACTATCGCGAAAACAAACCCCCCTGTTCCTGCTCTGAGCAGGAGGACATTAAACTGCTATTGATTAGTCCATGTGTGCTTTTATTTAACCGAACCATCTTTTAGTGAAAGCTTACACTGTAGATGCCCACGTTTGAGAAACAGAATGAGCAAAGTAGTGGTTCTAATAATCCAGCCAGCAGCATCTGAACCCTATTAGCTTCATTACTGTACATATTTATCGCCTGGTGTTTGCCAGTAAGCGGTAAAGCTTGGGATAGACATAGATTAAGGGGGCATCAAGTAGTTGAGAGAATTACCTCATGAAATATTGTACTTTATCGTACTTAAACTTAAGACTTAAGTCCCATCTGTGCATTGTGGCTCTTATATATATGCAAAATCAGACTTTCTGCAGTCTGCGGGTTTACATTCTAGCTAAAGTTTGGGTAAAATTACATAAGTAACACTGTCTTTCTCCTTTTTTATTCCAGAATGTTTGAAGATTCAGTGTCAAGATCCTACAGCACATATGGGACATACAGCATTAGTAAAAACACGCAGTGCCTGTGCAGTTTAAGATGTTTTACAGGGCTATAACACCCTCATGCTACATCATTTTCTGCCTCCAGGTGAGGACAGTCATTCTTACCACAGCCACATGAGGTTACCTGCCGTAAAAACATAAACAGGGTCATTTGAAGCACTGCGCAAACGTACGATGCCGTTGCTTTTACGATGAGGACAGATTTAAAGCACTAATTGGGCCGATTATAGTCTGGAGGTTCAAAAGGCGTGCTCGTGACTTCAGAGATGCTAGTTTGTATTCTGGGAAAACGCAAGGAGTTAATAAATAAACTTTGTTATTGATGAGAAACTGCATTAATTTGAAGCTGCTGGAACAGAGCCTAGCTGGTTTTCCTTTAATAAGATTCTTTTTAAAAAGAAATCTGGTTTTGGTTAGATCCTTTCTACTCTGTGTCTATAAACTGTTGAACTCTTGCTCGATAACTCAGGCAAGAGGAAGATGCTCAAAAACCTATAAGCACTGGTGAATTCTGGAGATTTTCTCTGATACAGTTGTCAGTTAACGGTTGTGAGTTTAATCAAAGCTACATCACTTAAAAAAATGAGTGTTAAGTTGGTAAATAAGCTGCATCAGGGACATGCTGAGAGGAGCGACTCTTAGCAAAAGGCCAGCGTGTTAGAGCGGAGCATGTCGACTCGTGGCGTGGAAAATTCTGCTGGTATAACAGTGCATATCCCGACCGCTCGCTGACACGGCTTATCAGTAGCCTGAGTCAGGAGCCGGGGAGTTAGGAGGTTGAGGGAAATAGCAGCATATTGTTACGCCGGCTGTATCAGTGCCTACCATATGAGAGGCGGGTTGAAAAACGGGCAAGAGCTGAGCGGGGAGGATGGATAGGAGTGAGACAGAGGAAGGGAAGGGGGGGGGGGCGTGAGACACAAAAAGAGGCATACGTGAGAGACAGGGCATGTGTGAGTGGAAAAAAAAAGATGACAAGGAGTGACAGGCGAATGTGAAAAAGGGAAAGACGTGAGGAAGATAGAGCTGAGCACACATCCGGATCAGTTTAATGTCCTTTCCAGGCATTTCACCATGGTGACTGCATCACGTGTGTGTGTGTGTGTTTGTTGGGAAGGGTCCGGGCCTCAATAACTGACCTAATGATTTCTCATGGGGGAACAAGGACAGCAAACACCATTAAACTTTTACCAGCTTAAATTATTGATAAATTCAGCCTCAGTCCAAGATGCTGTCCATTCAAACAGGCAGCAGGTTTGCTTAATGCTCCCTGCTCATGAATATGGACACAAACTATCGCCCTGACACAATGGGGAGACTTAGCAGGAGCTATATGAAGAGATCAATCTTTATGAGAGGGTGGCGAAACAAAAGGCTGACTTCAGGATCTGGCTGCCTCGTCAATATTCAGAACAAAACCCAGATATCCTCCTGTGGACGCGCTGCAGACGCAGTCAGCTCGTCCACTGCTGCCTTGTGCTTCTAGAAGCGAGTTTTCCATACGAAATGTGTGCGCCAAGGGGGGTGGAGGGTTCCTAATGGGCTCAATGCACAAACAGATTCTCCACGTCCACGCACACACACACACATTGCTCTCATCAGCCAGGAAACACCCCTGTATCTTGCCACTGCGGACTGTGAGTTGCTTAGCAACGCAGGCTTTCATTGGGAAGTATTGTGAAGTCACATCTCTGTTGCTGTGGCGTCTGAGGCGGAGGTGATGGGGCAGAGCTGTCGCAGCTACAGAGCGAAACTTTGAAGAAGGCGCTTGATGTGTCTGACATTTATTTCAGCAACATCGTGACCCACTGAAACCATCCAGGACATGAGGAATTCTCCTTTCTGTCCTCAACCATCTGCTAAGACCCGAGCTCGTCTTTGACATCTCAGCTTACTTACAGATGATCCCTGGCAATTCACATGGATTTCAAACTGTCAGGCCTCAGGTCATCGGTGTGCAATAGCATGGCAAAAGCATGGCGTGACCAAGGAGTTGCCTGTAGTGTAAAAAGACTCAGATGTACCACACTCAGAGCAGAAACTGTTGCTCTACTATCCTATTAAAATGCCAGCAGGCCAACATGCGAAAGGGAGTGGGAGAGAGATTTCACACTTTTGTTAGAGGTGGCTTGGTGACGTATTATTAGGAAGTTCTCCACTACAGCCAGCAGGAAGGCAGACAGGAAGGACTATTACAGTAAATCACACAGTGATACAGAAGCTTTTGCTGCCATTTGGTGCTTCAAATATGGTAATTTCTGCAGTACCGTTTTATGATGTACATTATTTGCTCAGTAAAAGGCTTCTTTGCAGTGATCTAAGACTGTCAAATCAGCAGCTTCACAGAGGCAAAGCAACCTCTTGCACACCACTTGTCTGATAATGTTGAAATCTTTATTGCCCGGTGTGATGGCCATCCTTGGCGGTGATTGTGCTACACTGCTGTTCACACTCGAATGCTGACGGGGAAGCTGATATCAGGCAACGCTGCAAAACCCTCAATTATGGTCAACTACTACTTATTCCAAATAGAGTAATGCATGCAACTACAGTAAAGGTATTGTAACAGCTACTAAATGGACTACATGATGGGATTTCTCTCAACTATTTGTTCAGTTCGGGGAGGACTGCCTTGGCATTGTCTGTCTAACTCACAGTCTTTGTACACTCAGCCTCCTTTTTGAGACTTTTTGCCTTGTTGTAACGACACAGCTTCATCTTTTGCAGCTGACCGTCAGGAAAACGCTGAAGCCGGACTGTTTGTTTTAAGCGTTTCGACAGACAACCGATGCTGCTGTTTTGCTGGTGAGGACAGTCTCGGATGAGAGACAGGGGACGACCGATGAAAGCCACAATTGCTTTTCTACACGCACAGATGGAGCAATATGGACACACACACATTAATAGAATATGGACACACACAGCCACACACACAGAAACACCTGTTTCCAGGAAGTGCTCTAAGGGCTCTGAATTGGCAGATGTGAGTTTGTCAGACAGGATACAGCACCATATCTGTCATCCTAATTGACAGAGATGTACTGGCCAGTGTGCGTGTGAGTATGTGTACAGGTGCTTGGTTATACAGTATGTGTGTGTGTGTGAGGGCTCTGACAGCCGGGGGGGAACAGAAAGCACACACTGCATATTACATGTTTGACGAGGGGATGACCTCCATACAGAAATCACTCCAACGTGTGCGCACATTTTTTGAGCGCACGCTCATGTCTCATATCTCATGTCCAGTTCTTGGCAAGCAGGAACACACATGGAGGGGAAAAAATGGAGGAGTTAAAAAAAAAAAAAGAAAAAAGGAGAAACTGAGAGGTGACAGCAGAGCAAATTAAACAGGCAAAAAGCGAGGAAGAGAAAGAGAGATGAGGGATGAATAATTGATCTGAAGGCCATGTGAGGCTTTAATCCCCAGCAGAGTAGGGTTATTTTACCAAACGTGCACACACAAATGCAATGAGGGTATATCACCGCTAATGTCTGCTACCGGCTAATAGACCTGTTGCTGGTAGACACATTCATATTCTCAGAAATCCTGAGCTGCAACTGGTCCGTCAGAAAGTGTGCATGACGGCGGAGAGAACGAGAGAGAGAGGGAGTTAAGCGAGGGCAGAGGTCAGGCAGAGTTTCATTCCCCTGTAGCTTCTCATTAATTAAGCATTGACTGAATCGCGCTCTCTGTCTCTTTCAGACTATCTCTCTCGGCCAGTCTTGAGTCGCCACCGCTGCCATTTCATTCATAAGCAAAGCTATTTAGAGACCTGCTTCCATTCAGGGGAATTAGAATTGAATGCGCATCCACAAATGCGCACACACACACACACAAAGGAACACACAGATATACCAGTGCCTGAGGAAATCCAGTTAAATGCCACAGCAAACAAATATGCTTTTAATTATTTACGGAGAGGAAAGAGAAAAATACACCTTGTGCTGCATTGGCAGGTAAGCTCGAGGTCAGTTAGCTAGCAGAATGAAAGAATGCAGAAAAGCCTTGAAAAAAAAGGGAAAAAGGAAGCGAGAAGAATGCAGGACTGAAAACATGCAAATTGAGGGGAATTACGATATGAGAAAAATGCAGCGCCGTGCCAGAATCAGCATGATTAACATGAGGTCAGTTTTATCAATGCAGCTGATCTGGCCCCGGAACAGAACACAGACTAATATTAGGGAAGTTAGCGGAGGCACGCTACTGTAGTCTGCACGCACAGACACACAATACAAACACTGCGCCGCAAACACAAATGAGAACACATGAAAGCTCTCATGCACGCAGGATATTCATGGGTTAGATACAGAGCTAATTAGCAATCAGGGCTAACAACGGGAAAACAGATCTAACCTCGCGCAATGGCGACGTGCACATGCACGCAGGCAGGAAAAAGCTTTCCAAAGGTTATGCGAACTCACAAGTGTTGGAAAAGGCCAAGATGAATGATCAGAATGAAAACCAAATATATTATTGTTAGTTAGAGAACGCTTTCAACTCAGTGGTCCACTTACTGCATTCATCCGCCTTTCAACTGCATTTTGAGGTCTTCTTCAGCAAATGTGGCTCACTCAGGTGTCATGAAGTGTAATTACGTGACTTAAGTACGTCCGATTCATTGAAGAAGAACATGAGTTGTGGTTAAAAGCTCTGGGAAAGGCTAATGAGTGGCTCTTGCTTTAAGACTGTTCACAGAAGCAGTGTGTAATTGTTCATTACGTGCTGTTTTTTGCTGCTGCACACCAGTCTTTATGCCTCACTCAGCATCAGCTTTATACTCTGATAGTTTCCAATGTAGTTTTCAACTATTTGTATTGAAGTTGACAAAGAAAGTGAATCTGATCCTAAAAAAGTGAGAGTTTCTGTGACAAGCTTGAAGTCGTTCTTATACCTGCACAACAGCAAGAGTTACACAGCGCCGCAGCTCTAATCTCGCTTTCTGAGGCTTTCCTCATTCTGAAAAGAACACAGGAGAGCCTGTTCTTGCTGTCTGCTCTTGTCCTGTTCTGGATAAGAAAGAAAGGAAAGGGTATTTGAACGTTCGGTCCTGAATCACGAACAGTAGCATTTTTCGGGCCTGCGCTGGCAGCGATGGGCCTGTGAGGTAGAGGCTGATTGTAGCGTGAAGAGACATCTCTCAGACTGCAGACGCTGGGGAAAGATAGCGGGGAGGTTCGATTTTATTACTGCTACTAAAATTTCCAATGGTGAAAGAGGTTTTCATTTAGTTCTGGGGTTGTTGGAGCATTACCACAGCGTGCGCACACACACACACACACACACACACAAGCATTACTTACAGATGGGCACCATACAGGTGTGTGTGTCGGCATTCATATGTGACTAGTTGTAAAAAATTTTAGCCGAGGTGCGTGTGTGTATGAGTACCACCCAGTTCGCCCACTGCATGGCTGCAGTTTTCATACAGTTATATGCTGACCTAAGGATCATCTTAAACCAAAGAGACTACATTTAATGGTAATCCATTAAGGTTTTATAGGATACTGCCCTAACAAATAATCTACCGATAAACTTTAGATGAGTCTAGAACCCAAATATATTGAATTTAATGTCATACAAGACAGTAACAACCAGGAACTTTTGCTTAAACATTACTTAAAAACATTTAATGGACTATTAAAATTGTCATCCACTTCTTGTTTCAGGTCAAGGTCAGTTCACTTCAACACGCTGTGCGAACAGCGGGAACGTACAGCAGAGAACATTTAAAAAAAACAATCAATACACTGTATGAAGGCAATACATAACAGTAAATAATGGTTTCTGTGTTACTCCCTTGATTAAATTCAGTTCCACTCAATGCACCTTACATCTACAAAATCAATCCATATTATTCTAAATTGCCAAGACATCAGCACAAGGCGCAGCATACATGAATGAGACGCCCACTGTGTCTGAACTTAGAGACATTAGAGGCAACATTTGCTGTATTAACACTTTAATTTAACCCTAACTGGGATCTCACTCAATAATAAGACTCATTTTTTAAATTAAACGCACAAAAACTTGACCTAGCCAAGGACTTACGGGCCTCAAGTCATTACCTGAGGACTTAAACTAAGCAAAACTCAAATCTTGCCACTGAAATATAATGGTCTACCTTGCGGGGACCAGCTTTTTCTCCTGTAATGTATAAAGATTTTTGTCCAGACAATGAGTGTAATATAAATACACACTCTCTCAGTCTAATAGTGTATAATAAGTGGGGCAGTGAGGGTGGTGTAACGTCTGGTGTGTTCTGTCTGGTTCTCAGTGCACTTAAAGTATCCCTCAACCTCTGCTTGGCTGCTGCTTGTGAGCGCTGCTTTATGCACACGCACACACACACACACACACACCCGCACACACACACGCACAAACACACACACACACTCACACACACACACACACACATTACAATAGAGACCTGGGGAGCCTTCGGCCCAGAACAGCAGACTTCCCTGAGCAGAACTTGGCTTTGTCTCCCTCCCTCGTCTCCACTTTCTCCTCTCCTCCGGTCTCTCCTCCCAGCCAAGCCAATCCTCTGGCACTGAGCAGCCCATTATACAAAGCAAATAAGCCAAAGCTATAGGCTCCAATAGCTTCTCAGAAAGGCAAAGCGAGTGTGTGTGAGGGAGAGAACGAGCCCATAAACCCCAGTGAATCTAAAAGCTTCGCCAATCTCAAAGAATGCCTTGTGGATATTAAGTGCTGGATGACTCAAAACTTTCTCTGTAGCTTGACAAAAATCCCAGGTCTGTGTTGTTTGGCTCCCTCCGACATCAGAAAGAGCAAGAAAGAAGAGGAGAAAGAGAGGGAGACGATCTCTGAGAAGCAAATGCAACAACAGCAAATTTAAATCTTCAAGCATAAGCTTCTTTTGACAGTCTGTGCCTGGCGGTGACGTCTTTGTCACTAAGTTCAAGCGTGCAGGCAAAACCCAAACAAGAACAAACAGTTATTGAACAGCAACCCGAAGTAACCTCTCCCAGACCTGCGCGCCAACACAGAGCCACCATCTGACGCGCTCCCGACCGCAACCTCGACAGTCCAGAGCCTGTGGAGTCTGCCGGAGCATTCCTCCACCTAAAAGCGCACCACACTGTGAGCGCCATGAATTGTTGCTGGTATTAATACCAAGTTACCAAGCCCCAGACCTTCTCTTGCTTTCTCACACAGCCTCAGGCCACACATCTAAGGTCACACACACACACACACACACACACAGTGAAAGGTGGTATAAATATCTGAACAAATACATGGCATGCAAACAGTGTCCATTTCTCCATGACAACAAAGAAAATGTTTACACTCCCGAGAAGGCAGCTCCTTCTTATTGGCCACGATCCTGTTTCTATGGCAATGGAGTCGGCATCTCTGTGTTTGGGCATCATGAGCTGTGAGCATGTTGATGTTATGTACAGTACAGGAATGCGAACACATATGGCTGTGATTACACACACACACACACACACACTTGCAGAGATGCAGCAGGGATATTGTGCAGGGTTCGACACTAACCATGGCCCAATGGCCCATGGCCGCAAAGACCTCCACTGTGGCCACCAAATATCCCCTGTAGGTGGGCCCCTGAGGCCACCAGGTATTATCAGGTCCCCTTTGAGAATAAGACTGCATGTCTCAGTGAGATTAGCTGTCTAAATAAAGGTGAATGAAAAAAAAATCCTCATACTCGAGCCTTTGCCAATGCGACGCTACAGTTCCACAAACATCCAAATTCTTTCTCGCCTTTCAGTTCAACATTCTACGAAAACAGTCAACAGTACTCGTCGCCGGCTAGCCACTGATGTGTTTGTGTGTATGTATGGTGCGTACTGTATTGCTGTGTTCCTTACAGAAGAACCATAAAATATTAAATGAAATGTTTTTATTATTGGTAGCCCCTCGTCCCTCTACAAGCGGTACATGTAGGCAGTGAATCACATGAGGGGGGGGGGGCACATAATAGCTAAGTCACTCCTAGATGAGGAAGAAGAAGTCAAGACAAATCTCTTTAAATTGCATCTACTTAGATGAGAAAAATCAGAAAAAGGCTGGAAATAATGCAGGATTTGTCATATTTTCTCTGCCAACTGAGCAACCAAAAAAAAAAAAAATCAAATACGCACCAAACCACACACATGCACGCACACATAATCCGTGCGCGGAGTGCAGAGTGGTGCAGCAGTGCAGAAGTAGCCGTCGGCGAGGCCCTGTAATGAGGGAACACCAGTAAGCGCCAGGGGAAAAAGAAGCGGATGGAAATAAAGATGGATGGAGAGAGCTGGGGAGAGAATCAGAGACTGAGGAAAATCCAAACAATGGGAAACAAACAAGAAGGGAGCCTCAAAACACAACCGTTCTGCTGGGAGACGGACAGAAAGAGGCTGAAGCCTGTGCACAGGGGCAAAGAAAAGAAAAAAAGGGGAAGAAAAAAGGGATGAAAACTGGGCCAGAATTAGTTTTTACATACAGTTAGAAGAATTAACGTTTGCCAGCATGATATTTTGTTCTCATATTGAAAATCCGTTTTTAATGCACTGTTTTCAGGCACCCACGCCCAATTCCAAATCATAACATAACTCCATAATGACCCAATGATGACATTTGTTCGAGTAAAACTTTTTACTGGGTTAGATTACCTACCTGAAGCAACGTTCAAGTCATTTCAAATTAACTTTGATATACTGGACTAACATGAAACCAGTAGTGGCCTGTAAGGAAGATATCATGCACAATGGTGAATGGCTGGCATGGTCTGTCTTGAAGATGGTTGAAGGGCCTCCAAACATTATTTTTTGAGACATTACAGCCTGTTTATGAATTCATTTGTCAGCCCAGGCGTTTACCATTTGTTGCTTTGTGGGCACTGTGGCCACAACACACATAAGAATAAAAAAACAAGTATTTAATGATTCTAACACATAATTTTACGGGCACCATTTGTCCCTCTGCAAGTCATGCAACATCTCAGATTTGGTAACAAAATAGTCTAAGCTTTTGTCTGGTCTTCGTTCAGCTAGCTTCCACGCTAGAACATGTAACTGTGTAACATGTGAATGTGACTGAAGGACTGTGGCTCCAAAAGCTTTGTGGGATAGTAAGTGGACCCTGGAGCTTAATCTGCTTAAGAAAAAAAAAAAAAAAAACTTGAATTGGTGCATGACCATTGTGATTCACCATTTTTATAATGACGCTGTCAAAAACATGAGCACTGATATGAACACTGGCAAAAACAAGTTCATTTATTCAGGCCAGCCTCATTCCTGATGCTATTTATAGTTGTTATTTTTCTGTACGAGCTATTCAATTTACTTATGTTCAGTAATAACCTCTCTACATTGTAATTTTTATAAGCAGTGGCGGAGTCCGCCATTCCTATGCTGGAATAAGACTGCCTTCCTGTTAAGCATGAGGGATAACATACACAATGTCAGTGCTGTATTAAGTTACCGCTGATGCAAATGGCACACCCTACTGCTACTGATTCAAATTAAAAACTGGTGAAACACGGAATGGCTTTTATTGTGAAGCAGGCACAGGAAATGTAATGTACGTGTCGTCAGAGTTAGCACTGCTCGGTGGTCGACAATCTTTAATTGTTACAAAAAAGTACTGGAACAATATTAAACTGCATTTGATGTTACCATGGCAACCATGGGTGTCATCAAATCAACCAAGACTGAAATCTTAACGAGTATAACTTTGAGGAAGAGCTAAATAAACAAAAGTCAAACTAGGGAACGTCACATTTAGTTTTGAGTCAGTGAGTAGGAACTCTGTGTTGCAAGACAAGATATATTGGGTAAAAAAGGGAAGCTCCAAACTTGTAGAGGAATAAAAGAGCCAAGGGAGGAGAGGGGGAGTTAAAGAGCAGCAGACAGAGGTAGGTGAGGCCCATCAGTAAACAGGGGAGCAGGGGAATAGAAGGTACAGGAGGCACGAGGAGCAGTCAGCTCTCTGGGGGCCCCCAGGCTGCTCCGTGTGAAGTGGCCGGTGCCTTCACAGGTGCACACAGCACGAACAATGTGCCTTTCACATAGAAACAAAGAGACAAACAAGAGGGGAGGGAGACCGAGTCGGATCTGCAGCACAATTAGAGCACAACAGCTCTGCACTTCTCTGCTGCGCTGACCAACCCCAGGAAGCCACTATTCCCTGTTTTCCAGAGCAATCAAACAGCACTTAGACACGACGGAAGCACACGATGGGGTCTGATCATATGATCTGTCATCTATCCGCTGAGTCCATTCAGTCAGTCCACTTTCAGAAGAACAATAAAACATCCTTCACTTTTCATACGGCAGTCTAATGAGTCTGCAGAATGCTTGCAGCCATACACCGTTCCCTCCGGTGGCTTCTTAACACCTGGTAGTCGCCAGATGTGATTTAGCTGAGCTTCAATTAAAACCTGCGCTGAAATGTGCCTCTCATACAAACAGTGATATTCAAGCCAAAACAAGCACATTACCATCTCAAATGGCACTTACATCCTTTGGAAAAAAAGACAGCAAACACTTTGTTTCAGGTGTTTCCCATCGTGTCCACTATTATCCAAACTGTCTACCACCTGTTTGATTTGCATTGGTTTGATCTCGGTTTGATCTGTTTCTACAGTGTTTATGTGAGGACTGGAGACATGTGACACCGACACCTGTTAATGTGGACAACAATAGCTCTGACCACCACCGGAGGTGGTAAGGGTGGTGTACAGCAACTGGGCTTTATGCACTTTTCTCTCTCTTTTGACGCATCTAATGCTCATGTTGATTGCAGTGCTGCTATGATTTCATGACAGATGTGTAACCTGATGGTAAAAGACCAGGACAGATTCAGCCTTGAGAACATAAACTGTCTCAGATTGTGTGAAACATCATTAGCAATGCTGCTAATAGCCATGGAGCTAAACATGGATGACAGCAGGGTTTGATGCACATTACAGATACATTTGCTAGCATAGTGGCTGGTGCATAGAGCCTAATAACAGCTGGAGAGAGCCAGCTGGGGAATGCTAATTAGCCACATAGGCTAACAATCAGATCTAATGGGTGCTGAGTAAATACCAGCGGTTGGCTAATAGCCATTAATGTCATACAAGAGAGCCTGATCACTGTAGCGCCAAGCTATTACATGTGTGTTTGTGTGCGTGTGTGTTGATGTGGTTTTGTCCTCATGAGGACCAAACATCCTCTCAAGCACGATGAGAGGAAATATTATGAGGCCATTTTGTCTATCAGCATTCTATAAGGGGCTAGTTTAAGGTAAGAAAATGAAAGTAGCCAGTGAAAAGTGTGTAAAGTATGAGTAGTTGTGTGTTAGTTGTGTATAAGTATGAAGTTTAGCTAGAAAGTAAAGGATTTATGTAAATTGTTAACATGCACGCATGCATGGATTTGTTCAAAGGTTGATGGTTACTGTTGGTCTATCTTGATGCAACACTCACATGTGCCTGTGTGTGAGTTACTGCTTGCTGTAATCATCCCTGCTTTCCATACTCACTGCAGGAAATGGGGACAATAAGTGCAGTCCTGTGCAAAAATGCATTTCAAAGTTTAGCTGAGTCTAATGTGATGCTTCAGCGGTCTGAATTAGACAAATCAAATGCCAAGACTGAACTACCAGGAAGTACCACTGCAGTGGCTGCAGCTTGCCAAGAGTAAAGAAGGGAAGGGAGAATTTCATACAAAAAGCAACCTTTTACTTTGGACAATACCGACTTGATTGGCTGATTCTGAAGTCTTGTTAGCTTGACGGCAGCTGTAACTGGTCTTGAGCTGCTCAGTGTACAACAGGATTACTACACAGTGGCATCAGTGCTGGGTGATCAGCTCCAACAGGCTTGAAGCTTTCAAGCAGTGAAACACTGTTGAACTCTACTTTGGGAGATGCTCTTATTTTGTTTGTTGCACGCCATGTGTTTGATTGTTTGTTTTAATGTCAAGCGTTAAATCAGAAGACACACTAAAAAAAAAAAAAAAAAACATTTTATTAATGCTACCTGTTTTATTTCCAACATGATCAGTTTTATTATTATCGTCATTATTCTTATCTTTATTGCTCGGTATTTTATACCTTTAATTTTGTCGCATTTTAAGTGTCTGATTTCATTCAAGCTATAATAACAAGCTGCTGGCTCAAGCTACATATTTACGACACAAGTAGAACAGAATGTCCAACTTTTCCTTTAAATTACTCTCTAAGAGTCAAAAAGGATCCTTTCAGTGCCGTTGTGGTTAGCATCATTCAAGCACAGAATGCTATGCATGCTCATTTCTACCTGTGACACTGCATTCATTACCAAACCCTGAACACGCTCCCTCTTTGGATGATTTCACATAACACAGGAAAACACACACTGTATGAATGATGTGTGGAGCTGAATGAAAGTGAGTGAAATGAGCACTGACTGCACAGTTAGACAAACAAACATTGCTGAGCCAACTAAATGTAGTGGAAGAGAAAAATTACATCAATTTTCTGCAAGGGAAAAAAAGCAATTTTCTGCGAGTAAACTAAGTATCTGTGATCATTTTGTGGTGTAATTAAGTAGTGAGTGTGGTCTACATAAAAGTTAAATCAATACACACAATTTGCAATAAACAAAGGTGAGCACTCCAAAAGAAGATGAGTTCTTTCCTGTCCACACACCCAGAAATCACCCACTGGCCCTGTTTTGCTTGCTTTACCACATCTGGCTGTCTCTACATGCTGATGAATTCATCATTTTCTGCTTCCCTGGTGAAAAAGAGCTTAATCCAGACACACTTTTTTTTTGTTATTAATATAAATATAACATCCCCTCTTAATACTACAGGTGTCTGGTGTAGAATACCCCACCTCTATGCATTAATATCCAAATGCTTTGAGCTACTGGAGCAATAAATACTGACCCATGACTGGGAAACTGGGCTGGAATTAGAGGAATATTATTCACAGAATGATTTTGACCAGACATTTAAACATCCGGTGGAGGCTCCGCACTGTTAACACACAGTGCCTATGAAAACAGTCCAGTTGAAATAAGGACATGTGAAAAGCCCAACTGGCCGCGTGCTAACCTCCTGCTGTCCAGGAAATGAGGTAAGGCAGCAAAGCAACATGAAAACATCCAAGCCACTGGTTTCCTCTTGTAACTGAGCAATTGTCTTTTGAATTGCACTTTTAAAAAGTGAGGGCTGTTTAAGTGACTCACACGGGTCTTAATTGGAGTGCCGGCAGCAGCTAGGCTAACCCCATTAAGTTGTTTCAGATTAGCATCAGTAAGACGGCTTGATTGCAGCTAATTCACTGGGATCACACAACACAAGGCACTAATGGAGCTCCTAATGAGTGATCTATCCGCAAATGAGAGCTGAAGGCCACTTTGTTAACTTTTAAAGGGCTGTTGCCTTTGAGGGGAATAAAAAAAAACTGGAGAGGGTGGGGTTTGACGGAGTGGTAGGATGTTATGATGAGGATGTTTCATAAAGATCAATTTTTACCAATCATTTAAAGGTCATGCTGGTGTTCACTAAAGCTTTGGGCCATGACCTTCACGATGACTTATCATTTGCAGCATTTCTGCCTCATTACGGCAATTTATTTTTGTAAAAAATATATTTATATATTTTGTCTGTTTTGGTAGAATCCATGTACGTATTCAATAGCTGTGTACATCTAATTATCTACATAATTACATTCATCAATGCTTCTCCCACGGCACACGCTCTTGATGTACTACCTAACGGGAAAAGATCTCTCCTTATTGGCAGAGGCGCAGTGGAGCAGATCGATCAACAGGGGCCCCGGTCCATCGCCTTGTCGACCTGTCACACAGGGACCCCCAGGAGGCAAAGTGGACTCCTGTTAATATGCGGTGACCAAGTAAACGCACTAGGCCCCACACAGATACAATATGCACACTGTCACGCATGTACCCATTCATCCACTGGTGGTTCTCGGTGTAGGAGGAACTTAAAAACCACCAAAGCATCAAAAATCCATCAGCGCTGACAAAAGTATAATTAAGGGACTGTTCGTAAAGTGACAAGTAAAGAAGACAGAGGAGACAGCGTATTGACCATTAGACAGACAAAAGATAAACACACATCCATGCCCACGCATACGCAAACACACGCACACACATTCTCCTCCTGTCAGAGTTAAGTATCTCCTGACACTTTGGCAGCGGTAATCAATTCCCATTTGCATTAGAGTCAGGGTTCTCATTAAACTCCTGGTCCACTTTTTCTCCTCTGGGACTTTATATCTCCCCATCACACACTCCATATCTCCTGCTTTTGCTCCTTTCCTCTGGTTAGAAGGGAGAGGAATGAGCGGTTTAATCCCTGCGTCCTTCGGTTCCGAGGCGAACGGAGGGAGGAGGCCATTGATCTGCACACACACATATGCACACTCAATGTTCCATATAGCAATAGCTATTTGGGGAAATAAATGGTGTGTGTGTGTGTGGTATATGCAGCGTGGAAGCAGCTTTATTTCCTCTCACACCCAGCTACAACGATCCAAAACTCCTCCATTTGTGCACATCTACTTAGCGCCTCACCATTAGTCCATTAAATTATCAGCATGTACTCCATGTTTGATCAATAACTCTTTCAAATGACAAACCAAAAGGCTCGTGGATTACAACTGTTTGATGGAAGTCCCTGCTCGCCAGCGTTTACATGTAGCTCTACACCACTACAATCAGTCTTCTGTCTTTTCTACACGAGTAGTAAATGTGTGTGGGCAGCTACCTCAGCGCAGTGATGTGGAGGCAGCAGGTATAAAGCCGTGGGGGCCCGAGGCGTACTGTGCACTTCCACTGCGGGGATGAAACGTGCTTAGAGACTAAAACTCTCTGTTCCATTAGCTCGACAAGCATTCGTTTCCACAGGGCGACGCCAGATTCTGAAAAAAAAATCCACCTCGCACAAGGTGAATCCTAATTAACAGGGGATTCAAATAAAGCTTTGGGATTTACCGTCAGGCTTGTCGGAAACTCTGAAACCACGCTGGCTAATGAGCTGAAAGTAGTGCGCAGCATGTGACAGGAAGAGGGGAGGATGGTCTGCACAGAAGCTAATTTTTCTTTCAGCTCTGTTGTTGTGTTGTTGTTTTGAATTTTTTAAAATCAGTTAAAAACCACACGAGACCTTTGTTCAGCTGTTTGGAAAACTAAGCTTGGAAGAAAGCAAAAAGCCTCCCTGCACCATGTTCCACAGGTAATATGGCTCAGAGAAAGCTGCCACTTCTTATTACTAAATATGTGCAGCTTATTGAGCTAGTGAGAAGATCCCAAGCCCAGAAACTCCCCGTCCTGCATCTGCGCTCCTCACACAGGAACAATAACAGGATTCCTGCACATGCTAGAGGCCTGCCCACGACAGCCTAGATTATTGTGCTGGCTGATCTATGTGTCGCGCTCTCTAGCAATGCCTCCTTTGCTGCAGCAGTGTAGTCAAACCAAATGTTTACTGACTGCAGGTGTTTGGATTGATTACAGTTGGCCCTCTGTGACGAATAAATGCAGTAAATGTAGATGCAGAGGCTGACAAATACAATAACCAACTATCACAGACTACATGAATTTTGCCCTTCCTGGCGTCAGTTTTCCTAATTTGCAATCGAATGCTCATCAGTTCACAAACTTACTGTTCGTATGTTTTTGTTTTTTGAAAGAACCAAAAAAACCTGCAGCAGGTGAGAACTGAAATGTCATCAATAAAGTGAGTGACTGACAGCGTGGAGGAACTTGTGGTTCTTCCACACTCACAGTTAGTCGATCCAGCATGTCTTTCTGCTGTGAATGAACTGGTGGGGTGTTGTCATAGTTACCTGCTGAAATCTATTATTTCTTGCATCGTCATCAGATGAAATACATCATTTAATTAAAACCTGACACATGAAATTGTAAAAGTGTAATTCTCTTATTTGTGGCCAGGACACATTATAATGATTTTTGACAGAATATGAGGATTTCATGGAGATTAAATAAAAGAAAGCCACATTATGGAATAGAGGCAGGTGGATTTTAGTTTTTTTTTTTTTTTTTTCCCCAGAGTGGAAGTTTGTTGTCACAGCAGCCGATAAATTCAGTCTTTGAGACGTTTAGGATCCTTACAGTGCAGCTTTTGTTTGATTACATTTCTCCCTGGGACATATTTCTTAGCAAAAGCTGTGTAAATGTTCTTAAGAAGGCCCAGGAAATGGCCTTGAAAACATATTTTGTCAATCAGTGTTTTATTATGAGTAATGGGGTACTGCATGAACACAACATCATCTGCCAAGTTAGCGCAGTTTTGTTTATTTCACAAGAGATTTCTGTATTTGTGGTTTGTTCTGAAGTGGGCAGGAGTCAGATGGTAAAAGATGATGTCGTGTATTTATTTGCACCAATCAGAATTTAGCTCTGAATGAATGATAATGTTTGCTATAAAACCATATCAGCGAACAAGCTGATACATATGTGTATCACAGCTTGTTTCCACTGCCGCCAAGAGGCCAAAAAAGTCAGTTATTGCAGCCTTAAAGTCTTCATAATTAGTAACTAAAGATGTTTCTTTTCAAACTTTAGTAATGATCCTGTATTACCTCCATGCTGTGTGTGCAAACATCAATTGGCCGAAGGAGGAGCATATAATCTATATTTGGGAGTGTACATACTCCTAAATCCAGGCTACTGGACTGCCTGCATGCATGCACGCACACACACACACACACACACACACACACACACACACACACAGCTATTTAAGCCTGATGGAACCCTGGTACTAAGCCGTGATATACCTTGATGGAATTATGGCACACAATAATCAATATCTAATTTACCGTCGAGTAGTGGACAGAGGGACACCATTCCTTTGGGAAATACTGGAATGTAGAGAAGCTTGCAATGCAAACAGTCTCCAAGTTTGAGAAATTTACACAGGTGCACACACTAACACAAAAAAAGGCATATTAAGGAGGACATAATTTCCCAAAGAAGCAGACACAAAAGCAATAATACTGCGAACAAACACAATTTTCGCACTCTCACAGGTCACGAGTTCTCGCCTCCACAGACGGACGAGGAAGTCTGAAGTCCCTCCGCCCCTTTGTCTGACTGTCACTTTCTATCTTTGTCTCCATTCATCCCTTTCCCTCCTTTTCAACGCCTGTCTCTTTCTGTCCATCCCTCTCTGCATCATCCCTCTCTGCACAAGTTCTCCCGGCTATCGCAGGAGAGGTCGCTGCTTATTTCCATGCACACTTCATTCCCTCGCTCCAACTTGGACCGCTTCCCCCATCTATAACTCCTAAACCATCGATCATCCAATGAAATCCGCCACGATCAGTCAACCCTCCTAAATGAGGTGAATCATTTGAAATACAGGACGACTAAGACCCACGAGGTTTCTCTGTTATTCATCGCTGCAGTGAGATATCTGTGGATGGATGGTTATGAGGCCCGGTCAGAAGTTGCATTGGGGTTTTTTTTGCGCAGTTGTGGAAAATCTGTGCTCACATGTTAAAAGACAGGACAATCAGACAATATGATTATCAGTGCGGACGTAATCAGAAACAGCTCCCTGTTTTCCTTAGAGCTGCAGTCAGATTACAACATGACTGGCAGCGAGAAAGAGCCAAACACATCCACAAAGGCACATGCACAGATCGATGCACTTTATCTCAACTTCAGCTGCCCTGTGGGATGCTAGGATCCATCATATAGTATACAACTGCTGTGTGTGTGTGTGCGTGTGTGCGTGTGTGTGTGTGTGTGTGTGTGTGTGACAGCGTTTAATCATCCCCGAAGTACCCAGCGCTGAAAGCATCTCCAGACACCAGCTTGGTTCAAATTGCACGTCTGAACGGGAAGTCAGATATTTTCTCCTGGCTGCAGGAGAAGATACATTCTCAGTAAAGTAAAAGAGCAGCAGCACAACTGCAGTGAGAGGGAAAAGTGGGAGTTGTGACTTTAGCATTTACCCCCTGGCCTGCCAAAAGTACTGCCGCTACACAAGTTCAGAGCGTTCATTTCATAGCATTCGTGGCTATCAATTTTGTTGATGTGAATCCTAAACCTCAGGAGTGAGCTTTAACTGCTTGTTTTTTACTCCCTTTAGGCTTTTGGCATTGTCTTGCGCTCCTTCTTATCTAGCAATGCCATATTTAGTTATTTTCAAGACAAGTTCAGCTCCTCACGCATTTTTCTTGTTCATCCAAAGGTTTGAATAGTCAGCAAATACCCACATCTGAATGGATAATGGTCAGTCAGTGTCCCAGGATACAAGAAGCATACTGAGGGACATTCTGTCACAGTATGTGACAGAATGTCCCTCAAATCAAGAAGAAATGTCAGCCACACTTCTGCTCTGTGAGGCTGTACTTTGGTGCACTTTGAGCTAAATGCTAACACCAGAGTGCCAACTTGTCGACAATGGCAATGCTAACATGTTCAGCTTAATTTTAACTATGTAAACGATCAGAGGCTGATGGGAATGTCAGTTTTATTTGGCCATAAACCAAAATATATAAGGCACATTTTTCATTTAAAATCCACAGAATGCACCATTTTGCCTCTGCTGGCCATTTTTCTGCAAGTGTGGGGCTAATGAAGGAAGTCACAATATGAAATATTTTAGAATGCAGACCTCCATTGACCCTCACACGCTGCACTTCAGCTTCAAAAGAATCTAAGTGCATGAGAGGACTTTGAAAAACTCAGAGGAAAGCACTGAGAAAAATCTAGTGTGCATAATGCTGACTTTCAATACAATCACACCCCAGGATGAAGGCTGGGTGATGCTTTTCGACAGAGAACGGCAGAAATGACTCCACAACAATGCTCAGGAAGCACAATGTGAGTGTGTGTGTGATGTTTCAGAGCCAAGCGGCTCTTTCTGTGGCTTTTAGAGGGCAGCTATGAGGGGAGAGAAGGAATACCTCTCTTTCTTTCACCACATTTTTGTTATCCCACTCTTTCTTACACTCTGGTTCTCGCACAAAGAAATCTGCAAGCTCTGCATTTCTTCTTCCAAAAAGGTAAAAATGTTCATTACATGCACAAGCAGAAAGTGTGTATCAGCAAAGAGGCATTTGCAAAAACACATACAGTAGACTTTAGCAAACACACACACACACACACACACACACACACACACACACACACACACACACTGCCCAACTGCATCTGGTTTGCGTTACCACGTCGACGGTGGAGAAGTGCATTGGCGCCCTGCTCCCATTGGTCCGTTGCTGCCGGCACTGGTTTTAATTGGTCGTCTTAGTGCCAGACCCTTAAGCTTATGCGCACAAATACACACTCACCAACACAAGCGCACAGACGCGTGCACACGAACACACACACACACACACACACACACACACACACACACACACACACACACACACACACACACACACAGACACACCCCTAGCTGGGGGCTGTGAGGGGGAACGTACTACAAAAAAGGGGGAATAGTGGCCAAAGTTTCAAAGTTGAGCTAATTGGAAGCCATTTTCTCCTCCTTCGCCACTCACAGAGACACAAGCCTTCAACTAAATATTCCGCACAATTAGCAGATCTATTAATACCCCAAGGTGTGTGTGTGTGTGTGTGTGTGTGTGTGTGTGTGTGTATTTGTATGCGTGCACATGTGTATTACTCACATTACTTACATGGGGATAAAATAAGTCCCCGTAATGCAAATCATTACATTTCGGGGTGAAGACTTTGGTTAAGGCTAGGATAACGTTGGGTTTAGGTTAAGGTTAGGCAACTAGTGGTTAAGGTTATAGTTGGGGTAAGTCTCCAGAAAAAGAGTTTAAGCCTTTGTTAAGTCCCGAAAAGTGATGAAGTGATGGAAACACAACTGTGTGTATATGTGTATGTGTATGTGTGTGTGTGTGTGTGTGTGTGTGTGTGTGCGTGCGTGTGTGCGTGCGTGTGTCTGTGTGTGAGAGAGAGATAGAGCGAGAGAGAGAGTTTGGTAACGAGAGCGAAACAATGGGCGAGTAATGTTTCCGGCAATGAAAGAACAAAGTTAAAGCATGTCACATGGTAGCCCCCTATTAGATTCACCTACATACACACATGCGCACACACACACACACATACACACACTCATTCGGGGTCTCCCTGAGTCAAAGCCAGACAGTTTTTTTTTCCTCTGGTCTGAGAGATGCGGTGAAGGAATACACACAGCTGGAGACCACATGGCGACTGGCTCAAGGCTGAACCAGGATCACAAGCACAGAAATTGGAGCGAAACATTTAATTTCACAAACATTCTTTTAATGCATTTAGTTTCGGCTCCATTCTGCTCGTAAGACCATTTGTAAACTTACTTCTGCATCACTACATCGCTTCTTCATCTCCACACATCTCCGATGCCTGTTTTCGCTCTGCCAGGCTTGTTAGCATGCACAACTGTGATTCATCACCGAGCGAATCAAGCACAAAAAATCCATCAGAACTGCCCGCTGTGTGCTGAATCATGACAGGGATAATCTGTCCACTCTGAGTGAAACTTTCCCTCTGTGGAATAAAGCTGAGGAGCATCATATGCGCCCGCAGCACTCGTCTGTGGGGCTCTATTTCTTTGGGAACAGTCCACACAAGGATCAATCAATATTTGGAATCTGGTCTGCGGCCAAGTAGGGCTCACTTCCCCCACTGCATCGCTCAGAAAGGGATATAGAGAGCTGAGCCTGTGAGGCTCCCTCTGCCTCTCTTCCTTGTGTGTGCTTGCGTGTGCACTGTAACTGTACAAACCAGAGAAACCAGAGAAAGTCACAACAGGGATGATGAATCGAAGAAAATACGAGACGCTGCCATGTGCGATGGTGTCGTGGCGGTGTGGTGCTACGATTCTTGGCCGGCACAGAAGGAGGGTGAATCCAGCCGCGTCCTTCCCCACATCCTTCCTCATTCTGTCCGGTCGCCTGATATGACGACTCGATCACATCGTACCACCAGCCACAAGATTAAAGGAAAATTCCACCAAAAATCCTACATTTTGTGTGTTGAATGCTACGAGCCTGTTGGCTTGAAAGCTGCCTCTGAAAAGTTTCCTCCTGAATGGAAAATGGAAGCTGTAGTTTGCATTTACCCTTTCACATCCTTACTAGGAGGACTTCAAATATACAGTGCTTCTCATGGCCACAACAGGTGGCACATGGCGTAGCTAAATACATTACTTCCACTTTGCATTAGTGCCTCCTTATAACTCATAGCTACACCACAGGTAGCCTAATAAGCCATTTATTGGCCAGGAGAGTGCTGGTTAGGCTATAATGAACATGTGTATCAATGTGTATTATGTTGCAGGAGAAGACTGAGGAGCTTCAATTGATGTTTTGATATGTTCTGACACTTTTGCAGTGGCTTTGAGTTGCCATTGGAAACCAAAGGCACACTCACCGAAAGCAATTCTAAAAGAGGTGGAAGTCAAGATCCTTCCAAATAAATCATTGTATCAGTGGATTTACTCATGGAGGGGTAAATTTCCCAAAGATTTGTAATAGGCAAATTTGAACCTGTTACACCAAGTTAAGCGTGCAATTTCAAATCATTTTCATCATTGATTAATCCACCAGGTGTGTTCTTCAGATGTCTTCTTTTGGCCGACTGACAGGCACAAAAACAAATGTTATGGTCACTAAAATAGAAGCCAAACAACTTCTACCATCAAGAAGCAGGAACAAGTGATTCTTTTATCCTAGTGGTTTTAAAAAAATGTCAGAAAAAATGATTTGATCATCAAATCGTTGAAAATTCTTTTTCCTGCTTGTTTGATGGATTGATCAATCTACTGATCGTTTCAGCTTTGGACCAAATGCAAACTGTCTTGACCTTTGTCGTGACACAGAGTGAGCCAGAGTGATGTCACACCAGCTATGTTGCACCATCCAGTTTTATATAATCATGCTGTGCCAGCATATAAACGATCCATAACAGAGATGCTGCACGGTCTGTATTCAGTTGTGAGAAAGGAAAGGAGGGTACAAATACATCATTTTGAATGGAGGTGTAAAGAGTGACGAGATCACAAAGCTTCCAGCTGTTTTATGACGACGTGCAAATGATTTCGTACTGCCACTTTGTGGTTGAATCCAAGCTGACTGCGGCTTCTATTCTCAACGAAGGAACAAACTACACATTTCCTTTCAAGCCTGCAAGTAAAACACAGATGGGTATTTAAAACACAGGAACTCCTTTTAGTACAATATTCCTTTAAAAGATCACACAGAGCTGATTACTATTATCCCTTCAGGATCAGCCGAGCGAATACAACATCCTCATGACAGAAGAGAGGAACATGAAGAGGAAAAGATGGTAGAATGGAGAGGGGAATAATAAAGAAAGCCATAAAGGGGCAGGAGAAGAAAACAAGCCCCAAAAATGATAGAATGAGCACAGAGTGGAGAGAGAGAGAGAGAGAGAGAGAGAGAGAGAGAGAGAGAGGGTGAGACAGAGAGAGAGCTCTTTGAAGTGTCAGGCTGCAGGCTTGGCTACTGGTGGCACTTCTAATGAAGGCTGGGCTGCTGCTGATGTGTGTGTGTGTGTGTGTTTGTGAAGTGTGTGTTTGTGATGTGCACCGGGTAGACTGAAAGGTCTATGCAGTGCTTGACTCTCCATAAAAGTTCAACAGCCACAGGGCTTTGGAGGAAGGCCATGTTACACCACAACACGCTGGCCCCCGAACCTGCCTCATGCCTGCTCCAAACACACACACACACACGCACACACACACACACACACAAACACACACACACACACACACACACACACATCAACATCAACACAAGCCCACAAAGCACGCAATGCTGAGATCATCTATAAAGCCACAAATATGGGCAATCAAACTTTAAGAATAAAACACATTGATACTGACATGCACACACACACACACATTCACAAAGTGGAGCCACAAACTTGGCAAACGCCAACGATCTCGTCATATGGTCAGAACCATAACACTAATGCAAAAAAGATGGAAAGTATGACAATCATACATCCCAACAAGTAGGACAAACAGCAGAGTGCATTAAAAGTAGCACATAAAGTATTAATAGAAGAACAGCTCGACCTAATGCAAACCAAACCGAGGCCAGAGACAAACAGCCACACTGTGTTTGCCTTTGAACAGGAAGTAGGAATGACTCAGACTGCTGCTAACTAGACCATCATTCACTGGATGCTCCAGTGTACTGCTGTCTCTGTCTTCACCCTGTTGCATCTGTGCTGTGTGTGTGTGTGCATGTGTGGGACCACCACATTGCCTTGCCTTTGGCACCGTGCATGGTCCTGCATCTGTCCTGTTTTATCGTGTCTGTAGCTCTAAGATGATGCACAATACAAACACAACAGTTCTTTAGTACTAAAGGAGGGGATCTATATAGATGAGGGAATCTTCTGAAAGAATAGAGCTTATCCGTCCAATAGAGCTCCACAAACTTGAAGACTCCATGCAATTTATCCATGCAATGTACATGTGATGTATATGTAGTTACTGCAAACAATCCCACAATGCAATGTCACATTTCATACACTCCACACCTGTAAGTGATGACTCATATCTAACTTAATAGGAGAAAACTACCTGTTGTGTTTTAGAGGAAGTAGCGAATGAAGTAACGAGGGAGTGATTTTAGACACATCCTCTTGCTGTGGCTAAAAATCTTACAGGACTTCTCCTGTGATTTTCTAAAATCACAAACAAAATAAACATTAAAGGAAGGAAAACAAGAATATTGTGGAAGACAGATGCTTAAATTTCTATTTTAGAAGATAAGTTTTAGAACGAGATTTGCAATCTGAGATTTATTTATTTATTTATTTTTATTTTTTTTGAGCCAGCAGGAAGCAGTCATTATTGGTGCTTCCAAATTGGCATCAGCTTGCGGCCATGACATGTACGCCTGGTTGGACTTGGTGACGCTGTCACTGCATGACACCATCAATCAAACACTTCCCAAATCTTCATGACATTTGTACACACAGCCGCTAAGACAAGGTCTGCTAACACAAACAGATGCAGGAGATAAACACACAGTAAATAACTGCAAGGCAAGGGGGGGCAAGGTAAGGAAAGGAATGGAATGAAAAAAGGAAAGGAAATAAGGAGAGGAAAGGAAATAAGGAAAGAAAAGGAAAAGAGGAAAGGAATGGAAATGAAGAGAGGAAAAGGGGGGGAAGGAAGGAAAAAGACATGCTAAAGATTCGGGATGCTGAAAAAGAGAGGGAGGGAACAGACGGCCATTCCCAGTGGAGCTGTTTGCATGAAGTCTAATGCATCCCAAGGGACTTAAGATAATTTGTAATCAGCCACAAACTACTGCACGCAGCACCTACAGCCTTCCCTTCATTTTTCTTTTACTACCCGCTCCATCATTAACTCCTCCTCCTCCAGCTGGCATTTTGGGTGAGTCGCTCTGACAGGTGACAATAAAATCCTTCGCCTCAGTTTCCATTGTATCCATGAATGGGCCTTTAAATTGTAGCCCTGAGCTCAGTGTAATGTTATAATGACAGACAAATCCATCCACACATAATAGGGAGCTAAATACCATGTTAGCTGCTCCCATTACGAGCTGGCCAAAACGTTGCAGCACGAGTCAGTCGGCGGCCTGCAGTGTTCTCAACCTTTTCGCAGAACCCCTTCTCCACAAGCACAACAGCTCTGCAGTAATGATACAATTTGTTCCTGAAATTCTTGATGACGGGGAAAACAACAATCATAAAAAAAAACATGTGGCTCAATGTTTTAAGGCATTGGCATGTTGGTGCATGCAACGGACAGAAAATCCATTAAAAATCTCAAATAAAAAACCATGAGTCTGTCTTTAGTTACTGAGGCTTGAAATTAAGATCAGTATATGATTCATAAACCACAGTAATGGATGCTTTGCTTAGTACTGTTTGTTCTTTCAATAAAACTATGCATGCAAATATACACAGCACATAAACCACCCACCAATCCTATTACGTACTCACTGTTCTGCCTTGGTCCCCTAAGTAGTTTTAGACGAGTATTCACACGTTGTTAGAGTGGGAGCTTTCAGGTGGGAGTCACCAGCTCGGCCTTCGAGCACCTTATCGGGCTTCAGAGACTGAAAGCTGGGTAGAAACCCTGCAGGCTGTGCTCAGACTGCATTTTATGAATCAATGGCAACCAAACAGTGTGACTTCTGATTATTCTCCAGCACAAAGTTTCCTGAAACAATATCATCCAAAAAATATATACAGTTTGACAAAGTCATCTTAACTCAGGGCATGCGTACTTGCTGTTTCAGGAGGTTTTAATCACATTCCATGGTGCTGATCAGCTGACAGCTGCTCAATTGTCTGTGCATGAAGCATGTCGCGATGAAGCATGTGCGATGAAGAGAGTCAGATGTGATCGCAGTCTCTGCAGAAAGCTAGTCAACTGACTTTTTCAAACTGCTTCTAGGATTCAAGAATGGAGCTTCACCATCAAAGCTGGAAAAAAAAAAACGGTTTTGTTTCTGCAACACAAGGCTTCGTGTTGTCTTAATACCCTGAGGGCGACCAAATCCATAGAAGAGAGAGCAATGATGGACAACATGTGTGACACGCCAAGATGATCGCTGTGCTTGCACGCCATAAAACACGATGAAGGAAATGAAAGAGAAAGAAAACACTGCTCAGAATCAATGTGCCAATAAAGGAAAAGTTTGTCAATCAGGGAAAGACACTGTTTCGCTGAGAAGTAGATGATAAGAATGACACCGCTCGCATGTCTCTCTGTTAATGGAGCCATTCGTCAGTTACATTTTTTGGTGGACTACTCCTTTAATGGCTGCCTTGATTATACATGAAATGCATTTTCCATATATACACTGTATACATTTTTTACCATAAAATTATCTGCAAAAGTAGGGTGTGGGAGTGGATCACACGGCTCTCTTGATTAATACAGTAAAACAGAAGGTACAGTGTAGGACAGTGTAGGGGGGGTGTTTAAAACAGTGGGGATTAATAAGGTGAATGCATAAAGGAGCAGCTAATGTAGGAGGGCGCTGCAGCGTTCTCCACATCGGAGACGGTGTCAAAGCGGCGGGAGGTTCGGGGATAAAACTGCAGCTGGCAGCACTTCCCTGGAAGGTAACGGTATTGACGTTCTGTCTTTGCGATTAAACCTCGCCCTCTTTTTTTTTTTCCACCCACCCTCCTTTCGCTCTTCTCACCCCTTCATCCCATCTACAGTGCACCTCGCTTCCTCCGCTCTCCCCGCTGCTTTTGTCAAACTCTGTTTAAAACTGTCAGCGAGCAGCTTTTTGGGAAGCAGCAATTAGAAGAGAACAGAGGCTTTTCGGGGGGGAGGGCGCACACAGGCGTCTTGAGTGTTTTCCAGCAGGAGCGACCTCAAAAAGTGTCCTCATCACTTTGGATAATGCATTCTTAGAACAGAAATAACTCGCTAGAGCTCCGTGTTCTACCCGGTTTGATTTACATAAAACTCCACAGTTGAAGCGTGACAAGTGGTGCTCGGGTTTATTTCGATTTTTCACAGGATGCTGCCGGAGTTTCAGCACGTACAGTATTTCTACATTCAAATGTCCCCTCATGCAGACAGACGTGTTGATGTATCTGCAGCCAAGCATACTGAATGTGAGTATATTCCTTTTTCCCATACAGAAACACAGGTCTCCTCCCACGCTGTCTCTCTCTGTCATACATAGACATATCTCACAGTGGTGATGTAACATGACCCATAGCTCTGCCCTATATTCCACCACCCAATCCATGATTCATATGGCAGATGGGCTGCGAGCATGACAGTGCATTTGACACACATCGAACCCTGTGACCCCAATCAAATGGGTTTGTGAATTGTCAAATGGTTAACAAAGAGGGGTCAGTGGTGGCCGCACAAGGCCATTTTTGTAGCAACTTGTCTGCCATCACGTTCTGTTTATTTTCTTTCAGCAGAGCAGTGAAAAAAGATAAATTACTGATCTCTCAGGGGAAATTGGGCACAGAAGTGGCAAAGAATTGGAGTTCAGAAAAGAAAGAATAAAGTAATAAGAGCTACTTATGATAGAGAAAAAGAAATGGGATGGAAGATGTGAGATTTCCGGAAAATAAATAACTCGCACTCGTCTGAAAGATGCTTGCAGAGTGAGCGTTGTCAGGTGAATTTGAAAAAAACAAAATCAGGGAATCCATTATTGATTGTAGCAAGTCTTTCTATGGCAGCAGCAATGTCCCCACAGCCCAAAAGGGATTACAGAATGAATATGTTGTGGCACTGTGTGTGATGTCTCAGTACGAAAAGAAACTAATTTATCGAGACAAAAACAGCTTTCTACCAGAACCTAATGATGTTTGCCTTCAACACTTGCACAGTATACTCGGAGAAAGCATCACTCTCCTCCATCAGCCCCGGAGGGGAGCAGCTCTGACATGGTGTGAACATGCTAATGGTCTCACTTCCACAGCCACACCTGGGTGTCACACTCACACATACACTGCGTACACAGACACACACAGAGGAGAGAGCAGGCAGACAGATATCTGACACAAAAACAAGATGCCGACAAAAACAAAAGCAGCGGTGAGTGCGGCAGTTAGCATCATACCGACAACGAGCTTCCACTGAGCTACAATCAGGCCTCTCTTAAACTCAAACTGAGGAAAAATTTGTTTATTTCACTCTTCCACCCACAAACAAAGTCGTTCTACTCAAGATGCCCAAACATCATAACTGTGATGTGCTGCAAGGAGGCGAAATCACATACAACTGCATCAGACAAAACAACCTGCAAACTTGTAAAATAGGGCAAGACTCTAGAATCCTGACAACACAAGCCAAACACAGACCAAGACGGAGCAAGACGGAGCAGTTGTTACCAGTAACCAGAGTAACCGACAGGGCCGTGGATGTCCTATGAGAGCTGGACGCTGTTAGTCTTCTCTTCTCTTTGCTGCTTCCATGTTGCACAGCTCTCTACACTGTCCTGCAAAGCCAAAACACCACCACTGCACATTTGGTCAAAACACCTGTTTTGTCATTTAAAACGGTTATGCAACTGAAATGTGCAATTTTTAAAAAACTAGACAAAAAACTGAATAAAAATCAGCACTAGCTACAACACAAATGGCAGTGACTGCACTCCAGCTGTGGATAGCTAGCTAAAGCTAATTTAACTACTTTCCTCTTGAAACATCAAAATCATTGTTGTTGCTCCAACATGAGACTGTTTTAACACATAAATAAGGCAGCAGATAAATCTCACGACCATGGAAAACAGTAACAACGGATAAACTAGTCCTACCTAGCTTCCATCCTGCTACTACTGCTGCTTAAGGACTAGCTAGGCTAGTCAAAAGACGGTTTAAAGATAACTAGCGTATCTTGGCAAGGTGACAGTAAGAGCTGTCTCATCCTCTGAATGTAGAAGGAATTCACATGATCTGATGTGGTAACGCTGAAGCACATATTTCATTATTTTAAACTGTTTTATTAAATAAGCTCCTTAATTTCGACAGACGAGAAAGCTGAAGAGACAAGATCACATTCTGTGGTTTTGTTTTGTTTTGTTTGTCTATCTTTATGATTAAAAATCATCTGAAAATGAGTATCTGTTGCACAGTTCAGCTCAGGGTCTTCAGACAAACCGCCTCACAGCGCTGTTACCTCGTTGTCACTTCTTACATTCACGTTTCTTCTATATGCCGTCTCTGTGCTGATGAAGGTTTCATGCAAAATGCTTAGGGTCAGCCTCTAAAACCTGCACTCTGTGTCTAATGCAAAATCCTGCACATAAAATGTTCCACGGAGCGATAGTTCAGTCACAATGTATTGCACTTGAGCAAAAGCTAAATTCCTGACCTCAGCCAAGCTATTCGAAGCCTACATAAAAAAAAAAGGTACTCAGTCACAGCGATGCGAGCAGGCAATTCTTCATTTCCACTCTCGCCGATATGAACATGCCAATTTTCACACTGCATTTATTTTCAAAATGGTTCGCTATGTGTGAAGCCACTTGCTGGGAGAGGAGAGGGGAGGTGGGTGAACACCGATGAGTTAAATGGAGACAAGTACTGATTCATTTGTTTTGGTTCACCAAGTGAGGCGAGGCCTTGACACACAAAAGATTAAAGCCCACTCCACAGCGATGAGCTACAGCCAATTAGAGCCATTAAAAATCATATGCATGCTTAAATATGCCGAGTGCTTCTAGATGTGAAGAGCCGAGGAACCTGAGGATGGAGAGGAGAGCGTGTGTGTGTGTGTGTGTGTGTGTGTGTGTGTGCGTGTGTGTGGAAGAACATTTTCCTGCAGTAGGCTGACTCCTGAACACAGTTGAGTGCTTTTTTGCTGAAAACAAAAGAGGAATTAAAAGCAGAAACATTCATCCGCTGGCAGCCCATGGCTTTGCCTGCCACCCCGGCTTTTACTGTATGAACAAACAGCGGCTATTTATTCATCCGATTTCCCCTTCAACCCTGTTGGCTAACAAATGCAAACAAATACAAAACGCTACTGCCGCCTTTTATTGCCGCCACCCACCCCGACAAAACCCCTGATACGTGGTGTTTTGAAGCCGGAACAATTATGAGAGACGCCTTGAATGCAGCAGTCTACCACTGGGAATAATATGGATCTTACACAATCGTTTACTCTAGCATGGTGAGTCTTAAAATCCTATATTTTCTCAAAGCAAATGAAAAATATGCCCAGGGGTGGAGATAATTCCACTTGTTTCAAGGATTTTCATGAGTCAAGGGTTGTTTTCTTCATAGCACTTGAGGAGCTGTAGTGCATAATTTTAACATATTTCAGTTTTAGGAATGCAGCAGAGTCTGAACAGTATCCATCGAACGCAGTGGAAGTCTGGGTTGGTATAATGCTGAGATCAGACGGAGGGCAAGGAGGCAGGGTGGAGCAAAAGAGGCAGAAGGATTTGAAAGCAAGGGTAAAGGTGGAGGGAGGCAAGGTGAAGAGTAAAGGAGGAAGTCAACCATAGAAACCGAGAAAACAGTGACAAGCAGGTAGAAATGGAGGCACACAGGTGGTAAGTGAGAAAGGTGCTGCTGGGGCTGATTCATGAGGAGTTCTTTCGATGAAGTGGGAAAAGGAGGTCGTTTTCTGGTGTAGAGCAGGTAGGGAAGGACTGCCTGTACAGCTCCCTCTGTGGTCCGATGCACTGACGCTGCCCTGCAACATAAACACTTCCCCTTAATGAACACCGAGCTGCCTAACAACAAAGGAACCGCTTCATTAAAGTGCAAGGCATGAAAACATTGCTGCATTTAATGGTGTTTCTCTACAAAACTAACAAACCTCCTCACGCTCTAAGTTCAACCAGGAGGTCTGACTGCAAACTGTAAAACTGTAAGGTATGTTTACAATGAAGAGTTTAGGTCATAATTATTTTTCTCTTAACCTGTCTCAATAACCTGTGGGATTTTTTTCGACCTGTATGACCCTCATGTTTCCTGCCCCTCATGACGTCCCTGCATTCCCAGATTTTAGTAACGAACTTGGTGAAAGTAACGCTGTCATTGCTGTTACAAATGTTAAATAAGAGCCATTATCATTTAAGTGACACAAACAACAAGAGTGACTTTTTGATTGACTGACAGATTGATTGATTATTTGAGGTGCCTTGCACCAGTCCTATGGTTCCCTGCTTACAAGACACGAGATGGCAACGGCAATCAAGACGAGCACATGACAAATCACTTACTCTTACTCGCCATTCATTTTCTATAAAGACTGCCGAAACAGCTCCTCAAGAAAAAGCCAGTTCCATTTCTCTGACTGCACTTTAACAGATAATTCCTCAGGTCATTGTACATGAGGCAATAAAACACAAAATGCAATTCATCCTCACACGCTGCTCCTCAGGAATGCCTTTCTATCCCCCTACCTCAACTGCCAAAGATACAGATGCTTAATTGGACACACAAGGACCTCTGCTATCTGCTGCTATAGAATCCAAATCCTTTTTATCCTTCAGTGGCACCCATATGTTATTCACTATACAATAGATTCCTGTCCAACAGGCCTTTTCCTTTTCTTATAAAATGTGTCAGTCCTCATGTTTTCCTCGCTCCTCAGCTTTTTATTATCCGAGGGCAGCACTATAGTCCAAATCTCTATTCCCTCGGCAACAAACAGTTGTGAAAGAAAGCAAGTAATGTAGGGAAGAGGCCAAAATATTACCGGCTTTATGAATAATGCATGAAGCCACGGCTGGGCTTGGCTGCGTGTTCAATAATAGACCTGGGGGTTCAGCTCAGACGTCAGAGGCTCTGCATCCATCAGAAGGAAAACAGACATAGGTTACATAAAGAGACTATAAATACGTGGCTTTGGAACGACTTTGTTAATGAGCGATTTGTTTCGGGTTATTGCGGCTTTTCAGACACCCCGACGCTTTAGCATGATTCACTGGTTTCTTGGTGGCATTCACTGTAAAGAAAATTCCTCTCATCTACCCAAACACAAAGTGTTTGAAGTGTGTTGCGAAGTCTAGCGAAGATTGCATTGACTTTGGTGCAGGAGTGGAGGTCTGATATTTGACAGGAAATGTGGAAAAAGCGCATCCATCAGCTGTGGGAACATCGTTGAGGGAGACATTATTAAATGAGCCCTGGCGATAATTCAGCCCCGCTGTGGTTAATCAGGTGTCGAGTAAACAAAAACTTTTCTTTTAAATATGAGAGGCGGAGATGAATAATTCATAGAATGAGGTGTTTGCATGTGCATTGTTGACCTAGTTACCTCCCACTGTTGTTTTCAAAGAGGCGGAACTACTCCGCCGACATCTGAACTTTCTCCTCAGAGGTTGGCGACGTGGTTAGATGTTGCACATCAGTGGTCCCAACTTTTTTTTTCCCCCGAGATTTGCCCCCTTAGTCCTGTCAGACGCCCTCGACCCCTTCCTCAATACCTCTCATCATACCCAAATGTTTCCATTTAAACTGATTTTAAATATTTGACACTATTAACTATCTAAAAGTAGACATTGATTTTGCTATTTATCTATTTCAACCATTTATCCAATAGCTGGTTCGCCATTTGTCCATTACTTTAACTATTTAGACTTCATTGCTCATACAGCACAACAAGGAGGAGTATTTATCTAGAACAATGAGGTCATTATGTCAGAAAATAATGCACTTTCTGGCCAATCACCATCAAGTATTTTGTGTACACTGATTCTTTATGTTTTATCGCATCAACAAACAGTGACTTGAGCTGTTACAGTCACAGTATTATTGGAATTCTTTACAGTAATAGTGTATATGTGGGTATATAATTCGTTCCTTGCTTTCTCTAATAGAATGAGACTGGAATGCATATATGCAAGACTCTGGGAAAGTAATTATTTATTGCCTGGAGTGAAGTTATTATCAATTAATTATTAATGTACTTTACAGTGGTTGTAGAGGCAGTTTTCTACAAGTTGGGAGAAGCTATCACACTGCACAGCTGAGACTGTGTGTGTGTGTGTGTGTGTGTGTGTGTGTGTGTGTGTGTGTGTGTGTGTGTGTGTGTGCCATTTGCTCCTCTTTCTCACGACAGCTGCTGTACAAGTTCGGGATTTTGTTTTGTGTGAAAAGTGTTTGTGGCTTGGCATTACGTACTGTGAGCGCCGTGTTTTTACCGTTGCCTTAAAGCCACCGCTCTCAAACAGCCTGGGTGGGCGCCGTGTCTTTGCATACATGCACAGTTACAGCCGTTGTGTCCTTCCACCCCTGGCTTCTCTTTTCATAAGGACGGTGACGACTCCGTGACTCATAAAAAGGTTGCCCGCTTTGTGCCTTTGTCTTGCAGCGCCGTCACTCGAGCGTCGTGTGTCAGAGGACGTTCTGAAACTATGACTGGTGGACATGCTCTCTCACGGTTTGGTTTGGCCTGAAGCTGTTTGTCTCCATTCTCTACACAACAACAAGAGTAAAGCCGAACCCTTTTTCTGGTGATTCACATTGCTCAGTCCAGCATCCCTCGGGACTCGTCTGTGTCGGACAATTCCCACCTCAAGACCTGTGTTCAATGATAACTTTCAGTATTGGTGTAAAAAGCAGCTTGCACTTCATGTAGCACTTTATATGTCTTTAAGTGTTGTAAGCGCCTGGTGATAAGGTGCCATTTAACCTTTTAAACAAGATCTCTGTTTCTGTGCACAACAGTAACACACTGTGCATACAAAAGAGAATAAAGCTGTATATTCCTGCTCATGACTCTTCATGTTTGTTCGGCCTTTTTGAAATGATAAATGAGTAACCACATGGCATAGTCAACTCGAAACCACTTTCCAAGCGATGCTGAGTGCATATTTGAGTGCAGCTACTGTATGTTCTTGAACGTCATGCTCAATCCCTTCCTGGCGGCTGCACTGTACATCTTTCCCCCTCATTTCACCAACTCATCTTCTTTTCTCCACAACACACCCTCTTATGCCTGACTTCCATTAGCGAAAACCAAATTCAGAAACTCAACTCGGCCTTATCGCAACCAGTGTTTGTTACCCTTCATAACATTTAATATGCTACTTAACAACAGTTCTACAACATGAGCACTTGAAAGCAGTGTCTGTACTCCTTTTGGGTGACCACAACGAGCTCATTGCTACTCACAAAGACTATTCTGCCAGGTTGCATCACTCCATCCCAGTGAAATCTTGAAAGCATGTAGATCCTGGTCCCATGGTAGTAATGTATAGTTGTCAGCACGGGCCTATTAAAGTAATGAGTGCATGACCAGCACAGGATGTATAATCGAGGCAACTCAATAAGGGCACACTGACCATGAATTGCCAATTAACTGCAAGAGCAGCCATCAGGAATAAGCCATAGTGGGGTCAGAAAGCCAAAGGCCAGGGATCAGTGATTATGGTGATCTTACAGGCAAACACATTTCTCTGGAGGGGCTGATTTGTGTAGCGTGCATAGATGCAGCTCTGCATCTATGCGTGTGTGTGTGTGCGTGCGTGATTGTGCGCGCATATTTCATATTTGTCTGCGTGCATCTGCATGTGTGTGGCTGAATGTCTGTGTCTGCGCTCCAGCTCGGAAAAAAAATAAATAAAAAAATGTAACCCAAATCAGAACCATATGCACTGTCTTCACAACATGCAATAAAGTCCCGGGTTCTAACCAATCGCAGGTCTCCAAAGTCATATATTACCCAATTTTGTGTCTTGTCTTTGCACAGTGGCTTACATAGAGCGGAGAGACGCAGCCACAGCTACTGACAACATGTTAATCAACTGGGACTGCACCACAATGCCACCATGAAGAGAGGAGGCTCTAAAATGGCTGCCACCAGACCGGGAGATTACTGCTCCGAGCCGTTCTTTATTCGTGCCCAAAAGTGACATTTGCTTGGTGAGCGAGACACTACAGTTCTAGTGGAGGGACTTTTCTCTGAGAGTCTTCCAAGTCGGCGTGCTTTGAGAGCTTCTGTCAACACGCAGATAGTAAAATTGTCTTGTGAACGTTGAGTGAAGCCATGCTTGCCTACATGTGAGCTCCCTGCCTCTCTGGCCTTTTCCTCTCCGCCGCCCACCACACGCAGACACACGCCGCTGATGTGATGCCGCACTCGAGGCCAGTGTGTACACGCTGTCCGAGCCCCTGAGAGCAGCAACAGATAGCATTAGCAGAGAGCGAAACAAAGCGCAGGCGAGCCAGGGAAGTCAAACGGCGAGAGGGAGGGATAAAAGTTGACGTGGAAGGAGTGAGAAAGAGGGACAGTGGAGCGTAGCAGAGGAGAGCAGTACAAATCTCTCCCCCGGGACTTTCCCACTGTTTGGGACTCGGTGGCGCATTCCCTCCATCTGTCTACCGCAATACCTATCATCTTTCCCTTCATTCCTCCATACGGCCTCCGCTTGCCTGTTTGGACGTACGGAGCAGCAGAAGTGATTAAGCACTTGACAGTGAAGCGAGCCGGACTCACGTGGCTCGGCGTGTGGTTGCGGCTGCAGCGAGGCCGGCACAGGTGAGATTGAGGACAGAGGACAGGACTGGGACACACAGCGAATGTGGGGTGATGAGGTAGAAGGTTACGTCCAAGTCCTGACTCGTCAGGGCTGTGACACGAGAAACGCTTTCAGCGATGGCCAAAACAAAGCAACCTGAGAAGCGAAGCATTTTTTGGATCATCGAAATAGGAGCAACTTGATTCTAAGTGAATCTAGTAGAATTAACATTTTGAAAGCCTATGATGACGACAGTGGGACGCTGATGTGAGACGTGAAAAAGCAAATAGGCGGGCTGGGGTCTGAATTATTTTGTCACACACTTTTAATTTCCATTGGAAAAGATACTGAATTTCTTCAGCTTTGGATTTTCCTCGTCTCTCTGTGTTCTACCTCTTTATAGACCCTAAATACCCAGGGATCACCCTCACAGCTGTTTTCACTTGTTGCCTGATTAGCCTGATTAGCTCTCCTCTCAGGACTGTGCGGGAGTGTACGGCGACAATTCCCTGATTCGTCTTTGAAGTTTCGCTGCACCTCTTCAAATCTTTGAAATAGGTCTGATGAGCCAGTGAAACTTTTTGAAAACAAGTATTCAGACCAATTTATCAGCTTTGAATGACTGATCCATTACAAATATGTGGCACAATGGACAAAAATGGGATTTTGGCTAGAATTTAATCCATTTTGTTTACTGAAAATTGATCAAATGACTGCATGAGATGTGTAAGACGTCGCTCGTACAGTGATTATCACCAACTGCGGTTTCCCTGAGAGCTTTTTGAGCCTCTTTTAGCTCATTGTTTTGGTTTTCCGGGTCACGCACTGCTCACATTTTCATTGTTTTTAGCAGACCTGCAGCCCAGCACCAAAGTCAGCAACTAGCTGGTGAACATAATGGACGTGTTCATCAACGTAGCTCCAAATGAATGCTAAGGTTGGCTAAATGTGTAAATAAGCAACTGTTTGCTATCACGTGCTGACACAATTAACTAAAATGAAGTTATTACGAAGTTCTGTGAGCCTGAACAAACTTTTTCCACATACCAGGACTTTGCAAAGATGGATCTGTCCGTGAATGAGTTTAAAGGCAGCTGAAAAAGCGCTGAAGTCAGTCGGACGGAAACACCTTTCACACTGTAACTTGATTTGAGGGGTGAGGCGCGATGTGGGGTGTGTATACATGCCTACATAAATACGCGGTCCTCACTGAGTGAAAATGTGAGGAGCAAAGTAAAACAAGAGCCTTTTTCGAAAAATGAAAACGTCAAGCACAAAGAATGATAAATCTTCTTAGGCACGGTCATCTGACAGAGTTTAGGCATGTCTCGTGAAAAATATCCCTCGCAGGGTCGAAAGCTAAACAAGGCGGACGTGGGGGGACAAAAACAGGAGGATTTGCTTTTTGCTCTCCGAAACAACCCGGAATGCCCCTCAGCGAGTTGTGAATTTGGCTCGTTCTAATGAAATGCACATATAGCGTGGCGATTAAAACAAACAGACAAAAAAACACTTCAAAACTGGCTCTGATGATAATTTCAATTAATTTGACTCTTTCTTATTGCAGTTATTTTTCGTCCCCGAGCGGCATGTAGGAATTAAAGCGTTTATATAAAGATGTTTAAAGGAGTGACATGGCGAGGATAAATCCTGGTGAGCTGTAAGCATTGTCAAAGGACGAGAGGGAGGAGGAGAGGGCGAGTGAGTGATGATCTTTATCTAGATTACTGTGGGTGCGCGGTGTGTGTACGTGAGCGCGCGTGTGTGTGTGTGTGTGTGTGTATGTGAGATGAGTCATCCTCAACCTTAAACACCCCCTGTAATCACAACATCAACACAGCGCAAGACGCTCGTGCTGGCACAAACATTCCCACACTGATCTGGCTGTGGACGGGGACGTGAGCGCCTGTGCGTCGATGCGAGTGTGTGTGTGTGTGTGTGTGTAGCAAATAGTTTTGGTAATGAAAGCTCTGTTATTGTTACAGTTTGGGCTTGCTTCAGGGATTATCTAACACGGTTTTCACCCAGCAGAATCTCCTCTCCATCACTCTAGACACTGGGAAGGAACTAAAATAGCTGCTCGTGTGCTGGCGTGTTTCCGCCGAAGTTTCCAGAAGCATCTGATGCAGTCTGAGAAGTTTTGTTAGGTGGCCATCACCGGGCAACGACCACCTGTTGAATCCAGGGCAGTGGGGAGAGGGGGAGGGGCACAGACGTGACAAAAGCGGCTATGTTGAAAACCTTCGGATATAACATCTAAAAAGTGCGTTTACGCGAGTGAGCGCTCCAAAGAATACCTGCCGTATTATGGCATTTCTGAGTGGCCTAACAAATGTACAGCGTAGTGACTGTTCCTCCATAAGCCTGTAAATGCAAAAGCCTGACAACTTCATAAACACAGCCTGTGGTTGAAATGGTTACAAGGCTGCCATCATCCATCTTATTTCATCCTACATTGCCTCCGATGACAATACATCAGTTCATGTATAAACTGCATGTAAGTGGTTCTCATAAAAATGCTGCTCAGTCTGAATCAGTGTGTAAACTGATTTCAAGTGTGTGACTATATTCTCCTTTCCTTGACGCTAAATGCGAGTGCTGCCCCTCTGGGATATATTTTCATGGTGTGTGTGTGTGTGTGTGTGTGTGTGTGTGTGTGTGTGTGTGTGTATGTGCATGCCTGGCCCAATCATCCCCGTCTGTCTGTTGTTGTGAAGACGCTGTGTGTGCGTGTGTGTGTGTGTGTGTGTGTGTTTGTTGTGGAGATGCGGCGTCGCTGTGAGTGGACAGTGACGGGAGCCATTAGAGAGAGACGGCCGCTGATTAGGACCGAACTTCAACTCTACTTCACTTATCACACACACACACTCACACAGAGGCAGACAGACACACTCCTGCACAGATAGCAGTTTATTAGTTTATTAGCCTCTCTCAGCCTCCTGGTCACTCGTGCATGTGTCCATCTGCTCACGTGCGCAGCTGCATGCGTGGGTTTCGTGTGTGTTTTTACATCCGTGAGCGTAAGAGTGTGTGTGCGCATGTGTGTGTATCCATCTACACAAATACTTGTACTCAAGTGCCCGTGTGCACGTATGTGCGCGTGTGTTTGTGTTATCAGGGGCTGCTGCCGGCCCTCTCAGGCCTGGAGAGCGCCGTGTGTCCGTGGCTGAAGGACTGAAGTTGAGGCTGGCGTGATTAGGAAGAGATAAACAGCAGCAGCCAGGAGACGCACGGCGGCACCGTGATGAGACGCGGCAACAGAACACACACCTTCATCATATCTGACTGCTTTAACCTTCATTCAGCCAGGGAAGGTTTTTCTTCACCCTCTACTGTGATGTGCAGTGAAATGTGGGAGCTGCCCCGCTAAACCTGTGCTGTGCATCGTTTGTGTTTTCTTCAGTGTGTTTTTAATGTTTGCATTAAAAACTGTAATGCTGTAATGTTTCAGGCAGGGCTCCCTTGAAAAAGAGATTTTGTGATCTCAATGGGACTTACCAGGTTAAATAAAGGTTTTCTAATAAAACCACAGTTTTCCCTGTTTATAATAGATGCCCATCAATGCAACTACCATGTCAACAAATCTGCACTCTGCCTGTATCTACTGTATCCTCTCCCAGTCTGTCACAAAGGGTCCAATGTGGATCTCAACACACGACCGCTGACGGCAATAACTAATTTTTATGTGCCTTCAAGGTCAAAGGTTGTAAGTGGAGTTTAAAATTCACATCAACAGAAAATAAACCCATAAAAGTTTAAAATGATATACAGCCCACTTCTGTGGCAACAATAGTCTGTTTGGACAGGATATAAACACAGACTTAGCATTTTAAGCTCCACACTCACGGTGAAAGAAAGAAAGAAAGAAAGCATTCTATGAATCAACGCTTCCACCGGACCAAGAGATCTTTTTTTCCATGTGCAGAGGCTTCCAGGTTAGAAATCAAGCTAGGGTCGATCAGTAAAAGCGTTCACGTTTCATGTATCAAGTCATATTAGATGCAGATTTCTGTGACAGCAACAAAGCGCTGCTCTCTGCTCTCTCCTCTGCACATTCAGCTGGTGTCATTTTCAAGTTGAGCCATGCTATTTGATGTGCCGAAGCAGAACTGGACACTGTTCGGGCACCTCAGCACTGTAACCTTATTTAAAAGCTGTCTCTTTAGCTTTTGCGTGGGCCACGGCTCATTGGTCTCTTCTCAGAGGTCTCTGGGGGGAACCAGAAATAATGACCCGTGACCTCAGAGGCAGATGATAGAGGTTGTGGGACGGCTCTCTGACGTCAAAAAAAATCTAGATCAACCGGCCCTGTTTACACAGCTGACTGACTGAAGACAGAGACTGCAAATGGAAGAGAAGTGAGCGGAAAAAAAAGAAGCAGAAAGCACTGGATCTACTGGGACGGGGCGAAATGTAAATTCACTGAAAAATAGCAGAGCGACATAGCAGAATAGCCAGACAGAGAAGGGAAAGAGGCGGGAATTCAGAAGATGAAAGAGAAAAGAGCTATGATTCAATTGACCCTCTTAGGGACGTGAATGCGACTGAACTTGGTGCTTCCGCTTTGATGATGAGAGATGGCGCAAATCGCTGCAATATGGGCTATGAAAATGCAAGAAAACGTTGGCGTGGCGATGGGGAGAAAGAGCGGGAGAAGAAAGAGAGGGAGAGAAGGTGGTAGAGAGAGGTCGCATACCAGCCCAAGGGCCGAGAGGGAGGGAGTAGGGGAGAGGAGAAGGGGTTAAGGCAGAGAGGGAAAAATCAAAAGAGGAGGGAGAATAAAAAGGGTACGCAGAGGAAAAAGAGGCACCAGTGGAAATAGCAACAAAGCAGAAAAACGTTGATTTTACTTTAAAATATCGACGCGAGTTTAAGTATTAAAAAAAAAAAAAAAAAAAGCTTCTCCAACGTTCTCGGAGAAAAACATGCTGAGTTAATTAATAGAGAAAGAACATGGTTGGAAATGATTTTTACGACTTCAAAAAGCTGAAAGGACAGAGTTCAAACCATATTGTTTTAAGTGGAAAAATTGGAAATTACAAAATTCACAAAGCAAAGCCAGATTTTTGTTCTTGGCTCACAAACCGTTCACTGGTAATAGCTCCAAACCTCCGATGCCAAAATTTGGATGCTTGTGGAAAGCCATCAACACTTGTATTAATTATCCAATGTGATCTGAGGGAAGTATATTATGTCAATAAAAGTTTAATTAAGTTAGTGAGTCAGTGCACAAGCTACAGGAACCAGAGTGAGCGAAGTTAGTTACTTCTACCAATGACGACACGACAGTGATGCTGGGAAGGAGGGGATCAGGCCTCTGAACAGAAGAAAACAAGCTGTTACAGTGTCATTCCGTTGCACTTGTGGGAAATGGCATTCATTGAAATGCTCCAGGTTTGAGCAGAAAGCTAAACGCTCCTCACGAGAAAAGCAACCAATGGCTACGCTTTCATTGTTACTGGCGGACATTCCCATGTTGCATTCAAATTACCTTCACACAACAAGAGGCTCACAGGAAACAGTAGCTGCGTCACAGTTCACGAATCTCTCTCTCTCTCTCTCACTCTGGTGAGTTACTGCTCAGAAAGTAACGGCTACACAATTCATCGAACTTAACTTCCAATTACGATTTTGGCGACTTTCTCACATTTTATATACCAAATGAAAATGACACTATGATTCACATCATTTTTTACTATTGTTATTATTATGAGAATTTTTAAAAGTTCAATTCCATTCAAATGGATGCTTCCACAGTCAAAGTGTAACTGTGTTAAATAATCATGATCTCAAAATATTTGTGATTACGACTTTTGCCATAATGAAGCAGCCCTACCACTCGCGCAAACTCCACATTTCCGACTGCTGCTGCTTCACATTAAATGCATATAAATGGCTAACCACAGGGTGGCTTTTATTGTGAAGCAGTCGCTGAAAATTCAGTGTATTTGTCACTGGGGGGAATAACATTGTTTTAAAAGCACACGTTTCGTGCAGTGAGCTAAATTGAGGCTGTTGATGGAAGATAAACCACAGTATTAGTTAAGTTAAGGCGTTTTCAGAAGCTGAAGTGGGATAAAGTCAGGGAGGACGGTTGGGTCAGCAAAGCATGGCATGAGAGATAACTGTGGCCTTAAAGCTGCACTCATCAATATTCTGTCATTAGCAACTCATCAAATTGCTCTGTGTGATGGGGAAGTGGGCGCTCGTAGTGACAAACTATCAGAAAACGATCATCTACCTGTGCAGCTCCTCTGAGCTCTGCAGAGCGTTGTGGCATCTTTCAGCTCACTGTTTTGGTTTTGCAGCCTGCAGCTTCAACGCTTCCCACCTCACGGCTCTGATCCTCATTTCCAATCACATTCAGATGCTGCTTTCAGCCAAAAAACAAGCTGATAAAGCAACTGTACACTACCTAGCTGCTAAAGAGTCGGACGTTTCTCTCAGGAGTTGGTGGAAACCAACTAGAGAGAGCTAAAAGGAGAGTGAATATTGGACATAGATTTCATCAAGCAGACAGGAAGACAACTCCAAATGCTAATGTTGCTCTAATGTGCCTGCTGGATATGTAAATATGCAACTGCTGGCTAACATGTGTGACGTTACAACGTTATACGATCAATGCTGTGATTGCACCTTGTTTCACTGCACTAAAAGAAGTGAACGACAGATCAGGAAACCGTTAATTGAATTGTTTGAATCAAGTTTGGAAGCCACTGACAGACAATGAAGTCCTGCTGGTGGCGGCACCAGATCAGGAAATGGTCAAACAGCATGGGTCGTTTTGGAAAGCAATGGAAAACAGCTCTTGGCTAATTCTGACCTCTCGGCAGGAGCGGCTTCTAGAAAAGATAGTCTGTTCTTTTGGATCAATTCATCCTCTGATCTTGGACTCCACACAACACATTAAACACTGTAAATGAATCACTGGCAAAAAGGAAAAGAATCAGCAGAGATTTCCTCGAAAGCCTTGGAACAAGGCGTTTTCAGTGTCCTCAGTCATCTGCTTTTTGCCTTCTTTACATAATCTTCGCAGGCTGCCATCTGTAGCTTTAACATGGTTCTCACGCCACACAGGGACCTCTCCGGGGTTTTCCCCCTGTCTCCCCAACACAGGGCACTGCCTCCCTCTCCTCTCCCCTCCATCACTGTATCTCTTCATGCAGTGAGAATATCTCTGGAGGTCTTCTGAGCTTTAATTCATTCAGACCAGTGTTCCTGAGGGTCGACTAGGAGGTAAAACCAGCCGTTGTGAAGTGAGCCATCACTCAAACGCCTCCTCCTCTCCACTTCCTCTTCTCCTTTTGTCTGTCACTCTCCTTCTGTTTCTCCCCTGGCCAAATTTATCCATCCTCGTCCTCGTCTGTGCTTTTTCTCCCTCTTGTCCTCTCCCAGTGCCCCAGTCCTTCGGCCTGTATCTCTATCTATACCAGCACATCAAAACAAACGATAACTCAAGACGGACCACCGCAGCCTCCCACCAGTTCCCATAAAAACACAGCCAACGGAGAGGAGAGGGATGAGGACGGGGAGGGAGTGGGAGGTTTGGGAGGGAACAAATCGGCAGATAACATTGACATGATGAGAGAAAATGAGAGCGATAGCAGGAGAGCAAATACAGGAGGTGGACAGGGAAAGGAAGCAATGATGGTAAAAAAAAAAAAACAGGTGATGTGAGAGGCATGGGATGCGCTGCGGGGTTGCGTAAAAATGGGAAAATGAAGCACATCAAATGGACAGGGAGCTAGAGAAAGGAGGAGATTGTTTAGATAGATTAAGTGATGAGTGGACTGAAGCTGTGGAGACCTTCCTGCGACAGCAACAGAGAGGAAAGAAAGGAAAAAGAAACGAGAGGAGAGAGCGAGGACGAATGAAAGAAGCGTCTCGAACGCGGTCGGGGAAATGCAGACAGTGAGATCAAAGAGTAAACTGAGCAAGGGTTGGAGGGAGGGGAGGATGAGAATATTGGCAGACAGCAATTTAAGGCTGGTCATAGGGGAGCAAGAGAAAGGGAGAGAGGTGGTGGCGGCGGAGGGGGTGGGGGTCTGCAAAAATAAGCATGCACACACACATACACACACATCCACAGACTAGGCTATGCTTCGCTTTCATAATAAAAACAGAGTGATCCAAGACAGAGCTGCCCTCAGACAAAGCACAGCCTCTCTCCACCAGTCAACCAGGAAGTGTAACCAGGCACAGGATACAACAACAGCCAAGACTCTGCAACACTGCCTCTCTATATCACACTGCATGCATTTGATAACACAGCTGAAGCTCACAGTGAAGATGGAACCATCCCGCTGCTCTCCACAGCCAGCTGATACCACTCAACAGTGATTTCATCCACAGACAGTTTATTTATTATGTATTTGATGATTCTAAAATCACGGCGTTCAGAGAGGATGGTGCTCTGCAGGGCTGGATAGTTAGATAGTCCAGAAACAGAAAGAGCTTCACTTCTCGGTGAATGGAATGAGTGCTAAATTGTCAAAGGTAGATTTTTATCTGCTGCAGCGACAGGTTTCTCCTTTATGAGACATAATCCGTCACTTCTGTCTTTTCTGTCATGTTGTTTGGACTCCAGAGAGTCGCCTTAAACTTGAACATTTTCTAAGCATGGCTTACGCACCGTCTGACCACTGACTGCGCATGTCCTGTTGCTGAACACTGCTCATTCATGGTCTCAGGTAACTTGCTCTATGTTCTAGATCTGGTGCTTGTTTCTTTTATGAGAAATCTCTTTGTGCTGTTGGTTTGATCTTTTTTCTGTTTTGAGTCTGTTGTTCATTCTTTTATGTGAAACTTTTATGTGAAACTGTTATGCTGCTGTCTTGGCCAGGACTCGCTTGCAAAAGAGATGTTGAATCTCAATGGGAATAATCCTGGTTGAACAACCATAGCATTAATATGCATGCATGTTAATAGCGTTGATATGCATGCATGGTAATACCAGTTGTGAATGGTGTCATAATCCCTCGTACAGCTCAAGACCCTGCAAGTCGATAGCATCGTTTTGGCCATGCCAGCAGCGTGGCTGTAGGGATGGCAATGTCAGTCCAGGCTAAAATATCTAAACAACTGTTGGATTGATTGCCATGAGGTCTTGTACAGATATTCATCCCCAGACGATGAATCCAACTGACTTTGGTGATCCTTATGATTTTTCATCGAGCACCAAAACAGACAACCTATAAAAATGAGCTCCGGGTTGCAGTCACGTGGGTATTGCACAAGTGAAATGCCATTACACAGCCTGTGCAGACAGATGGATTGTTTAATGGAGGCGTATCTGTGTAGACACACTGTCAGCCTTGTCATTAGCCCCTCCCTACCTGTTAAATGTCCATGGCTTTCAAACTCCACATCCCCAGTTTGCGCACGCTTTCTGTCATAAACTTGTAATCTCCACTCCTGAGCTAAGATTAGGCTACTCAAGTGCTGTCACTCATCAATTCTCTCAAACTTGAAAAGCCCCTCCAGAGCCACAGCAGACTTTGCACAACGGTGTTCACACGCTGAGTAGTAAGTTGACTTTGACAAGTATGATGCATCACCAAGTCCAGACAACCAGCTGCACTGTATATTCTGAATTACATCACAGACTTTTTGTGTCAAGACAATTATATGCTCAAAAAAAAACCTGAAAAAATGACAAGGATTCCAGTACAGTGTAGAGCAGTATTAAGCAACAACCTGCAGAAAACCTATAAAAGTCTTCGATTCTCAACCTCAGCAAGTCATAATCCTGCAGGGATATGACTTTAATAGCTGCTTCTATCAGATTATGAAGCTGCAGCCAACGCCGCGACGGGAGTCTCATGCTAGTGGAGAGGCGAGGAATGTTGAACGAGTCAGCCCAGGCCATGAATGAAGCTGAAATGAGGCTGATTAGATCCCCTCTGCTTTGTTCTGCCCTCTAGCCAAGGAAACACCAAAATGACTTGCTATTCTTGCGCCACAGCCAGAAACCTCACAATATCTCTTATTTTGGACAACGATCTTTCTTTCCCGACATTCACATATCACGGCCGCGTTTCGTATCGGCTTGAAATGTGTGCGTCGAACAGCTATAGACACACACCCGCACGCAAATACACGGAGCTAAATATGAGCATGGACAAACACACACTCTATCAAAGGAATGTTCTGGGCTAAGAGGTATTTCCTGATATCAGGGTATGATTCGATCAGATTGTGTGTGTGTTTGTAGAAGTGTGCACATCTGTAAAGTGGCCCTAAGAGAAGAGAGGGGAGGAAAGAGAGCACAAAGGAGAGGAAGAAGAAGAGGAAGAAGAGGCCTATGTGGGGAAAGAGACTGGCAGAGCCCTCGTTTAAAGCAAGCGAGCAGGTTTTACAACCAGCTGAGGAATGTAGACATGAATCGGCTTTTATTGTTTTACACAGAGCAGCGGTGGACTACCAGGAGCAACTATCTCTATTTCACCACATTTAAAGCTTGCTGCTCTCTTTTACCTTTATTTTCTACTTCCCTCCAAAGCTATCTCCAACTCTGCTGTCCTCCCTGCCACCTCTTTACATATGTACTCCTGTTCTTCCACAACCCTGCCTCCTACAAAATACATTACATACTAATTTGGGTTTCCAAATACATTTAAACCCATTTGTTGCCTGGATTATGCCAACTGATAATGTTTTTTTCCAGTAAATTCTTTCAAACACATGTACAGTACAGTCATCTATATAGACAGCACTATGGTTAAGGTTAGTATTCATTGTTAGTGGGGGAAGAATCCATTTTCATCATTCCATGAGGACAGTATCACTGTGTCTGACAAGTACTGGTGACCACAGCTGGAGAGCTAAATTCATTAATCAATTAGTCGATCCACAGAAAATTAATCAGCAACTTTTCTGAAAATCGATGCAGCGTTTCAATCATTTGCTGGATTTGCTGCTCTTCTTTGTCCTTTATGATGGTAATTGAGTATTTTTGGAGTTTCAAATTTCATATAGAACAAGCTATTTCAGTAAATCACCTTGTGCTCTGATAGATTACAATGTTTCCCTGTATTTCAGTGTTTCCCTGCCTCTGCGGATGCATTAAAAAAACACACATCCCAAAACTGCGTCCCATTCCTTCCTATGAAAGTTGCTCTTGGCAAAATAAATTTACAGGTTTCTGCATTTTGGGGCCATATGCATAGAGTCCTTGTCCCATCAAGCTTGATCGGAGCATGTGGTGTAGAAGAGTCCCTCTGGCTGAGGCAGCTGACGTCCTGTTGGCTCCCTGAACACATGACTGGCATGAAATACTTTACTGATACAGCTTTTCAAGACTTTTCAGAAATTTCTGGACCTTATTGATTAACTTCTCATTATACAAAAAGTCATTTTAGGGTGTTTGTCACTCATGACACATGAAAAATGTATATATCATTTCATAGTTGTTCCTTTGGTAGTCATTATGTGAAAATTGTCTCCCAGGGCAACGCTGTTTATGGCGGCTTTCCTGTGTAATGTCCATCAGCTTGATATTACTTGATACGTTTGGATAAACAGAGTCAATATCAGTCTGGTTAATGTCTGCACATAGAAAAATGATTGAACTGTGTTTAGGCGACTAAATCTCAAATATGTGTGTGACTGCGTGTTTTGCGTGTGTTTACTTTCTTTTAAGTTGCTTTCTAAAGTGCCTGCGAGTGTCCCCATATGTTTGCATAGTCTATAGTATGATATATATGTCTCCCTGCAGTATGAGTGTGTGTTTGTGTGTAGGTAAGTGTGATGGATGACTGTGTCTCAGCAGTAGCGCTGGACGCGGAGCCGGGAGAGTGAGTTAGGGGTCGACCAAGGCCGTCTGCCAGTGATACACTCTCTCTCTCCCAATGCGTATAGTAGCATGTCAGCTATGATAAAGCTAGGCTCCATGGTGCAGAGTTCCCACAGGTATACTTAGCAAGGCAAACCTGCCTCACAGACACACTCCGTCATTACACAAGGGAGGAAGTGTGTAAAGACACGGCGCACATATGACACACACTTCCCAGTATACACCCACCAGGCGGCACACACACCATTCATTATACTCCATTGCAGGGCTGTGAACACACACACACACACACACGCACACACACACACACACACACGCACACACACACACACACACACACACACACACACACACACACACACACACACACACATTCGTAGAACTGAATTGACTAGATAGTTACTCATCCATGTAGAATAGTCCCAGCCAGTTTGTCAGTGGGACAGCAAGGTTGTGTCAGAATTCCAGTGGCAGTAAATGATGGTATTCCCTCACACAGGCCATCCATCACACACACACACACACACACGCACACACACACACACACACACACACATTTAATATGTTTCTCCAATACAGTTTGGTATCATCTGAATTTTTTTAATACGAGTGCTAACATGTTACCTGAGGTCCAATACACCTTGAGAAATATGAACATCAATATGAAGCTACCAAGCCCTGTTTTGAATTCAACAAGAGAAGTTCTCAAGCAGCGTGTACAAGAATTTTGCCTTAATAACATAGTCTCAAATTAACACAATTCTGACTGCAATCTGGAACTATTTGACCAAAGAACAAGTACACAAAATGACAAACCAGACACTCCATGCCAGCATTCAGTATGTGACAGTTTTTGATACTCGTTGCTATGGACACATTTCAGTTGCTACCAAAAAAGTAATGAAGCTCCACTCTGCAGAACGCAGTGTCAATACGTTTCTCTGGAACTACTTTCTACTGAAGAAATGCTTCCATCGCACAATACTTCATTCACCTCCACTGTATTAGGGTGTTGGCAGAAATCTCAGAGCCAGATATCATAAAACCAGGGCGTATGAAACCAAAACTATCTGCATGGCGAAATACCACAAGAGGTAAGTGAGGAAATATGTTTTCTTTGTAATTTAGCTGAACCGAGCTTTTAACCAAAGGAGGGCAAGCTGCTGGGCTTCCTCTTATATAAGAGTATAATAATTACAGTATATCAGGAAAAGCAGGTTCTCACATCTTACTCCATCATCAAAATATGTGACTGAGCTGGCGTGCTGCTAATCTTTGGCTTTTCTTCATTTCAAGCCAGAAATGGGGCTGACTGGGTAAAACAGCAGTCAGGCTGTGTTTCCCTGGAGGACTTGTTCGTTAAAATCACTGCGTAGCCATCCATTTAACACAAATCCTACTATTCATTTAACACAAAGCTCTTCCCATCCATCTCTACATCTCTTTATCTGTCTCTCATGAACAATAATTTATGCCAAAACAGATGCTGCTACGTCTGTTGTTGCGGTGATGGGATGTGTGTGTGTCTGCGTGTGTGTGCTTGTGGGAGGTGGAAATAAGCAGAGCAAATAATAAGCATAATCACTAATACCATAATAAAAGAAGAAAATCCTGCACACACACACTCCTACACACACATGCACACAGCAAACCTACCAAACATGTACTCAATCATCCCTGCACTCGCATGACAATGATGCATATTTCATGAAACGTCTCACACACACACACAATCCACCCACACACACGCTATAATATTCTTCAACCTCATTGACAGTGATGTTGCTGACTCAGGTCTCTCAGGGGGTTAAAGGCCTTCAGTGTTGCTGAATGGGCTCCTGTAGGACACACAAACATGAACACACGCACACATATGTTCATGCAAACCAACCAGCATCACCTGAGGGAACAGATGGATGCACACTTTCCATACCTGCCATAATGTTGCACTTTTTAAATTCCAGCCTGTTTGCATGAGTCTTAGGGAAGACAAGCATGAGGCTTTGATCAGAACCTCGAAGGAGGTTCACTGGTGCTTCTCACTGCATGTGTGTGTGTGTGTGTTTACACGTGCAAGCGTGGGTGCGTGCATGTGTTCGTCTGATGGGCAAAGGCCTTTCATGTTGTTCAGCTGTCTGCATAGCGGAGCAGCAGCCGAGATAAATATAGTGAGGGGAGAAATATTGTGCATGCAGGAAAAACAGCCTCAGGAACAATCTTCTTTACCTTCAGAGCACATCTGATGTACAAATACACATCAGGCACACACACACATACAGTCCAATTTGGAGAGTGTATGATTCAATTAAAGAGTCAATAAAATTTCAGAAATTCAAATGGATATATATAGTGATTGTGTGTCTATTTTACTGATTGAACTCTAGTACTGCTGTAGTACTCTCAAGTACTGCATGACTACTGCTCCTATACACATACACAAACGCACAGGTCCCCCCCTTCCCATCTTCCTGTCTTCTCTGCTTTTGTCTTTGTTCATCAGGCGCTTCTCATCCTCACAGGTCACTCTGACAGCTTTTCTTCTCTTTATAAATTCTTTCGTTCATTCATCTTTCTGTCTAATTTGCATTGCTTGAGACCAGGGTCACACTCACACCTACATTTCATTAATTTGTTTCCAACTCAGATAAATCCATTCAACTGTAGCAAAGCCTGTGCCACAGTCAGTAGTAGATGTAAATCCTAAATGCCAAAATAATCCAGTCCATCTCAACGGAACAATGCGCACCAGTGGGGTCACTGTTACATTTCTCTGATAAAATCAAACATCCTTCTTTATGTGAGGAGCCATATTTAAATACTCCAGTTTGTGTTAGCAAGATATCCAATACCTGTGTGGATGTCACCTCACTCTGCTCTGTGTAGCGGTGTCAGTATCTCCTTACAACCTAATCATGATTGATTTCACATCACTCTTCCAGTCAGGGTTTCATCTTAAGTGCTGGTTTTAATGTATTCAGAAGACTTTTCACACATCGTGTCCATCTGTTACGGACCTTACTGCTTCAGTCTGTGATGCGAGTAGGTAACTGTGTGTCATTTTGACCGCCCTTGCCCTTTTTTCTATCTGAAATGACAGCTTGGACCGCTGACTGTTCGCTGAACCCCTTTCCCTGAATAGTGATTGGACAGTCATAGCTTCGGAAGAAATAACAGTCTGACCTTGGATTTGGATTAATCATTGATCATGCGTGAGGTTTGTGTGTCAGAAGTGCATTAATAACTCTCTAACTTAATAACTACCTGCTTGTTTATATGCTATTTTATTGCCTACTTCAACACCTGCTTTTGTCATTTGATTTTTTCTGTTGTTTCATTGTTGTAAAATTAATTGTACTGCTGCCAGCAACCAAATCTCCCCAAAGGGAAAAACGAGTTTCATCTTAATCTTATCTCTTATGACTCAGCTTACTTCAGTTCATTTTAGCTTTTCGGTGCCAAACCTCATTTCCCACATTTCTCCCTAGACAGGGTTTCCCTCTTTTCCTAAACGCTTTTCGCTCTCTCAAATTGCATTCTCCCCTCACTGCTCCTCCTCACTCCTTGCCCGCCTCCCTGCGCGGTGGCGTGCTGCGCCCACAAAACCCTGACAGATACACAGATAGCTTCACACACAGTGCCGAGTGCAAGACCACTGCACACACACACATACATTTCAATGGGCTGACTGCAAAGAGAGAGCCGGCGTTAGGTGGGTGGATGGATGAGAAGAGCTGAGGTAGACAGACGGGGAGAGAGGGGGGAAGACGGAGGAAGAGAGGGGGAGATGGATGGCGCTAAATGGGGGCAAGACAGAGAAATGGGGAAAAATGAGATGAGGGAGAGTAAAGTGTGGAGGTGATGAGAGTGTTTAGGCGACATCAGAGAAAGGACCAAAAAGAGACCTGTCTATCCTCTGCCCAACCACATCCACCCATAGGCTCTTTGAGGGAAAGACAGAACCAGTAAATACACACGGCCTCAGCCCTCCGAGGCAAAACAATGGCTGCATCCTCTGCATAGAAAAGCAGCCAGTCAGAAACAAAAGACAAAAGAAAAACCAGTAGGGGACGAAAAAAAACATTGGAAGAAGCTCCTAGTATATATATATATATATATATATATATAAAAAAATCACATCACCATAGCAACCCTGGCTGAAGGGGGAAGGTAGCATACCAGAAAGATGGAAAAAAGCTACTGAGAAAGAGGAGAGGGAAGGGAGAGAGAGGAAAAACAAAAGTGCCCAGAAAGAAAGGATTGACAGAAGATCAAAAATGAAAAGATTGGTGAATGGAGAAAAAGTACGGCTAGTCAACAACGGTCAAAAAGCTGGAAGCGTCGTGGCTGAAGCTCAATGAAACAGAACACAAGAGCAGAAGGCCAGCATGTAGCTTTTATATCAAGATCGAGAGTCCTCTAGCCGTCCTAGCGGCTCTGTGAGGCTGACATGCTCAACAAAACCAAACATTTTTAATCTTCAGCGCTCAATATATGTAATATTTGGAACACAGCAGGACAACATTAGCTTCCCACAGTGAGTGTGATGTCAGAGGAAATGGCCGAAGTGTGAATATTAAGATTAATCCTGTGGGGGCTATGAATGTCCACACCGAATTTCTAGGCAATCCATCCAAGTTTCAAACATGTCAAACTTGCGGTGGATTATTGAAGTCAGTAGGATTCCTCCTCTGTGATTAACAGTTTAACAATCAACCATGCCTGGAGCCTTGTGCTAGCGTAGCTTAAGAAGAGAACACAGAGAGCAGATAGGGCTATCATGCTACAAAAAGCACCACTAAATTTAAAATCCTCCCTCCATCTCTCCTCAACTTCCCTTCGCCCTGTCCTAGCTTCCAGCAGTCCTCCGCCTTGCAATCTCTCACCTCTGCCCTCTCTCTTTTTTCACTCTCTCATCTTTGCTTCATTCTGTCTCTTCCCTGGTGGTTATATCTTCCCCCTTTCTCGTCCTTTTTTTCCCCCCTCTCCATTTCCTTGGGGCAGGGATATATTGAATAATTCAGAACGGGGTATGATTTATAAGAGTGCTTGTAGTGTCCAGACGTCTCAGTCTCGCTCATCAGTCTGGCGGCTCATTACGGCTAAAGAACGGCGAGGCGGCCTAATCTCCAATGACACGCCGCTCTTCCCAAACTGGTGTACGACATCAGCGCAGTGTGTCCAAACGCACCCGTGTAAGCAGGCTCTGCGACGAATGCCGGGCCATGATCTGTCTCTCCGTATGTTATCGCAGTCAAACAGCCAGGCGCAGTCTATCTCAGAGAGAAATATATCACTATTGTCATGTGAAAAACTATTAGAAGTCCAGGTTTGGTGATTTAAGTGTTAATTATAATATTTCATGGTCTTCTGTAGGTTGAGAAAATTCTGCAGTCCGGGCCGTGGACCACATCAACAAGGCTTTACCCATTTCGTCTCGCCCATCCACATTTTCCCAGCTGGTTTGTGAATGAGAGTACACACAGTTCCAATCATAAGGCCACTTCTAAACCACAAGACAGACATATATTACAGACTGCCATCTGACTGCCCCAGAGAACCTTCATATGGGAAAATTTGTGTTGATGGGTTGTAGCAGTCTGAGCTGTATGTGGGGAGATAATAGTGGTGGGAGGGAAACTTATGATTACAATAGCCATTCTTATACACATTCAGTTGGATAATTAAGAGTTAATTGACATATAGGAAACAACGAACAACTGCATATTATACTAGGGCCTCCCCTCAAGGGTCCCTGAAAATCCCAGGAATCAGAGAGCTGCTAACAAAAGCACCTCCAATCCTGATAACACACAGTAGGTACAATTACATAGATATGCATGTCATTTAGGTGTGCAAGTAAAAGCGTAGCTGCATGATGAATAATCATATTCAGCTATTACAGATGGGCAGACAATCTGACAAAATCTGAATGAATGCTGCAAATACAGTGTGTAGTACTTCAGATCTGTTGAACTGATGAGCTTAAAGGAACAGTTCTACATTTTGGGAAATTCTAATGTGCTTTAGATGACTTAGATGAAAAGACTGACGCCAGTCTCCGTTGCTGTTAGAGTGGCCTTTCCTTCGCTATCAATCAATCTTTGGGCAAATACACACACCAGCTTGCAGAGAACACAGTAACCTGTGCCCGGCTGCACAGTCATCTAAACTAGCACACATGACGACCTGCACATGCTAAGCGTGAGAAGCCTGCTTCTTGAATGTATTTGACATTGACATTTGCTAATAAACAAGACAGAGAAGAGCTAAAACATTTGATAAAAGGTGCATTAGCTGAATGAATCTGGGTGTTTTACCAACCTGGAATAAAAGATGGACCCAAGCTACCAGGACCAGGGTTTCCCATCCACTGATTTATTTGTGGCGGCCCATCACAATATAAACACTGACCAGCACGTATTTATCTTCAATTTTTTTACGATTTAAAATAGGTATAATCTGATTTCATCGTAGACAGCACATTGATTTGCTCAGGCCCTCCTTGCCCCGCTCTCACTGGCTCTCTCTCTCACAAACAAATTAACAACGGACTCCTCTGTGAAAAGCACATGCGCTCAGTGCACACTTTGAACCAAAACATGATCAGGCATGGGAGGAAGGATTGCTGTTGGCTTTTCCCAGCTAAGAGACGGCGGGTCGAATTTATGAATAGGATCAATCCAAAGAACACCTCTGCAAACCGATGCATTCCAGCAAACTGCCATAAGTTGCTCTATCTATATTCTTAACACAAAAGGATGAAAAACTCACAATATTTGAGATGAGATGTTCAACTCTGCCACCTGACCTTTGAATTGCTATATGAACCTCATACGCTCAGCAGGTGTTCTGCCTGGTATAGTGTGTGTGTATGTGTGTGTGTGTGTGTGGATGGGGTCAGGTCATTTGGTCATCATGTAAAGGGTGAAGTATCATGTTCAGTTCAGACGGGAAAGGAAGCCTGGATCATGTTGCCGGTGTCATAGATGATACTTCCAGGGATAACAGTCTCCCTCTACCCTCTACTCACCAGGGATGACATGTAACATGTCCGGTTAGACCTGTGTTTGGGGGTTACAGTTTTAAATAATGCAACCACTCACACAGATGCTGACCTGTCAGTGGATGGTCAGTGTTATCATTAGCTTTGCTAGTGTTGACAAGCTGTGAACATGATCCCAGCAAGGCAACAACATGAGGGTATAATAGAGGCCTCGCTGAAAGCTGGGGGATAAACTCTGCAGCTTCCTTTATAGAGAAATGACCAATGAGTTGCTCCACTGAACCAAACCAGCCTATCAGAAACGACCTCCAGGCCTTTGGAGGAACAACACTGACATTACATTTATATAAATGGTTCTCTGCCTCCTGTTCATCCACAGTGTTTTTTTCACAGCACAGCTCATCGTTTTTCTCTTTCTCACTTAAATTGTTGTTCTCTAGTGTCAAAATGTGCTGAAAACAGCGGCAGGACTGAACAAAAAAAAGAAAAGAAAAAATACAACAAAACAAAAACAAACAAACAAAAAAAAAGCTGAGCAGATGATGTTTCCTGCATGGCTGACTTTGTCAATCTTTCTCAATCTCATTCAGGAATTTCAATCAAAGCAATCTGACTCCAGCCGTGGTAGTTGAAACAAGAGATGAGCAAAGAGTGAGGAGGTGGATTAATAATGAGAGAGTGATCGATGGAAAAAACCCTGAGAGGCTGGAAGAAACAAAAGCCATATATCTAAGGGACAGGTGTGCTCTTTTGAAGGAAACGGCAGCAGCTTGTCTTAAGATTTTCACTAGACAGATTGGCACGGGAGAGATTTCAAGTCAAATCTTTGATAAACCGATTATATACAACCATGTCAGTCAATACAAACATATACCATTGCTCAACACTACGTCCCACCTGCTACCTCCCTGTCTTTCCAAAACCTGCCCAGCCTTCTCCTGTACGCGCATCAAGAATGCAAACTCAGCATTTTATTCACTGCATGCGTGCTCATTCATCTGACCTCATGTTCATGGAGCAGTTGTGTATCACAGATTCAGCTTTAGGGAAATTTGTGAGCGACATGTGTGCGCAAATTTATTCTGGAGCAACGCAACTCTGTCAAATAAAAACATGTTACGTTGCTACATGGGAGCTTTGACAGGCATCCTGGATTAAGAAGCAAAAGGCGCACAGAACCAACATGTTTCTCCATACATGTCTGATTAACAAAGCCAAACAGAAAAGATGTGGCTGAATGAGCTGAAATATTTGACAGCAAGTAAACAGGACTTACAGGAGATGTGGTCTTCATTTTTAGACCCTCTACTACAGCACTGAGCTTACTTACTCTATCAGATGATGGAAATTTGTCTGCTGACATTTTGCCATGCCATTTCAATCCTGTCTCTTAGAAAATTAAGGTTATATGATCCTAATTTGCAATTGCTGCCAGGGTTTTGTACGGTAGGAACTTTTTTTTTCCAAGCAATGAAGTTCTTGTACCACACTGAGTCCCACATTTTTTCAATATTAAACCAAGACCGCAATCTTTCCTGAACATAACCAACTGCTTTGAGTGCCTAAAGATAACCATTAACAACTTTAATCATGGTTTAGTTGCTGTAGGCGGATGCTGTATTGGAGAGTGGATACTGTAGGAAAACAAATGAAATATCATGCCAAACAATGTTGTGTAGATAACGTACGTTCAGTAAGAAAATTTTGCGAAGTGGCAAAGTTCATTCAAGATGTTTCTTCATTATATTCATGTAAACATAATCTAGGTGGAATTAGCATATTTGCTTTTGCAAATTATTAGTAAAGTGTCAACGTAATTTCTGGGAGACATTTACATGCAACTAATCACAGCTAAAGATCATTGGTTTGAAACTTAAACCCAGTGTAGGGTCGATAGAGCATTACCGCAATACTGGGCTAATTCTACTCAGTACCAGTGGAGTGTATTGACCATGGTGTTATTTTTACATTACTGTTGGGTTACAACAACTACCCTTCTGTTGGGTGGTTTTCTACCCATGAGTGCTGGCTAAAATTAACCCTGTATTGCTCTATTGACTCATGCTTTAGCGCAGTGATTTTTAGTGTGAAACCAGGTTACTCGCAGAAACCAGGTTACATTGGTAACTGGTTACTGTAAATCTATACAGTATACATCATGTATAATCAGATTTCTCCCCTACAAGTGACCTTATTGTGAAAGCATGGCTTACTTATTTTAACCATACTAGTAAAAGATGCTGTGTGTGTCAGAACAGACTGACAGTGAGAGGCTTACCTTCACAGCATGAATATGTCTGATTTAATAAATGTCACATGTTCAGTGGCTTAAATCGACTCATTTAGACTTCAACAATGCAGGCAACGGTGTGTAGGTTTCAGTGTTAGCCTAACTGGGGGAAGCCATTTAAATGCGAGAATGCATCTCATTGTGTAATCATCTCGTCTTTCATCCACCTGCTCTGCATCCGTACATGTAAAACCCCATTAGAAACCTAGTCAACCGTCCACATGGGTAAGACATTTCTCTCTGAGAAATCTAGTTGGGGAAATCAGGTTTCCCTAATCCCCCACACCGATTATAGTAACCAGGTTTCTCATTAACATGACATTGTAATAGAACAGCTTCAAACGACTGTAACCCAGTTACATTTGTGCATGTGAACATACTGAATGTTTGTAATAGCTCTGGTTGTATAAGGTCATTACAGGCAATACTGTAAATCAATGGGCAAGACAGCTTTATGGCAGTATTGAATGATGAAGTACTTTCATTTGTTAGGCATTGAATTCAATCAATAAACACATGCTCCCAGCTGCTATTTTGGCTTTATTAAAATAAATCTTAATTGAATTTCTCGTAAATGTACTACCGCAATATATATATTGATAAAGCAATGCAAAATTGCAGATTTTATCCACCAACCGATCTTTAATAATAATCAAAACCTTCCTCCAAAGCCTGTTATCAGATGGTACTCAACAACAAAACACGCGTAGCTACACGTTACAAAGATCTAACACACTCTTGTAAGATAACGAGTGGGACAAGCAAACAATAACTACATCCAGAAACGTGGTGTTCCATCAAGAGAGAGGAGCACGAGAGCGGCCGTTGTTAAACACACACGAGAACATAAGAAGGATAAAGGCAAACAACCAGGGCTCCCCTGCGAGCCACAGGCACACGGTTTTATTTATGAATTTAATTCGTGTTTTTCTTAAAGAGGCACTTGGCGGCCTGCCTCGACGCAGAGGGGAGTTAGGACCCAGAGGAGGACAGCCAGGGAGCACTTTTAAATTAGAAGCAGACTTCTTTCTCTCTCTCTGTCTCCCTCTCTCTTCATCTCTCTCTCTTGTTCTCAATAGACAAAGAGACAAGGAGGAAGTGAAGAGAGAGACAGAGGAGTCTGGAACTGGTTTTGTAGCCACATCTTGTAGGAAATCCTGAACAGAGCATGTTAACGAGGGACACCGAAACCACGAGCGCTGAGGCTCCCCTCCCTGCACTTTGTGTGTACGTATGTGTGCATACGTCTTTGTGTGTGTGCGTATAAGAAAGTGCAATACACACTTTCAAATAGACTGCATGTGCCCACTGAGCCCCAACTAACAAACACACAATACAACACAATGTAACACAGCCATACTGTACACATAAACACGCACATACGGCAAGGACCGGCAACTACAACATTCTTCAATACAGGTAAACACACTCACACTGGATTTCATGTCACACAAACAAATATACAGTACAAGCTTGTTCCACGTCACTAACAGACACATACACACAAACACACACACACCTCCCCAGGGACCAGACAGGGCTTCCCTCTCAGTCTACATCTGCAAACTGTATTTAGTTACGCAGGGATGATTGCAAAACTCTCTCTCTTTCTCTCTCTCTCTCACTCACACACAGACACACAACTTAGCAGTGAGACCTCCCCCATGTGCTTGTATATCAGGCCAAGCTATGCTGTGTTGGTCTATATGAAGTCTAATAAAGAACAGATCCTACATAATACACAATCGTATGCATACTTGTTATAAACACACACATACGCAGAGGAAAGAGTGGGAATGAGGGAACAGGGAGGATATAATAGAGGTGACAAAGAGAAAATATGAATCAAGACAAAAGGCAGATCTCGCTCTCTTTCTCATCCTGCATGTGGGATGGTCTGCACCCTCGGGTGGAGCGCATGCATTTTTCTCCAAGAAATGATATTGTCACATTTGTGAATGTGTGGGAGCCTCTGAATGCAATATGCGTGATGGAGGAAGAGGGTCGAACTGTTTGCATTTAGGTATCATTTGTATCTGTGTGGGACGCAAGAATTGTAGATTTTTTGGCATATTCTAGTGAGCTGTTGTTGGTGTGTGAGTGTCTGTGGAAGCTAGTGAGCTCTCCAGATATATAGATATTTTTTATTACTTTGTCCAACTTTTTTCATTACCTCTCAATTCACGATGGAGTTACTAATCTAGCATGGCTTGGCCTGAAGCAATAATGCTGAACTGTATTTACATAGTACTGTACAGTGTATGAAATGTAATATGAATTCTATTTTACAATACAGTATACTTATAAAATACACTTAACATATGTCGAGATGAATATTTGGTCAAAACCACGTGGTATGTAGGAAGCAGCTGTTGCATGATACACTGTATCACCTGCGAGAGAGCTAGGCTAACTGTTTCTGAGGTAAACCTTTGTGTACAGTGATAAAATAGACCTTTCACATGGCATATTTTGACATGTCATTGCAGGAAAAGCACAGGTGTCAATATTTTCACATTAAAAATGGGTCAAAGTTACTATGCTGAATGTGAAAGAGGTCGCTGGTCGTAATTGTTGCTGGCAATATTAGCGTCTTTCTGCTCAATGTTTGGGTTTACAGCCCACAAATGTGCTGCTGGTTCAGTTTCACTGCACTCACCAGCCACATTGCCAGCCACGGCGGGCTGTTGTTGTCAGCAGTCAAGTTCTGATAAACCCACTGTACACTACCTGCCCAACACTGAGGAGCAGATGGACAACGCTAGCGACAAGAGCCACATCGTCAGATCTCTTTCTCAGGAGTCGGTGGAGTGATCAGAGAGTGAAAATCGGACTTGCATTAATCCAGTTGCCAGAAACTGACTCCAAATGTATGTTGGTGTAAACAGGCAACTGTCGGCTAACACACTTTGCTACACAAACTTCGTAAGGTGATGAAATGTCAATGTTGTGTTTTTAACTTGCTTTTAGAATTAAAGGAATAGTTTGACATTTTGAGGAAAAAGCATAGTCACCTTTAAGTTTGGTGCTAACAGGAAAATGTCAGTGCTCTACATAGGACAAGCAAAGACCCCAATATCCTTCTGTTTGATATTCAGCATCAATTGTGCTTTCACATTCCTAATTTGCTGTTATATTGTGATTAAAATGTGCTGAATCCATGAATCTGAATAAGAACATTTTATAAGCTGACACTTGTCGCAGCAGGTAAATCACAAATATAACTTAAAAGATAAGGATGGCTCTGCTGCACTTCAGTGATCACGCTAGCGAACCAGCATGCTCACTACCAGTCCTGGAAAGTGGAACCTAAATGAGTTTAGCCGTCATTAGTGTTTTTAATTACGCCTGTGCTTTTTCTGCTTTGTCATCAAACTCCTGCCTCAGTGCATGTGCTTATGAAGAAGATCATTTGTTAAGCTTTCAAGATAACAAAAAATATTATATTACGAAACATAACTGACTGAAAATGACTAAATCATTTCTCTGACAATCAAAAATGCAGCTGATATCAATGACAGTCACATACAAATCCACATCCTGTTCTCTCCAGCGCTCACAAAAAAAATCACTAAATAGTAAAAAGCACTGTTGCTGTTGAGCCCCTTCACAAGCATGACTCTATTGTCAGGTGCTGATGCACTGATCGCAATGATCGCAATGATCTGTGTCATTAGTCTAACGGCTAACACTTGTTTCACCTCACCTTGTAACCGCCTTTAAATCTGATAAGCCTCAGGCTCCTGGGACTTCACCCCATTCCTTCCTCTGCTGATCCCAGCACAGGTGTAGCAGCTACAAGGATGCTGAGGCTCGGCGCTCTTACAAAATGCTGCAATCTGATTCTGGAGCAGCCACTATCACACAGTCACCCCTGGGACATTAAGCTCTAATGGCTGCAAAACTGTAAATGTCACAGTGATTTGGGCCAAGCGCCAAGGGGAGAGAGCCCAGTAGTGTGTGCGTGCTTGCATGTGTGTGTGTGTGTCTATTGTCATGTCAGTGCCGCTGCCTGAGCATAACGGATCACAGTGAAAGGGCACTACAGTGAAGCAGAGTAATTACAGTATGACAAGTACAGAGACAACACACACACACACATACACTGTCCCATGCATTAGCTGCACCCAAGCCAACAGCACAGCCAAATATGGCAAACATACAGTAAGACGTCTGTATTCACACTGAAGCTTTGCAAGCAAGACCTGTGTGGTCACCCCTGTGGTCACACATGCTAGAATCACTGACCACTCATTAAGCGCTTCCACTCCCCTTAGTTACTGTTGAATAAGCTTTCTCACACAGCCCATACAGTTTACAGTACAGTGAGAAAAGAAAAGAAAGAAAAGAAATTGTTATTGTAATGAAGCAACGAGTCCTTGATGTCACAAAGAGGTGGGAAAAAAAAGGAGGCTGACCATCAGTTTTCCAGCTGAAGTGACATAGTTTCACTGGCTGTAGCTAGTATGCAAATTAAGCCAATGTTTGCTCCATGCTTTGGTAAAAGACTGTCTCCAGTTGAAGTCTTAGCTTCTAGCTCACTCATTTTAAAATAAGGAATCTTATATTCAATAATTTACATCATTGGCTACGTACATTTTAAAAGACTGAGGCTTATACCAGTTGTAGAAAATGTGTTGCAGTGTTGTGCTATTTAGTCTTAATAGTTACTCTAAGTACGATAATGAAAAATGTAACATCAGACTCGTATTTCATTCCAACATAAGTCTTTTTGGTTGCCTCGCTCATGAATTTTTGGACTTAGACAAGCAAAAAGAGGTTAGATTTGTGCATTACTGTCCTTGTTATCAAATGTTTCATATTTTACAAGAGAGAACACTTTTAGGATGACGACTAACCAATGTTTCTGGCAAATGTAACGCTATCGGGGATAACAAGTTGCTGGAACAAACCTCCCCACCACTAAAACTGATATGGCAGCATTCAATCTATTCATCATACTTTTGCTTTTGTATTTTTGGTTTTGGAAAGTAAAAAAACAAATAACATGGACTCCGCTCTAGCTACAGCTCAAATGCTTCAACGTGTAAAGAAAGCTTCACAGTCCTGCTAAGCTATGATTGGACAATATCTGTTCAGGGGAGGGATTCAGCGAGGGGTCAGCTGCAGTGACCGAGCTCTCATTAATAAGATGAGATACAACTTTAATGATCCCACGCCGGGGAAATTATGTTGTTACAGACATCAGTAATAGCAAGACTAAAGAATAAAGAAGGAGATGTAGAAAAGAACAAAAATAAAAAATCAATAAGAAATAAGAAATAGAGAAATAATAAATCACACATGGTAGGATATAGACAATAAAAATACAGTGTTTTGTACTATTGCACAGTAAAGAATATATAACACAGTAGAAATAATAATATAGGCACAAAAAAAACAGTTTTTTTTTTGCACGGATGTAATGGATATCAGTAAAATGTTAAACATCAATAATGCAGTATGGTACAAAGACAGTAGGTTTTGGAAACAGTGTTATGATAAATGATGCAGGAGTTAAACAGTCAAATGCACACACACAACACATGTGCTCATCGATACATGGCCATGCTTTAAAAACAGTGCCTCCTTCCTTCTGTAGGCTGTTTCTTAATTAAACGCACCGCAGGGAGATTAGACACAACAGACCAAAAAACACAAACACACGTGCTAACATACACACATACACACACACACACACACACACAAGCACAAACCAACACGTCCCCTCTGGTGGTCAGCCTACTGTGCTGCTATGGCTGGTAAAGTTCATTAGCTTCCACTCAGCCTCTACTGTATCGGTATTAATTGGAACAAACCAGGCTTACTGCACATGTTCTGCGGGAAGCTTCAGGCACATTGTGGAACCAGAACGCTAATTGAGTAAATGACTATCATGCAATTTGCTGCTGTGTGATTATGCCATGTAATATATTGCGTTTACATTCATGGGAGAGATTTATCAAAGCAGCGGACTTACGGGAGCTATAGATGAACAAGGCTATGGACAGGCCACGCAGACACAGATGCAGGCACAGACACACACACACACACACACACACACACACACACACACATTCACACACGCACACAGGATCTTGTGCACAGGCGGGCTGAGAGGCCAACGGACATATCATGACTCTTATATAAGCTTCCCGCCCCCAGAGGTATTTATATCCCTCGTTTGTTATCTATAATAAGACATCTCTCTTTTTTTCTCACTCCTTCACCAGACTCCCCGGTCCTGCTGCGGGAAAATCCTGATTAGTGTCCTGATGACTTGACAGAGAGCGATCGAGATAGAGATACAGAGACAGAGAGGGAGGAGGAGAGAGGTGGAGGGACAAAAAAGTGAAGAACGATGTATTTCTGTATGCGTCTGCATGTGATGTGTCTGAATTATTGACAACGCTGGCAATTCCACAGCAGGCTGATTTGACAGTCGACTGATTTGAAGTCTGCTGTGTTTTTCTCTTGAGAAGTGTGTGTGTGAGTGTGTGTGTGTTGGTACTGAGATAAGGCCAGCGGTCAGATCTGGTGTGTGTCAGCATCACCTGAGTCCCTACTTAGTAACACGGCCTAAGAAGAATTCTGTTGGACAAGGCACCCCCTGCTGTGCTGGTCGGTAACTTATCAATCTGTCTGGGGGGGAAAAACCAGCAGGAGCTGCAGGTATTTATCACGGGAACTGTAAGCAGAAGGTGGAGGGGGGGAATGTGTAAAAAAGGAAAAGAAAGACAGGAGAAGAAAGAGACTCTAAAACTGATTCTTACTTGTTCTAGTAGCTTGTTGTGAAAAAGAGATAGCCGAGCAGCGTTTGAGGAAGCCAAGGAGCGAATATGTCTGGAAATAAGGAAAACGTGGGAAGACCGGAGTAGGTGGTTGGATAGAGTGAGGCAGAAGAAAGAGGGGGGAGGGAGAAGCTAAGGAGTAAGTACAGAGGTGAAGGAGAGAGGAGAGACTGAGGTATAGGTTATGGCCTGGGACGGATGCAGCCGTGGTAAGTCAGTGAAAGACAACTCAATTCAGGTACCCAATGAGATTTTGCTGTGTAAGAGAAAGTGTATAGCTTGCCCACCCCCACCCTCCTCTTCTTGTGTACCCCCACCCCCTTCTGTTGCCGATCTGTGCAGCCAAGCTCAAGTCTTCTACAATACCCTAATGAGAAAAAGCTGGTAGGAAAATCCTGGACTGAGTCCTACATAAACTTACAGCCATCTCACGGAACAGCCCAAAGAGAGGGGGGCCGAGGAAAAAGAAAAAAACACCCTGAAAGAGAGCAAAAAATGAAACGAATCTAGAGAGGTCATCTAATTATTCCATGCTGTACACAGGATAATGTGTGTCTATAGACTGTGGGGTGTATGAATCCGTATGTCATCTTTCATTCACACTACTGTTGTTTCCAGGAATAAATATGAGATCTGGATCTTGTCTAAACGAGTGTTCAGTCAAAGCAGGCAATTAGCATTACCAAAGGCAGCTAGATTGAGCTATGAAATGCTAAAATATCTTCAACTGTTTTACTACATGGTCCGCGTATTTATATATCAAAAGTACTGTTTAAATGACTTATTACTTCATATATAAGAGTAAATTAAATAAGTTGAGGCCCTCCTGTTCTAAAGCCAGTCAACAACCAGTCAATCACCTAATCAACTACCCAACCAGTCAACCCACCAATGTACCAACTAGTCAAGCAACCAACCAACTAACCATCCAGCCAGTTCAACACCCAACAATCCAACCAGTCAAAAGTCAATTATCCAACCTGTCAAACAATCCACCAATCAAATACATTTCAACGGATCAATCTACCAACCACTCCACCAACCAACCAAACCAGTCAGCCCACAAGAATCTACCACCAATAAAACACCTAACCATCCTATTAGTCAAACAAGCAAATGAACCAGCCTACCACCCCCTCAACCAGTCAAACAATGAACCAATCAAATACCCAACCAGATACACCACCAATCTAACGACCAGACAACCAACATGTTAACCACCCAACTAGTCAAACACCAACCACCCCATTGGTAAACCAACCTACTAATCACAGAGCCAACCATTAAACCATCCAACTAATCAACCAGACGAATCACCTAACCAGACGCCGATCCTGATAATTAGCTGCAGACGACAGTGACGGAATTGTTTTGTTTTTTCATGCATCTTAATCATGTCAAGCCGTTTTCTGAAGCAGCAGTAATTAACTGCCAGGTTTTATCTGCACTAATTGTTCTCCCTGTACAAATAACTGATTGAAAATCAGTGACAAATTTGCTGTCTGGAGACAAACACACACACACACACACACACACACACACACACACACAAACACACATGTGACTGCATCTGAAACCACAGACAATATGAGATGGGAGGAACTGTCGCTGGAGGCGAGAACAAAGATTATGAGCGGGTGAGACACACACACACACATACAGTGAAGTGAATTTTACAGGGCCGCAGACGAGTACTTGAAAACAGCACATCTGTAAAAGTCTACCCACCATCCCTCCCTCTCCATTTCACTACGTCCTGTTATCAGACGCCTCCTCTGCTCCTCTTTCCCTCTCATTCTCCTTCTGTTTCCTCTGTTGGAGAGCTGGCATGTGGTTTTTACAGGATTCACATTAATTTGTTAACTAGGCCACTGGAGTCATGGGGGCGAAAGAGCGCAACACAGTCTGACAAGAGAATTTAAGCAACGAAAAACATTAAGAGTGCAAAAGTTGGCTGCCGATGCCTCGCCCTCAATCAGAGAGTCACACATCCAAAAGACTTCAGAAGAACTTCTCACATACACATACAGACTCATCAGTGTCTGTATATAAATCAGTCAAGACAGATGTAGAAACATCACAGTTGTATTCATACATTCACGCACAGGACATGCTGCCACACACACACACACACACACACACACACACACACACACACACACACACACACACATACAGACAGACAGACAGTGAGAGTGCTTCCTGCTGCTGTCTGGCAGTCTGCAGTGGAGTTTGCGGTTTGCCCCTGAATCACTGTGGTCAGAGTCTCACCGGGTGTGTATCAGGTTAGCCAGTCCCCCTCTGCCAACACACACACACACACACACACACACACACACACGCACACACACACACACACACACACACACACACACACACACACACACACACACACACACACGAGCAGCTGCCAAGCCCAGCCCACAAACACTGCTGTTAGTAACCGGGTTAACTCAGAGAAACCAGGTTACGCAAGTAATCAGAGAACGCATAATGGCTTTACCAGAGAACAGTCAGAAACCACAGCTTCGGTCGGCAGAGGTCCACTGTGAGTAAAAAGATGTATTCCAATCATTTAGATCAGGCTGCTAAGGCTTTTCACTGAGCAGACAGGCAGACACCTCAGAGACACATTTGAAGACTTTCCATTCATTATATGATTTTTAGTTACACGTTAATTAGTATTTGGAGTCTCATGATGTCTTTCCTTGGATGACATACTATACTATGCTATACTTAACTATACTTACATCTGTGGTACTCTGCTGCAGTAAATATTAAAGCAAAAATATGACTCATACAATAGCCAACAGTAAGATGGGACAGGTGGAATTACCTGTAGCCTACTACAATATTTCAAATGGTAAACCTAGCAGAGTCAAGTTATACTCACTGCTGCTATCAGTTTCTCTTTTTAACACAAACACTAGTCTCATTCTCACTAATTTTTCCCAAACAATGTCAAGATATGCAGTGTCACATTATAAAACCTGCCAATAAAGACGAAGCTGATGCAGGAATTCTGCATGGAGCATTGAGTTTCATTTACTGCACAAGCAAGACACAACACAACAGGTAAACATGGAAGGAGTTTTGAGTGTGCATTAACTGGGGAACAGGAGAAATGAGAGAATAAAGGCCTGTTTCGAATATAAGCCCTGGTTCCCCAGTGAGTTTGCCAAGAAGGTAAACGGAGGCCTCAGTCACTACTTTGTTTCACACAAAGTGGGCTGTGTTAGGTATTAAATCACATTTTTTCTCGCTGAACAATACATTTCCCCCCAAAACTTCAGGTCTAACTCACAGAACATATATATACGGTATTGATGGAAGTTTAGTTTTTTGTATTCATTTCTACAACGCATTATATGTGACATAGTATTTACAGGTGCAGTGAAAAAGCAAGAGTTGGCTGTGCCTTTAGCTTTGGGGGAAATCCATTCTCTCTTCTGTGGACATACAAGACTAACAGCCTCTCAGTTCTGTTTTCTCCACTTTGGTGTTGAGGCTAAAAATCAATACATCCATGGCAATAACTGAATGGAGCAGTGACATAAAGAAACACTACAGTGTTCCAAAAGGACTTCAATACACCATGAGGTGCACTCTGCACCAATATACTTGTTTGATTTCTGATGTACTTGAGATTTCCATGAGGAGGAATCCATATTCAGCAACTACAGGCAGTAGCAGACATTTACAACAAAATGCTAAATGCACCAGAGGTTCAAAAATGTTTTAGCTGCTATGAATGATGCTGTTGCTTTAGCAACATGTAATATCACATCACTTTCTGTGCACCGAAGGATAGTGCTGAAAAGAACAGTTCAAAGCTTCATTCATAGCGCTGACATTCAAATTCTAAATCAGCATTCGATCACATCATGAGACATCACTGCAACTTCAGCAGTTGTTTACTGCAACTTCACCTGTCTGCAGCACAGTGGTCTTCAGTGTTGATAGGCAATTACTCATGATGTGGATCAGACAGTCCTGTGGGCCGGACACTGAGCAAGACTGCAGAGTGATAACTACAGACAGAGAAAGGCAGCTGTATCTGCACTAAAATACATACATATAAATATATTTACATGTACTTGTATGTATTAGGTTGACAAAACTGAGGAGTTATATTCATTAAAGAAAGTTGGCTCAATAAAAAAATGATTTATTTAATCCAATGAATCACTTAATTCAAATCAAGGATAGTGTTGGAGGATTTTTTATTGTCTTTATAGGATGATGGCTTCAAATGTAAAAAAACAAAAACAAAAAGACATTCGGTACAGCACTACCAAAGGAAGGGTTTTTCCCAGGAAAAACCCATGAAGCACCAGGTGTGTGGAACAGAACATGCAAAAGCTCTAATGAGCCAACTATAGGTTGAAACTATAATGCTGTAGCAATCAGCGATAGAAACAAGAAAAATGAGTAGCAGGCTGCGCACAAAGAAGGGTTTTCTTTGTGCCCAGTCTGTTTGCAGTTTAACAGCTTAAACAAAGCTCCTCATTAAGAACAGACCTCATACTGAGTCGTCTCCTCACACCTCTAAGCTCTGCCTCAGCCTCGCTCCCTCTCTCTCTCTCTCTCTCCTGCCACCTCTTTCTGATTGTCACTCCTGTTATTCATCAATAATTGGCACTTTCAACGTGGTGGCGGCTGAATCACTGAATTTCACACACACACACTGTAGTGTGTCAGGAGTTTGTCATTGCCAGTAAACTGATCTATCACTGTTGTCAGTGAATCAGTGTTTGGATTGGGTTCAACGCATTATGCTAAAAGAACCTTCACTTTCTTCAAACAACCTTGGTGCCTATGAGTGTGTGTTGAGTGTGTGTACAGCAGATGTTAGTTGGGTTTTAAGATGCAAGCACACACAGTAGGGCTGCACAATATGGACAACAAAACATTGTTGCAATTATTCTGGTAAATATTGTAAATGATATTTGGATGGGAATATAATAAACACCCATTTCAGTCTTTTCCTTCAGCAGAAGCCAAAAGCAAAGGCTCAGTGACTAACAGCGATAAATCCCTACAAGCTAACATTAAATTCTGAATGTAACAAAGATTTCCTAGCACAATAACAAAGGCCTACACCCACACACACACGCCTACATGAATACCAGCTACAGTCAGTACTCAGTGTTTTTGACCATAGCTGTGTTCTTGTTAGAGACTTTAGTGAGCTCACAGAAAAGTGTCATTGGATGCATATGTTGTGTATGTCTTAAGGATTTCCTACATTTACCAGAATGCCTTTAGCTCATCTGAAAAGAATGAGCCTGAGCATATTGGCTATGGGTCTATCATGTTTGTGCAGAGAGCAATAGTAAAGTAGGAGGTTTTCAAGTTAAGAAAAACAAATCACAACATGAGTTTGCATTGCATTCTGGTCTATTGAGTCTATAGAAAGCAGTGCCTCAGTCTCTGCTTCTTCCAAGTTGGATTTCTACCCATATGTTGTATGACTGGTGCAAAATGTAAGCGCTAAGAAATAGCCTTACTATTTGACTCTACTGATGGGACATTGATGTTTACCATTATTGCTTTATATGTTTAGAAAATGTTACTTAAAGCTGTTCCAGTCAATATTTTTATATTAACAATGAATCAAATTACTGTGTGAAATGTGAAAGGGGTAGCACATGGTGACAAACTCACAGAGAATTATGATTCGACTCTGATGTTTGCCTCAGCTCTAGGGAGCGTTTTAGCACCTTTCAGCAGATCATTTTGGTTTTCCTGGTCCACCAAAAGCAACAAGCAGCTGCTTTGAGCAAAAAAATCTCTGACAAAATGACACATACACATACTGCATCTACAGTAGCTGCTAAAGAAACAAATATTTCCCTCAGGAGTTGGTGGAGACCAAAACAGAGCTGAGAGGTGAGTGAATATTGGACAGACACATGACAGTTGAACGCTAATGACGATCCCATTCAGGATGCATGAACACTGCCAGCTGACCCATCCGTTTCATGAGTTGTGTTTTACATAATAACTTGCTTTTAAAAATCTAAGCTAGGCATATGTTAAATTCATCAGTTAAATTTTAATATGGTTCTGTGCCCAGCTCATAAATATACACACAGCAGCACAGATACACATCCTTTGCAGCGAGCACTTTACATGCAAAATACATGCAAGTCACATCACATGCTCAGCGAGACACATGAATCACAGACTAAAGTCCCCCCACACACACTCTGACACACCAAAAAGGCCTTGCATGGGCAAGTAAATGAATACTTCATCATACATAATCTTCCAGTGCATAAGCAGTGTTCATGTCAGACCCCAAGTGGGTTAAAGAGAACATACAGATTCAGTTCAGATAAAGAATGTGGAAAATGCACGCACGCATGCACAGACACACACACACACACACAGTGTGCATCTTGTGAAATGTAGAGAGATGATGACACACACCTATGATAGAAGTTCAGATAGAATTCCAAATGAGGATCAAACTCTCAAACTGCGAGAAGCTGAAAATGTCTGTTCTCCAAGGAACTTGGAGAGGGGGATAGGCTGGGGGAGAAAATATGAAAGTTGATGGTGGGTACAGGCCTACTTTTTCACCTCTTCAAAAATGCTCTCTGAAATCCCACCCGGTTCTCCAGCTGAGTTTTTATTTTATTTTCTCCTTTTTCCCCCCGTGCTCGTTTTCTTTTTCTTTTTCGCCTTCTTCTTCTACTGGTTTTGGAGGCCGTCAGAGATGGCGCACACACACACACACACACACACACACTCCTCACTCTCCAGCCAACGTGAGGCTTTTAACTCCGGGGTGGGTGAGAGAGGGGTCCAGGAGAAAAAAGAAGCACAAGCAGAGGAGGAGGAGGGGTGAAGGGAGAATAGACGACGGGGAGGGCAGCAGACATTTTCTGCTGATTAAGTAAGTGTTTGCTTCAGCTTCCATTATTTGACAGACGCATCAGAGCAACAAGCAACAAATGTGAGAGCCTGCTTCGCTAAAATATAGAGCAACAGAGTGAAACAGAAGGAAAAAAACAAATCAGTGGCATATTTCGCCAAAATCCCTCCGCTCCCCTGAGCACAAGCGGTTTGTCGGTCTTCCACTGAGGCTATTTCAATGTGATGACAAACACCTATTCTGGCCAGGTGTCCTCCCTCGCTGTTCGGGGCCATGTAATCCTCTGCTTAAATCAGTGTGAGCAAAGCACAGAGAATGCTGGACGCGTTCCAACACTCCCCTCCTCCTCCTCCATCTTGGCACAGCATCCAACTCCCCACCAGAGAGGAGACACCTACGGGAGTCCTGTGGATGTGTGTGTGTGTGCGCACTGCTTACACAACCTCACTCACTTTCTCTCTCTGTTTCAGACACACACACACAAAAGCTCTCGCTCTCTATCATACACAGATTCTGCAGGAATCATTAGCAAAACCAGCAGAGGGAATTTCACACAGACCGGGCAAAACATCACTCAGAGTGTACACCCCAGGGGTCTTCAATTAGACCCTAAATACCTCAGCGAGTATCCAGGGGTCCTAATTACTTCAGACTGCTGAAAATGGCCGCGGGCTGCCTAAGACCGGGGGCTTACTGAGGATATGCCTGTTTAGAATAGATTCTGGCCCTGAGATCAGTCGGGTTTTCCTGTGTTGTTGGTCTGCAGCATCACACAGAGGAAGCAGTCTCTGCGCATCAGAGCCGAGGCAGAGCTGGCTGCTGGTGGTGTGCTGTGGATGTATTTATAGCAGGAGAAAGACTACTGCAGGATTAATTCTCTAACCAGAAAGCAGAGAAAGAGAGACAGCAGCAGAGGACGGCCGCAGATCACGAGAGAAAGAGTTCAAAAATGTAGTAAAAGATACATCTGCTCTCTGGATACAAAGCATCAGTACACACACGCAGGAGCGCACACACACATACACAGGGGGCACAGAGACAGATCGATCTCAGCAACGTTAGAGTGCATTACAGAAGCGGTGACCTTTTCCTAAATCGGTACAGATAGATATTAAAGGGCAAACGAGAAAGACAGAACGTCTAACAACAATTCTTACAGCTCTGGGGACGCATGTATACACACTGACAGAGGAACAGTCAAACATCATCTGCAATTACCCAGCAGTCATTTCAACACGTTCAAATACTCATTACATTTCAAAGGGGGGTCTCTAAAGTTTGGCGAACAGATCCAAAAAATGCAGACCCAATTCTACTTGAAAAGAGTTTGCCGCCAACAGAGAGAAAAAAAAAAGTGTTGCCAGGTAGGCCTTCAACACAGCCAGGTGGTGAAAACCAAATAAATGTTCAAAGACTCCAGAGAATTATCTGATTCCAGGCTAAAGTACTACAGTGCAGTGCGCCCACACATTCCACTGTGCATCCATGCAACGAGCTGCGCCGTCAGGTGAGCATTTATTATGCAGGCTAGGACACACTATGCACATAGCGTATAAGCAAAAGTAACGGGTTTGAGCATTGAGCCAACCAAACATAACGCTCGCATCACGATCGCAGTTTACAGAAGGCTGTAAGTGGTGACAGTGGCTGCCTCATAAGATCTCAGCAGATACTGGATCATTTATGGCAGATCCTGGGTCAGGTTGTGATGCATTAATAATGTATTAAAACCTTATGAGTAACGCATCATGAACAGGATGAAGTTGATTTGACAGGTTCTTACTACTGCTGAAATGATTAGTCCACTAAGGGAAAACTAATCAAGGTTTTAAACAATCTATTAATTGCACAGCAGTCTCTTTTAATCTAAAGTGTCACACAATAACACGTTTTGGCATCTCAGTTGTGGGTATTTTCTGCTTTTCATTTTCTTATATGACACTAAACTCAATCACTTTGCATCTAAGAATACTGATAGGAGAAGATACATCTTAGACTTTAGGAAGCTGTGATGGGCATTATCACCAAACAATTAATTGAGAAAATAATACACAGATGAATCTGTAATGACACTGATGATTACTTACAGCCCTTGTTCTTAAAATTCACTACTATGGAAAAAATCAGAAACTATGACATGTAGATATCGGTGTACATTTAGAGACTTATAGAATATTGGCAAATCTACTGTACAAATGTGATTATTATCATGCTGGCACACCTATCTACACTGTATACCCTCCACATCTGATTGGTTTTTGAATTCTTCACCAACTTCTAAGTCATGCTAATAAAAGTGAACAACTGGGTGGCAACATCATCCACATTACTGCGTGGGTGGCAATACAGCTGGTCCAAAAATAGCATCAACTTCATCACTTTGTGACAAGCAGTCCCAAACCATCTCAACTGGAATCCTTCACATACATTGAAGAGCTGACAGGTAGCTGAGCAATGGAAGGAACAGTGAAACTGAACGGGAAATGATACCAATTAAATAATCCTCCCAACTAACTAATTTCACTCACAGGTACAAAATGCACAGTGTCAAATTCTTATCAAAGAGGAATGCACGCTAAAATGGAGGTCCTGGGGGGGGGGTCGGATAATAGTATCAAGGATCGCCTGTGCTCCCTGAAGAGCCATGTGGGACTCATGTCCCCCGCTGCTAAAAAAAGTCTATTTGTAAGACCTTTAAAGATCTGACATTTGCAGACATGGAAATCAGCTGTGATCAGCTGGGAGACTGACAAAGAATAAACAAGGGAAAGAAAGATGAAAGGAGGACAAGAGAAAAATAAAGGGGAGGGGGGGTGTCAAAGAGCCGCAAGTGCGAGCAGCTTACTTCACATCTCAATTAAAACATTGCCAAATGAGGAAAGAGAGGGGAGTTACGATGTGAAGCAACAGACAAGGCAGAAAGGGCGGCTGGATGAGGGAGGAGGAGGCGTGGGATGGAGGCAGACAGGGGAGGAAGGAGCGGAGGTAATTCGAATGACATTAGTGTGCGCACACACACACACACACACACACTCAAACAGCACCTATGAGAGAAAAAAACAAAGGCTGAAACCTCCCGAGCAGAGCAGTATCAGCCATAGAAACATTCCTTCCCATAGCTCTCTCACATTCTGCTACAAAAACCTCTCACACGTATGTTGCCTACACAGCAAGAGAGAAAAGCGGATACTGAGAGACCGAGCCTCCAGTGCCTCCCTGCTCTCCCCCTCCTGCTCCAATCAGTGCAGGCCTGTACACTTATGAATCAATAATATACTTTGGTGACAGGAATGATTCAATAAGGCTCTGTGGCTTGAACAGACTCCACCTCTCCGCTGTTCACCCGAAGGAAATGCGGCCGCTCAATAAACAGCCACTCCAGGTGTATCAGTAAACTAATTATAACTGCAGCCCCTCTGTGTACGCACCGTCGTGTGAGGTCAATAGATTTTCATCACTCACAATCGTTATGAATAACCGATCGGAAGCTAAGACCAGCTCAGAGGAATCAGAGCATGACCTGGGAACAGGAAGGCTGGAGAGTGTGGGCTGGAGGGGCTAAACACACACGCGCACGCGCGCACACCCGTACGTACACACACACACACACACACACTACTATAGATCAAATCTGTGTGTCTAAGCAGGCCATGAGCCCATGACTCCACGTCTTGTGGTCACTCAATAACCCTTGAGGTCAACTGGAAAAGCTGCAGAGCCACGCAGGTGTTTCTTACCTGCCACAGGTGGAAGAACCTCCTATCTCAAAAGTAAAAGGATATGGGTTGCAGACCATCTTGAGACACCAGCTCCGAGGCCGGGTGGTTTGTTTCAGGTAGAAGAAGACCACGGGGGCCAGGGTGGGGTAGGGCAGGCTCTCCTCACCGCACGCCGACGCTTCCTCCCCGGCAGTGGAAATCCCATCAGGCGCCGGGGACGCCGGCTCCACCACCACCTCGCCGCGCTCCCCGCCTCCTATCCCGACCCCGGACAGGTCGTTGAGCCGGATGAAAGTCCTCGGGAGAGAGGAGCGACCCTCCGAGCCCCTTGCGTCGGGGACCCCGGAGAGATTTCCCCCATCCTCGGCCATCATTCAACTCCTGCAAGCAACAGACGATCATAAACATATGATTAGATACAGAAAATATGGAAATGCTGAAGCATCTGCAGCAGCCAGAGTAGAACGCGTTATTAAGGACCGAGAGAATAGGGCTTACGTGCCTTAAATCTGCCTTTTATTTTGAAATAACATCTTTCAACTTTGGAGGGGTTATTTTTGGAAAATATGCGCACACCTCGTCGAAAAAATGATTGCATACTTTTTTTGCAGAAACACTTTACTGTACATATTTTATTTATTTAGTAAAAATTTGCTGCCATAAGCTTTTAAATAGAACGGAGATCCTAATGAGCCTCCAAAAATTCACGAGGGGCTCGCATTCCTTTTCATCAAAAACAATGCCAAATCTCTCTCTCTCATCAGCAACAATAGCCTGCGACTGCTCCAAATCATTTCTAAACTTCGGCTTCAATTAGCTACCACTGGTACATTCATTTTGAAGTGATTCGCAGCAGTTGTTTTTCTAAATCAGTGCAAGAGCATCTTTTCGTTCGGTTTATTACCTGTAATGGACTCGGTAGATGTGCCCAATGCGCGCTCAGTCATCGCATGATCAGTTTCTGTCGTGGCAGTAAAGTCCACACCAGCCTGAAGAAAAAATCCGGGTGGTCAGAAGGAGAGTCGAGGAGGGAAGAGATAAAGAAGAGAGGAGCCACCGGGGCGAGAGGAGAGAGGAGAGGGTCTTGTGGGTTTGGTGCGTCTGGCGGACCGTATAGTTTCCAGGTGGTGCGCTGCTGCGCGGGTCCGTCTCAACAGACACGGTGCGCCCAGGCCCCGGTCTCCGGTGTCCAAGCTTCTCCAGGGGCCTCAGCAACACTTCATGACCATCCCCCGTTAGAAATTTAAAAAAAGAAACCGTGAGATGCGACTACTTTCGCAGCGTTCAGCCTCAGGTAGAATATTAACGCCGCGCACAAACTTCTTGATGGTTCTCCTCCTCCTCCAGAGCTGATGGACAAACCCCCCAAAAACAGGAGAAATAGCGACAATTAGTGATCTATTCGTTTCCCCGCGTTTTCCTCCGCTGCTTCAACTCCTTCAAATTAACAATCCAGCACTTTTCGGTGCATCCACAGGCGGTTTTAAGCGCATATCCCGCATCAGTGTTTTAAAGATCCATGGAGATGCTGCTGCACATCCTGTCGCTGAAGAGAAACAGGCGCCAAAGAGACAGACCTGTGATATTTTCTAAATATCACAAACACCACCCCTCTCCATTGTTGCACTCATGAACGACCGGGCGCTCCTGCTCTCCCTCTTGTCTCCTCCAGACTGTATTCGGTCGGTTCCGTCCATCAGCAAAGCTCGCACAGCTGGATGGGGGATCCTAACTTCTCGCTGCCCGCCCAGCGAGCGCCCGCTCTGCACCAATCATAGCGCGGCCACAGTTGAAGCTCCGTCCTCACTGGCTGAGCTAGATGTCTATCTAAACTGTACAACGGGGAGGAGGGGGTGAAACAGCTGGAATCTTATTGTCAGCTGTCAGCCAATGAGAGGCAAGGGAGCGACGGTATCCAGCAGCACTGCTGTGTGATTGGTGCAGAGCTTTATTATGGGGAATTTTCAGGGGAAAAGTTGCCAGACTATCCAATTAGCAAAGAATGAACGGTTAGTATTGGCTTTCACTGATTACAGAAAGTCAACAAAAGTAAAAGAACAACAGAAAATTACCATTCCTATTCAATCAAAGAAATTGAAATGTCATATCAATAACATAATTAAATTGCTTTATTTTCCCTCCCCATTTTGGTTGCCAGATTTGGGGACCCCAGGCCCTGGAGGAGTGTACTGGCTTGTATGCTGGTGGCCACTAGGGGAAGACGTTTCCCCAGGCTTTTCTGCCTCTCTCTCTGTCTATCTCTCTCTCTCACACACACACACACAATGTCTCAAATCTGAAAAATACCTACAGCTTGCTTAGGGAGTACAGCCCGAGGCAAAGCAGAGTTGTATTCTGTAGTTTTTAAGTGACATGGTGTCTCTGAATTACAATGCTGTCCCCTCTTCGACCTTTATCTTTTTTCAAATTTTAAGGATTCTACAAGCCTAGTGCACATCCACACGGATACCACACACACAGCCACACACACACGCACAGTCTCAGCACATTACTCACTATATTGCCGTGGCATACTTTATTTTCATTACAGTGTATGATCATTGATCTGGAAGCAGGAGCAAATCAATGAGGAGGACCAATTTCCTTTGCATAGCATCTGTCGCAGCTTGCGCTTTTGTGCAGCTGCAGATATTAATCACCTGGGCTGTTCGCACATAGCTCATTCTGAGAGCATGAAGACTGAGAATCACACGTGCACACATGACCTGAAAAACCACCTGCATGTGCACACAGGAGGAGGAGACAAAGAGAGAAAGAGTGAGAGCATGATTCTTAACAGCCTCTGTCAATGGACCTTGTTTGGGCTGAATACTTAATTGTGTACTATCTTAACAGAGTACCCATTAAAATATATTGATCCAGCAATGCTTGTGCCTGTTAGGCAGGAATAAAGCACTGCTCTGATTATGGGAAAGAAAAAGAATAGCACAATTAACACAGGTTCTGGGTGAGGCACGTCTAAGAAATACAAATACAACACTCATTAAGCAATACAGTTATGTATCTATTATTAATAAAATGGAATAAAGCAGTGGCAATTCAACACTGAGTGCCCATGAACACTTCCCTAGGCGTGTTTTTATGAGTGGCTGATGAATGATGTTTGTTAGTGCTGGCCAGTTTGAGCTAAGACCCCAATTTATCAGAGTGAGTGATCTCGGCTCACTGGGGAAAACTTTCTCTCATGGCTACTCTGCAGGCCTCCTGAACAGCGGCACTGTTTGCACAGAAACGCAGCTCATACATTACTGTTCACCTTCGGCTGACTGCGATGACAGACCTTACTGACAGAGACAGTCTGGTACAGGGGGGTTACAGTCAATTGTCTCTTTTCAGTCGACAGGAGGCTCCATTCCATACCGACAGTGTTACGATGCTTCTGATCCACAGAGAAATATGCAAGTCTGAGGGAAGAAAGGACATAACAAATAACACAGTAGAAACAAATGATTGTACTTTACTGAAGGTTGCCGACAAGGTAATATAATGTAGGCAGGTTGACCAGCAGATTCTTAGATTGCGCTGCTGTTGCCTTTGCACCATTTTTATTAGCCACATGAGGGGCTCAAAGAATCCACTGTCTCTTTGCTGTTTTGTCAATTAGTCATTGCTCCACTTTGATCAAGACTGACAGAGCTATTGGATGGATTGCCTTTTTTCATCTGGACTTTCGTCCAAAGCAATGTATAAATGAGGTGCAATTCAAGTCACAGGATTTCGTAAAGACATTCTTTATCCCCAGTGGATGAATCCTACTGACTTTTATGATCCCCTGAAGATTTATCTCTAGCATCACTATGGGTTGAGTTTTTTTTTTTTTTTACTGAAATGTCTCAAAAGCTACTGGATGGACTACCCAAACAGCCAAAGTTTGTAAAGGCATTCACGTTCCCCAGAGTATAAATTTTTTATCTTTATGGTGGACCTTTGACCTTATGGTGGCAACATAAGATAAAAATCTTTTCATGTATACCAAAAATGATTGAATCTATTTCACAGACTCCACTTAATTCAGTTAAGTGTTATGCCCCTCAGAGGATGAACTCTTTCCATTTCAGACATCTTCAAGCTGAACTGACTGCTTTACACACAAGATTCCTTGTAATCTAGGCATTGCTGTGAATTACCCTGAGCATATCTATCCATATAGGGCTAAACACTTTGGCTTGTAAAACCCCTCTTGTGCTCTGCCCTATCAGTATGTGGTTATTTTTAGCCATGCTAGTTGCATGGCTTTAGGGATGGCAATTCTGTCACCACTCCGGTCCAGACTGAAATATCTCAACAATATTGGATGGATTGCCATGAAATATGGTGCAGACATTCATGATCCTCGCAGGGTTAATTGTCATAATTTTGTAATTCCCTGACATCGAGCACCATCTTCAGGAAAGATCAATCCTCCAATCAAACATTCATATCCCAAACTTTATGTGATATTGTAGCTTTCACAAATGTTCCCTCAGTGTCATTGATCTTGGGTCATATTATGTTCTGGGGGCAGCAAGGTTGCCCTATCTTTGGAAGGCGAGAAGCATTCTTGTCAGCAGATGACACTGAATCCCAACCAGAAACTCTGACCTCTGATCTCCCCTGAGATGGGCAGAGGGAGAGGCTTCGTCTACAGGAATATATACCTATAGATTACCATTTTCATGTAAGCACATATTGACTGGTAATTGAATTATCTAAAGCCTGATGATCACTGATTATCATACAATGATGCACTGTTGTGTGTGTGTGTGTGCTTGTTTGTGTGCTGACATGTGTGTGAATGGTGTCTGTCCATGTTATTGAACCCTCATTAGTCAACCTTCCTGCAGACTCTAGGAGTGAGGACTGTCCAGAAGAAGTAATTATAACATTGATCATTCAGTCATTCTGTCTCCCCTATCCCCAATATTGTTCTTATTGACAAACCTTTGGACTACAGCCCAATTACTTCGCACCTTACTATACCTCTGCTGCATACGCTGCCCAGCACCCAAAATAACAGGTCCATTCTCTTCATCCTGTCACATCGGGTCATTAAAAACAAATGATTACTATTGTTGCTGTCATGAAGAGAACCAGCAGCAATACGCTAGTGATTCATGGGAGGTCACAATCCATTAAAAAGCAATCTGAAGCAGACCCGTTCTTTAAAAAGTAATGCAGTGAATTGAGTTGAGTTGATGCAAGGGTTGGGTCAGCTTTAATGTCAGACAAACAACAGTCCTCTGTCATTTTAACTATTGCAACAGGCCTGCCTAATTTGAATTTGGGAATGATGAGATAAATATCAGTTTTGGAGAATCAATGGCATGATTATCTGAATTGTTAGTTTAAATCCCCAAAGGTGCCATAGCACATTTAGTGGTTGTACTTCAGCACATTTGGCTCTTGTAGCCTTGCAATTAAAAGGATCTACACTAAAAAGTACTCAAAGAATATTTGTGTTTCTGTGTCTTCGGCAGAGCTTCCTCACCACTGATGACAGCAAATGTAGATTGTGTTACACCGTTCTAGAAGAGTTGGTACTGTGGAAACAAACACACATAAAGCAGAATCTGATGATTTGCTAATCATTTTGACGTATTATCAATTCAAAATAGTGCAAAGAAATTGTGCTTGAAGTTGGGACAGGGGCAACAAAGGCTGGGAAAGTTGTGGAACGCCCCAAAAACACCTGTTTGGATCATTCCACAGGTAAACAGGTTGATTGGTAACAGGTGATAGTATCATGATTGGGTATGAAAGGAGCATCCTGGAAAGGCTCAGTCGTTCACAAGCGAGGATGGAGCGAGGTTCAACACTTTGTGAACACATGATTGTATAAAGGATGTTACTACGTGGGCTCAGGAACACTTTGTATGACTGCTGTCGGTAAACAGAGTTTGTTTGTGAATGATGGCATTTGTTTTGATTTATGTTTTACAGAGCATCCCAATGTTTTGGGAATTGGGGTTGTACATAGTAAATGAGAATAGAGGGCAAACACAGCGTTTTGCATGCTGTTTTTGTCATGAGATATCTAGTAAGTGCACTTTCCAAAACAGGGGAAGACATCAACAAACCAAAATGGAAATACAGTAAGGACAAAACAGTTCAGTTTAACTGACGGCATGTTGACATATGCAAAGCTGGCTCCTTTTAATCAATAAAATCAGCTGAGGTCGAATATGATCTCTGTGGTTTCAGCGAAATCCAGTAAGTTGTTTTTCACATATGCTGTTTAACTTTGTGGTATTCATTCTCTGGACAAGCAGCCCATTTCTATATTAAGTGCCAGCAAACCTGCACTCATTTAGAGCGAGCGGATGATCATGTTTTGATTCAGAACATTAAAGGCTCTGAAACTCAGCAATTTTCAAGAAAATTATTTTCACAACTAAATAAGCAACAATCAAAGTTAAGATTCAGGAGAAAGCCATGCTTAGTTACTACTTATTGGAAGTTTATCAGCCTAACCAGGACTGTGTGGGTGTGGTTTAATCAGATTTTACTGACATTACTAGCAACACAAACAAACAACCTCACAACTGGCACTATGTTTCGATTAAAATGTTGCCAAACTCTGATTGGAAATAAGTGATATCATGTTTTCCATCTGAGCCCCGCCCACTTCAAAAGTAAACAAAACTGGTCAACTGACAAAGTTTGTCAGGGCTTTTAAAGAGTGTGCACACTCTTGATTTCTGATGATTTACATACTATACTGCTCAACTAATAACAATAATGCTTAACGGAACATGCTCATCTTCTGGTGTTTTCAGCAGTTACTAAACAGCTTCAGCTACATCACCGCCTCCTTCTGGACCGGAGAAGGGCTGACCCCAATTTGGATGTCGACAAAGACGGCTGCAATATGATTTGTGATCTGGCCGACAGAGACACATGCGTGTGGCTAAGTGTAAATGAAAGTGTCTTAACTTGTCTTGACAAGTGTAAATGGGGCCTTAGATAAATAAGGTTTGGTGATCCGATGCAGTCAAAGCAACTGGTACAGTATGATAGATGTAATGTAATGGCTGGCCTGTGGTTGGACTGCCCCTTGGTAACAAATGATACACTGCCAATACACACAGCAAACAGACACTCACATGGCTGGATGAAGCTGCTGAATGGGACAGGTCTGGGCTGGGAACCAGGCACAAGGGGTGATTGCCTCTAGTCTCACTTTTCTATTTATCTGCCGAATGATAAATAGAAGAAAATGAGCATGTCGGTTTATTTTAGCCCACATGCGATCCAAAACTATACAGTAATACAATGCACTCCCTGTGACTCATGTGGTGAGTCCGTGTATGTGTGTGGGCGTGTTATGGGAGCCCGAAGAGGGTCAACAACAATATCAGTCATTTATAAACAAAAATCACTTCTAATTGAAAAATGTTAAACACAAGACTCCAGACTATACAAAGCTTGAAGCTTTTCCATTCCTGCTTGCCCACCTAAAAATCACACGTGATTTCAGTGATACTGATTCACATGTCGGTAACCTTGGTTACAGAGCGGAGCAGCTCGGACAGGAACATTTTCAACACTTCATAAATTATATCCCTGTAATGACATGGAGGCAAGAAAATGAGGAGGAAGTAGAGGAGACTGGAGGGGCAAGTTGAAGATGAAGAATAGGATGAGATAAACTGGAATAAGAGGGAAAAAAAGAGGAAGAGCAGAGAAAAGAGGGTAACCAAAGAAGAGGTTGGTGCATGAAGAGAGGAAGAGTGAAGAAGGAGAAGGTATCCCGAGCACAAGCAAAGAGAAAGGATGGGGAAAGAGGAGGGGTAGGAGGACAAGGCAGCAAAAGAAAATAAGGGAAAGGAAGAGACAGAGGAAGTAGAGAAGGCTGTAGATGTAGGATGGAGAGGAAGTGAAAAGTAGATGGAGAAGGATCAGGATCAGGAGAAGTGCTAACAGAAGGAGAAAAGGTTTAAGAGGAAGAATAATCAGTCGAACAAGAAGTGGTGTGCCATAATGACTAATGGATAGGTGCTGAGACAGGGAATCCACACTCTACTTGTGTTTTCTCTTTGATTCCCATCCCTCTCTGAGCCTCATTAAAACGGCAGGGTTTTTTTTTTATAAAAGTAAAATTGATAACAAGAAGTTGCAATTGCAACATGACATGACACAACAGAGACAGAACAGGGAAAAGGTTGAGAAGAACAAGAGGGAGAAAGAGAGGGGCCCTCAGCGCTTCCCTCTTTGCCTCTGCCTTTCATCTTTTTCCTCTTTGAGCGTCCTCCAGCTCTGTCAGTGTCGGCTCCCACAGAGAGCTTTGCGCTCCCGCTGGGGGTCTTCGCAAGTCGACCCAAGACAAGCTGTTGTCCCTGGGGTAAGCAGGGCTGTGCGGGGCCCCGATCTGGTGCCTGTGCTACTAATACATCAGGGCACGGAAGGATTAACATGAGTATACTGAGACAGTCCCACACTGCCGAAGTGTCGAAAAAAAAAAACTACCAGAGGGGGTAAATAAAAGATAGGAAGAATTAGATTGGGAGTGTGCTTATCTGTTCAAGTTAGTGTTAGTGTTCAAGTCATTCATTGCAAATTTCTCCTTGGAGATAAATAAAGTATCTATCTATCTATCTATCTATCTATCTATCTATCTATCTATCTATCTATCTATCTTCCTATGCAAAGTAAAAGTCAGTATCAAAATTAGTGTTTACATGCACACCATGTGATGCTGGTGGTGGTAGATATTCAGTATATTTCTGAATAGCACTGCATACATATTACTCTGGCGATTATGTATACAATAGCCTCCAAATGTAATATGTGCCTGGGTTATCCAGCTACAATACTTTGGATTCTTATAATTGCTCTATCATCATTATCTATTATCAGTGAATAATATGCACCATTTACAGTACGCGAACTGAGTCACAGAATAAAATACAGTACTAGGCGTGTATACACAATCATTAATGCATTAATCCAAAGAGCTTTTGTGCTCAGGATAGCAAGACTAACAGTCTCCAGCCTCCTGAAGGCTCTGTGAGGATGTTCTTAGGCAAAGTGGTGCATTGAGCTAAATGCCAACACTGGCATTAAAGCAGGCTCTAAATGATAGCGTTAACATGCTGATGTTTAAAGTGCAATATTTGCCATGGTCATGATCATAGTTTAGCATGTTAACGTTTGCTAATTATCACTAAATGCAATGTAGAGCGAAGTCTGATGGGACTGTTGTTAATGTTGCAGGCATTTAGTCATAAACCAAAGTATAAGAACATTTTAATTTGTCCAGTCAGGGGTTGGGGTTAGGATTAGTGAGGGAGACATGGATCTCTACACCAAATTTTATGGCAATGCATCCAATATTTGTATGTATACTTGACTCAAAACTACAAATGCCAACCTCATGGTGGCGCTAGAGGAAAATTCAGAGGATGACCAGAATGAATTGTCTGGGAGCTATGATACCTGTGCATAATTTTATGCAAATCGATCTAGCAGATGCTGAGATATCTAACTGGATTATGTGTGAACCGTGGAAACGCTGTCTGGAGGCTGCATGAGAAATCACAGTGCAAGTGTCAGCCAATCAGACTGATGGTCGCAGTCTGGCGATGTGGGTTAAAAGCTGGCTGTGCCTATTCACACAGGAAAAGGAAAAGCGATCACGACAATCGATCATTCCCACAGGGCGAACATATTGACTGACAGACTAAGCCCAGACACACATTTTTCATATACAGTGACAACACGCGCACACACACACACAGTCTTGCTATGGAACTTGTCTTACTCCGTGAATACTATCTTTGAGAAGAAGAAAAACGACTTATTCATACTTTTATATCCTTTCTGTCATTCATACACGTGTTCAAACTTTTATAAGTGGACTACCTTCAACCACCACAACAAGTTTGTTAGTTTTGTCAAGACATCTGTCCGAAGAGAGTCGCTTTTGGATTCTTTCATTAATACTAATAAGGTGGCCTGACATTGTGTGTATGTGTTCTAAACCTCTGACCTCAAGAATGAGCTACAGCTGCTACCTGCCAATTGCATCTGACAAGCAGTCCGTTCACCTGCCTATCAAATGTCCACAAACGCCCACACTGACACACATTCTCAGACACAAATGCGTGGAAAGGACGCACACCGCACAGACAGAGGAATGCATCTAAACACACCAGATGACAACACAGAGCCTCAAAAAAAAGCCACAGTGCATACTCACTTAGACACACAGGAGTTGAGAACAAACAGAAAACACACAGGCTGCGATCACGTGAGTTCATTTTCCCCGCTTCACCTCAGTCCCAGAAAAAAGCCAATTCCTCTTCGTCATGAGAGGAAGGAAAACAAGACGAAGGTGTTTACTTCCCGTACATGATTGAAAAGGCTCTCGGCGGCCTCCTCCGCAGCGTCAAACTTGACTCACGTTTCTGAACCGCACGTCAGGAACATGGTAGCAGGCGGCCTTTTGAATGTATATATGTTGCCCAGCGATGATTAAATAAAAAACTGGGGCCCATTTGTCTCAAGACATTTCCCCAAACGAAATGAGCGACTGAGAGGGAGATCAATATTTCCATTCATGTGATGGCAAAGGTGGGTGTTTTGAATTATTTGAGTGATGGAAAAGAAGAGGGGTTGGGAAGGAGTGTGTGTGTCAGCGGGGAGAGAGAAAGAAACACTGAGAGAAAGGGGAAGAAGTTGCTTGTGTTAAGTGGCATCCTTGCTGTCTGTGGACAAGTATACATTTCTAAGCAACTGAATTTGCATTTCTCGCCATTTTAGTTCACCAGCATCCTGACTGAAATGCTATAATGACATTAACAACACATTAACAAATGTCATTCAATGACTTGATGAGTATGAATCACTGAAATGTACACATATTTTTTGGGGTGACATGATATACAACTGTGATGTACCACCATCATTGAAACACCAGATGACAGAGTATCTTTTGGAAGAAGAGCTCATTAACTCACCAATGGCACATCCACTATTACAGAAATAGCATTTTTGTTTACTTGAATTATGAAGACCCTCGATGGATAACTAGTTTAGCCGCTGGCTGTAATATCTACCATGCATCTTAGGTTAGTTAGGTATATTTTTGCAATCAACATTTATGCTTATTACCACTAAATCTGAACATAAACAGTCTTATAGTCACAATTGTGTTAACTAATATCACCTAACCTAGCACAGCCAAGCTAGCGCTCAAAATTTACGTGAACCACTTTGATAAGCCTCCCAGTTGGTCAGGTTACTTTGCTTGGCTGGCAGCAAAGTTACTAACCACTGGTGTCAAATGATGTTTATCAGTTTAAAAAACACATTACTTACTTAGAATGAAAACTGGCATTTATATACCAGCTAGCTAGCTAGCTAAACCCAGTGAGTCCAGCTGAACCTTCTGAGAGAGAACTGATGCACAGGTTCAACCAGCAGGGGCTGTCAATCAGCCTCTTGGTTAGATGTGGCAATTGAGCATTTTTTTTCCTCTTAATATCAGAGCTATTTATGATTTTTATGTGACCGCTGTCTGGTTTAAATAGGCGTTGCTGCTTTGATATAGCTTCAGGCAAATTCTTGAATTATTTTGTTCATAAACGTTGCATGAGTGATGGAGTAATGCATAGCATTATGCTATATAATATAGTAAATTATTATTTGCCATTAGTTTTGCAGGAGGTTAGAATGATCAAGTATGTAATAGAGGTGATTTTGCAGGGATAAGAAGACAGGTGTACCTCAAGATGTTGGCTTGCCCTTTGGTGAGCCTTGGGCACAAAAAGTTTGAAAACCACTGCACTAGAGGAAAAGGCAAGAGCTTATTCCCATGGCAGCATGTGGCGCATTAGATTTTAACATGCCTAGTGTACAAGTGGAAATTTTGTCTGATGGTGGTGCTTGGGCAAACCTCACGAACCATGAAAATACACTGCAAATGGCCTTTTGTTTTTAAGATATCTTCTCAGGAGCCATGCACTGATCAGTGGGGGAAATCTGACTTGACGGTGGCACGAAACAAAAAGTCAGAAGGTTGCTGACATTTTTATTCACCTAACAACGTGGATCTAGGGCTGCAATGTTGGCGCAAATATCCATGTGCCCAAAGAATGCAATATGTAATATTTTGGTCATCCTGTGACCTTTGACATGCCACCATGACATAGGCATTTGTGGTTTTGGGTGAAATGTCTTGACAACTCTTAAATGCTGTCACAGCCCAGCTCTCGGATTGGGACAAGTGGGACATTACCTGGAACAAAATAATCAAAACAAACAAGTAGATGGGAGGAATCTGTAAAGTCAGCAGTGTAGGGACTGAAAATGTGCTGCAAAAACAAAGAAAAGGCAACAAAAGCAGGAACACAGAGATGTAAAAATGGTGTCCTATTGGAACCCTAGCAGGAAAAAAACAACACTTAACCAATTTAAATATAACAATTAACAAGTTTAACAGAAATGATGCTCATCAAAAAATACATAAACTGTTACCACTCCCCTTGGTCTCTCACCACATTAGGAGCATGGGGGCTCTAGACCAGGCACCAGACCCTAAATACTGTGCACTAGTGCACAACTTGGCCCACCGTGACCCTTGTGTGTAACAAGGCTTCATTAGCCAGCGTCAAACACTGTTTTCTTTTTATCTTATTGAGCAATTCTGTGATGCTCATACTTCAGATCCGATTCCTTTTGTCATGAGTCTTACTGAACTCTGGAGTTTGTGCAGCTCTGCTTGGTCTGCTTAAACCCAGGAGCTGCGGACATCGGGGCATATGACTGAACACATCCAGGCTGTTCTGAAAGAGAAGGTGAGGTTTACACATGCAGGAGGAGGAACATCGGCCCAGACATGACAACCAGCCAGACCGTTTCCCAGAATGACAGTTATACCTTCAGTTGCAGGGTGCACAGTCATCCTGACCTCACCCTTCACCAAATCACACTCCACATCAATTTCTGCAATGGAACCGGGAACGCCTGCTGAGCCAAAGGGACAAGACAGGGCCAAAATTACCCATATGACTCTTAAGTTAGAATGGCGATGCTGAAGCAAAAACAAATGGATCCAAGCAAAATCCCTCAAAATCTCACAGAACTCTGGATACCTGCTTCCACGTGGGCCTGGCCACAGCCAGCGCGGCCCCATTATGCTTGCATTTACCTTATATAGCAGGACATTCAGCTTTCCAGTGCGTTTTCTCACAAATACAGTAATTACACACATCAGCATCCGACTGTTCCCCTGACAGCCATTCTGACCGACCAGTCCAGTCATCCGACCACTTTCCTAAATGCACCTTAAAAGCAGAATCACAGGCACAGGACTCAAACTCAATCTTGTCCATCACAACATCCTCGGCTGCAAGTGCAGCAGCCGCGGCAGCAGTTTTGCCTTCACGCTCATTAATGTAGGTGGTAATACTGCTTAGCAGAGAATTTTTAAACTGTTGCTAAACCATTAAATTGCACAAGTCATCAAGTGTTTTAACTTCAAGAGTAGTGCACCACCGATTAAAATAAGCTACCAACTCCCTTGCAAACCCCATGCTTGTCTCCTTGCGTGACTTTTCCCGTGTTCTGAACCTTTGCCTGTTAGCTTCAGGTACCAACTCGTATACTTTCAAATTGCCAGCCACATCAAACCGCTGTGATAACTCTGAAGCTACAGGAGCAACATTCAATACTGAGTTAGCTGTGACTCGACCATCACAAACCAGACAAACTAACTCAAGCATTTCAAGTTCTGCATCATGCTTAATTTTCCCGACAGCCCACTCCCCATTCAACCTGTTGCTGAGACCTATTGGAACAGCAATTCCTTTTGCAGGTCAAATAATAAGCCAGGATTGAAACCAGCAACACCAGGAACAGATCCTTACCAAAAGCGGTTCTCCTTCACACACTTGTCACCATCACCTGGCTGCTGGCCCAGGTGTGTAACCATGTCGATGATTAACCTCCCAGTGGGTCTGCAGCCCTGGAGTCAGAAAGCAAGCAACAGCAGAGTGAAGCAAGCAAGAGGGGCCATCACAGATGCTATGAAATATGGCACATTCATTGATGTCCCCATTAGAATGGATTGCAATGACTCAGACGAGCCTGACTGTGACCCGGAGCATCATCAGGGCAAATCTCAATCTGGCCAATACTGTTTTATAACCAACTATCTGAAAAACTAATAGCATCACGGTAAGCCTCAGCCTTACTTTGTGATTAGTGCTACTTTGATGTGAGAGATGTGAGCTAACATTAGCAAGCAACATCATATTAGCATAATGACATCCATATTTAACCGCACATAAGCACAGCCTTGCAGAGCTGCTTGTGTTGCCGGTCACTCTTAGTCTTGTTGAGAATCATCCTCTGGGGACCCTGAATACGTGTATGAAAGTTCCATGACTAACTTCCTGACCAGTGGACCATCTCTGTTTCCTCAATGATAATGAAAACCTTAACCTACTTTAATGAAATGTAGAGCAAATGTGGCCTTTTCAGCCCAAAAGGAAACAAAAGGTGTCTCACAGAGTTCAGATGGGCGTCCAGAGTTCAAGTGGGTTTCCTTTCGTCCCTGCGTCTCCAGCTCCGGCGGTTTATTATGTAAATGAGGCTGCCTCATTCATCATGGGACTGTGATGAGGTTGGCCAGACAGGAATGTCATCTGGACGCAGATCAGAGGGAAAGAGGGGAGTGGTACCGGGGGAACAGATGTAGTATCGTAGGTGGGAGAGCATTTCCATAAGCCACTGAAAACTCAGGCCTGGAATGCATGCACGCACACACACACAAGCACACACACACATACTCCAGGACTGATGCCGTCAGATAGAAAGACGGAATCGAGATATTCCTGGATGCCTGGGCGTCTGTGTGTGTGTGTGTGTGTGTGTGTTTTCTTTGGGAATATGGAGGGTGTAACCTGCTCCTCACTGGGTTTTCTGAGCCGGTCTCGACTGTCAGAGCGGTCACACTTCATTAACCTGAGACGGAGGTAGTGAGAGAGGGAGACAGAGATGGGTGTGTGTGTGTCGACAATTTGGCTGGCCTTCGGCTTTTTTTTTTTTCTTTCTTCTCAACAGTCTGGAGAGAGTTACGGCCACAATAGCGAGAAGCCACGCAAGTGTTCGCTCTCTCCTGCAAAATGTCCAGAAGAAAAATGATCTGCAGCTTTTATCCATGTTCTTTGTGGTCACAGCGCTGTTTAGAGTTTAGACGTCTCATCAAAAAGGAATTCCACTTCCACTTTATCAATCTTATTTTAAAGGGGCCAGGAGGCTGTGAAGTAGCTTGCAGATGTGACACGCCTGCTGAGGTTAAAGCCTAGGTTCAGTCATTAAAAATAGATATTATGTAGCAGGTTATGGGTTAAATGAAGGGTTTGTGGAACTTGTGGAACAGTGCAGTGAATTTAAGGGATAACTCCACTTTATTCCAATCTGTCTTAAAAGTATGGTTTGCGTTACATGGAGAGTCCTGTTATAACACCTGCTCCTCTAGAGAATGCTGCATTATGGGTTGTTTGTAAGCTTAATGTCGCTAGGCTAGTGAGTTTCATCAAGTCCATTAACAATGTGTCTGCTAGAGTCAGAGTTTCTGATACCTCTCGTTTTGCCGCCACAGAGGAAATAAATTCCTGACGAGTGAACGGGTTGAAGGCGTCTGCTGATGTCTTCACTGCAGAGATGGACTTGGGACCGCGTCATCTGTCAAGCTGCCAAGATAACAGCCCTCAATGACTGTTATGATGAAGAGCTCAAACAGACAGGAACACGGTCTGAAAATGCCAGTTAAAATAATTATGCTTCCTTCCAGTGTGAGAGTATGCGACTGAGAGACAATCTGTGCATTCGCATCTGACCTACATTCGTCAGGTAATGGGTGCTGCGTGAGCAAAGAGGCAATACTGTATAAGCTGATACAATGCCTCTGCTGTGTTGTGTGTTTTGTTGTGTTTACAGCTTGTTTCGCTGTCCCCGTGTGGCTGTGGCTGATCAAAATGCCTATTACGTTTTGTAGGAAAATAGAAGTTGCCTCTGTCCAAATTGCTCCATTCTCCATATGCAGACAACCTGGCAACCACACAGCAGCACACTTTCTACAATCTACAGTTAAGCTGATATTTTCAATAAAGCCTGAATTATTGCATCGATTGGAATGAGAAACAAACCTCCAGTGAACCCTAGGCAATGAAGTGAACGTATGTGTGCGTCCCCCAGCTGTACAGCATGACAGCCAGTCAATGGAAATGCAGCGGTAATCAAATCAATACACCATGCGCTGCTCGCAGAATATCAAAGTTGCTATCTGCGTATGCATGAGCAGAAATTAATGCAGCAAATTACAGATTTAATGAGAAGCTGTTTGTTTGCATTCTGTGCAACGGCAAGGCCACCTATTCCCTCAAACACAGATGAAAGCCACTGAAATGATTTGCACTTATATGGATCATACTCACGAGGCTGCTGTTAGCACTGAGTTTACAGGATGTTTAATCACCAACACCAACCCTTCCTTGACATGGCCAGATTTTTCCCTTAGTCGATACACTGTAATTCAGGTGTCTCCGAGGCACTGCATCTTTGAACAGGTGGCACATTATGATTGAGTGCCGATTTACAAGCCCAGAGCGAGTGCTGATTTGTCTCTGATCTGGGCGCTTTCGTCGACAATCTCTTAAAAACGTCGGCGAGTTGAAAATCAGCGCTACAATCCTGCAGTGTGAACTCGGCACACAAGAGTCTACAGCCATGCCGGCTGCTGTATTCAGGCACAGCTGTGCTTTGGGCTAAATGCTAATGTCAGCGTGCTAATAAGCTGGCAGGTATAATGTTTACCATGTTCACCATCTTATCATGCTATCATTTGCTGATTAGCACTAAACACAAAGTACAGCTCAGGCTGAGTGGAATGGTATTAGTTTTGTAAAGATTTTTTCACAAAGTATTGAACAAATGGTAACTTGGGCCTGATGATGGCACCAGATGAACAGTCAGAGATTGCCAAAGTTATTAGAATTCATGCCTAAGGGGACACGGGCGTCTGTATGAAATTTCACAGCAGACAGTTTAGACATTGAGATATTTCTCAGGGTAAGTGATGACCTGCTGTTGGTGCTACATGAAAAGTCAGGAGATCACCAGAGATTCATCCTCTGGCGACCATGAACGGCTGTACAAGATTTTACGGCAATCCATCCAATCATTGTTGAGATAGTTCAGTCTGGTATCCCTCATGCCATGCTACTAGCAAGGCAAAAAACAGTGTTTCCGATGTGTTGGTTGTTCTTTGTCACACGGTTCACATTTTCCTAGTGTGCAATCACTTTGTTTCAACATCACTGCTCCTTCTCACCATATCTAAGCTTTAATCCTTCCTCTGATGAGTGGGTGTGAGGTTGTTTGAGGAATCTGGCAATGCAGAGTGTCTATATTGGTCTTTCACTCAGTTACAGCAGGACTGAATCAAGAAGCACCATATGCTAACAATAATGGTCTGTCATACAAAATCTCTTAATATCGTTTCCATCAGAGACCTGGTTGCAATTTCACCAACAGTGTAGAAAGAATTTTTGAAAGGAATGTCGCTCTGAGGTGATTTGCTGCTGATAAGGAATCTAGTATGGGGATTGCATGCAAGGCTATGGTACATTAACTTCTCGACAATTAAAATTACTTCTGCAATCAAAAGTTGAAAAGGATGGCTGGCCATATGTGTGCGCACATGTAACAGTTGTTATTTTCTTTTGACTGTTCCTTTGAATATTTTGTCTTTTCTCCTCCCTCAAGAAATATGTGCTTGCTTGGGGAGCTTCTTTGGGCTTGGTCACACCAGCATTTGCAATGGCAAATTTTTCGAAAATGATTCTTTTCAGTTGAATACAAAGTGATTCCATTAAAGCGAATTCAAATTTGTGTTGTGCTTCACATAGTCAGTGCATCAATTCACCAAACGCTCTTCACAGTGCTGACATTTGAGGGGCCCTGCTGAATGAGAAGCAATGCCAATAGATCTTTTCCCTTTGTATTAATTTGGCCACCCAGTTTCCACCACCAGCTACTTTGCAATGACACAAATTAACTATACAGAGCAACTTTGTGAGATTCCTGTTGTTTATAACATGGGTCTTATTTCAAGGTTTTGACCATCTTTCTTATTGGTGGTAGTGAAGTTGAACTCACCAGGTTCACAGTAGATATCTGGGACAGAGGCAACATTACTGAAAAAAGAAGTCAGATGGCATGAGAGCATTTAGACAATAAAGGAGAGGGTTGAAAAAAAACTTCACTATGCACTGAATCGTTGTGTGTGCACAGTTTTCCTGTGCATTAAGGGAGGGCTGCAGATGTTTCAGGTCAAATAAAGTCTTTTGGACAACCTGGTTAAATATTAACTTCTTTATAGCCTGTCTGATCACCTGTTCATTCACCCGTCGCATTGTAGTGATGTCAAAATATTCCCTGATCTCAGCAATGAGTTTAGTAAATCAATAGAAAAGATTATTTTTTTTATTTAGTTATTTTTTTGCCTATTTCAATTGTGAGCTTTCTGTATTTTTGTATTTACGTCTTACTATTTTAAAGTGGGCCAGGCTCAGTTGGAAAAAAGCTAATTAGTCATACATCTGACCACCAATCAGGATTGAGCAATACTAAAACAAAAGGTGATGACAGTTTTCTTGCTGGTTGCTTAGGTTTCCAGACCACTGTCAATCAAATCTGTCCAATAAAGTGAAGCAGATCCTGTGAGTGTTTAAGTTATAAACTAATGGATAATATCTAAGGATGCTTTTTTTTTTTTTTTTTTTTTAACTTTGGTGCACATTCAGATAATGATTAATGATAGATAAATACTTTCAGGGGCTTAACCCCTTAACGCTGATTGTCGCGAGTTCGCATCATACCACTTTAATCGTCATTGCAGCCGAATTGCGCATGCATTCCTCTAATGCCGGTTTGTGCATATTCAACACACACCTAGGAAGCTTTTGCAAGCACTGGTTTCTCGTCGGACCGGTCAAAGTGAAAGAGCCCCTGTTCTGATTGTTGTTAAGCCAATTTTGTGGCTGTTTTGATGAAATAAATGAATTTTGAATGCACAAAAAAAGATGTTTTTACTGCATTTAAGCATTGAAAAAAGTGGACATATACTGTTTGTTTGAACCCTATTCTAGTTGGTGAACCTACCTAAATTTATATCTATTGTATGTGCTACAGAAAAATTAACAAACTCTTCTTAATTTAGGATCAATTTTAAAGCAGAAACACAAAGAATTAATTTTTTAATATAATTCTTAATAAATTCAGGCGTCAAGGGGTTATAGGACTAATCTTCATCACACAGTGTCCAGTTTCTTGTGTCTACCAAACCACAGACTGGACCCTCCAGAGCACTCTGACTCCGAGCCACGACACAGCAGAAGTGACCACCCTGACACTGTCCCACAGTGCACTTCACCTCAGTGCCGGAGCCATAACAGCAGATGGCCGGAGCCTGGTGACATTTGACCGTCACTATTCTCCTTCCATTTTTGATAAACTGTCAAATCCTGCAGTTTACATGTGTCCACAAATGTCATCAAATGTCGAGGAAATGTCAAGGGCCTGGACGTGAAGACGGGTATGGATACTTGGAGTCTGTGCGTGTGCGGGCAATTCGCGCACGTGTACGAAGCCATTAACATGAACACATGGACCATTTCAAAAGATCTTTTTTTTTCTTTTCCTTTACTTTAGGAGGCATACAACAGTTATATAAAATATAATACAAACAACATGAAGAGGCCCAGAAAACACTCACACGCTAAGTGTAATTTACGTGAATGACCCTGGCAGTCCATAGTTTGGCTCGGTGGAGCAGACGGCGAACTGATAATGACCAAGTAAGACATCAGCGATGACAGATTCTAGCTTTCACTACGAGCATCAGGATGCATACAATTAACTGGTTGTCTTGCGCAACTGCTTACATTTTTCTCACTAAGCATGATGCAAAACTGTGACACTGAGTAAGAGGGAAGAGGGAAAAGGAAGGAACTGGGGAGGAAAAGGGGGAAATGTGGAGTCGGGCAGAGGGGAAGGAAGGATTTAATGAGCATCTCTTTCCCTCTGCTTTCATCTAACTAGGCTAACATGATGAACTAGTCGCCCTGTTCCCCCTCAGCCTCCATCGCTCTAGTTACCTCCCTATCCACCACACAAACCGGGTCTGGCAACGCATGATAAATCTGCAGGAAGTGCAGAAGAGAGGGAGATGGAGAGTGTGTACACTCTGTTGCGCCGATAAAACGCTGATTCGTCCTCTCATGTTTCTTCTTCACCTACTTTTCTTGTTCGTGCCTTTGCCCATCGGCAGCTATGAGTGGATATTAAGTGACATCTGCTTTTCCTGTCTTTAAAAAAAAGTGAATCAAACCTTGGGTGACTCACAGAGACGGCTGAAGCACTGGAAATGCCTTTCCAGTCAAACCCTGCTAGGATTTGTTTTCCATTCAATAACAATAAAAAACAAAAATTGATGCGCTTCTGTTTCGTGGCCAGTGAGAAAATATGAGATCAATTTCCTCTCCTGATAATGTCGCCTTTAAAATTTCATGACACACATTTAGCTCACTCATATTAAAAGTAGGTTGCCCTGAAGTGCCGGCAAGTTACATCAATTTAACTTTCCTTTCCTCCTTTCAACTTTTTAACTTTAGTTTTCAGTTGGAGTGAACTCTTTTCATGGCTAAGCTCTATTTACACTTGGCTGGCTGAACGCAAAGAACCAACCGATGATGATCGAGTCACTCCAGAGGAATGACCTAGAAGAAACCCAATACTACACGAATGTGGGACATATGACCGAAAATGGCAGATTGCTGTTAAATCTTTCTAACACGCTTCACAAAAGACCAGCAGCCAAGTGTATTGAGGTCCATTTCTGCCTGGAAAAGAAAAAAAGGGTCGAAAAGTTAGGGTTGAAAAAATAAACATGATCTTGGTACGTCAGTTAGTATCATGATTTTATTCAGACAATGTCAAAATTTTGATTTATAGGAATAGATTTAAATATTGGGGAAAAATCAAGATTGCTTTCTTGCCATAAATGAGAAGACTGATTGACTATTAACATGCATTTTTAAATTAACAACTTTTACAACTCTAAATGGCTTTATCATGGTGTGCTTACCCAGTTTTCAGTCTATAGGTTAGGCTACGAGCTACCCAGCTGCTGGCTGAAGTTCATATTTAGCCTAATGATATGAGATTGAACTGTTGCTTTAAGAATTCTATTTTTCATTCATTGCTTTTTCTGGCAGCAGCAGGCTTCCATACAGCCCAAGCTGAACGCATTTAAAACACACACCTGTCTGAGAAACATTAGATTTCATGGCATAGTTTATGGACTGGTGCAGCTGCTTTGAAACGCTTTTTCTTGCTCTCACGGGAGAAACGGATCTCTGCTCATGTTGTTTAATAATATCTCTACTGGAGCAGTAGTTTATGTCCACTGGGCAGCTTTACGGTGCAGCGTTGCAGCTGGAAAAAGGCAACACAACAACAGAGGGGCAGTGATAACGTTCACACAAAGTGACTGCACAGGAGCAATAAAACAAGTTACAGCAGCTTCCACCTCAAAAGGGAGACAGCCAGTATTCTACACAGCACTAAAACCATAATAATTGAAGGTGCAGTGATAAAAATCCAGTTTCCCCTGCAACCCACCTCATATTTTTCTCTGCCTGCATTACTCTATATAACTGACCTATTGACTCTTTCTTCCTCCGTTTGCCCCATTCTCCTCACTCTTTCTCATCTTCCTCCCTGTCTTCTCACATACATACTGTATTATTAGTTCTCTCCCCCGGTGTCACCTGCACACGGCGCCGAGAGAGGGGAAGTGAACTAAGCTGCTGTTAACCTATCACGAGCTGTCCCATTGGATGTTAGTTCACGAGGGAGGCAAGACACACACTCTCACACAGACACACACACTCTCTGACACACTTATTCAACAGATATTTTGAAAGGGGATTTCTTCACCTTATTTATTTATATGTTTTGTGTGTGTGTGTGGTAGTGTGTGTGTGTTTATGACAGGCGAGGACTGGTAATGCTGTTCACTGGTAAATGTGTGGTAAATGGAACTGGGCAGAATTATTTTAACAAAGAAAATATGAAATTGCAAAATACAAATACAATAAGGTGAAAAGAGTCTACAGACATGCCAGCAGCTCTGTGAGGCTTCACTGAGCTCAATGCTAGCATCAGAACGCTAACATGCTAATAGTGAGAAGGTCAACACCCAGATCTTGGGCAGGTATAATGTTTACCATGTTAACTATATTATATATTTACTATATACACTAAGCTATAGTGTGTTTGAAATTAGCTAATTAGCACTAAATGGAAAGTACAGCTGATGATGGCACCACTTACAACAAATACAAATACAAATACAACACAGGCTCCAGCTCATCGTCAGGGGGTTGTAAATATCTTACAAATTTCATGACAATCCTTGCTATAGCTGGATAAGCTGAGACGTTTCACTCAAACCTCAAATGCCGACCTCACAGTGGTGTTAGAGGGAAACAGTAGGATTCGTCCTCTGGGCACTATGATCGTCTCAACAATAGTTTAGATCAGTCCATCAAGCAGATGTTGAGATATTTCACTCAATACGTGGAAATCATGTCTTCCAGGTGGTGCTTGGTGAAAAGTAGGGGATCATTAGAATCAATAGCCATCATCCTCTGGGGACCATGAATGTCTACAACATGTCGTGCCACTCCCCTGTATGTTTAAATGCTCTTCCTTTCAGAGTAAAACTTTCTGTACATGCTGGAGAACACAGCAACATATACACGTAAAGTGTCCTTTCTGTGTATATGTCTTCCCAGTAAATGTATTTTTATGTTGCAGATGCAACAATAGAAAAGCTAAAATTCCTGTACCACCATAACTACAGCTAGCCGAAAGCAAAGGGCTCAATACATGCACACTGTCTGCGTTCAAATATCAAAGAGCAATTCGGTGTTTTTCATCTAGACTGACAATAACTCTATTACCTCTCCACCTCCACCCTGGACGTTAGTTGGCCCGACAGCATCTGGCTGGATGCACTCCGCTGCTCATGGCTGCGTCTGACTCGCTGCTGATATAGTCTGAGCCATGATCCAACACCGATGCGCTCCCACTTCCGCCATGTACATACAGTGTTGGAGAAAATGCCACATAGAGAGCATGACGAGAAGGGGGGACACGTAGAGAGGTCAGGAGAGCGAGAAACAGGAAGACAGACAGATGAATATACCAACACACTGTTTCAGGATGCTGTGAAGTGGAACGTGTGGTTTATGGCTGTGTGTCTTGACTCCAGAAAAAGTGATGATGAATGTGGATGGACAGATCTTTCTTCACCTTCATCACCACGAGGGGTGGAATTACATTTATTCCTGTTACTGTAACAAACTTGTGTTTGTGTACTTGCACTTATTTTATTTTCTTAAATCAGCAACTTTTCTCACAAGTATTGCACTACACTTCAAGTCACATCTGTTACAGAGTAAAAACAGCGCTCACATGAATAAACAAAGTTAGGATGAAATATTAAAAATGAGCCAAATCAGTGGCTGCAGTAGAGAGGAGGCTGCTGGTGTTTGTTTACCTGTCTGTCTGCACAGCTGTCTGTCTGTCTGAAGCTGCAGAGCTCCACGTCCAGAGAGGAGACGCTCTGCACTGAGCCGACGCTGTGGAAGACACGCATGCTGAATGTGTACGTTCAGTGGCCGAGTGTCGGGGGGGGGGTGTTGGGGGTGCAGCCCCACCCGGGCGGGGCCTAGCAGTTCGTGAACAGTACAACAACGCACAATAATGCACTGAAATGAAGGATAACATCATTATGGGTGAACATTATTGTGCCTCAGCATTAAACAAGGTTCTGTCGCCTTTACCCAGATTTAATGCACCACCTGACGAGCACATTAATCGACTTAAATCAAACACACCCAGGATGCTGCATAACCAACAGGTGCTCACAGTGGATCCTCCAACAGTTTCTACTTTGCTCGTGAACTTCTTCCTTCAGTAAACTTCCTGTTTCTGACGATTTCGGCAGGTATTTTTCAGGTATGCTTAATACAAAAGTCAGACTTTCAAACAACATAAATACTATTTATGTTAAAAGTGTGATAAGTACAAAATTAGTTTTTCCAACTTAGCACACTTTGAGTACACTATTTAATAGTCTGGATACAACAACACTTTATTCTGCTGTTACAGTGGTGACTATTTCATGTCTGTCTAATATTGTGTGTATGCATGTGCGCAGGCAGTGGTGTCGATTGCTCTTTTATTGATTTGATTCCATTTTATGTCTATAATCGAGAATCAGCGGTATGCACAGGCTGTGAAATCCATCTACAGGAATGCAATCTATTGTTGGTTTGGACATGAGGGCTCGGTGCCATGACTTTCTTCCACAAGTGTTGTTGGGTTGACATTTAATGCAACTGCAGCCTGAAGGTGTTCTCTCTAATTTAAGAGTAGCAACATAGGTGCATGGCCAGATTACCGGCCACCACCAACAATTTAAAAAATGTAGCACAGTGCATTTTAACTGCCTCACTTTTGACTTTTATCCAAGTACAGTTTTACGTAAGAACTCTTACCTGGGTAAAGAAACAGTACTTTTACTTGAGTATAATATGGCAGCACCTGTGATAACCACCTCCCACAACAACAGCCTGGGCATTCTGAGAAAACCCAGCTAAACATGGAGTGGTCAGTATTGGCAGTCAGGAAAGAAGGGGAAAAAAAAGACAAAAATAATGGTGTGTCCAACTTTCTTTTTTTTTTTTTTTGAAGACTGCTGACTTAAGGGGGATGAAAAATGTTTTAAGAAGCTCAAAATCAATACCTTTACGGCATCAGCAAAGTCCCATCAAGCCTTGAAATCTTTATGGCTAATGAAGGAAGTGAGGAGACAATACTACCCCGACAATGAGCAAGATCAGCATCTGTTCTTTCCAGAGAGTTTTTTTGGTGACCACTGAGTGTTGGGAGCTACAGCTTTGCACCTAAGGCAGTCATACAATGGCTTAAATGTCTAACTAATGAGAGATGGTCATCACCAGATTAAGTGATCGTGGTGCCTAAAAGCTGCACTAATCAAGATTTTATACGAATAATGGAGGAAAAGACTACAGTTTCATTTGAAAAGGGTTGCATGAAGTAACCAACCAACACAGAATCATACGACTCTGTCGTTTCTCTCAGCTCTAAGAGGGCTTTAGTGCTTTTCATCTGTTTTCTTTTTTGGGGGGTTTTCCATAATTAACTGTTTTGGTTCAGTGTCATCAGTCTCGTTTCCAGCAGCAACAGGAAGTTGTTCACTCTGTAGCGGTGTGATTCACTCCCTGCACGCTACCTGCCCATCACCAAACAGATGACACATAAAGTTAGCAACTATCTGCTAAACTAGTTCAGCATTTAGCAGCTAAAGAGTCATTTCTCTCAGGTGCTGGTGGAGACAAAAACATTGGACTTCATGAGGTTGACAGAAACAGTCTATATGTGAATGTTGCTCTGTGTCTGCAGGATGTCTTGTGTCTTGATAAACTGTTTGCTAATCACTTGTAAATTCTGATTATTAAAAAAAAAATGACTTGGTGCTATGTTTTTAGCTTGTTTTGCTGCTGCTGTTGCTTGGTCTTTCACAACCTGGCAAGAGCAGCAAAGGCGACTGGGCAAGAGGGGCGATAGACAGAGATGTACAGGATCATCCCACCACGGCGCCCGCCGCAACGGAGCACACGGTAAACATCATAGAAGGTGAGAGGGGACAAATTCTGGCATGGTAGGCTTTTTGTTGTGGCCTTGCGAAGCATCCTGAAAGCACAACAATCAGATACTACACAGGATGAAATGAATGATTGAGTGAATCTTTCGTGTCTGATGCTCATTTTCAGTCCAGAAGCATTACGTCCGTCGTCTCAGGCTGATGTTGTGTGGTCTCATCTAGGATTAGAGCCATTGCTGCTGTAAGAAAGAGCAGGTGACCGTGTCCTGTTTGAGAATCGCCGCTGCGCAACCACAGCAGATCAACAGCATCATTTACACTGGGAAAGCATGGTGCATCAGACATTTGTATTCCAAGGACTCTCTCCCTCTTTTGTTTCTGTTTGGTGTGTGTGTGTGTGTGTGTGTGTGTGTGTGTGTGTGTGTGTTGTCACCAGTGTTCAGACTGGGTTGATGAGCAGATGTATTGATTTTCCTCTTGGAGCTTAGGCTTATCAGAAACTGGTGGTGGGATACCTATTCTCTCTCTCTCTCTCTCTCTCTCTCTCACACTCTCTCTCACACTCACACTCACACACACACACACTTAAAACAAAATCCCACAAGAGTGATTACATACTGCACTTGATATGTGAACTGTTTTCATATAAATGCACATACTTCACTTTTGCAACTTCTGCTTTTCAAATAAAACAGAAAAATCCTTTAACAGGGACTTGTTCTACACCAGATCTAAAGGTTTTGTAAGTGAAGCTGATTGGAAAGTTGTGAAATGTTTAGGAAGACAACACAAGAGCAGAGAGAAATTATCAAGATGCATCTGGTGATTGACGAGTAGGTAGGATAAGGTCATCTATGCTCACTCTCTCACACACACACACACACACACACACACACACACACACACACACACACACACACACTCTGCCTCAGAATGTTCCTCCTCCCTCCAAGTTGGTGTGTCACTGTTCTCAGCCCCCTGTGGCCTCATTATCACACAGACAGACTGAAACAGAGCAGCCACATCTGATAGCAAGCACAATAGCACACGTAACCTTAGATAGCCTTGCTTTACACAAAGTTTCATCCAAAACACACGTCGCTGGCTGCGCACGCACGCACGCACGCACGCACGCACGCACGCACACACACACACACACACACACACACACACACACACACACACACACACACACACACACACACACACACACACACACACACACACACACACACAGGGGCATGACTAAACCAGGTTTCAATGCGAAACCAGAACAAAATGATGAAATAAACACAGACACATGCACACACACGGTCTTGCACTAACCAAACGCAGTCCCATCAAATATAATGAGATTACATCATACACACATCTAAAACAAAAACTACAGCATGTGCACTAGGTGCGCACTAAGGTCACACAATTAGTAGTCACCATATATCGTCTCATTTTTAGCAGCCTGTCCACCACTTCAGTCTGGACAGTAATATCTCAGCAGCTTTGGATGGTTGGCCATGAGATCTTATAGAGATATATGTTGTTCCCACACAATCATCTATTGGAGTAATGACGTTTAAAAGTATTTTAAAATTTGACCACCTAAAGTCGCTCTAAACAAATAAGGGGCGGCATATCACCAGAGTACCCTGTAACTTCTGCTCTTTGCTGTAGCCATCTTTGGGTGTAGCTGCTAGCTGCCGTTAGCTAGTAAGCTCAGTTAGCCGTGCAGCTAGTGGCCCTATTAGCTATTGGCTGGCTGCGGCCTGTTGTACCAGCTATACGTAATTTATCTCTTAAGAGTGCAAAGTCCACACAAAATGATACTTTGAAACTAGTTCAATTGATACGAAAGCTGCATCACTGGTCGCTGCGCCACAGAGACGTAAAGTTCATCTTAACTACTCTGGTATTAAGTCCAAACAAATCCAAATTTTGTCATTGTTTGAACACTTTGCTACGTTATAGCGAACATGCTAATGGATAAAAATAGCTAACAAACACAGAATGACAGCCTACACAGGCAAACTGTTAGTAATAGTTGATCAATAGGAAGTTATCTAAAGCAATATGCTTGCCAATGTCAAACTTAGTCAAGTAACCAGCTTTGTTGATGTGTGTGTGCTGTTATAGGAGTAGTTTGTCGGCTATTACAGAGAACACTTTCACTCCTCCTCATCATCCCAAGTTACCCCACCTTTCAAAATGATGGTCCATGCCAACAGCTATTTAATGGAGGACTCGACACCTCCTCAGGGCTCGGTGTCAGATTTACATTGTAACTTATGTCCATGTTGGAACTACTTCAGCTGGTGCAACCTTTAAATGTTAGCAGCATGTAAACTCCATCCTAAGTTAGAAATTATGTTCAAACTATTCTACACGTCCGCACAGCTGGCGCACTCCACTGCTGCCATCGGCCCGGCCGAGACCTCGCAGCAGCTGGTTGGCAGTCCCCCACTGAACACACTGTAGGTGGATCAGGAGGCCGGTTTGATGACAGTGAAATCAAGGTGATTGACAGCTGCTCTGACAGCAGGAGAGCCGCGAACTGGGAGAGCAGGAAAAGGAAGGTCGGCCATCGCCAGCCAGCAGCGTCTACAGCTGGAATGTGTGAACATTTGCGTCGCAGAACCAAACTGGAGTTGGTGATTGTTGTAACATTGCAATGACAAGACGGTTTTGCTGAGTTTTATTTTGGTTGTATCGTGTTTGACTGAATAACGTGTGTTTTACGATGAGTTAACTGTGTATTTAAGGTCATCTTGGTTTGCCAAAAAAGAGAAACTTGAATTCAGAAGTAGAACGGCTGTATTTTCATTTTTCATAACGACAATAGTTGTAAGAGAATTTCCTTTCTTGATATTTTGTTGTTTTCTTGAGACTTTTTTTAATTTGACTAATCGCCTCTTGAGGTACAAAGTGGTATTAGAAGACAGGCCACAGCTAGCTGGTTAGCATGCTAACTTCAGCAGATATCTCTGAAACATCACACATAGACGTCTTTGACATACAATCAGAACTGTTAATTCTTTGCGTTCAGTGATAATGGGTGTGGGTGGGTGTGTATACAGCAGTCTGTTGACCACGTGGCGATAAGGCAGCTGCATAGGCAGCAGCTCCCCGTACTGATCGTCTCCTGAGGGATGCTGATAGGCTGCTTTCTAGGCAACTCTAAACTCGAAAGTTTCCCACTTCTTACTAGAATAAGCACAATGGAATGAGGAGTTCATACTCTTAAACTCAAGGCAAAGCCATCAGCCAAGTACATTTGCCTATATTTGATACGTTAATTTTATGTTTGTCTAAAGTTAACACTGGTCCTTCATATTTTATTTAACATTTATTTTGTTTTCACTATCATGTAATTAATTTCTCTCTTGTACATTTGTATCGATAGGGAAAGGAGGAAGGAAGGTATTTATAGACTACAGTATTTATTTATTATGTGTGAGTGACATGTCTCAAAACCTTTAAGATGTTTTGCCATGACTTACTGCGGATAACTTGGTACACAAATTCATGTCCGCAGCATGAACTGTAATCCCCTTATTCATCGAGAACCATCTAAACAAAAGGCAGCGTGGACAGGGTAAAGCTGCTACACATCAGCATTACTGCATCGTCATCGCGAGCATGTTGCCAGGGTAGCACTGTTGTGCGCCTCAGGACAGCATCACAGAGCCATTAGCATGGCTGTAGAATGTCTTTTTAAGTATCTTTAAAATGAAACAATTTCTGACCTGGAGAAAGTTATTCATGCCTTAATTTCATCCTGTCTTGATTATTTCAACTCTATGTTCAGTGCTTGGTAAAAACGTACTAAATTGCCTTCAATTGGACTCAAGCAGCCCCCAGGGTTTTAACACAGACTACGAGACGAGAACACATTACCCCTTTTTAGTATCCTTTTATTGGCTTCCCATTACTGCCAGAAGAGCTTAAAATTGAAAATTCAATCAATCACATATGAGGCATTCTAGGTATTGACTCCAAGCTACATTTCTGATCTGTTCAGCCCATACATACGGGGACACATAATTGGGTCAGCAGAAATGGCTCTTCTAGTTCTTCCCTGATTTGTAAACAAGCGTCTGCAAGCACGGCCCCTAAACTGTGGCGAGACAAACAGCACCGCAACTTCTGTAGCTTTATCAAGCCAACTAATAAACGTACCTTTTTAAATCTGGCTTTTAACGGACTGTGATTTTAAATCTCCTGAACAATATTATATTATCTCATTTAACTGGTTTGACTTCATTGTATAATTTCATTCGTCTTTGTTTTGTTCAAGCAGTATGTTGCTATGAAAAGTGCTATACAAATAAAGTTCTTATTAATATCGTTGCTCGTCTGTGGCACATAGATTACAGCTTCATCATTAGCGGGGCAACAGGTTCGCCGGGGTCAACCACAAGTCTCAGCACTAATTAAAATTTAGCTTGTGCAGCTCATCAAAACAAGTGCAGAACGATAATGAGAGGAGTGATGGCAGTCAAGAAGGGAGGGGATAACAAATGGTGCGTATACGTTTGTGTGAGAAGAAAGATGGCTTTATCGTGTCTACAGAGATTTTTTTTTTTTAACAACAGAAGCAGTGAAAGGGAGAGAGTCTGTAACCAAAGATAGAGGGTCCCAACCTGGTAGAGGATGATAGGGTGAGACACAGAGGGAGGGAGGGGGAGATAAGAATGTGCAGGAATTTGGTGGAAGCGCATGACAAGGAGCCTCCAAAGTGTCAAAAAGCATGACTCGATCTGACAGGTTCAGAAAAGTGATGTCGGGACACAGCGGAGCTAAAGTGGAACAGAGTGATCCCTCTCCCTCTCTCCTATCCCCGCCTGCCTCTGTGCCTCATATTCCTCCTACTGGCCCTGTTTACCTCTTTGGCAATTTCTTCTCCTTCCACAGAAGCAGCCATCTGCCAAAATGACTTCCCTCCTTCTTGAGGCAATAAGGCCCTCGCCAGGTCTGAAAGGGAGAGGAGGAGGAGGGGTTGGCAGACAAAAGCCGAGAGGGAGAGGGAAAAGGAGGGACAGCAAAAGTAAACAAGTACAGATGGTCTAGGTGTTTTCGAGGTACGTTGGTGGGGAAGATGGCGCTTCGTTTAACCTCTCGGGCAAGGTAATGGATACAAGGCTGCCGCTGTCATGATGGAAACATCAGGTTTACTGCCTCTCTCCTCCCGTCTTTTCTTCTCCTTCGCTTCCAGAGCCCAGAGCCAGAGCAGGACCCTCCGAGACAAACTCCCTCGCCTCAACATCAGCAGTCCATCTGTCTCCCTCTCTCTCGTCACACACACACACAAACACACCCATGTGCCCACAGTCGCACAGTTTACATTACCTTCATCCAGCCTGCTGGGGGAAGAGACGAGGAAAAGAATACACAGCAGTGGGTTTTCTCTGATGAGTATGATGAATATTTATAGTACAAAAGCAGAGAAAGACGAGCTGCTGGGACACATTCACTCCGCTCCTGCTGGAGCGTTCCCATCTTGGACTGAGAGAAAGAACACATCAGAAAAATGTCACAAAAATATCCAGTGTGTCATTTATTCCTGAAGTCTTAAAGCTCAATGCAAAACAACAAAAAACAACCTGAATCTTAAATTAAGCAATGTTTTCAGTGGCGTTTGAGTGATGCCACTCATAGAGAACCTCGAGAATAACAACTTCAAACCAAGAAGCATCCATTCCAAACATGAACCTTGCACTGCTTATAAGGGAAGTCTCTTTATTACTCAGGGTTGTGCGTATACATGCTGTGTATTGTTGTTGTCTAAACCTCAAGATAAAAGGTGTGAAGACACAAGTCTCTGCAGCGGTGGACAAGAGTCCTTACGTTGAATCCAATATAACAGACAAGCCAACGAGGGCGAGAGCAGATGGTAAATGAAGATTGTAAGACAGCAGCTCGTTCACTGTGACGCTACTACAAATAAAACCGAATGCACATGTGATAAAACTTTGAAATTTCGGTGCATACAAACCTGCAAACCAACCCTTTTTTTACATACAAACACGCACAGGCAAGCAGGCCTCCACTGTCAGATCCATGTGACATGAATGTGGGAGCTGGAACACAGGGCCAGAACAGGACACCGATGCAGACTGGGTCATCTGCGAATTATTCTCGGGACGGTTCATCCGAGCGGTCTTAGGTTGTGGTCTAGTAAAAGTCTGCAGTCTACTTGCGGGCTAATGGTCAGGCCAGGACACTTTGTTCAAGTGCTGCAGAGTTACAGGAGGCTGCTACTGCTGCTGTGCATATATTTCTTTATACACCTGAATTTCAATATGGGTCTGTCTCTGAAAGCCTGCTAAAAAAAACTTGAGCTGATACACGAGGTAATACTTAGCTGGTATTGCTAATAAAAAAATAGGCTGGTGTCACAGGTCTGGAATGAAGGACGGAAGCGCCACTCACCTCATGGTACTGGAACTATTCCTACCAAGGTATTGTATTGACTTCTTAAGCATTGGCATTCTGTTATGGCAAAGCCAAACTCACTAGCCAAAAACAGCAAAAATAAGCTAGGCTAGGGCTACAGTTCAGAAGAGTGCAGTCTATGAAGATCACGGCCTTCTCGTTAAATATCAGTCAGTCAGTCGTCATTCTGCCTGTGTGTCTGTGGTCCCGTCCAGCAGTAGCCTCCGTAGTTCCTGGGGGTCAGTGACAGGAAGGGAACAGGTAAAATCCTGGCAGACGTAGGCTGTGGCGACCCCATCCTGCCGGGACATGGAGGAGAGAACGGGCAGACGCTGGCACAGGAAACTGTCTGCATCGTCATCAATGAGCATCAAGACCTGCCAGAGAGGGAGGGAGGGGTACAGGAGGGAGGAGATGTAAGAAAAAGGGGGTCAGTCTAATATGTGAAAAACAAACATTTCCTATTTTGCTTATTTACCATTACACTAAGGAGGCCCAAAGCCGCTAAAAGGAGTGGACCTATCTCTGCCTGACACCTATCTCATTATTACATTAGCATTAGGAAAATTGGAAAAGTTACGTGGGGGAAATAGGAAATTAATGGATGATTAAACATGTTCTAAGGCAAAATATAAGAGGAAAACTAAAGAGTTGAAAAATAATGATGAGATAATGCAAGAGTGAAATAAATGTGAAGTATTTCATCAACTGATTGGCGGTGAGGGAAAAAACATTTTCTTATCGGTTTTGGGCTCCATATAACAAATCAGCTTATCTGTTTCCTACAATTGTTGCTGTATGGCCTCTTGGCCAATTTGCATGCATTTTGGTTCGCTCTCAGTAGAATGAGGATGCAGTGCGTTTATAGTTTACTCCTAATAAGCTAAATGGGCTTGTGACCACCTCTGGAGATGGCTTGAGAGATTGGATTGTCAGTTTTATGTTTCTTTACTGTGTATGGCAGCGGTCCAGTCACTAAAGATGAGGTTAATATTCACATCTTTAGAAGGTTTTGGATGAGTAGAGCCTCTCAGAAAGGGACTGACCCGTTCTCATAGTGATTACTTTCTAGTTTTCATTAATGTAACTATGTGGTGTTTTATACAAACACACATAAGCATTCACACACACCAAAATAAGCCTCAACATTAAACATGACAGTCGCACCACTGCTGCCCTTTCACACCCCAAACAAATCATTCACGTCTTTGTATCTGCTTGTGTGTGCGTGTGTGTGTGCGCGTCAGTCGCTGCTCTTGGACTGGCAGCCGAGCGGAGTTAAAGAGGGCTGCCCCGTCCGTCCCCGAGGAAGCTTCCTGTCAAACGCATGTCATTTCCTTCTGGCCCGGCACCGCCCCCGGCTCACAACGGAGCGAGAGATGACAAAATAAACAACGAGCGCTGACAGAGGTGATAAAAGGAGGGAGAGGAGGAGACAGCGTGAGGAGAGAGGTCTGACGATACATCTCATCTCAGGTGAAGCTCAGCCACAGAAGACTGACGTGCTGTGTCAGTATACGGTGGACTGAAGGTCAAACAGAGCGCATCAAAGGGTGCACAAACACTGACGACTGTTGGCTTGATGTAGTATCAGAGCTGGACACAATGCAGGAGATGTCCATCATTTCAATACACTTTGCAATATACATACTTTTAAAGCTTTATGTCACCAACTATATTGGAACTCCAAATTATTCAGACACTGCATCAAATGCGTCCATGTGCAAGTGGCTAAAAGGGACAGGGGCGTCAACAACTGCATGTTCCTGCCTTCACCCTGGCTCTAGGCTTGGCCATTAGACATCACTGTCTTGTAGAGCCCCCTGTAGGACTACCAGCCAGCATTCCCCCATGCCATCATGTAGAAATGTTTGCATCCTCTCCATCCTGTCTCAATGAGCCTGATGTTCTCATCCACCGGCCGTATCAATGCGCCCCGAGTGCATCGCTCAGCCATTTAGACGCTCATTTGTGCCAGTAGCCATCTGCACTTCTAATGCCAAGAGGCTATCAGTGGGTTGCGCTGCCCGTCTCCTGCCGTTGAAGACCATCTCCACAGCAGTGAGCTATGTCTGTCTCTGTTACTAAATGTGCTGCCTGGAAAATAAAATTCCTCCTCACGGGACGATGAAGTGATGCTGGTTTATCTTATCTTATTCTCTGCAGGGATGCTGCAACACCTGTTAGACAGAGCTCAGAGAATAAATAACCCTGAAACACCGGAAACTATTCACACAGAGTGCTGTAGAGGGTTGGCTGGAAACATTTTTGGGGCATTAAAACACACACACTCACACAGTCACACTCACAGGGGAAGACTGGCAAGGAGTGTGAAGGAATGTGGTCATAATGGTGTGACTGTTGCTATGGAGACAGGAGGAGGACTTCCCCACCAAGACGAACCTTTTCCTCTCTTGTCCTGACTCTTTTCGCTTGTCAGCCTCATGCAGTCCCTCCCTGGGCCCAGACCACATCCAGCCACGCGCCCTCAGCTTTAAGGTCACGCCGTAGTCTGTCTGTGTCACAACAACACTATCTGCACACACCCCTGAGGACTGGACGAGATAAGCGTGCGTGCGTGCGTGCGTGCGTGCGTGCGTGCGTGTGTGTGTGGAGGAAGAGAGCAACGGATAGAGACAGGGAGACAGATTATGTGTGAATGTATATACAAGGCTTGTGAATGTGATGCAGTGAACTCTAAGTGTGTGGTCTGTACTGCAAAATACGTGTGTGTGTGTGTGTTTTTATGTGTGTGTGTGTAGACAGCACAGTTGGCTACACATGAGAGCACAGTCAAACTCCCACGGGGTTAATCCCTTCATACACTGGGCAACCCTGAGACAAACACACATCAACACACAGACACATCAACACATACACACATTAACACACAACTCCCACCCGTTAAATGTCCCTACACTGACAGCTCCCTCCCACTCTTCCTCTCTCACCCTGCCAAACCAGTCAAGCTCAGACACTTTAAAGGAACACAGTGTACCTGTGTTGACAGTAACACACAAACACACACATATCTTCAGAAGCCATTTGAATGCCCCCCCCACCCGGTTTGTGACCCAGCTGGAACGCACACAACTCGTAGGCCGACCGCTACCGGCGAGCCAAAGAAGCACAATGAACACACCAAGCACACAGTTTCTGAGAGCCGCTGTCATACCTGAGGAAGAGTGATGACGGTGGCTGTGAATAGTGCCGGGTGCAGCCAGGCATGAGGAGATTTACTTCCTCCACCCCGCTCACGCTATTTTGTCTTTTTAACACGCACACACATAGACAGACACACACACACGAAGGGACTGGCACAATCATCATAACAACCTGGCATCTGGACCGCCACCCCAGGACACACACGCACACGCACGCACGCATGCACGCGGACACAAGGCAGCGCAGCAGGGCCACATGCAACACACACACACTGTCGGTCAGCCGTTGACACCAACTTCAACATCGGCTTCATTCGCTCAACTGAATAATGGCCAGAAGAGAGAGGGAGGGGAGGAGGGAGAGGTGAGAGCAGTGGAGAAAAACTGTGCAGGAGGTTTTTTTTGGGAAGATTTGACTGATCAGGCTGAAACTGCCCTCTCTTTAGAAATCACATATCTGCCTGTCGGTATACACTTTCAACTCCGTATTTCTGCTTTATCTGATTATCAGTAAGCTTGTCCCACACAGCTACGCATTTTTTATTATTTTAATGTACTGTATTCTCTCTCTAGTTTTTTTATGGGTCCTGCTGACGGTGGGGGAGCTCCAGCATCCCGACTAATACGTGACAGCACGGGTTGGAGGCCTGCTCCCAACAAAAACTGACTTTAATTTGGCTACATCTGAATATACAGACAGGTGGCAAATTAAATTAAAACTCTGAATAACTGAGTGGAAAATCATAATAAACATAGAGGCTTCCATTGAGGGCACGGGAGCTTGAAAATGTTTTGAAAATGATGTGAATCAGCCTTTGCAGTTGCCAGATCTCGACCCAGTAGCCACCAGAGATGCAGTCGTGTTTCGCGAGCAGCTGCCATGCACACTATGCTATTTTTCACTAGGTTCAGCAGCCAAAGTTCAATTGACTTGAACTTAGATCCCAAATACGCTGACCTCCAAAATGCACGTCTAATGGGATTCTGAAGTGACAAAAGGTGGTTATGGCAGCAGCAGTTATGGCCGAACTTTCACTTTATTCATTAGATGTGTCTGAGGCGGGAGCCAGAACAGAAACACACAGGAAGAAGGTCCTGAGGAGGTCCACTGGCCTAACAGAACATTACACTGCAAAAGTTTAGTTCCGCCCTCTGTTCATTCACAGTTGCTAGTAACTGCTAAACTGACTCATCTGTATCCCAATCTCAAACTTGCAGACTATGCCTAGTAGTTGGATCAGATCAGTCGGATTACGTTCCCACCAATGCTCCAGAATTCCTTTGGGACCAGTCCGAGACCACCTGCCCTAAAGGATTGTTTGGTCCGCAACAGGTTCGACTGACAGCTTTCACACAGGGCTTGTTTTAACCGAGGACACAGGTCCCTAACACCTAACTCTACTGTGACTCAAATAAGACAAGAGATAAAATCCTCTATCATAGTATGTAAGTATGCAATTTTAGATCAATATGGATGTTCACCATGATGTAGTCAATTTTCTGGAAAATCAGTTGTGAAGCTGTTTATTGATACTAAAAATGCGTGAAAGTTGCTATTAAATCCAGTGAATTCAATACCTGATAAAATATGAAACATGCAGCAAAAATACAACATCCCCCACAACAACCTAACAGACCCTGAAATATTAAAAGGAATAACTACGATGGAATAAACAGCATGGACAAAACCTCACGATGTGGGCACATTTATGTATCATATCAGGGTAAATATAATGTTATTGCGCAGCTCTGCTTCAAATCCTAAATGCAAATGTGATGACAACGGTGATGAAAATAAAGCAGTAATTAGAATAGGACCGATCCAGTCGGCTCATTTACCCCCCCTCGCACGTACAATCTTACTCCCACAGGGTAACACGTCCCGGCACACATGCTCTCACAACACACTAACACACATGCATGAAATAACATATAACAAATGAATCATCCGCTTTCACTCCAACTCAGCTCTCAGACCACCCGTATTGTTGAATTCAGCTTGTGAATGCAATCATTGTTGTTCATCTTATTATCTACATGTTTCATCTCTACCTTCGTGAACAGTTGAGGAACACCTTGGGTCTTAAAAAATAAAAAAAAATCAGTTTATAAGGACACTTTGAGAGCTATCACACACACACACACACACACACAGACACACGAGTCTGCTGACCTGAGCGAGAGCATGTGGGCGAGCCTGTTCCGGTGGTGTGTTCTGTCCTTTGTCACGCTGAGCATCAGTTTTCAGCTGCTGACACTCCCTACAGGACTCTCTCCACTAAATCACCAGCGTCTGCAGGGAGATGTGAGGACGCCTTGGTGCCTCAGCAGAATTAACAGCCGCTCCCCTCGATCAGGCCCCGACACCGCCGGCATACTTCATCAGTTTATGTTGCATTTAAGATGAAAGGGGACTCTCATTTGCTCAAGTCATAAAAGTCAGGTCAAGTTTAAAATGTTGAGGATATCAAACGTGACATATGAGGGTTATTAAATATCCCATATGGTACAGACTGTGAGTAAATGTCATGTTTTCAGATGACACTGTGGCCAAAAAATATAACAGAAAAATGCTATTTCAGGACAACATCATACCTGCAACCCAGCCAGAAGTTGACCATCCCCTGGTTATTCAGTTTGACTTCCAGCACAGAAACCTTTATTTCACTGACACGTTTCAGATTCTGCAAATCTATATGTGCTCCCCACTCCTTTGATTGGCATAATGGACCAAAGGCAGCTTAACCAAGTCTACACAGTTCTCTCGAATGATGAATTGTGAAGGCCATTCCCCTCTGTGAGTGAGTCATCAATGTTTTTAGGCCATACAATACGACATTCTCCAGGCAGCAACGCGGCCACGGAAGGTGGCTCTCAAATATCAGCCAACCGCTGCCATGGGAAGTACCGACCCAGAAGATGCTGAAACATGGTTTCCATCAATATGTTCAAAAAAGGTTTTATCCACTTTGACCCACTTTGAATGGAATGGAAACATATTCACAGTATCAGGATAATTGAATTTTATACTTCCTCATCCAAAAAGTTTGGATAATTCAACTTTAAGTACAAATCAGTTAACTGTAGCTATCATTGAAGAACATCATTGTTCATCCAAAAAAGCTTTTCAGTTCTAACTGATCTGGGTTCTGGTATTTATCCCTGTGGGGAGACTACACCACAGTGCACAGGGACACTGACACGTTTTTGTGTTCGGCTGATATGAGTGCATATCGACACCTGTGTCAGCCTCCTGTAGCAGTCTGACTGTAACAGACTTATTGACCGACATGCTAAACGACTGTTATGTTTTCACAAAGCTTGATCACGAGTAATCACTGTGCATGTTTTCATTTAATCAAGCGTGAGAAGATTCACAAGACAGTTAGTAAAATTCTTGTTTGGCTCCTGTTTCAGGTGGCCAGTCAGTGTCACGCTGCTCAAAGACCAAGAAACAGTCATGAGCCCTGAAGCACTATCAAGTGCTGGAATGTGTGAGATTAAAGTCTACTGGACTCCATGAGAGGTGTTTCATTAGCTCTCTGTCACACAGCAGGTCCGAATGGGAAATAAGATCAAAAATTCAGCTTTCTTTCCAGCATCATCGCAGGAAACTGCAAACTTAGGCAGAGCACAGAGTCTTATGTCATGTGTGAAAGTATGACCAGCTGGACCACGAGGGCTGTTACATCACACTGCGGAGTCATCTGTGCGCTAGCCCACATGTTATTTCATGCTACAGTAATGTATACGCACACCGACATATGCTGTCTTTTAATGACAGTCAAACGCCAAGGAAGCAAATGTCGCTTCATTTACAGTGGGAGGAAAAAATAAGCGAGAAGGGTGAGAAGAAGAGAGAGGAAGAGGCGCCGGAGGAAATGTAGCTGTGCCGTGTAGCCGTGCCAGGAAAAATATGTACTCCAGTATCACAGAGGAATCCTAATAAAATATATACATATGTTTTTTAATTACTTCATGTTATTAGGTTAGGTTATTTACACGTGAACTACTCTAAACAATCCATTTATAAATAATTTACTACATACTCTATTTAAATATCTGTTCACATAGATTGGGTCTGAATGATGTTAAAAAAAATAAACTGCACAATTTTCTAACAATATAGGAATTAGAATTTAATGTTATGGCTAGTTGTGTGTAGACAGTGAAATCATTTTTTACTTTCCCAATCCACTGAGTTAACATGAGTCAATGAAAACTGAGGACATTTGGTGGCAATATGTGTCTTACTTGGCAGCATAATTGACGGTCATCAAATAATTGACCTCTGCTTGTTAATAATTTCCTAATTACATGATTTATAGCATAAATAAAACTCCCACTCTCGAGATTCAAACATTTGTTATTTCTCAATTCCGATGCTGATTTCAAATTAAATCTTTTAAGCCAAACTGTGGTGTTTGTATCCTGAAAGATGCACAGGCAGAAACAGGGGTTTCTTAGTTTCACAGGGAGACACTGATTGGGGATTTGGCTCTCTCGCCTACACTCAGGGATCAACTGATGTTTTTCAACATGTCTGCCGCATTGAAAACATCACTAATCCTGCATTGAGCACTGATGTTTTGGAAGGTTTACAATGTGTTTAAGAGGTTTTACTTTGTGGCCATATGACTGGGAATGTTTGCACTGTATTGTATTCAATGCAGAACTTGTTCTGAGTTCCTACTGTTCCTACTTTATTGCTTTACTTATCATTCTGCTCTTAAATGTTCTTAAAAGTTTAACCGTAAATCAATCACAAATAAGTGATGAGTTGATCTGTAGGTTAGCAATGCCTGAATCCTTTCAGAAAAGGTACCTTCTTCTATGGTGGAATGAAGAGAGCGGTCAGAACAATCGTTTCGCTTCCCATTGGCTCATCAGATTCAGATGAGGGATCAAGTGAGGAAGATGGAAAGGCTGAGATTTATGAAACGGGTGACAGTGAGAGAGGTAACCACAGCAGCAGCAGTATCAGCAGAGCCACCACTGGCTTCCGTGATGAGGCAGATGATGAGGGACACAAAAACAGGATGTATAAGTGTGCATGGGTATATAGAAGGTAGGACAGAGGCAGCTAGAAAGAACAAAACACAAACTGTTAGTTTGCAGATAAATCATCTGAAGTATTTGGGCTGTGCATGTACAGAGTCTGTACGTGGTTCAGAGAAGATGCAGCATCTTCTTCAATGGTCCGTCCTCCAGTGTGTGTAAATGCGTAAATGCAAATTGAGCCTTGGCACCGCCGGCGAACAAAATGCTCAGAACTGCCTTCCTTAACTTCGACTGCCAATGAGATTTTGGCTTGGATTAGAGTGTTTCCACTATTTATGGCCACACAAACTGTTGAGTTTTTCAAATGTCCTTTTTAAAAAGTTAACATAAAGGTTTGAAACAAGGCTTATGTTTTTACAGCGTTCGCAGTTCTTCAAAACATTCCCTTACTTCTTCCAATCTTATGTATCCAGACAAGATATAAATTGTAAAACTTAAACTAAAAATCATTTTTTTGAAATAAATAATGAAGCAGGGTTTTGTAAGCTCTGAATTGGAAAACAGTGGTGTTTTTTTTAACTAACACTATGTTCTTGTCCAATAATGGATTAACGTCAGAACACTCTTTGCATATTGGCAACATTTCATTTGCAAAGCATGCTGTCGAAAAATAACTGATTGTTAATGCTGCTGCTAAGTGCATTAAAATAGCTTTTTTTTTTATTTTATTTGCATGCAACTTAAACCTACCAGGAAAACCCTCCCTCACAAATAAAACAATGGTAAAACTCAAACTGGACGACTGTGTGACCCCTACTGCATCCCTGATTATATCAGAGGGAAACATTGACAGCCTATAGAGACAAAGAGTGACAGAATGAGGAAGACATAAGCATCTGCAACTGTGTGTGTGTGTGTGTGTGTGTGGCACAGGCATCTTATCTGTTCAGCATGGTTTTTATTTACCAAGCTGAGATGTGGATAAACATGGAGCGTAAAGCACGACCGCAGCAGACGTACAGACGAGATACAACCACAGGGAGAGGATTATATCTCCAGCAACACCGCTAAAGCTGTCCACTCTCTGCTGGATCCTCACCGCGCACACACCTCCCCCATAGCTTTATGGATGTACCACGGCACATGGTGGAATTACCAGATAGAAAGGATGAGGGGGGAAAAGGAGAAAAAAAATCACTCAACGGAGGCATATGTAAAATTTCAGATTAACAAGTCCAGGAAGAATGGAGTGAAATAAATGTTAAGAGTCTCTGTGGAAGTGAATTTTAAAGCATGATTGCTTGCAGAGCAAGAGAGAAAAAGCAGGAGACAGAGGATGAGTGGCTATCTGAATGCATTACAATCTGCCTGGGAAGCACTTTCCTGCAACTGAAACCATCTGGGACCTTTCCCACAGCTGTCAATCAGCCTGGGTTCTGCTCTCTGACTGGTTATTGGACTTAGCAGGTCATTTGCAAAGAATCAATTCCTGGAACCCGATGCTACGTACGCATAAATACACAGATACAGCCTTTGATAAGAGAACAGAGGGATCGTGATGGAAGGGAGGAGGGAGTCCAGGGGCGACGAGGCAGTGGACTGAAGTGAGGGAGGTCAAAGGTCACAGAAGAGGAGTGTGAGATTCCCTGGCTCTAATCCGCCTCTGCACTGTGTTGCCACCAGCACTAGTTAGTTTCCGCTCTCTATCTCCACTCATCTCCTTCCATCCCTCCGTCTGCTTGCCCTCCCTGTCACCCTGCTAACTCTTCCATGTGTCTCTGAGGTCTTGTTAGGGATTTGCAGTCATTTCCCGATGCTTTGAAAAGGACCCTCTCTTAAAGCCCATGCCCCTCCGTGGCTTCTCCCCTATCTATCCTCTATGTCACTCTGTTCTGCTCTCTTACTCCTCCTGAGGAAATCAGATCAGGAAAGACGTAGAAGGGCATGGAAGCAGGAATAAATGGCAAACTTGTCTCCTTACACTTATCTCCTTCGAGGAATTATTCCATCTTGTTTCTTAAATCCGAAAAAATCCCTGTAATACCTTCTGCTCTTTCTGCCCCAAGCAACTTTCACACACCAGCATCTTGAGGTCCTCCTTAACACTTGCCACACTCACCTTCCCCTTTCCCCACCACATCCACTCAACTTTTTCACTTAAGTGCACTCCAGAGAGAAACCACCTGCTCTCTGTGATTGTCTGACTCTAATAACACAGACAAGAAGACTTACTTAGAGGCCAAAGCACAGTTGAGGCTGATTAATAAGCAGCACTGACAAGAGGCAATCAGGCTAACAATAATAGGAATTCACAATGGGAATTATAGTCCTTGTAAAACATTTTTCAACTCATAAAAGACCACACACGTAAATCTTGCACTGACAGGAAATCATACTTTGAACCGCTGTCAATGCTTCCACCAGGATGCTTTGTTGATTTATTACCAGAACAACCTTGAGAACACAGAAAAATCTATTCTATTAATGTAAATCATTCTGATTAGCGCTGAATGCTTTGCATTTTGTGTTAATGTGTTCCAAAAAGTGCCAAAAGAGATAAACAGAAGGAGAAAACCAAAAAGAAATGTTGGGGTGGGGGGGTGGGGGTGATTTTTAATGCAGGTATCATGAACTATTACTATCAATAGGAAATAATAACAACAATTAAAGGTGTCCCAATGTTCCAGATGCACTTTTTTGTACACATGGGGGTAATCTGGTGCTGCAGAGTACTGCTAATCTCCACAGTCAAGGCAGACCAAGTGTCAATCTTTGCCAAACCTTTACCTCCCAGCACTCCTGCTCCACTCTACCTGGCCAGCCACAATTACTGCACTGACAGGGATGTTCCTGGACACTGTAAAATACTGTACACCCAAAAAAAACCCCAAAACTGCAGAAAAAGAGAGTAAGGAGTACGTAGAGGAGTATGTTACAGAAACAGTGGGATGGGTAAAAGCAACAGCTTTTTATTGTGTTTGCGGTAAAACTGTGATTAATGAATGTAAAACCAATGTCAGTATTTTTAAAGTACAACTTCTAAGAACTCACCGATGCAGCCTTACCCGCTAACCTGATGCAAATATAGAATGAACTCTCACGGCCAAAAAAGTGACCATGACGCAAGATGAAATCAGCGATAATTTGTCATTCATCGCAATCATTCTGAAAAGTATATAAAATCCACCAGCAGGCCTGAAGTGCTGTGATGCTCACTTCTTGGTTGGACTGAGGGCTTGTGACTGACATGGTCATGAGCATTCACCCCTTTCTTGTCTCCAGCTATACGTTTAGGGTCACAACATTTTGACTTGTCACAGTAAAGTAGGTAAAGCACAGGTGTTACTAATAACAGTAATGATCACTATGTCCTATGCAGGTGTTCACAGTAAGGCATGACAGGGTGACAGTGAGCCGATATAAGGCAGGAAAACCTGGATCCTGAAACTGCAGCAGCTAAATGGAATTCAGCCATCAACATTTTTATTTGATTTTCTATTCTTTTTTTTACTGGCCCATGTTGACACGTGTTCCGTAAAAATGTCTTAATGTCGAACTGGGGGTAATGAAGAAAAAGGACCAAGTCCGATACTAAGATCCAATATGGATGTAAATAACTTCAAACACCTTCAAAACTACAAGTCAGCCCTTTAATCATGGTATCACTTGTCACTTATCACAAAGGTATAGTACAGAAAAAACAATGAAAAACATATCACTACCATAATATTCTTGGATGGCAATGTAGTTTATTGTTGTGTAACAAAACTTCTAACTGCCGACTATGTTCAGGGAAAACGGATAAATGGTGCCAGTGCCCCTTCTGCCCCTCGGCTGTGCATTTTTTCACACCTCCATACGAGGGCGACACAGAGCAGAAAAGGAGAAACATAGACACCAGTGCCAGAAAGAGCAGACAGACAGACACGCACGCACGCACGCACGCACGCACACGGGAAAGGAGAATGGTCATGAAGAGTGTGAGGGAGACAGACTGCATGTCCAGTTGTGTTCCTCTCACAATTTCAGAGCCCTTACAATCAACAAACCCCGACCCAGCTCTAATCAAGCTATATTACTGTGTAATAGAAAAATTAACCAGAATTTATTGCAGCAATTATAATCAAAAGTGATGTTTCAGTATGACTGTTAGAGCCGTAATTGATTCCAGCAAGCAAAAAGTGCAGCAGAAGCTCTGAGTGCTGGGGTGAACTGAGAAGCACGGCGTCTTGCGGTGAATTTAAATAGTAAATAAATTAAATGAAGTGAAGATCTCAGAATGTGTGTGTGTGTGTGTGTGTGTGTGTGTGTGTGTGTGTGTGTGTTTAGATTAGCATGAGTTGGGCTCTGAGCACCTCATTCAGCACAATTAGAGCACACCGGCCTCGAACCAGGGAAACAGGCGGGGAGTAATTGGGTTTAAATTAGACATGTTCTCTGCTCATAGCTACCTAATGTAACATGGAGCACAGTCCCCCCCACTCTCTCTTCCCTCTACCTCTCCCGTTTATCTCATTTAACATCCCTCCATCTCTTTCCACCCTTAGTACTTACATACAGCAAATCAACCTCTACTTGACTCCATCATACACTTTATCTTTCTCATACTGATTCCCATTCTACACCAGCCTAATTAGGTTTCTTCCAATTAATCTTATCTATTATTGAACTGTGCATTTTTTTCTGCTGCTTTCAGGGTGTCTGTTAGTACCTCTGTGATTGATACCAGGAATTAATCACAAAGTATATCTCACAACTAAATTAATCTTTCACAGTATAAAACGTCAGAAAATTGTGAAAAGTGCCAATCACAATGTCCAAGAGCCCAAAGTGACGTCTTCATATAGTCTTCAAAAACCCAAGGAGCAGGAGTGGCAACAATAGCTAAGGTAAAGAAGGTTTAATCAATTATCAAAATTGCTGCAGACTAAACTTCCCGGCAATCAACTAATCAATTAATTAAAGGAGAAGGGCACTCAGAGAGCACAGACAGTAACAGTAATTACACTTACATGATATCTGTTTTACAATTCCATTGCCACACATTTATTCTCTCTCTCCTTTCTTACCTCTTCAGTAATATCTGTGTGCGCATTCATAGCATGCACATGTGGCATCTTGCGATTATGTGTGTGGTGTGATTTGCATATGCGTGTGCGTGTACCAGAGTATGTTTACGGGTTGCAGCTTTGCTATGTGGGTATACGCTTGCAGAAATACTGCATCAGAAAGTGTGTGTGGCTGCCCATGTATGTTTGTGAGTGAGAGTGTGTGTGTGTGTGTGTGTGTGTGTGTGTGTGTGTGTGTGTGTGTGTCTTACAGCTGTTGTAGGCAGCAGTGCTATTCCTCTGGGTGGGCTGTGTCTCATCCCCAAGAAGGAGTGAGAGAGAGAGTGTGTGTGTGTGTGCGCGCGTGTGCGCGTGTGTGTTTAGTCTTGTGCTGGATCATCACATCTCAGCCTGGCCAAGATAGTTGCTACTGCCACTAATGACCCGCTGTTTTCATAACATCTGGACACACACATGTACACACACACTCTCTCTCCCTCCTCAGTCTTGTTTACTCTTTTCCCATCCCTCCCTTCTCCACACTGCTCAATGAAGGCTCATTAGAACCAAATCTGGATCTGTTGTGTCACTCTGACACAGCCGTTCAAGATTTTTTTTTTTCTTTTCTTTGGTTTCGGCATTTGCACGTGCGCGCACACACACATATACACAAATAAACACATACACACACAGAGCCGCAGGCCCTCAGGCTGAAGCATTACTAGTTAGATTTTGATCCATAAAATAGATAATTGGATTATGTTAATTGTAACAGAAATGCAAGCACTGACCTGCAAATACTTGCCTGTACAAGGTAACTGCAGGTTTCTCCCTAAGCTTATATTTGCACCACAAATTAAGTGGATTTAAATTAGTGAGTGAAAATTAAACCACAACATTTGAAAAAACCTTGAGACCTTCTCCAACCCACTTCTGTTATTTAGATTTTCTGACAGACCACTACGATGGTCGCACACCAGAAAACCCCATGTGACTAACCTGACAGCAACAAGGCCCAGCATGTGACTGGTCCTGGATCAGTTTGACAGTACATAACATACATCCCCCTTAATAATAGATCTACCCTATAATGGCTCTATCTGGTCTCTGTCTCTCTGCAGGGATCTGGCATGGCCTGATGTTACTGCAGCCACTGCCTGATACTGCACAACTCATCTATATTTCAATAGGGCACTGTTGAGTGTGTGTGTGTGTGTGTGTGTGTGTGTGTGTGTGTGTGTGAGTGAGTGAGAGTGAGAGAGAGGGGGGGGCGTGTCACTGGACAATCACCGCTTTAATTTACTGATCTAATTTCGATTACGGGCTCGTCGAATCAACAACTCAGTGAGCAATCTTACACAATCAGAATAGTGAGCATTTTGTTTGGACTCGAACAGCATGTAAAGCTTAACGGACAATCTCCAAAAAACAGTGACAAGAGAAGCAAAACATCAGACACTGATGAATATAGTTTACTCTGGACGGAGCTCTAATCCTTGTCCCTCATTTAAGATAAGAACAGCTTTATTAATCCCCAGCTGGGGAAATTTGGTGTTACAGGCAGCATCGATAAAAATGGATCTGTTGATTAACTGGGTTAGTCCCACTGAGATGAAGACCCTTTCTTTAAGAGTCCTGGATAAGAAATAAGCATCAAGGACACAATGCAAGTTGCAGACCAACTAAACAAAAAATAAAACTGGAATATAGTCAAGATTCACAATGAAGAGTAAATATTTAGAGACTGTAATATTAATATTTATTTTTGTATTTAAAAATGAGTAGAGGTGAAGAAAGTGTTTGCTATAACTCTCCTACTGCCAAAGTCCACAAAATATTACCAAACAAGCTTGTTTACGATATAGAAACATTAAAAATGTAATTATGGGTTTAGAATGTGCAGGAATGTAAGAATCTGGATTAAGGGAATAGTTTTACACTTAAGGTAATATGCCTTTTCTGTTAAGAGTCAGATGACATGAATGATACCACTCTGGTGTCTGCATTGTATATGAAGGGGTGAAAAAGGGTGAAAAAGGGTGAAAAAGCTCTGTCCAAAGGTGAAAAAAATAAATCCACCAAAACTCGTCATTTAACACGTCATATCCCTTTTGTTTAATCTGAATCTTACAGAATCTCTAAGATTCGTCTAAAAAAATCCAGGAGTCATGCTTTCAGCTCAGTCATGATTTCCTGTAATGCTGTCTTATTCCTTTAAACTACAACCTCTTGATGGGAACGAAAGACTGAAACCTCGAAGAAATGTGGCCATAGGAAACATAAATATGACAGCCTTGGCCATCCATGCTGAAATTTAAGTCTGACTCAGACTGACAGCTGTCCAGTTCATAACAAACAGGTTGTGTCAGGCTGGAAGGAAAACTCACACACTAACGCACACTAAGAATTACTGCAACTGCGGGCTAAGATTTAGCGCCACTAGGCAACTAGACGTTAGGAAAAGGCTTAAGGGTGGCTAATGCCTGAAAAGAGATATCTGGGAAGTTAATACACTGAGCAGAGGAGAGGAGAGGAGCTCAGGCTGACCTTTAAAGAACCACACTTAAACCAGCCAACACCCCGGGCACTGTCGTAGGTTTGTCTCACTCTGCATCTCTGCGTGTGTGTATGTGTGTGTGTGCATATTTCAAAGGTTACTGGGAATCTGCAGCCACAGTAACGGTGCTGATGTTCGAGTAAATTAATGCATGTCTATGTGCTCCGATCTTTGCTCTTCAGGGTTGCTTTAGGGACTGATGACACGGAAGTTTGTCAAAGATGATGCATCATTCTTCCACACACCCTTACCTTATGTGGTAGGAAGAGGGAGCTGACTGTTGCGAGAAGACTTGTAGTGTCCGGGGCATCCTTCTGGCCACAGATCACGATCTGAAAAAAGAAATAAATAAAAGTGGAGGACGGTAAAAATATGAAAGGGGGAGGACAGAGAAATAACGAGATGAAAGAGTATGAATAGAGTGAAATAAGACGGGAAAGGTGACAGATAAGAGGAGGGGAGAGGGGGAGGAAGTGAAAGAGGTCAGGACTGTGTTTGTAGCAGTAACAAGGGAGGCAGGTGTTTTCCCTGGGACTGCCTCACCCCCAAGCTTGTTACCCTCGCCCCGTAGCCTCGACTCATCCTCCGCAGGTCACACATGACGACAGGAGGCTAACTATCCCCTCCTCGCTCTGGTTCAGCTGTCGTTATTTTATTCTCAGTTCCTTTGATTGAACAGCACATGCCTTCAGTAGGAAGTTTCCTGAGGGGGGCCGAGAAACTTCGGGGTAACTCCTGCCGCGCTTTCCTAGTATGCTGGTTTCAGGCCAACTGAGGGTGTTAATATTTCAAAACCGATTATATAACTGAGGCTGAACAGCTCAAATAACCCATTAGACGCATGACGGCTGTTAAAAACCAGGGAAAAAAAGATTTTGAGAGTCAGTGTGTCCAGGGATTGAGTGTGCATGTATGCAGAGAGCTGAGATCGAGCCACTGTCCCCGGAAGGCCTGTCTTACTTTAAGCAAGGGGAAAAATATGTATCAACACATTAGTTTGTTGTTTCAGGGGAGACCTTTGGGGGAAATTATAAATCTCATAAAATGAACAGTGATGAAGTTACGAATCGCCTGTCACACTGATGTCTTCCTTCTTTCCTTCAACAATGACTTTTCTAACATAGATAAAAACAGTACAGTTCAGATACTGAATGTATTATTTACAATTGGAAAAGTTTTGGCCCCAAGGTGGAGAACACTGTAACCATGTTTCTTCCCCCAAATACGATTATGAATTTGTTTTCCACTCCAAAAAAGCATAAGTGATCGTGATCATGGCTCTAAATATTTCTTTGGACCCTCTGCAGATTACTCAGATCTTAGATTGAATAGGTTTGAACTGTGTTCATCTGATATTCTGTGATCCAATCCAAACAGTGCTAACCCCAGACTAACCCATTTCTATCTTGACGGGTTCTTTTTTAAAGAAGAAACACATCTTTGCTTAAGTCACGCCTGATAATTCCAGCTTGTTATAGGTGTTATTGTGCACTTGACACTGAAATAGAAACCTGCTCCTGTTTAGATCTGCACAGATTTGACTGGTCATTTCTTTTGCTTTTATTTAACTGTTGCTTAGAGGAATCTTTTTTCTCTCTTTGCCTTTTCAATTGTCAGTCTGGTGAACCGCTGTACAGCGATTTGTTCTCGATGTGCAAAACATGACTTTTTCTGGAAACCCTTGGTGCAAAATAACATCTATTTGTAAAGAGGACTTTCTACAACCCAGAAGCATGAAAGACCATTCAGAAGTCTCAAGCTTTTCTGCCAGGCTATTCCAAACTTTTGATCAATGGTGTATAATTCATAGGTCCTAACAATAAGTGTTATGAATAATGCCTCTTGACTTCGTGATGTGAATTTTTCTTAATTCATCATGATTAGGAGTACAACTAATACTGCCAGGGAGAAAAATGATGTGATTAACCACTAAATCTCAAGGAAAAACAATCTAACAGTTCATAAGTTAGCTGAGTAGTGTCACACCAGCATCTGGCTGATTTCTTTTCTCAGCAACATTTCAAACCTACAGTATGTTAGATCTGCTAAGAATCAAACAGGAATATAGGAAGCAAAATTGCAAAAATATCTAACCCTTCTCAAGAATGAGGATTTTAATACTTATGGGTCAGACGACCCCTTAAAAATCAAAGGAATTATTTGGTTAATCATTAACATTTTACTGGCATAAATACTGGAAAGTGTTGTCGCTGCAGCAGTGACATATGAATCAGAACATTTATCAACTTGTCAAAACATTTACTTCCTGAAAAGATAAAATGGTCTCACTGTTAAAAGGACACGGTCCTCTGCTGCACTGTGGCCTGCTGTAGCAGGCTGGTTTTCTTGCACTTCAGTGCATGCTCATTGATAATAACAGTGAGTCAGCATCACCAATATGGTGATGTTCATTGTTTCACCAGCCTCCTGCTCAGCTTTTGTTCAGTTGTTGTGCGCTGTGTGGCTCAGTTCTTGCTGGTAAATGTGATGTCGGCTGTGCTCACATGATTTGTCAGGCAAGGCGAAACACTTATTTCAGTAGGCGGACATGAAAACGATTTCAGGCTAACAGCCAGGTAAACACACCCACTCCCCAAGCACAGCGAGCCTTGAGGACTCACCACAGAAAGCCAGGGCTTAAGGATAACACTTGCTCTGTTGTCCCAGTCAAACTAATTTGGACCACTGGTTAAAACCCTTTGTTTGGTTTCTAACACAGATTAAAAAGTAAAGTTAAAAGTAAGCAAAGATAACCTGTTTAAGCGTGTAGTGCTGGGCCATAAGAGCCCGGACCATTTCAGGCAGTGCTATGGGGACCCTGGTCAGACGGTCGGAGAAGGCTGCCAGTAGCCGTTGGGACCTCTGGAGCCACTCCTGTCTTCCAGTGTAGTTAGACAGACGCAGGAGATTGGACGCCGACACCGAGTTAGCACTGGGCTCAGCTCCGTCCTGATCTGAGAGACACACAGAAAGATACACAACAGTTATACAAGGCTAAAAGAGTTTTAGACTGGCAGTATACTTTGCATCAAACAATACTGAATATACCTTAACAAAGAGGCAAAACATTTCAAAAAGCAATAATAATCAGGCTAAATGATGATGTATGTGTTTGATAGGATGAGTACACAACAGATATGTTGTCTCTACTCTTTAATGAGATATAAATCTTTTAACCAACGTGATGCCTCTTGTCCAAAAAATTCTTGCAACCATGCCAGAGTTTCTCATGTGTGGCGTGATGTGATGGGACTAACAGATGACCTCATGACTTAGCCCTGTTAAGTGATTGGTGCTTATCTCTTATCAGTGTCCAATGAGAACCTGGAGGTGATCTTCTCATAACCCATGACCCCGCAACATGTCTGCCTCTCAGCAATGCTCAGACGTCTGTGTCTGTAAAAGTGTGAGTGTGTGTGTATAAGGGAGAGAGAAAGACGTTTCAGTTGCTTTGAAGTCAAACTGCAATTTTAGGTCAAAAACTAAAAACACAACAATAGCCCCCCCCCCACCTCCCATTCACACGCACACAACTCTACTGTACAGTGCATATACAATATACTTTATGACAACCATGAATTTACAATCACATATAGATGCACATGAACATCCATGCATGACTGACCTGCAGAAATAATTTGATTTTATCCTGCAGTATGTTTCAGCTCTCCCTGAGCCCCATGGCAAGGAAGCTTCACATACACACACACACACACACACACACACACACACACACACACACACACACACACACACACACACACACACACACACACACACACACACACACACACACACACACACACACACACACACAACACACTGTAAACACACATAGAGGTTGAGCGAGCGGGTCTATCCACTTTCCACATTCCACATATTTCTCTTCATAAAGAGCCCCATGGAAGGAGGTCACATGCATACTTAGCCTTGGCAAAACTACCTCCAAACACACATGCAATGACAGACTAACCCAGAAACACACACACACACACACACACACACACACACACATATATATATATATATATATATATATATATATATATATCTCAATAAACAATCATTGGTGAAATAATTACTCAACTCATAAAATGTTATTTCATCCTTCTTATTCTTTTGTATCTTTGCCTACAATTAATTAAAAAATGCCATCCAATAAAGTTCAGTTATCATGAAAATGAATGATGAATCAACACTTCGTCATTCTAAGTCGAGCTTTAACAACGTTTTCAATTCTATCATAACTTGTTGGTTCATTTATATACTTTACACAACTTATTCATTCGATGATTTAATTTAAAATGTCTTTTATTTATTTAATATTTAACCTCTTGCATTGTATAAAACACCACTAGATGTTTTTGAACTGCAGAAACACACAGCTGATGTATCCCTTTAACACATCAAAGTGCATTTTAGCCAGAAGAGACAAAAAATATTTGAACTAACACTTTTTGATTTTTTTTTTTTTTTGAATGAATGAAAGTAAAACAGATGCTGTATATCATTTTAACTCTCCTGCTCCAAACCAAACAGGCACAGGGGAATGTGGCAGTGCTGTATGATGCAGAGTGGCAGGGCGGTGGGGTAATCTGTCTTACAGTGACAGGCTACGCTGCTGGGACAGGCGTCCACACTGCAGCGGCTGTAGCGTCACTAATGGGCTTCCACCCTACACGGAGCCGGCACCGTAATGGCACAGTCAATCCTCTCAGATGAGAAACCTCTCACACGTCAGCTCCTATAAACACACACAGATGTAGGTGCGACAGCGCGGCGACAGGCGCTCCCGCACACACGCAGCTCACGCGCACACGCGACCATCATCTCTGATTTGCCAACAGATCTTAACAAGAATAACTATTAGCTTTTTCCCTGTTCGCCCGCCCATCTGTGGTATCTCGCTCCTGTCTCAACTATTGGCACTGAGCCATTTGTCACAGGCACATGAGGTTGTGTGTGTTGTTATTTTTTTAGGTAAAAGAAATATGGAGCTGTGTCATCTGGAACATTAAAAGTGACAATCTTCCAGATAGAATTCTCAGTTCCGAGTTTGTGTTTTGTTTCTTATGCAGAGGTTAAATGCTAACACATGAAGAATAGCTTAGTGCCTTTTTTTAAGCTTGCCACTGTGAAGCTGACCAAATGACCAGTTTAATAAATCTCAAAAATGAGTTTCTCACCACGAAGAGAATGACCAGAGCCAATCATATGAAGCAGGCGGGGGGTGAATCATGAAGCACATGGGTTACTACTACTATGTGGGTGCAACAGATTTTTTCCCTTTGCCTAGACCCAAAACTCAGGCTACCCAGAATCTCAAAAAATACACATATACCCTGTAATGGAAAGAAAAAAGTGTGAGATCCATGAGGAAAAAGGGGGAAAACCAGCGTAATGGCATCAAATAATGCATTATAAGAGATATATTGCACTGAGTAGAGATGATAAGAAGAAAATAAGAATATACTGTAAATACAGATAGGAGAAGCAAGCTGTTCAAATAAATGGTTGCTGTCGGCTAGAGTATCTCAAGAGCAAAAGCAAAAAGAAGCAGGCAACGACGAGATCCAGGCTGGAAATTCAGGTCTGACAGATCAAAGGTTAATGTCTGCATGTCTACAAGGCGTCAGCTTCTCTGAACTGCCAGCGGCCATCAGCTGGAGGGGGGGACTGGCAGCTGAAGAGGAGCTGCCGTGCACTTCGAGGTCAGACCCATTTATACTTAAATCCCATCAGTCCAAAAGCACTCTTCTAGCAGACACTGGGGTAATGTAGCTTTCCAACATTATACTACACACTGAATCAAAGATGTAGTTATTTGTAAATTAGTTTGGTATATCTGATAATTACAGTATTTTCATTGTTTCACCAGTTTTAGCGTGTTACAGATACACAGATAATGGTGGATCTGTTAGCTGATACGTAACAAAGAATTGCAGTACTGAAATCTCATTTCTTTTTGAGGTAATGCCAAGACATTTTGAAGAAATTAAGGAACAGTGTCTCATTACATGTAATGCTACATCGTTTGTCCACCAGCTGCCAAGATTGTTTTCTGACTCCACAGCTGGTATTGCGCAGGTATTTGGTCATATAATTAGAATTCATCCTGAGGAGAACATGAATGTGGATTTAGGCATTTAGTCTACGCACTATAAATGTCTCATCTCATGGTGGCACTAGATCAATCCAGCAGTTGCTGAGATATTTCAGTCTGCACCAAAGCAGTGGATAAATGATCAATAGAACAAAAGAAACTGCCATCTAAAGTTAAAAATAATGCTTTGGTAACAATCCACTGTATTAGTTTATGATAAGATACATTAGACCTGAAAGTCAAGGTCTGAAGGAAGCAAAGGACACAAAGAAGGAAAACACAGCAACATAAACAAAAAAAAGGATCCAGGATGATGTTAAAAAGTAAGTGAGCTGAGAGGAGGCAGCGGCAGAAAGTGGATTTCAGATTCCCACTATACACTGTACATGCCGTTTCAATCTGTCAAAGGCAGATGGACTCAGACACAGAATGGAGATAGATTCGACAGGTATGACGATCAAAGTCGCTGAAGAATAAGAGAATCGGCCTTTGAGTGCTTTCGTGGCAGAGAAGTTCAACTTGAGTGAGAGACTGCTGCACTTCACTGAAGGTAGGTAGGGCAGGTCAGTATTTCTCCGCCCTTATCTTTTATTTGCTACCTCTTCATTCACTGTCTGGGTCAACAGGTTTGAATCCACCTCAGTTGAAAGAGCAATAGGATCAATGGGGGTGGGGCATGAATGATTAGCCAATCAGTGCTATGAGTGGGACTGACGCTGTTGTCAAGCTGTGTGCCGGAACCAAGGACGGGTTGGAACAACAATGGCAACCACGACATGTTCTCACTATCACCTGACAATGCAGTGTCTTTTAACTTGCACTGCTCCACTCTCAAAACCCCAGCAAAACCAGCATGTTGGCATGGCTACGCACATGTGTTGACTTCGGGCGGATACACTGGTTTCTGTTGATATGATACAGACGTGTTGATGAGGAAAAATCAGATCCCTCTCCCCCACAGACATCAAGTAGAGTGGGCCCAATGTCAGACTGAAGATGCTCTGTGTAACAAGTTGACAATTCAGTCTGACATTAGACAAATCCATCCATTCATCCACGCCTACCTCCTCTCCTGCGGTTCAAGTGTGGCAAACTGACAGCGATTTTACAGCAGAAGCCTCCATCTTGTTAAGTTCTGGATCAATCGATAAAATTGAAGATGAAGGCAGGAGATGCCCAGCTATTAACATTTTTTTTGTTCAAAGAAATGACAGCCATCCATCATCCATCCTTCAAATCACTGTGATCGGATTGTCGCCATGTGCTGACATTAGCAAAATGTCTGCACTATCTGCAAGCCTCAAACCCTGTACAGAGGTACACAGCAGTAGCACTTCACCTGTCTAGCAATCCTTCCCCGCATCCCTCGAATTATTACAGCCACAAACAGCAGCAGTAGCATCAATACCTTACTCTCTACAATTCAATGGCAATGATGTACTGTTGATTCGGTCTGCCCACCACTTTGGTCCAGACTGAAATATGCCAACAACCACTGAAACTAAACTGTTTTGTTTTGTTTGACTAAAAGGATCCCTCAACATTTCTTTTACAATCTTCAGGTGAAAATTTTAATTTGTCCAAATCTTTAGTTTTTGACTGACTCCCTGCATAACTAATGATATTCCCATCAGTCTCTGCTGTGATTTGTGTTTTGTGATCATTTTTAATATCAGCATGCTCACATGCTAAAGTGAGATTGTGAACATGATAAATATTATACATGCTAAGCATCAGCATGCTAACATTTTTAGCATTGTTAGCATGGTGACTTTAGCATTTAGCTCAGAGCACCGTTGTGACTGAAGAGTCTTCGTCTTGGATGATGATTATGACTTCACAAATGGCGCTCAAAATTTTGTATTCAGTGCTGTTCAGATACACATACTAAGTAGTTGATATCATTAGTGTCAGGGGAAAAAATCCAATTGTTTCAAGATCTCTACTCAAATATCAGTGTATCCATCCCTCACCTTCTTTGAGCTGCAGCAGCACCGTGCTGTCACTGGGGTCACTGCAGAAGTAGCCTCCGCCCTGCTCATCCAAGAACAGCTCGTCCTGCCTGAGCTGCAGCTCCTCGGCCCACTGCAACCACTGCGTCTGCAGCGTGGCCTCGTACAGGTCCAGCAAGCCGCAAATGATGAAGGCGTAGTCATCCAGGAAGCCTGAGATAGGTGGAGATCTGGAGAACATGGTGGGAGAAGGGAGATGAAAAGTCAGAGAAGTGGGAGAGGAGCGAGAATGAGGACATGTTTCATTAAGAATTTATTGAAAGATCAGTATGAGAATTGCAGAGATGGGTTACTGATGAACTAGTTCAGCCCCCCCAACTGCTTGTTTATAATTCCAGAGGAAGATCAAGCTATGATTTCTATCTAGATAGTGTATAAACCCAGAAGAAATGGCTTGAAAGTTAGACCACAAAAAGCTAGAAGGTATTAGTTGTGACAGTGCAGAGCCACATTACGATACATCGCAGGCTGAGTATAATCTCTGCCTTGAGCATTTTTCTCTATGTGAGACTACTCATCTGCCTTCTCTTACTGTAGAAGGCATCAGAGACATTTATACAAACACACACGGTCTTTGAAGTTTCGAGTGAAGCAGGACAGTAATTAGACAAATTTGTTTAGTTTGATCTCGCTCGAGCATCAGTGTGCCATGTCTCTCTATCTTCTTCCAGGTAACTTTTAAAATGTTTATCCTTTCAATTAAACTTACTTTATTTCACTTTGAAATCCACTCTACACCTTGAGTTTTCTGTCTGTGTCAATCTGTCTCAATTTTACAACCTGTTCTCTGTCACTGGTTTTTACACCCCAACAACAAGACCCCTCTAGACTCCCACACCGTTCCCCCTGCCTCCAATTCCCACAATAGCACCCCGGCTGGGTAAGTGCAGGGGGACTGACGGTGACAGGAAGCCAGATAGTGCTGCGTCAGGCGAGGCTGGTGGCTGGTGGTCAAGAGGCTGAAAACAGGAGGAGGCTTTTGAGGAGATGAAATGCATGAGGACATGGGGAGGTCAGGAGTCATATCTGCGCCTATCTTTGCCAGACAGACAGAGGTTGACTCATAAGTTGAAAGGAAACCGCAAGCACTCTTGGACTAGACAGGACACGGTGAGTTTAATTTAAATCCAAAGGGGCAGAAAGTATTTGGAACTTGACATCATGACAAATGAAACTTAACCTGATGATCACAAGTTCGATGGATAGATCAAACAGAGAAGCTTTGAGAGGAGTACTTTATCATAGGTGGAAAGTTAAGCAGAACTGCATTTGCCAAACGAACCAATTAGTCTTCATAAAGTCTTTCCTCTTGTAAAACTGAAACATTTTGCTTGAAATCCCTTCAGTTAAAGCATAAATGTCACCTCTGTGGTGCTCGTCCAAGTTTCCGAGCGTAGCGTCTTTTTGCCTCGTTCTGGTGCGCCACCCTGTAACAGGCTCACTATTGCTCCCATGTGGTCGGAGAGGAGAAAACACCCACCACTGCTGCGGCCAGTGACAGCCGCTGTTGTATTACATTTCTACACATAAAATTTTCTTTTTTTCTTGCAAATGAGCAAAACTTTTCTAGTCTTTGTACTCATCAAGATCATCACAGCTCTTTGTGAATAACGCCATCTGTCACGCGGCGGCATGTCATCTGGCTGAGGTGACTCCAGCCATGGGGATGACAACTTGAGACAAGACTTCAAGAGGGCCTCACCGGCGCGCAAAAAGGTAAAAGCCTTTCCGAAATACTCAACAGCCTTTTCATTCACACCTTCAACAGTGCGTGTTAAATGACTCATTTCCCTGAGAGCAAAGATAAAACGCCCTGTCAGTCTCCCGTATCATAGCACTCGGAGACAGTTTTATAATAATAGCTTCATAATGGTCCTCTCATACACTAGCTACTTCACTCGCCCCTGAAAAAAGCTTAGAGGGAGAAACCTATTGGGGCGATACGGGTCACGTAAACACATCGACTCCCATTATTTTTACAACAGCAGCGACCTTTATGTTGGAGAATAATTTAATACACTTGCTCGTGCTACAGAATGTACTGTTTAACTATTACACTGTGCCACTACATATGGAATGACACATAATAATGTCACGTAGGAGAAATAATAGGAGAGGTGAGCAAGAGAGAGAAAGATGGAAACAAAGAGACACCCACAGAGATTTCCCTTTTTGTCTCATTAATCTGAAACATATCTGGTGTTTGTTTCCATGTGACATCAGAAGACCCACAGAATTCATCTCACGTTCCTGTGCTTCTGATTGCTCTTTGTGGACTATTACATGTGATGACACCTGACACTTCATCTGCTGTCTGTCACTGCATCTGTCTCTCTTCTCAAACCACTCACTACACTCTCTCTCTTTAGACTACAGGACATACTCCTAAAAAAATGTTATGACTATCTTAATATTGTGTGTAAAAGTGTAAATGTAAAGCAGGGAGGCACAACAAAAGAGGAAAAGAGCGTGCAAACTACGCCGTGGGACTGCAGCTTAGCTTGGACTCAGGTGCAGGGATCAGGTTTGCTGACCATTGGGGCTATTGGTATTAGACACTGTCTGATAATTGTTCTTATGGGATAGGTCTGGTGATATTCTACACAATGAACTGATCCAACGAACAAGTATTATGTCTGTATCCAAAGCCTGGTAGAGCTCCTATGTTGTCCAAACGCCATTAAACACACATCAGTGCACTGGGTGACATGAACACACTCACTGTGGTCTATTTTTACTCAATCCAACATACAACCTCCTAATGCTGTCAGTGCTAACTAGTGCACCATATGTGGATTAAATCCACAGCCCGACAAATGCACTAGTGCTACTGTTTGAGTATTTGCCAAACACTCCTCTGTGTGTTTGAAGTTTTTGGGTTTTGAGCTGTAAATCCTGATTTTGGCGAAGCCCCCTCGCTCCATTTACAGGAACTGTTAAAGCCACATCCTATAATAATAGTCTAGACAATAGTGCGCCTCCAACTTGTTGGAAACAGTTCGGAAAGGCCTCTTTCAACATGACTATGCCCCCATGCACAAAGCCAGGTCCATAAAGACACAGTTTTGCCTGTTTGTTTGTGGATGAAATGTAACACCAACATACGTGGTTGACCTCACTAATGCTCTTCTGGTTGAACGGGAGTAAATCCCTGCAGCCAGGTTCCAAAATTTGTGGGAAGCATTCGCAGTAGACTCGAGGCTGTTATAACACCATATCAATGCCAGTGGTTTTGGGGAACCATGAAATGCTCAGACTACCACATGCTTTGTTCAGGTGTTCCCATACTTTGCAGCAGAAACAATTGTTTCTTGGAATTGGTTGTTACTGACTGAACACAACAACCTGCAGACACACATTACCAAAGAATCAAGTAATCACTGGTAAATGCAGTGCAGCACAGCTGCCATATGACCAAACATGTGGACAAATCAAGTCAGAGTGAGTCAACATCACCAGTGTCCCTCTGCAACCTTGCCACTGTTTCATTGTTCTCATTCTCAGTGCACCCTCTGGTCCACTCAATCATCCAGTGTCGGGAAAGGGACGTAGAAATTCTACAGCATCAGCTCCACAACACCACCACAGCCTATTAACCCAGGTACTCTAATCTACCTCACTAACCCATGGCCCATATGGAAACTAAACCAGGATCGAAAAAAGGGCCTTGGTAAGCATTCTCAATGCTGACAACGTCCTGAATTGGACAATTATGAATGAGAAAGAAGCTGTGAAACAAGGCCAGGAGTGTTTAGGCACGAGTGTGGATCTGTTCATGCCTGTGTTTAAAATTGTATCCATTTCATCATGCGTGTTGTGGGTCTCCTGGCTTTCTTTTTCTGCTGATTCCGTGGCATTTAACACTCGATCATTCACAGCAACTAGGGCACGGGGCTGGCCAGCAGAACGAGGACACCTGGAGCGGCATGTTTGTGCGAGTGTGTGTGTTGCTGTTCTGAACATTCCCAGCGTAACCCAATGAGTGAAAGCAGCCACTTGCTGAGCCACTTGCTGGCTGTGTGGAGTAACCTGATGTCTTCAAAGTCATGTACATGACTAATAAAGGGCTACATTTCTGCTGGAAGAACACGATTTGTTGGCCATGACGAATTCAACCAAAACTAGGATAAGTATATATATAAATAATTCTCCATTGATGATCAATACGCTTATTGTACTAAGCTAAAATTCTGCGTATTCTCCCCACACAGAGCTTCTCCTCTCACTGTTTCAGTCCACAAGGTCTGGGGGAAGGGAATAAACCCTTCAACTTCATATGCCATTCAACAGGCATCTATAATTCACTTTAAATATGGCCAATCTTGTTTCAAATATGCAGTATGATAGAGGCTAATGACTGACCTGTGCATGTAAATGCAGTTTTGTAGTAACCAGGTTACTGCAGTGCATGTGAACATGTTCTCTGATTTCCTGCCATAACCTGATTTATTCCAATGGCCTTGTTTCCTGTTTGTGTATAAACAGTCATCGTAGCACAGCAAAACGGCTTGCTGACCCTGAACTGTAAGTAAAGCTCTCACTTACAAAAATTGCTACATTATTTCTTTAATCTTGGAGTTAAGTGAATATAAACACATTCCTGTCTCAGTGCCAGAAAGGGACAAAAGTTCTTCCAGGCATGACTCACCAGTTTCTGACTTGTAATGGCACAATGGAGCAATGTTTGGACGAGCGGGTCCCTGCTTTGTTTGCATTTGCACATACAGACGTGAGTGCACATTCCTGCCAGTCGTTTCATATTATTGCACTGATGGACAAGCGGCGGCAGTGCAACAGGAAAAGTAGCAAAAAAAAAGGAAAGAATAAGACTTACAGTATGTAGATATGGATGTTGACAAGTCAGGTTTACTGTTTTTCAAGAAAATCAGCTTTGTCAGTGTTTTATGAGGAAAGAAATGCATTTTAAAAATGCCTAAATGTAAAGAGAACTTTGGCTGCTTAGAAGAAAACGCCACCTGCCTGATGGATTTCTGGTCTAACTCTGGAAGATACTCACTGGATTTATCTAAATCAGACTGTTGAACTCAGTAGAATACATTTTCATGTACCTACAAGTGAAATTTGTGTTGTCTCATTCTCGCAACTTTTATCTTGTCTAGACACAGTGTGGACTCACTGTTACAATACACTGATACATATCCAATAACAGTCTGGAGGACCATGACAAACTTTTGTTTTAAAGACCCTGCACACCTGTTATTTATATTTATTACAGGATTAATGCTCAAAAACTCAGCTAATGTGCTTTTGGATGACTGTGTAAGGGTGTGTTGATCAAGCTTGATTGATTGACAGTGGTCTGGAAACATACTGTAACTAGACAAGCCCACAACTGACAATTCAAATGTTACTAAATTCTGATTGGTGCACAGGAGAGAGATCACATCCTGCGCTAACCCTCATCACTCAGAAGAGTGCAAAAAAAAAAAAAAAGCAAACATAGAAATCTCTGAAGTGCAATAACCAATACTAACTTTGGCAGAAAGTAATGTGTTCTGATAGGATCATCATTCACATAACGACAAACTGATTGAGAAAACAGCCATTCGTGACCTTTAAATCACGACCGCCACATTATCAAAACTCTCTTCTTACATCTGATGCACCTCCATCTCGTCTCCATAGTAACAGGATCGGAGGATGATCTGCTGCTGAGCATCCCACAGGTGCTCCTTTAGGAAGTTGCCAGCCCGCACCGCCCTCTCCAGCAGGGCCTTGTCCCCCAGCGCAGCTCCAACACGAGCGTAGGCAGAGAGCATCAGACCTGAGGGGAGCAAAAGAAAGGTGATGGTGGAATGATTAGGTCTAAAATACTGAGTTACTCATTTTAAAGCATCATGTCCTCGCTGTGGTACCAACGTGTAGCTGCACCACAGTCCCAGCTTGGTTATTTTTCCCACTCTTTGAAGTCTCCTTGTTCCTTCTCCTTCTTTCTCTCTTGCCTCTCTCTTCCCTCTTTCCCTTCACTCCTCTTTCATGTAGTGTATCAAAGCCTGGCGAGTGCACAGCCCGGGCTTCAAAGTGTTGCAGAGGGGGACAGGTGATTAATGGAGAGGTTTCTTCATTAGAGAAGAGAAGGGGAGTCTTGCGTTTAATTGCAAAGTTCTCAGGATCTCAGAGCCTCATTACCTCACTAATACACTCTGTCTTGAGACGTCAGCCCTATGAGTAAATTTTTTTGTTGCATGAGTGTGTTTGCGTATGTGTGGTGGGCTTTTTGTTCTTGTAATTAATCACATCTGAGACAGTGTGCTCAACAAGCAATGTTTGGGGGTGTCCAAATTGGCATCAGACTAATGGGAAGTGACAACTAGTGTCTCTATAATAATCTACACACATTTTCATGCTGCTCCCAATCTATTGCTCTTCCTGACATTCTTGCTTTTTTTCACAGTTTAAGGGGATTTGAGGGAGTTTTCCCGAAACAGAGTGTCTCAGGATAGACGGTGCTGCACACTATTTAGATTGTAGAGCAAATTTGCAATTTTGGGATACGTATTTTCCGCACCATAGGGCGCACCTTCAATGAATGGCCTATATTAAAACTTTTTTCATATATAGGGCGCACCGCATAGACAGAAACTACCGTACTGTGGTGTCTGGGGTTGCGTTATGCATCCACTAGATCAGGGGTCGGCAACCCGCGGCTCCGGAGCCGCATGCGGCTCTTTCATCCCTCTGATGCGGCTCCTGAAAATAATTAATGAGCATTTATTTAAAATGTATTTTATTTTAGTTTGTTCGTTTTGAAACAAACACCGTGCGAGCTCACAGATGACAGCTTATCCTGCGTAAAGATGTAGGTGACGGCGCACAGTGCGGATGTGCAGACGCTGTGCGCTGAGGTTCAGGAGCAGAAATCACATTAACCACGTTTAATATTTTAATTGCCAATTATTTAGCATATATTCATATTTTTCATTGTTCAGCGAAATAGTCATTTTATTATTCAGGTTGACAGCTGACTGCATGCGCCATTAAAAGGATGGCGGCACGCAGAGAGTGGAATGCCCTTTACACATTTACTTCGGCCACACCCTCTGACTACGATAGCCATAATTAACCAATATTGATCCATATAAAAGGCGCATCAGATTATAAGGTGCACTGTTGGTTTTTGAGAAAATTAAAGGCTTTCAGGTGCGCCTTATAGTGCGGAAAATACGGTAAATAAAATCATCTTGATGCTTGATGTTTTGGAAAAATAGAAAAATTAAGTTCTTCAAAAACAGATCAGAGTGTAGCAGGTATTTATCCTGCCTCTGTTTGCCCTTCTGAATACACCTTGCACATGCTGTCTGTTAGAGACATGATAACTGTTATGTCTGTTCATTTTATTTTACAAAACAGTGATGTTGGGACATTTTGTAAAAACCATTTCATGTGCAGAACACTGACTCTATATGTGTCTGTCAAAGAGAGAGCTGAAACAGATGTCATGAGAATATTTCACTTTTGAAATATGTCCTTAGTGAGATTTGCTGATTAATTATACAACACCAGTGCCTCATTAAAAAGGGTAATAGGTCTGTCAGCTTTGTATATCATAAGTCAATGTCTGGTGCCAGCTTGGCAGAAATTAAAACTTCATCAATAAACTGAGGGAAAACACATCTCCCTGCACGTACCATAAGTCACCAGGAGCATTCATACTTTTACTTGACTTCACCTGACATGAGATAATGTTAACATGATTGCTGCAGTATTAACATGTGAGTAAACTTGTCTAGACTTTACCATTCCAGGAGGCCAACATCTTGGTGTCCAGGTGCGGACGCGGCCGACTCTTCCTCACTTCTGCCATTTTGGCCCTGGCGGAGGCCAGGAGCTCGTTGACCTTCTCAACAGTGATGCCAAAGTGAGCAGCCGTTAACTCCGCTGAATAACGCACGATCAGCACATTTTGGCCCTGCAGCTCCCCGTGGGGGTCCTGGCAACGTACAGTACAGGGGAGAAGAGGGTGTTCACACAAATGAACTCACACTGACTGCAACAGATGTCATGTTAATGTCGTAATGGAGCAGGTTTAACACCTTAAGTGGCTGTCAGAATAAAACAAAACAAGTGATTAAAGAGTGATTATTTTCATGACTTTCTGATTGATTTTTCCACATAAGCACAAAACACATAAGTCCACTTTGTCTAAATGTTTTAAGAGTAATTTTTCAACTTCAATCTTTCAACCCATCCATCCACCCTTTCAACTGCAATCCCAGCAAGGGCTGCACTTAAGACAAGTGACATAAAAATGAAAGCTACCTGTTCCGGAGCGACATTGCCTTGCACCTTCACCCCATAGTGGTGCATGAAGATGTCTGCCTGCGTGGCAGATCCAGTGGCACCCTCCACCACATCTGGGAGCAGATCCCGAACTTCTGAGGCTGTCCAAACGCAGAAAGCCCCTTCACGCTTTTCTGATCCCCCCGATGCTGGGACAGAGTCTGCATCCTCTGCACTGTAGAAACCCCCAGACTGTTGCAGACAATAAACAGGGACAGAGGTAGAGGGAGATGGAGAATCGTTATTTAACGGCAAGCAGATCTGAAATAAATATAGGACTTATGACGCATATGTAAGGAATATATGGGAGCCCTCAGATTTCACAGTACATATTCTGTGCAGTCACATGGTACATAGCTGATGATCCTATTTGAAGACTGCAATGTAAATAGTTGTGGATGTTAAAATCAAGCTTTCTTTGGTCAAACTAGCCTGGATAAGACCACTAAATTTAACACATCAAAGATCACTAGCATGGCACTCTGCTAAAGGAAAAGCACAGAGAATATTTCTTGTTTCACGACTGAATCAAGGCCTCAACATTACTGTGCAGAACTATAATATTCTGATTAATAATGGTGAAAGCTGGGGAACAGAGGTAAAAAGTCTGAATGTCCAGACACACTTTGTTATAAAGGAAATTGGTGATAAAGTTAACAACTGACGGGAACATTTGAGGGTGAAACACACTTAAGAAGTTTAACCACTGGTAAGCAGGTGTCACAGTGGCCCAAGATGTTTGATGTACAACACCTAAATATCAACGTCTCCAGTTTGAATCTGGCAGTGGACCTTTGAAACTACCTACTTCTTCAAAGAGTAACTTAAAACTCAATGTAACAGTACACAAAATTTACAGTTCGGTATGTCCCTCATTTCTGGAGTCATGGTTCAGTATGTTTTCAGTGCAGCAGGCAAAACAACAAAAGTGTAGAAAAGAACATTTCTCTCTTTGAAAAATGCAAACATTCCACAGTGGCTCATAAAATGATACAGTTAAGGCAATCAAATACTGGTATACTGTCAATAAGAAAAAATAAACAACAAAAATAAATAACACAGTGAAGCTTTATCGTAATACTCTGACCTGCTGATGATTCCTGAACTGTAGCCTGTGCTCTTTTGTACAGGACCGCACAACGGAAAATGCATACACAAAGGCACACTGGAGCAGGGCTCACGCCCTTTGAGCTTGTGCTATAATTACGTATTCTCTGGACAGAGGATGGTAGCATATCCACAGAGATAAACACACCAAAACGTAGCATTCGCTATTGCTTTGGCCTGAATCTGCAGGACTCTGCTGCCTGAACTCTGTTGGGAGATGGACTTGCCTCCCAGTCTGTGTTTATCTGGTCCCACTAATTGACATATTTGGGTGATGCCATCTTAAATTGTAAGTCTGAAGTGTTACCGCACACGTACTAGACTTCATTTGAACAATATCAGCATACAGTTCACATTTTTCACTAAAACTCACTGGCAATCTGTAATCCTCCCATACAGTGCATCTTAATGTCATGGGAGCATCCACCAGCTCTGGTCTCTCATTTGTGCTGGCATTCAGATGGCAGCAACACCACATGAGCTTGACCAAGCGGGCTGACCAGGCTAAACTGTAACTGAGAACTGACTATTTTGATACAGCGGATAAACAGCAACTGGAGAGCTGCCAAAACTTCAGAGTAAAACAAACAAAGACACATACCAAACTGAACGTCCTGTATGGAATGGTTTGGGACGAATACAAGCCCGCAGTAACACCGGTCTGAAAGGCACTACTTCAACACATTTCTTAATAAACTTTCCAAAAGTACTTGTGTGTCGCACTTATGTTATTTAGAGGCACTTCACTATTTTTAATAATGTCATGTCAATGCCATCCAGGCCACATTGTCTGTGACTGATCAGTTTGCTATGTGCTCTAGTGAAGGTGTTCAACTAGTGAAGCCTACTTTGTTGTTTGATAAAATGATGAAGGGCACCCAGAGGCGAAGCTATGGACAGTGCAGGCAGTGCAACCGCACTGTGCACATCCACCTCTGTCATGGAGCATCAGAAGAAAGCATAGTATAACAAAATTGTATGCTTATTCTACATATTACCATAAAAACTACAAAAAAAAAACTATTAAAAAAACAATTCAAATGAATTAATTTTTTCTTATTTCTCTGGTACTCATGTCATACACAGGTGCAATGATGATTGCTGGGTAATATGTTGTCGTGCTATCTTAAGTGTCTATTTGATCATGTGACAACACCACAAGACTGCGGCTAGGTGAAATGCACAGTAAGCAGATCGCAGATCGCAGCGCGAACAATATAATGTGCAGACCTTCGCCCTGGGGTACACTTCTACATCACTGCAGCAGGGTGAGAAGCTGAACCACCACAGGTCAGGAAAACAACATTTCGTGGCTGTGTGAAGCATTTAGCTGAAGCACAGAAACCACAAGAAACCATCTAAATCTAAAGTTACGACCTGAAAACTTGAGAAACCTGATCGTAATCAGTGAGTAAATCAAGAGGATTGAGAACTGTTGGCACAATGGTATTTGTGTAAGCCCTGAGAGAGAGTTCACATGAATACAGTTTGTGTTGAAATAACAAATTTGACAGAAATCAATGAATCAATCAACAGATTTAAAGAACATGATTATACACAATATCACGAATGCCCTCTCAGTTCCTGTATAAACCCTGTGAACAGTATTTTATAGTCGTGATGAGAACTTCAGGAGTCTACCTCCTTGAGGGAATATCCCAGCCATTGTAGAACAAAAGAAACATACAGTCTGTAGTAAATTACCGCTGCGGCATTAATTCATTAGCTTATAATTACATAATAAATCTTGGGGAATATAATGATTACAACGACTGTGGTTTTCATTGTGTGCCCTGTTCGCTGCAGTCTACTCATTAATCAAAGGGAAAAAAGGGTTGACCCTCAGAGGAGAGCAAGGGGTTTAAGAGGCTATTTGTCAACGGGGTCCCACCCCATGCCCTTGAGGATGTATGAACACACAGATGTGCACAAGCGCACACACAGGCCAACACACACACACACACACACTTATCTCCATTTGATGTTCTTGCTTTTACAGATGTGACAAATCAAACTGTAGCTCACAATCATCTACTTTTAATTACTTTCCTTTGCCAACACGCATTCCCAAATTCTCCATTAATACTACCTTTAATATACATCCTAACCAAAACCTAGACCTTATTCTAAATTTCCTTTTTCCCTTTCCTTTAATGCTAGAAAACGCCCTTACTTTAGAATATCTGCCACCACCTTGGTGCCCTAGTGAGGACATATGGTCCCCATAAAACCAGTAAAGCAAAAACATGCACACATACACACACAGAAGTCCTAACAAGGCAGTAGATGATTCACCTTGTCACTCAGGTCTCTGGAGACATAGAGCAGTATGTCCTTAGCCACATCAGCAAAGAGCTGCTCACCTGATACCTGAAAAAGCAAGAACACATAGCACACACCAGCTTAGACTCATGATTCAACCATAAGATAACCTTAAAGGTACCATCATGTGATTTATATGCATGATATTAACTGGAGAACTCGATGCAAATGCTGACGCTATACCCTCATTAAACACGAGCACGTATGTGTGCGCTGTGTGTGTGCCTGTATTAGCTTGCCTGTATGCTGCATGTCCTAATTACCTTTATGTTCGTGTCTCTGTCCACTCTGAAAAACAGGCCAGCCCAGCACACACTCGTGAGAAAACTAAAAACTATGGCATTCAGATTCCAGTGCTCCTTGCTGCATCTTAATTCAGCCGCGCAGTGCACTGGAAACAGGTTTGCATCAATCTGAACTGATCCTCTCCGTTTTAAAAATATCAGCATGCTTTTAAGTGAAAGTAAAAGCTGAATACAACACAAGCCTTTCAATTTACCCAGCTGTGATAGAATGTGTGTGTTTTGGCAACTTCACTTCCGTTATGAATATCTACATTTACTATGAAGCAAAATAAATGTCTGTCAAGTCTCACATCGATGATCTTCACTGAATGGGTAATATGGAGGGAGACGAACACACACACAAACACACCTGCGAGGCAGTTATGTAGGCTACAGCAAGCTGAGCCTGGTCGTACAACATCTTTTCAAAGTGGGGAACATGCCAGGAGGAATCTGTAGAGTAACGATGAAAACCCTGCAGAAGAGAAACATAAGGAGAAATACAGTATATACTTTTAGATGCTAATATTGAATGTTGAAATGATCTAAGAACCAATAATACATTGCTCTGGCACATAAACTCCCCCCTGTCATGGTACTCACAAAGCATATCTGAGCTGAAGTGACAGAAAAGAACTCAAAATAAAATCATGCTCATACAGAGACATACACTTCTATGTTTGTGAGTGTGTCTATGCATAAACAAAGTAATTCAATGTCGCTTAATCTGATGACAACTGGTTTCTAATTTTGTCAATACAATGTCAGAAAAGAGTGAAAAGTGTCCCTAACTTGCCAGAGTGCAAAATGATGTCTGCAAATTGCTTTTCAATTTAAACGTGTATGAACCTGCGCCACATGGTCGTGGATGCCTCCGAGCGCCATCATTCGGAGAGTGTGCAGGGCCATCTGAAGAGCCTCGGCCCCTTCTGAGGTGGAGCGATTCACACACCAGTATGACATGAGGAACATCAGATTCACTGTGGAGGGAGGAAGAGAAGGATAAATAGAGAGAAAGTGAGATGAAGAGCTTCAAACGCATGTCCACCAAGGTTCTTGCTGAGTATACCTGGTGTGGGGAACTTGGGAGCGTCTCTAAAGCCACCATACTCCTCCTCGTAGGAATGCGCCAACTGCTGGAAGCAGCGATTAGCAACATCTGGAGCCAGTGGAGGATTTTCTCCCGGGTTTGCAGCGACGGCCGTGCCTTTCTTTAGAGCTTCAAGGATCCTCTCACCACTGGACTCCAAAGCAGGACGGTTGTTCTGCCACTAAGGATTTTAAGTATGTAAGTATTTGTCATATATAGAGATGATTAAGATGTGCACACAGGCTCTAAAAAAGAGAGAGAGTCCTGTTCCACCTGGTCTATGATTCTGGTGAGAACCGTTTTGAGCCCAGGTCTTCTTCCATGGTCTCTGGGAGGGAAGTAGGTGCCTCCAATGAAAGGTCGAAGGTCAGGAGTCAACCACACACTCATGGGCCACCCTCCACCTCCACTTGTTGCCTGTTGACATTAGTAACCAAAGGTGATGAAGGAGTAGCAGAGAAAAAAAAAAAAAAAGCTTGTGTGAAAATACCCAAACGTAAGCACACCCATTCACACACCTGCACAAAGGTCATGTAGACCTTATCCACATCAGGTCTCTCTTCTCGGTCTAACTTGATGCAGACAAAGTTGTCACTCATGATTTTGCCAATTTCCTCATCTTCAAAAGATTCCCTCTCCATAACATGGCACCAATGGCAGGTTGAGTATCCCACTGTCAGAGAGAGATGTACAAATTTACAGTCCAAGCACATCAGGAAATTCAGAATGACGTGCCCTACAATGAAATGTGTTAAGCGTGTTAATGCCAGCCGTGAGAAAGGGGTTCTTACCTGATAAAAAGATCGGTTTGTCTTCATTCTTTGCCTTATCAAAAGCTTCTTGTCCCCATGGATACCTGTAACAAACATGACAGTTTATATATGACATTATATCAGCTTTCAGTAATGTGTGCCGATATGTCGTTGCAGTTAAGAGGCACTCACCAGTCCACAGGATTGTGTGCATGTTGCAGCAGGTAGGGTGACCTCTCTTTGGCTAACCTGTTGGTGTGTTTGTGAGGGGTGGATGATGACTCTTCACCCCCTGACGCCATGCTCATTAAGACAGATGAACTGGACACGCAAAGATATTTACAATTTTAGTTACTGTTTGCTGGAAATGACGCAGAAGTCTTTAAAAGCCAGAAATCTTATAAAGGTTTATTTTGTGTCCCCTTAGATTAAACAGACATATCCCATACAGTGTGAAATTAAGACTTTTTTAATTTGCCATCTTGGGTGCTTGCACACTTCTGCATGAATAAAAAAAATCACATGGGTTTGTTTTTAGTGAATGACACTCACAGTTATAGACACAAATATTATTGCATTGCTCTGCTATTATCATTTTTCATCAACAGTCCCTATGCAAATTGGATATGGACCCCCTGATGGCTACATTATTAAGCTTCATTAATGTTAAAGGCTCATGTCATTTAATGGAATACTGTTGCAAATTTGAACACTGAGAAAAGCTGTGTGTGTCCATTGGGCCTGTGCACAACTATGTCACTTCACATATCTTTTGTATGGCAAAATTTGGCATGTCTCTGCATTAGATTTAGGTGTTCCAGTTGCAGGCCGATTAAGCACGTTTGGTTACTGGGACAGTTGACTGGAATACGCCCATCACTGATCAATGTTATCAGTATGACAAGTGCTCTTCCTGCCATGACAAGTCAAACTCAGGTACATTACGGTGCTGTCATAGTCTAAAAAACACAAAGGCAGAAAAGGCCACAATTTATTGCGTTAACTATGGTAATTAACTACGCTAATTAACTGTTAACTTGACGACACTCCTGAGGAACCTTGTCAGCAGCTCCCTACAGCAGCTCCGATAGCTGTCAAGCCCTGTAACTGTTAGCCAATGTACAGCCATGTCGACCTCCATTTGAATATTTCCTAATTTATAGTAACTATGCTTACAGGTGAAGGTTCTTTGCTCAGGAAACATGACGGACAATAGTTTCCGATATGTTAGACATTTCTTTAGTATTCGGCCGAAATAACGATGACATTTGGAGTTGGACACATATCTATTTGGTTATTTAAATGAAACACAAGGGCACTTAGCTTGATTTTTACCGTTAGCAGAGGGTTAGCAGAGAGGACATTTACCAAAGAGAAGAGTTAGATAAGATGACCAATTTTTATTCATACAAGCTGCTTGCTGCCTTACGTACCTACACCGAATTAAAATACGAAGCATTTTAACATTTGTTAAATGTCTTTAATCGCAGTGGGGCTGTCTCGTGGTCATAGTTATGTTAGAAACACTTTCATTTGTATAATTTTGTAATGGGGTTTCGCTTGACTCATTTATTCGTCCAGAATCAAGACTACAATCATCACAGCAACAACAGTAACACTTCCCACATTACACGTGCCACCATTAATTGTCATGCTCAGTTTACGCTCGGCACGTTTGGCGAAACTTGTCAAAGTGACGCACATCTAGCGCTAGCGTTAGCAACCCATTAGCCATGGTGGCCTTACCTGTGGTAGTAGGCCGGCTGGGGACGGTGCTGGACCGGTGGCTTATCGCTTGGTGGGTGGGGAATTTGTCTGAAGCGCCTAATGTTACCCCCTGAGTGTTGGTGTTGACTGTCCGCTCCCGAAAAAGCTGCAGTTAAAAGGCGTGCAGGCTGTACGCGGCTATTTTTGGACGTCGACTGACGCCATGCCAGTCTCAACATCCTAATCCACCAAGTGTGGTGCTCAACGGTAGTTGGTTACTTTTGCAAGCTAACGTTAGCTATTTTGTTGACTTCCATCAGCTAAAACTTCCATGGGGTGAACACGTTATTGCACTGCCATAAATGGACACATGGTGGCGCGCCAACAGACCAGGAAAACTCCAAACACATACAGTATGACAGTTCCTTTTTTAATAAATCGTTGGCTGTGAGAGAGCAAGACAGTAAGTTGGTTATAAAGTCAAAACAGTGAACAGAGAATTATAAAAAAATGATTAAAAAAAGAAAGACAGAGATAAAATGAAATGAGACTTGTTTCCACTATGATTTCACAGGTTTTGAAATATTGAGCTTGACAACCATTGAGACAAAGCCATCACGAGTCACCAAGTCTGAGGCGATAATGTTCATGGATGTTTTGCCAGCTTGCTCTTTGACCCACTGCAGCAGCCTTGGCAGACTCCTCTGGATGACGTTGGCAAGGTTGTCACAAAGGCGAAGGACGTACTTAAGGATCCTGACGTCCTCTGGCAGCGTCAGGTTCAAGCCACAGACAAAGAAACCTGCAGGTCATGGGGGGCAAATTAAAGCTGAGCAGTCATTTCACAAAACAGGCATGTAGAGGGTTATGTATAAATAAGTGCACTGTGTGTGTTTTGTCACTGAATAGATGGTATTTGGTGAGTGGAGACATTTACAGCAGCCTAATAGAGACATGATCAGGCCTGGTCACCAACGCAAAACCCAAACCTCTTATTGTTTACATCAAACAGCCTATGCAACCCGGTGAGAAACGGATAAAACTCACTGTGAACAGACCCGGCATTTTCCAAATACTGACGAAGTTTGGATTCAACTTCTGACGGGTCCATGCTTTTGCCATACAAATAAGGTATGTTGCTCCATAACTCCCCGTGCTGAGCTGGCGGATAACCATATGAAACAATGATGTTTTTGCCTTGGCTCCAGCACCTCTGCAGGGTAGGGATGTTCTGTGGTGACACATGGAAAGATTTAGTTTCAGAAATTGTCTAAACTTAAGTTGTTTTTAGCACACAGTAGGTACACTGTTATACGGTTGACTAATTGATCTTAATGGGAAAAAAATGGGAAATTATTTACCCATTTTAGGAAGAGCTTGGCACCAAACAATGTCTTGATGTAGTTGATAAGGTGGCTGTGGAGTTGTACTGCAATCTTTTTGTCAAACCCTTTGAAGTTGGATAAAGCCAGGATGAGGATCTCCTTGGGGTGCCTCTCCGCCCAGTCATTTATGACCTTGAGAACGGTCTGATGAATGGCAAAATAGTACATCTTAATACAGCTGGCATCAAATACAGATCTATATATTCTCCATTGTATCTCTGCGAGGGATCTCGCATTTAGTTGTTTTGATCTGACCTGTTGATATGTAAGACCAAACAGAGCTCATTCATTTTTACCATCCATGTCTCAGTTGGTAATTTGGGTTATTTCTCTATCACAAAACACAAAGTAGCACAACAAAAGTACTTTTCCTGTTCAAACTTTAGTATGTTCATGGCCGTAGCCAGGGTTTCAGAAATACCGAGGCCATGAGCCCCCCAAAGACACCAAACATTAAGCCTCTGAAATGTTATTTAAAAGTACTTCTTCCAGCATCATTGAACTTTAGTTCAGGTACTGGACTCTATAGATGGGACAGGAAATTATAGGAGACAGAGAAAGTGGCATGCAATAAAGGCCAGACTCAACCAGGTGATGTTGCAATTACACGCTCAGCATTTTAAACCACCAGGACACCAACTTTCACATTTCAATAACCAGTCTAATTGCCCTAGATTTGACCCTCCTTGGATAACCATGACCTGGATGACTGAGACAGTATACATTTGGATTTGTCATATTTGATTTATTTGGTGTTCAGTTAAATTTGCGACAGGTTATTTACTTATTCATATATTTATTGGCATGAAAGTTGCTGCTTGCCTGTAAGGTAAAAATGACGGACACCACTGGTGACTAATGATCCACAAGACAGATTTACCCCGAAATGTTTATTGATGTACAAATAATGAAAAGAGGCAGTGATCTTATGGTTATATATGACATTTGCATATTTACCTCCACATCAGTCCGTGTGTACAGCCCATGGTAAAAGTAAAGCCTCGTGGGGTTGGTGTCATTTGGCTTGCGAGCAATCCTCAGGTCAAAGTAGCGGACTCCTGCATCCAGTTGCTTCGTGATGGTCTCCTCCTGTGTTACAAGCAACCACAACAGTCAAACACAAATACTCCCCTCTCTAGTTATTTTATGTACAGGCACATTCAGGACTGAGTGAGGTTTTTGATCACCATTTACCTGAGTGATCGCCCATTTGCGCACTATTTTACGCACGCAGTAAATCCTGCTGAGTCTTTTCAGTCTATCAGGCTCGACTATAGAGGAGTTGATGTCCAAGTCATAACTCATTGAGTCGTGGCTACCTAGGAATTACCAAACACATGCACATGTGCATGCACGCACACACACACACACACACACACACACACACACATACACACACATGATTGAAATGATTACCTTGAATTTTGCTGCAGACAGTCATCTGTTCCATTCAACTTGCATTCCCATCAGCCTCAGCTATACTTTGTGTTTTGTGTTGATTAGCTAGCTATTTAGCATGCTAACACACTAAACTAAAAAAGCAAACATGGTAAACATCATACCCGCCTAAGATTAGCATGTTACTGTTGTAATTGTGAGCATATTGGCACGCTGCTGTGAGCACAGCTGTGCATCAGAAAACTGCTGTAGATTAAACTTTTACTTAGTTCAAATAATTTAAAGGATATTTGGTACTGTATTTTCTCCTGCATCTTAAACTAAAAAAAAAAAAACTCTCACAAAGCTGAAAAAAAGCTTTTTTACATAGCTCATTAAAGGATGTTCTTCACATGGCAGTGGATATGTTAATGTTAAATTTCTTGATCCACAGCTGAGCAAAGTGCTGTGCATTGTGTCAGTGCAGTAGCAGTTATATGATCTTACCTGGTATGGCCAGGTTATATAGAGGAATGCTGTGAAGCTCAGCTGGCAGTTGTGACATCCAGTCACTGTAGCTCGTGACTTCTCTTTTCTTTCTGCCTTTTTCTGCAGACATTGTCATCTCAAAATCTGCATAAAACAACTCAAAGTCAACCCCCAATTTTATTTAACAAATAGACTGTACAATAATGAATGCTTTGCCATAAAAAAAGCACAGACATGAAGGTCAAAAGTCTAGAGAAACATCACTTACCCCACTGGGGAGCTTGCCAGCCTTCCTCAGGTTCCTTCTTACCTCAGGTTTGACAGTGCAGAAGTGAACAAAGGACTGATACGGTCAAGAACATGAACAGCCTTCTGCTGTTCACTGAGAGGCTGCAGTATTCAAGTTACTCTCCTAATGGTACTGTGGTGCAAGAGAAACAAGTATGTGCTGTCATACAGGTTTTTGTAGCCAGGAAGCCAGTTGTATGAGGACATCTAAAGATAGAATGACTGATGTTTGATGAAGATGGTATGAGGGTATGATGAAACTTCCTCATACCATCAGTGTGGGTCCAGTAAATTCAGTGAGAAAGGAAACTGCATGTGTTTGTGACTGTCAGTCAGACCAGGTTGTGGACCAAAAGCACTAAATCAATCCAGGTTTTGGTTAATTGACATTTTAGTCATTTCAGGCAAAAGGGGCCATGTTACTATTCTTAGCATGTTCAATATTACGTTCATTTTTTTAAATCCTTGTTACTCCAGTGTTGAACTGTTGTCCTTCAACTTGCTATCAAATCTATGGGCTAAAATAATCAAATAATAATGGTTATGAAAGATCTTTCTATCATTTAAGTATTTAAGTACATTTCATTACATTACATCTATTTAGCTGATGCTCACTCAGTAAGTGCATTCAACTGTGTACAACCCACTAATTGCAAGATTCATGCAAGTACATCAACTTCTTCAAAGACAGTGTGCTACATTATGTAAGTGCTACATTTAGAAACAATTAGAGGTAGAGATATAATTGACAAAGCCTTGAAATCAGACTGGTGGGGGTCAAGAAGGTTGTTCTGGTGGTAATATGCAGAGAGCCGAGCCAAGACAGCATGCTCATGAGCTGAGACATGGAAGGAGAGAGACAGGTCTATAATAAAAGTACAATTGTATGTATGGCACCATGGGTTAACATTGAGAACCACCTTTGCTTCAATTGTTAATCATTTGTTGAAAGCAAACAGAAAGTGATAGAAATATTCACAATCAGAATCTCAGATACACTTTATGAACACAAAGCTCATCCAAGAGGTGTATCTTACATCCACCAATCTTGGGCCATGTGAATTCAGCTTGATTTCTAGCCTTGGCAGAACCCACCATATTCTGCGCTCCGCTGAAGATGGAATAGTACTGTCTGATGAAGACATGAACCTCCGTTGCAGAAGCCAGTACAGCAGCGGTGGTAATGAGACCGTGGGAGGGATTTTGGACACGGATTTCGGATGGAGGTATAGTGAGATGAGAAAATACAAAGTCTGGCAGGGAAACAAACACTGACCTGACGGATGTAGGCAGAGGCTGGGAGGGTGAATTTCTGTCCATGGATGTGGAAGGTGACGTCAGGCATTTGGCAGTGTTGCTACAGTTGTGTACAGTCCAGCAGCATGCTGAGAAGAGAGGTGGGGAGAGACGAGAGTGAAAGGAAAATGGATAAAAGCTTTGGTTCTGCTGTTAAATTTTTGACTTGGCTAAGTTGGAATTTAGTCAATGCACTTATGTCTCTCTGGCTGCTAGCCCCCACCCCACCATTGTTGTTGAGGTCCAACAATCAGAGGAGCGCCAGTGTCCACAACAGCCTGGCAACCACCATTGCAAGCCACAATCTTGACCGCTGACAGTAACGCTGAAAGGGTAAGCATGAGACAGATGGCAAATACTTTTGCCTACAATGTCAATTTGTTTTGGACACATTTTGGAGAACTATTGATACTGTATCCATGGCTTTACCTGACCACTGTGATCTCCCACTGGAGAAATGAATCCAGGTGGTGGGACCAGAGCAGTGGTTGGAGTCAATACTAAGGGGATCACAAGGCCTCTGATAGAGTGAGGTTCCAAGTCTACCTGTCGCCCTAAACCCAACCATCCTAATCTTTACTATAGACTGTGGCAAGGTCTGTGTTCCTTCACAAAGATACAAGCCCGATTCCAAAAAACTGGGACCCTCTGTTAAAAGTATTAAAACAGAATGTGATCATTTGTAAATCCTTTTAAATGTACTCAGTTGAAAACAGTGCAAATACTATATATATATATATATATATATATATATATATATATATGTTTTAGCTCATTGATTTTTGTATACACTCATTCTGAATTTGATGCCATCAACATGTTTTAAACAAGTCAAGTCAAAGTTTATGTTAGCCCAATATCACAAAGCACGTCTCAAAGGGCGGTATATATAAAAAAAGCAATGAGCAACATTAGCATAACAAAATCCCTAATCCTAACAGTAAAATCTTACAGTCATCTCTGAAGCTCACAAAAAAATCTGTGCAAACTGTTGAAAATGTTTAAAATGCCGCAGAATAAGAGAAATAAGAAGGCAAAACTTTTCAATGGTTATAAAACCTTAGTCTAGCCATCTAGCATCTGCCTGTTCGAGGTGTCTAGTTTGTATAGTTTGGCTGGACTGCTGCAGTAGATCGACGACACCCACAGAGAGGCTCACAGAGGAGCTCATGAAGTTTAGGTAGCACAGAGTGAGTACGGGAACGTGTTGACTTACTGGATGAGGCACTCTGACAGTGCCACCATGGCACACAAGAAAGCGCCACGTCAGCGCCTCAGCTCTGCTGGCAACACCGTGCGAGGAAATGAATTTCAGTTGAGCAGAATCAAGCTCATGTCGCTCAGCTCGTTCACGCTACAAAACCACTCCAACTGAAAAACTGCTATAGTGGTACAGCAGGTCTATCCAGTCGTAAACTCACCTGAAGACTCCAAAACCTGTGCCGATTAACTGGCATGCCTCCAGGAGGGCTGGCATTTTACCATTACACAGTACGCCATTGCACACACAAGCGATCAGTGAAGATAAAAAACGTTTGTATGTATGTTAGGATATGCTATGTATATTGTGTTATGACACACACAAACTGAGACTGCATATCATCAAAATTTCAATGCGTTGTCCATGTACAATAGAATCCAGCATCTCACATTGTATTTCATTTTATTCTTTTATTTAATTCTAAACAGACCATGACCACAGTCAGTCACCTGAACATGCACAGTAAGTCTCAGCAATAACAGTGTTTGCTGCTACGTTATCATGTTTTTACTCTTTTATAAAGGTCTCTTACTTTGGATCGATAATGAGTGAATGAATGAAGTATGAATAACTGTAATATTCATGTAGCTGTGTTAGCATTTAAAATAATAATATTAATAAGAACTGTTATAGTAGGACACATGTTATAAATAAAATGTTTGAACAAATGAAACTTACACCCAGACCATGTGATCACTTGTCTTTATTCTGTAGAGTAAAACATCCACAGAGTCTCTTACAAAACTGTGTCAGCATGTAACTGCATTTATAGGCAAGTAATACTGCAAAGAAAAATATCATGTACAAAGAAAGAGAGAGAAAGGTGAAACCATGACTATCCTATAGTAACTGTACAGTTTTTACAAATATTACATTCATTACTCTCCTTTTTTCTGTCTTTACTCAGAACAGTGACCTGGTTTACCAACACCAACGCTGTCAACAAGGGGCATTTTGGCTCAAACAATTATTGGGCTTAGAAAAATTACTTCCACATCTGTTATTTTGTTTGCGTATGCGTGCATTGGAAAGGAATTAATTATTTTGTAAGCAAGCACAGCAGGGACATAAAGGTTGTTTGATGGACTAATTCAATAAATGTCTTGCGTGCTGGAATGTGAAATGGTGACAAATTCAAACTTTTATTCAAAAGTTTATTACCAATACGCAAAGTTTCCCAGTTGCTTTACTGTGGAAGGCATGAAGACTTGAAGAAGACTTTCAGTACATAAATGGTGTTGATGGTGGGCGCAGAGCTACATTTGTTTTATGGAGGAACAATTTAGTCTTGTAGTCATTACAAGAAGTCCAAGATATCCTGACTTTTAGTAACCATTGTACGAAACACAGAGTCTTACAGTTGTAAGATAGTGGTCTTAGCGACTTCCATGTGACTCTCCATGGTGTTCATGTGCAGAATGGGAGGCACTGTAACGCTACCTGAATAACACTTGCCGCCAAACTGTATGAACTCATCAAACCAGTATTACATAATGCTTTGCCAAAGACGCAACAAACAAAGCCTGGCTGTTCAACACATTGTAGCTTCAAACCACAGCAGAGATCCAGTCAGAACAGGATTTATTAACTTGGTTCACTCCCAGTGTAAACATGTGGTTAGTCTTGCTCAGTCTCTGATCCTTCAGAGATCCAAGCCTTCCTCTTCACAGGGACTGCGTCACTGATGTGTCTTCTGACCCCTTCTTCACTCCTGGGTCTGGTCTTGGTGTTGGATGCTAAGTTTCCTCCTCCGGTGCCACATGGAGCAACTCCACCTTGGGTCTGGAAGATCCTGTGAGCTGCATCAGCTGAATGCGAACTCCCAGAATGCCAAGCTCTTCTCCTGGGGAACCTGTAAATTCCGGGAGGGCCTGCAGGATACAAACCACAGATCCCAGATGCAAGCGTGGCTGCTTCAGAAGTATGGTTGTCACTAGATGCCTGAGAGTGGAGTGGAACTGATTCAGATTCAGAGTAGGTGCTACGTGTACGTGGAAAGGTGCAGATCGATGCGGTAGAGAAGTGAAGTGTCGAGGGAGTGAAAGAAAATGATGATGGAAGGGAGACTCGAGGCTTGGGGTAAAGAAGACCTGTTTTCCTGTGTCTAACATCTCCTGTGTCTCTTCCTTCTCCTTCCAGTTCCTTTGACTTTGTTGACTCTACAAATCTTTCTGCACCTTTGTCCTTGTTGCTGATCCACCTCTTCCTTCTTCTTGTCTGAGCCTCTTCCAGCTTCATTTCCAGGTTGTGAATGTCCTCAGTAAGCTGATTCACCTGATCAAAACGAGACAGCAGTGTACTGACACAGGGCAGAAGGCGCTCCATGTACGGCTGGGCGTCGAACCCAGGCTCAGACGCCGACGAGTCCTCAGACCTCGTAGAGAGAGCCGAGGACAGGGGGCGGGGGGATGAAAATGAGGAGGACAGGGAAGGAGAGCGGGAAGAGTGGAGTGTGGAAGACAGGGTCGAGAGACGAGATCGCTGTGAGGACCTGGAAGGAGGGATACCTTCAAACTTCACCCTGTGCCTGAACTAGAAAAGAAACAAATGTGTGGAATCACCGACATGTATTGACTGTGGAAGATTCTCATTTACTCTGCTCTTCCAATGAAATGCACCACGACTAATACACTACCTACCTCTTTAGCTTTGGTCAGTCCCATCCACAGCTTCAGTCTCTTGATGAAGAACTCCACCATCTCATAGTCTTGAGTTTCAATGGTTGGACGGTACAGGTCAGCCTGCTCTGCCCTTCAGGACACAGCAATAGTTAGCAATGTAGGATATTTAATGCAACATTTACCCTTCAAAACTTCTTGTTGGCATTCTGCTAACAAGCATTATTTCATAAGCAAAATTATGATCATGCATCTGATTTTCGCCATAATTTGGAATACATTCTGCAACACCTTGGCCTGTTCTACACTCAGCCTTCAAAATCTGGAGATCAGATAGCTGTGTGATGCTATGAATGGCACTGTCAGTCTGCCCACCGCTTTGGTCCACACTGAAATACCTCAACAACTATTTATTGGTTTTTCCATGAAATGTGGACAAATATTTATGGTGCCCAGAGGATGAACCTTAATGACCTCAACAATCCCCTGATATTTCATCTAGCACCAACGGCTCAAAATTTCACTCATCCAGTGAATGTCAACATCTTCTGGATGGATTTTGTACAGACATTCATGGCTCCAGAAGGGTGTAGTTGATTGACTTCAGCCTGCCGTCCCTCTGCTCTACAACTAGAAACTACTTTCAGTGATCCCCCGACATTTCTTTTAGCACCTCCATAAGGTTGACCTTTATGGTTTTTACTTGACAGAAGAAGAAAGCACTGCACTCTGTGTATCTATAAAGGACTCCTTGCCAAACAGCATCTCTCCTGTCTTGTTGACTACACAGTAAATAAAGTTTGCACTGCACTAGGACCCAAGACTATTTGGTCTTCCAGGATCACCATGTCAATTCTGAGATTGGGAAACTGACTTTAAAATGCTATGCACCACACAAACTGAACTTGCTTCAGAAACTCTCCAAACTAGACAAACAAATCTTTTTTAATCAATTGAAGTCTTTTTTGATAGACATGGAGGTTTGTGTTGTGTTAGGTGTTTTATTTGAATCATTGTTATCGCTCATGTTGTTGTCCTTGGCCTGCGAAACTTGTTGACGTATCTTTGGTGTACCTCTGTTGTTTTACATGTATTGCAATTAAGCTAAATTATTGTAATTTTCAGATTAATTATGTGTTATATGTGTTACAGTGGCCTTCCTTGTTTAACAAAAGGCAATATATAACAGAAATGTCTTTACAACTACTACAACTATTGGATGAACAACTTTGAAATTTGGTTCACACATTCACACCTCCCTCAGAAATGACTGAAATCACTTTGGAGACCCTGAAACATGTCAGGCAGTGCCAGGTCAAAATATTAATTTGTCCTATTTGTTTGTGGCCAAATACCTGCAAAACTAATGACCTTCTGTCAGCCTCAGCTTTGTGTTGAGTGCTAATTAGTAGATGTTAGCAAACTGATACGCTGAAGTAAGCTGGTGAACATAGTAGACATTATACCTACTAAACATCAGCAGACTAGCATTGTTTTTTTTATCAACATATCCACACTGCCTTACTACCAGTTACATTGTTTTCATACATTGTGTACCTGTATGCACGGATAAGAACAGCTCCACAGAGTCTGGCCAAGAGCCAAACACCTGCCCCCATCAGTAGTAGCCCATAGAGAGGGCCAAGGACTGGGTGGACCCTGCATAGTCTTTGGAGAGCCATCCGGCCACGCAGGATGGACAGCATGGAGACAACAGTCTGACATACTGTCAGGAAACCTTCCACTGAATGAGAGAAGAGCTTCAACAAAGACAGACAGAGGCGTATCAGAAACATTCCTTATAGATGAATATTAGATTCAGCTGAACTTTTCTTCTCCTACTGTGTTTCCGAGGTGAGCGCAGAGCAGCAGCAGCAACAGCAGTAGGACAGTCAGAGCCCACAGCTCCCTCCAGGCTCTCTGCAGCACTCTGCCTAACACCACCCACCTCTGCACAAACCTCAAGGTTCCCAGCAGCTGGAACACACAGCAATGGAAATAAATTGACATTCAGGAGAGTGGGGAGGCTGCTGTACAATGCTGAACGGGAGCTCACATTCACCTTGAGAACGAGTAGAGTGAGCAGGATGGCCGCACACTGAGAACACCTCTGTGACAGGAGGGCAGCACTGTGGAAGCTGATGAAGTTTTCTGGGTGGGACTGAAGCTAAACGGCACATGCATGTTATTGTAAGGTCATCAAAGCAACACATAGAATAGTCAGTTTTTACTGTAATAGTCAAATGTGGCTATTGCCATCTTATTCTTTCTAACTATAATTATAGAATATAGGGCGTGTATGTATGTCGGGGCTAAAGTAGCATCTGCCTCCAAATTTGCTGAACTGATCTGTAAGGACAAGGTGACAAGTGAAGCACTGACACTTTTTAGATGTAGGTTATCAAACCACCACTAGATCCAGAGGGGCCTTGATCAAACTGGGCTCAATAGGTTCACATATGAGAAGGGCCTGCTCAGTTGACACTCAATGGATCTTAATAGATTTGTGTCTTTGTTTCTTACCTTGGAAACACACGAGGTGGCCTGGGATAGGAAGCAGAGCTGCAGGATTGCTGTTGCCAGGGACAACAAGGCCAGGAGAAGCTGGAACCAGTGTCTGCATTGACGCAGATACGGGGCACGCTCAGTAGCCATGGACCACAGTTCTCCGAACAAGATGAGGAGAGCAGAGATGAGTAGAAGAGCCTGAGGTATAAAACAAGTGGAATCCATCGCTTTTAATCCTTTGCCTGAGAATATGCATCGCTTCTATTTTCTGTTCTGATTTATTTGAAAGGATTACAGCGTTTGTTACCGCAAGTGCCACCTGCAGGTCCAGTCCAGAGAAGGATGAAGGGATGAGGAGGGGAAGGATGGAGAGGAGGGGGGTGACTCTCTGTTTCCAAGCCCACTGTAGTTGTATGGACACACACACAAATAAGCCTGACTCTCTGTGGTGGTGTGTGAAGCTGATTGACAGAGTTTTAAACCTGGGATGAAAATAGGTTTAAAAAAAAAAACAAAGAAAGAGAAACAATCATATCAAAATCAATAATCATAAACCACTTGATATATTAAAAGTTTGCATCTTAATAAATGTCGGCTGGATATTGTAATGTCCAGAATTCAATATAATCCTCATGTGTCTCTGAAAGTGTAGATTTCATCATTGCAGTAGAGGGTAAGGTGATGCAAGAAAAAAATATGAAAATCTGATGCATGCTCCATGTGTTCCCAGAGGAAAAAAGGTGCATTGTTTTGCTTTTTGGAAAGTTTAATTGGCGTGGCATGCCTCATTATTTTCAAAAGAGTAATTCGATCTTTTCTCGCTCCCAGAGGAATGAACAATTGAAGAATGAAGGTATTAAATAAAAATGCAAGCTCAGCATGTCCTGGACATGCAGTCACCTGGCTGCAACAAATCCACTCACTGTTTCTGACTCCAGTCTGCCATGTGCAGGTCAGCTAGGAGATGGTGCGTTGTTACACTGCTGTCTCCCAGGAAAGCAGTCTCCAGAGGACTGAGAGTATGTGTGTGCTGCAGCTGTGGCAATCCAACAAGGCGCAGCGTCGGGTTTTCATGGAGGTGTGGCACCAAGGCATGGATAATCCACTGCTCTGCATCTGACCAGCTGGATGAAGACAGGACTGACTTCAGCTTGGGGTCGTGTGTGTGTCTATGTGTGCGTGCAAGTGAAAATGCAGGTTTATACACACACGTGATGCACAAGAGGAGGACAGAGCAGTTTCAAGCTTTTTTTTCTCTCGAGAGGGACTTTCTTTTGTCTTGATAATTAGACTTTATACATGTTTTCATTTTTGGAAATTAGACTTTAAAAAGTATTCTGGGTCATGAACCAAATGTGTCACCATGGCAGAATTAAGGCTTCACCAAATCACACTCATGCACACTCATGCTCAATTTTGTCTTTTTCCATGCTGATGCCTTGACACGATTAGTTTTCTGATGGCACCAGGTTGAAAATAAGTTGACTGCGTGATGAACGGGGCGACATCATGCATCTCAAAGAATTCGTTTTTTAGCTAGTAGGAGTATGCAGGGTTTGAACATTTCTGACGATGATGATATCAAAGACACAGTGGTTAACAGCAATGCATGCCACCACCCACACTACCCCCACCCTTTCACAGATCTGACAATATAATCATTGGTGTACTGCTCTTACATGTTAAAGATATCAGAGGCTCTCATATTCACAGAACTCAGCTATGTGTGGAGCTGATTCACGGCGGGTTGATGAAAAATCTAAAAGTGCAACGACGTCTACGCTCAAGGTTTTCTCCCTAGACCATACAGTGTGTGTCTGCAATAGGTATGGTGCAGTGTTTGAGAGATGAAGCTGAGTGTGTCCTTACTCTCTGAGTGTGGAGAGGTTCCGGACACCCAAGGGTGCTGTGTGAAGATGGCGTCTGACAGCAGAGTGCAGCAGCCTGCCCTGCCTCTGCTCTACGCTGTCCTGGTAGTTCACCATCAGCACCAGCAACAGGAATAACAGCTGGCACACACAGTGCTGCAGAAGGATACAGAAGATCATTTACAAAAAAAAAAGAGAGAGAGAGAGAGAGAGAGAGAGAGAACTTCTCAAGACAAATGGCCACTAAATGTTAAAGTTTGGTTTTATTCTTACCCTCATTAGTGATCGCAGAGCTCGGACTTTGCGGGCCTCCTCTTTAGCCTGCAGCAGCCCATAGCCACATGGCGGCCGAACCTTCCCGCCATGCTCTCCAAATGCCCTCACCACAGTGGTCTCCTGAGCCAGCTGGTCCTCCACCTCTGGATCCACAGGCCTCCACAGTGCTGCGCAGATCAACGTCTGCACACACACCTGAGCGAGGGAGATGGAGATGCAAATCAACAGATTATCCCCCAAAGATCTAAGACGCGAGTTAATTAGATGACACGTTTGAACTCACCTTGAGAGGTTCGAGCAGCAGAGCTGAGGTGAGGAAGGCAGAGAGAGCCGATACCAGCCACATGAGGACAGCTGTTCTGGACAAGAAGCTGCCGTAGAGTCCCACCACAGCCAGGCAGGCTCCCAGCAGCGCAGCCACCAGGGGGTACATCACACACACTGCCCAGGGAGGGAGCAGCCAGCTGGGCTGGCCTCGAGCAACGCCTAGGATCCAGAAACAGACCTCTCAAACACTAATCACACCAGATCACCACGTGTTTACTGCATGTTTTTATCCCACAGTCTACCACAGTGAATCCCAACCATAACTGTACCCCAACTTTATTGTCAGTAGATATGGAGAGATTGTGGAGCAGCTCAACAGTAACATGTAAAAAATAATAAATTCAGATTTGAATTTTAACAAATCCATCCACATATTGAGTCAGTTGTACCTTTTTGCAATAAAGTGAATAAAAACGGGTTGAAAAATGGTTAAAATACAAGTAAGGGGTAAACTACGGAGAGGCTTAGCTAAAAGTAATAGATAAACAGTCGACACAGATAGCTAGAAGTATGGAATAGATGCTGAAATAAAGAGCTAACAAAGATAAATGGTCGAAACTTCCATCTCCTGCCGCTCACCGTCACTAAAGTAGCAGTAATACGAATGCAAACTTGACACTGACAGTTCAATTGTATCAATACATTATTGTACTTTTATATAATTAATAGTCTTAAATAAGATCCAGTTTACAGTTCCATTGAACATAATTGGAAAATGCCAGGTTTGATAGATGCAGGGGTAGTTCATGCAACAGGGCCATGAGGGTACATCTGACAGGAACTGGTCCAGTACCTATGCGGGTGGCGGAGGAGGAGCGTGTGGAGTCTGGAGAAGGGCTCGGCAGGAAGGTGCTTGCCACGGAGTCTACAGACAGCACGGAGGGACACTTGTAGAGTTCGGCCCCATACAGGGAGGGGCAGGCGGCTGAAATGTGGACCTCTGCACCACAGAGGGACTTATCTTCACTCTGCGCTGACCAGCTGCTGCAGGAGGTGCTCCGCCTGAAAAGCACAAAATCACAACGACACATTCAAAGCAACACAGACATGCGTGACGTTTGCACGACGCACAGAAGCGATCCTTACGTGTTTGAGAGTGAGGATGTGGTTCGAGGGGAATCCCGGCCGCTGTCTGAGTTGTTGTTAGTTATGTCTGCTCTGTCCTCTGCTGCAGCAGCTATAGACATCAGCAGATCCTCCTCTGGTAACGAGTACAAAAATACACAATCAGACTAGCACAAACACTAAGACTCACTTTCTCTTAGACTGTTATCAGATATAAGCAGTGTGGAATTTTGTTTTCTGCAGTAAAGTGCTGTAACTTTCTTTTAAGGCATTATACTTTCCATAAATATTTCCAGAACAATTGTCAACCTTCAGAGAAGAGGTGGGAAACATTTAGATTTTTGCCATACGATACTCACTCAATACTCACTGATCACTGAGACAGACATTTCAGATGAACGTCATTTATAAACCCTGACTTACTTTCAGTGAATATTTGAATTTCTGAGTTGTTTCAAGAGTTTCTCACCAGACAGAGTCAGAAGTGTTGTAAGATTGTAGTTATGAGCTAAGTCGGTGTTCATGGCGGAGCCCTTTTGGTTTAGTGTAGCATGGGACTGGTGGAAGCTGGAAATGTCTTTTGAGAGTGGATATGTGGAAAGTGGAGAGAGAAGAGCACTGGGTGAGGCATCGGAGGAAGGTGAGGCCAGGCGGAGCTGCATCAGGGCCTTTTTTCTCCTCAGCTGGCGTATCGGGCCAAGAGCAGGTGAAGCCTCGCAGACGCTGGGGGCTGGGGTCATCTTGATGAGGCATGGGCCGACTGGTAGATTGAGGAGGCTGTCGCAGGAAGGCCATGTGCTTATGCCCTCCTCTTGACACGCTCCATCTGTCTGGGGAGCCAAGCCTGACGCAGCCCAAAAATCCAGAATGCTGGAGTCAAACGCTTTGCTCTCCAGCAACTAGAGACCACAAGAACACTTGATGAGACAGGGGGAGATGAGTAATTATTCATGTGTGTTCGTGTGTGTGTGTGTGTGTCTCACAGATGAAGGACTCTCCCTGTCTGTGCCGGAGGAGTCTGGCAGAGACAGGAAGGAAGGGCCGGAGAGATCCGATTGGCCGAGGTAGACGTCCATTTCCACAGAGTGACATATGGGGGAAGGAGGAACTGACATGTCCACGGCCACCTGCGTTACACACACATAAACGTGAGGGCAGGCTTCTTCCAGCAGTCAAATCTTCCATGAAAGTAAAGCAGCTTTAATCTGCTGGAATTTACCCGACTGTGAGCTTTTCTAAACAGGAAGCAGAGGAAACACTGGAGGGGAAACACCAGCACAGCAACAGCCATCCCCACGGCAACCGTCTCCACGTTAACCAGCAGCTGAGCTGACACCGGCCCACTTGTGGCAAAGGGACACAAGTCAGTGTCATCCTGTCAACTCTGCAGAATCTACTGACAGACTGGTGTGTATCAGGAAAATACTAATACTGACTGAAAAAATGCCATAATGCCATAATCCCTTTAAATGAGCCACACATGCTGCTATTTTTATTGATAATGCAATATTGTATTACCTGAGCCAGTGATTATTCAGTTTTAAATAGAGTACTATAGTAATTAGATTGTAATTACTAGATTTAATAATTAGATTACATTACTTGAATTTATTAGAGTGTCATTTAAGAATTACTACATTATCTGATGGTTGTCATTCACTCATTCCCTGCCATGAAATTGGGTTCATATTGCAGCCTATGATCCATCATACCTGTGCCCCTCGGTGCCAACAGCCCCGTACCACAGAGCGCCCAGCGCCAGGAAGAGGTGGAGCACGAGGGCACTGCACGTAACCCTCTGAGCCCTGCTGGAAAGGCTGTGGGCAGGGCGTTCCCACAGCGAAAGCCACAGGTGGTGCTCAACCATCCCAAACATGAGCTGGGAGACGAAGACGCGTCGAAACCGAGAGAGCTCCTCGGGACCTGGGGAGGATAGATTGAAAGATGTCGCGATCACATAAAGGTCTGTGTTGTTGTGCTCGTGTGGGACTGTGATGGATCAGTGAGTGATGGTTTGGATGATGACACAAACATTGTTTTGTGCTGGTTCAAAGCAACATGGATGAGCTTACATGAGGCGAGAACTTCCTTCTCCACTGTGCCGTTCCTCGGATTCTCCACAGAGAGCCAGTCGTCCAGCAGGAAGAAGAACATGTGGTCTGTCTGAGGGTCCCAGACCACCACATGCTGCATGTACCAAGACGGGTCCAGACCTATATTTCCATACATGATATTCAGACTACTTAAAGTATGCATAGCCACACAAACTGTTTGCATGTAAATACACACACACAAACTTGGCAGCTTTAAAAGGAGGATAATTTTGCAGTTTCCTTCTACCTGTGTTATCGTGCCAGATGCGAATTTTCCAAACTTCTCCCAGGTTGTCATCTGTCTCCACGTGAAACTGGTCCAGGCTGCCACGCTGAAAGGCTCCATCCCTCTGCAGATGGCGAGACCCACTCTTGGTCACACCGTACAGACTGATGCCAACATGTGCTGTGGTGCCTGACGGGTCATACCCCAACATTAATCATTTCCATCACTACCAGTTCGAGGTTTTGTAAATTCAGACATGATAATGCTCTTATTACTTATATTATCGTCTTCACTTTTCATTTCTACATCGTATTGACTTGTCCTCGACTGACCTGCTCCTCGCCTCCAGCCAGTCTTGACCAGCACTCTGTAATGGTACAGCCCAGGTCGGCCACACAGAGGGATCTGGCTCAGTCTCAAGCTGTCCAAGTGGTCCAGTTTATGGGCAATGAGCCCCACCAGCAGGTGAATAAGAACCAGGACAGCACATGCAATCGGCACCACCATGTTACGTACAGGACCGCCTGACTACACAGATAACACATGGTTGGAGGGAGGAGGGGAAAAGCTTGTTGATGACTATCCTCTTTTGCATCCTGACATTGCTTTTGAGGAATGGATAAGCTGTATTTCCTGTCAAAATATTCAAAAAGAATGTATATGAATATATGCATCCTCACATACCGGTGGCAGCAGAACAACGGCCCCAGGATGAACAAACAAACTGGCCCCAAACATGGTGAGGTGCTGGGTGAGACAGTGTGCTGCATGGAGTGTGCTGCCCTCCAGTGGCTGCAGACCCTGACTGCTCCAGCGCCTCTCCTTCACACTGTAGTACTGGCACAGAGAGCTGAACACACACACTGACACACGAACAGGACCGCCGTCGACCAGAGACGAGGTCAGGCTGACAGACAGAGGCTTTTCTGTCCCGTTCAAACTGTCATGGAAAAATATTCAGTCTTTAAGGTGGCAAAGTAAGCAATCAAGTGGAGCACTGAATTCCAGAAAAGAGCAGAGACTCACAGTGGAGACAAAAAGATGGATTCCTCTGTGGAGGCGGTCGGAGCAGAGAGAGTCAGAGCCCACTCTCTCACCAGGGAATCCTGGGATGCATTAGTCTCTGGCACTGTGGAGCTCACTTCTATCTTGACATGTCCCAGGCTCACTGGCGTAGCTCCTAGATATGCATAATGCAGTTTGAAAACAGCTTTTTGAATTTATAATTGATGCAAAAACTCACAGATATACAGTAAGATTAATTAATAATTATGTAGGCACTGGATGATCGACCATAGAGATAGTTCACTCTCGTAATTTAGCAAATGACTTTATACATGCTGACATGTCATGTGTACACCAGAACTTCCCAGAACTGTCACAGCCACTGTGATCATTCATGAAAATGGATCCATACTTTAATGTAAAGTCTGGCGGTCGTAACCTTCTTCAAGATGGAATTAAGGGTAGGGCAGCCCCCTAAGAATTTTTAAACTGTATTCTTATTAGATATATTTTTTCTCAATGAATAAACATTTAAAACCATTATGCGCCTGACTTTTGCTGCCCTCTGGTGGTGGTAAAATTTCACTGTGATCAGCTTTTTTTCTCCAAGCTAAAACTGAATGCAGCTCTAATCGATATAACAATGGGACTACGTGAACAGGGTCACATAGCAACAGCTACAGAGAATTATCACCTAGCTCCCTTTGCTTTTAGTGAGTTTCAGCTCTTTGTTTTGCTGGTTGATGCACAACTTTACTCTTTTGCTTCACTCTCACAGCATCATTTCTGGCTGCAGCAGCAAAAAACCCACTGTACACGACGCCAAGCAGCAGACAGACACAGTTAGCAACTAGGTGGTGAACAGAGTGGAGCATTTAGCAGCTAGAGACTGATTTTTTTTTTTCTCAGAAGTTGGTGGAGCCCAAAAACAGAGTTTACATGAAGAGTTAATATTGGACTTTCACACACTCACCAGGTAACCAGAACTCCAAATGAATGATGATGTAGCTCCAAAGCTTCATCCAAAAGTTTTTTGCTGACAAGTTTTTGCTTTTAAAGGTGACAACATCACAATGTTGTGTTCACAACTTGTTGCCCCATAGTGGCCAAATCAGTTATTGAAGGTTTAATCCATTTAAATACCTTGAAAGGTGCTAAAACCTTAGAGTGGCTATAAACATTGACATCACATTGACAAAGCAGCATTAATTGATTTTTTGGCTACTTGGCAGCAGTGGAACAAGTTGGAAACAAGGCTGATGGGGGTTATGGAGCCATAAAACATAAAATTGTGGGCCACTGCAGCTTTCAAGACGCTCTGTATAGAGTTTGAACTTTTTAGACTTTGCTGAATTCGAGTAACAACATCAAGACAGAAGAGCAGACAGCAATTTTCAATTTTCTACAAAGCAAACTAAAACTTAGAGTTATTTGAAAGATGATATTATCACCAAGGTGAGGGCTACACATACTTTTTTAAGGGCTTTAAATAGATAAGGTCTGGCTTTATAGCCATCAGAAGCAGGTACAGTAAATAGGCGCATAGCAAGAAAAAAAAAGCCATTAAAGCCATGGTCATTAGCAGCATACCAAAGAGAAAAATCTGCAAAAAAATAAAAAATAAAAAACAGAATAGGTCAAGAGAAAGATAAATATCTACTGTACCTGGGTCCAGGCTGAAGTTGAAGGAGATATATAAACCTGCGTTTTCATCAAGTCCATCCACCGCTTTGACTGTGAGGTTCAACCTTCCTTCAGAGGGCAGAGGTACAGTGAGACAAGTCTCATTCCCAGCCTCACCTCCCCTCCCATCTCCACCCCCATCTCCCTGTCCCACAGGGTACTTGTTTGGCAGGGTGACCTGGATGGCCTGTTCAGGGTCCAGATCACGGATTTGTATGGGTTTGCCCTGAGGTGTGGTGAGCTCCATGGCAACCAGGCTGGTGGAAATTGGAGGGTCGGCTGCAGTCAGCAAAGGGTTGGATCCCAATTCTGCATCCACACCAAACAGCACCTGCACCACCTCAGACTTCTGACTCTTCAGGTGAGCAGTGAGGGAGGTGGGGATATGAAAATGACATGGACGGGAACTCCTCCACTCATCAGTTGAGGATGACTGAGACGGGATGAACCGGTTTTGGTATGACCAGTTGGATCGGTTAGTGCAGAGGAGGTCCGAGGGGTCTCCACAGAAGCCCACTGTATCGATATAAGGGGTGGAGAATGAAAGCGGTGCCTCACCATGAACATGTGAATGCATCAAAGTGCGCATCAGGGCCCCTGCGTGACCCAGTGCTGACAGGGCGACTGTGGAAGCTGACTGCAGAGCGCTCGAGAAGGCTGGGTGAGAGCCGGGAGCACCGGACGACTCAGACACAGCAGCCAGGGCGTTGCCTGGAAACACACAGAACACAAAACATTGACCCGTTCTGTACGGTTCACGCTCAGTGCAGGACTGTTTCGTGCAGGACACGGGGGCGGAACAGCACCTATGATGTTAAGGATGTTCATTCCTGTTTCAGCCGCAGACAAAACACCAGGACCCAGCTGTTCCTCCATTACATGGATCATCTTCCCCACAGCTTCCAGAACCCTCTTCTGGCAGTTTCCACACACCAATTCACTTGGAACAGCCTCAGGAAGAGAGAAATTAAGATTAATAAAGAGTTTTTCAGAATAAATGGCTGATAGGTGTGAGATGAAGCAAACAAGGAGAAAAACTAGGCGAATACTTACAGTAGATTGTAATAATGCTGAGCTGATCTGATCAACATCCAGCAAGGAGGACACGCGGAGAGAGGCAAGGGCTTGAGTCACATTTTCACGGATCTCACTTCTGTCCATGAGCTCCCTGGCGGTCTGTCCAGTCTCCATCTGTGCACAGAAGGGTGAAAATCATTAGTCCATTCTGAGCAAATGCAAACTTATTGAGATTCTTCCTCCACTATGCTCATAATCTTCAGTGATAGTTAGTTAATCACAAGCAGTTTAAAGAAAATGAGATATGATGCTAACACAGTACCTGATTAAGCTGGCTGGTGAGAGCAATGGAATAAGGGATGATCTCTTGAGGGTTGCCATGTTGGACCAAAGCCCACAGCTCTGTCTGGCTCTTGTTTCTGAGCCACTGACTGGCAACTTCTTCCCTCACAGGATTATGAACTGTTAACATTCTGGAGGAACAGGAAATGTACTGAGAGTTCACAAAAACCTGACATAAAGCATTTTTATAATAACATCAATAATTATAGTAATAATCATAACCTTTGTATAGCACCATAAAAACAGGGATATAAAATGTATGGAAAATGAGATGGAAAAATAAGGTTCAGACACACAAACACATAAAACCAGGGATAAATAGATCATCCCTCCAATAAGCTGCAGAATAAAGCCCAACATAATATGGAAAATAAAACCCACTGAACAATAATAATGATAATAAAACAAGGTTAAAAAAAAGATTGATGATTAATGTGTTCCTAGGTGGCACTCAGAGGCAAATATTTCACAAACTATTCACATTTTAGCGACAGAGTTCATTTTAAAAGGTGAAAATACCTGCTGCCTCCCACAGATCCTCAAATCGTAAAATACAACATTTTAGAAGAAGTACGTCAGTGCATATGTACGAGGCGTAAACAAGAGCTTCAGGCCTGTGCCAGTGAAATCACAGCCAGTTGAAGGCTAAAATAAAGAGATTTGTTTTGAGCTTTCTTTTCAGAAGAGACAAACAAAACAGAATTATGATGCATTTTTTTGGCCTGGCTGCATCAAATCCTGGTAGCAATACCTGTTCAGAGCAATGACCTTTGCCCCCAGATGGTCTTCTACCAGCAGTGTAACTTTGATAACGGACATGCTTCTTTCTTTGCCAAAACTGCCCATTGGAACCAGGCTGCCAAATGTTGAACGAGTACCCCTAGGGAGAGAAATTAAGACATAAAGTACATAATAATAATAATAATAATAATAATAAAAAAACCTTGACAGGATTTGACAGGAAGCAAATTCAAACTTTATTTCTGAATAAGTTTTTAACACTGAGGTCAGGATCACACTTCCTTATGCATGTATGTTGATTGTATTCACCTGTACAGAGTGAGCAGGGGGCACACCATACTAACAGGCTGGCACGGCGCAACCTGTAAGGTGTAGATGAGCTGAGAGGCCCTGCTTTCATCGTCTCGCCACCCTGCCAAAACAGAACTGATGTTTGTCAAAAGCTTGCAGGATGACTCCTTTTCTCTACTGAAATTGCACTTTAACTCATACCACAATGTTACCTGAGCAGTTGTAGGTGACCACTGTCTCGAGCAGATGTATATCTGACTCTGGACTGAGATCACACAGGCCTCCGTGTGGCAGATTGTTAGGTAACATCGTCAGGCTGGCGCTGCCCCACCTCCCTTGATCAGGCTGGGATACATTGAGAGTGAAGGTATAACTCTGCCCTGGCTGCAGGACACCTGAACGCACCTCCAAGGTAGGAGAGTGTCTCCCTGCAGAGGTGGCGACCTCGTTGAGGTCAAGGGCGATGCCAGCCTGGTCCTCAGCACTCCATTTGTACTGCGAGAAGACACTTATGTGAATCATAATGACACTGAATGTTTTATTGCCTGTATATATTTATAAGATTTCTTTGCTGCAATATAACTAACAATAACAAAACATTTTTTTGTTAATTTATTTATCTAATTAGGCATTGCCAAGAGTGAATACAGATTAAACTGTGCAATCACAAATTAATCCTCTACGCAGATGGACACCAAAATTAAAAACATAGTTATTTTTAAAAATATATTTTCATGTCAAAGTTTTTTGAGAAATGGTTTGTTTAATGCTATGATTTTTCCCTTTATTTTCCATTTGCATTTTCTTCATGAAACCACCATTTAGCAGAATTGTTCAGAGAAAATGATGAAATTTGGTCTCATGTAAAAAAGTTAGTAGCGGGGTCATCACCTGAGCCTGGCCGTCACACTGTCCACATCGTCCTGAGAGGACGATGGAGGCGGTGTAACTAGTGTGCTGGGGGGAGGACGGGACAGAGCAGGACACACATTCCACAATCACAGGAAGCACAGGAGCTTCGCACACAGTCACCTAAGCATGAGAGACAGAGGCATGTGTGACCAGCGTCTCCACCAAATTCCTTAGTGTGCACGAAGTAAATTCTTCCACAACTGCCAAAGTCTCCAAAGCTATTTGTTTGCAAGCAGTATTTAGCATAAATCCATACAGCTTTTCTCAACTTAACTGCTGGTACAGGAAAAAGACAGCGAAAATCAATTTAAAGCCATCCGAAGCGTGCTTGTGTGTGAGAATGGAGTGAGATAATGTGTATAGCTCACCGTCTGGTTGACGGAGGCAGGTCTCCTCCCTGCCTTGTGTACAGTTAGAGTGAAAACGTAGACTGTGCCTGGGAGCAGCTGTGTGCTCAGCACAGTCATTCTGCTGCTGTTACTCGCAGCGGGCTGCTTTACAAAATGAGACTCTGTGGAGTTCTGAAAATACAAACACCCAGGTGTTAATCACATCGACATAGAGCTCAAGTAGGGAGATGACTGTGCATCAGTGAATCTACGCTTCTGCTGCTTTCGAATTTTGTGGTCATTTCTTATCTTATTCTTCTTATCTTATACTGTCCTTATTAAACCCGTAATAACAACGATTAATACCTTTTTCATAACAAAGGTTGTGTCAACATCGAGAGGCGATTACCAGTGTCACGAAGGTCCAGTCATATTGAAGTGTATCGTCCACTCCTTGCTCAACGTCAGGGTCGTGGGAATCCGATCCGTCCAGAACGAGGTCACTCAGGCAGTGCCACAGTCTGTGTGAGCCTCCCTTAATGACAGCTACCAGTGGAGAGTGGGCCACTGTGATGGTGGTTCTTTGTTGAACAAGTAGAGGAGTTTCCTGCAGTAAAACCGTGAATACAAGGCAATACTGTCCAATGTCGAGGGTATGCTTTGGGAGTAAGAGAATAGGTAAAGCGGTATCTATCTGACCTCTAAGAATAACCTTGTTCCAAGAGAGTTTTGAATTGGCATTGGTACAATCAGAATCTTTGAGTATCTCCCATTGATACGTGGTTTTGTAAGAAGAGCAGTTAATATCAACGATTGCTTCAAAAAAACTTGGTCTAGACCTGAAGATGGTAGAGTGGCTCTGGACAAGAGAGGCTCGAGGCCTGGAACACTGGGCCTCCTCCACCTCCATGTGTAGCTGTGTGGACACATGGCTGACATTGTTGACAACTTTGAGCGTGACGCTGTATTTTCCAGGAATATAATAAGTATGATTGACTGTGAATAAGTCTGTCGCCAATACTTCAGTGGAGTCTCCAAAGTCCCAGAGGTATGTGAGGTGGCTCCCTCCATTTACTTTTGCAGAAAGTGTCACAGCATGTCCAACAAATATTCTGTCTGAATGAGAGACTAGCTTGACCTTCTCAACAGGCCACTGAACTGTAGCGGTATCATTTACCGTCTTGGAGCAGACACCATTAGTGGCTAGCACGCTAACAGACAATGAACCGCTCTCTGGTGGAGTAAAGATCACTTCTTGTCCCGTGAGCCATGTCGGCTCAAACCCCACCAAGTGGAACATCCAGGTGTAGTTGACTGGAAGTCTGCTCTGTGTTTCTGCCTTGAAATGGATTCCTTTGAGAGCCTCAAGAGCGCCAGAACAACAGTTAACAAGTCGCAAAGCGCGGATATTCTCAGTGACCAGAAAGCTAGAAGAAACCTCGGCACTACTGACCTGGTTCCAAGCTGTCACTGTGACTAGATATGTCCCTGCTGGAAAGCTTGATGTGGTGAACCGTCCTTCGGGAACGCCCTGACTTTGAATCCAGTCTTTGTTTTTAAATGTTATAACAAAGCTTCCATTGCTTCCACTGGAGATTGTTGGAATAAAAGTAACTCGTTCCTCTGTGCAGAAAGAAGACTTAGAAATGTTCAGCATTAGATCTTTGATCGCGTCCTGGACTGTAACACTGTGTGAAACTATCTGCCAACTTATCTGATTAGAGACATTCAAAGACACCTGATAGATACCTGCACGTGGAAAAGAGTAGATAACGGTCTGCTTGGTTGCATTAAAAAGCATGGTTGTGGCACCTCCAATTTTCCAGTTCCAGTGCAGATCGCTACCCCTCCAAATAAGGCCATGGAGTGGAACGGCAGCACTTGTGGTGATATAGAATGGATGTGTCTTTCCTTCAATTTCAATGTCCACCCCTTGGACCTCCTCCTGAACGTTAAACTCTTTGGTGACATTGCTGTGGCTGAGGACATTCTGAACTGAAACTTTGACAAGACAATGACCCACACTTGTAAAAGTGTGGAGTAGAAAGGGAGTGTTTGTCTGTAGGGGTGACAGATCCGATTTCACGTACCAAAGGTACTGTAGGTCTGAGCCGGCAATCACAGACACAGAGATATTCACTACTTTTCCTAGTGCCACAGTGTTTGATTGTGTTGTAATATGCGCACTTGTTACACGCTGTACTGCAACTAAAGAAACAATGCTGGTGGTCTCACCCAACTTGTTAAAAGCTCTCAGATGAACTGAAATCCCACCGGGAGTTTCAGCCAACATGTGAAAAATATCTCCATCATCAGTAATTTGTCGGTTTACTCCGCTCTGTGTAGCAAGCCAGTGATAAGTGACATTGGAGCCTTTAGTGATAGAAGCAGCGAACAGCAGTTCCTCTTGGGTTGATACGTATTTCATGCTTGTCAGGCTCTGACATTCAATGTGAAGACCCTCTATTCTTTCAAAGGCCTCAATTAAAATAGCTGCCTCCTTTATACTCACAGAGTTATTTGCTATAACCCTTACTTGATACACTCCTGCTTCCCGGAAAGTAAATTTAAACTGATAAGCCCCCTGTTGAGTTGAGGTCATACCATCCACAGCCCAATAGTAGTTGGTGCCACTGATAGCACTGCTAATTGCTGAGATAAGAGTTTCTTCTCCTACTACAGCATAAGGCTGGTTGGTGTGAAGTGAAAGGTCTGAAATAGGAAGTAAAACTTTTACTCTAAGAGTCACAGAATCACGGCTAACAGCATTAAAAGCTGTGGCGGTGACTGTGAATTGTCCCGTCAAGGTAAAGATATGTGACACGTTTTGTTTCTGCTCCACTGGAGAGCTATCACCAAAGTCCCACAGCACTGACACATTGCTGCCAGTACAACTGGCAACCCAAAATGATGCTAATGTATTGACTGTCAGAGTATCATTTTGACTGTCGTGCTCCACAGATAGCCCACTCACAGGGTTTTGAATGGTGATGCTAGCATTAGCTGTTTGGTTGTTGACCTTGTTACTTGCCGTCACTGATACCTCTTCAACACCTTCATCTTTAAAGACGAAACAATTTTGAGTGTTTTCTGTCCTGGCAATGAGACTAGAGGGGCTGCTAAACCACTTCAATTGATAACCTGTCATCTGTTCAGGGAAAACTAACACCCTGAAGCACACCTCTTCTCCGACTGCCACTACTTCCTGTGATGACTGCAAGGTCACGTTGGTTATTGCCATTTCGACACAGATACTTGTATTAAATGATACAGATGAAGCGGAACTAAACACAGTCAGACTAATATGAAAAATCCCTTGGCTTAGAAATGTGTGCGTGGTTGTGGACTGTCCCTTCACTACAGTCAGTGGTGATCCATCTCCAAACAACCAATGGAAAGTCAGATTGGATATGTTTCCGTTCAACAGAGCGATAAGCTGTATGTCTCTGCCACTCATGACACATTCTGTGGGAAGAACTCCACTAACAGCCAATCTATAGACCTCTACACTGACTGACCGATGAGCTTGGCTGACAGAATTGGAGACAGTTACATCTACTGTATAGATCCCTGGTGACTTATAGATGTGGGAGATTGAACCATCTGTAAGGTTTCCCTGCAGGGACCCATCGCCAAAGTCAAAATTCCACATGAGACTCGTTCCAGTGGCCACCGAAGCTCTGAAATCTGTAGCAGAGCTTAGCTCACTGGGTCCGCTGTAGCTGACTGTTAATCCAGAGATTTTCTCCATGACTTCCACCATGAGCCAGGTGGTCTGGACTGTCAGAGTGTTGTTGGCACACACTGTGATGTTATAAATCCCTGCGGATTCAAAAGTGTGGCTGACTTTAGGGTGGATAACTTGGACAGCTTTGGAGCCGTCGCCAAAGTCCCATGTGAAGACAACAGCGTAGGTGGAGGGCTCTGCAGACACGTCCAGAAGGAGGGTCTGTTTGACAAGGGGCACGGGGAGGGAAGTGGAAATGAGGAGGCGATTTAATTGAGGACGGACGCTTATCTTCACGGCTGCGTCAGTGTTGTCATATGGATTGGAGACTTGGACATGAAGGGTGTAGTCGTCTGCATAAAACAAACAGGCAGGAACAAGGATTTTACCTTCATGGACTCAATAGTAAGTACAAAGCACAGTTTCTACTAATGTCAGTCTTTTAGGGAATCTAAACTTCATTATTCTTAATAGTTTATTTACTTGGGATGGAATAGGTATAGTTCACCGAGTCCTGGACATACACTTGCTTCTCTCCTCTCTCAATAAGCTCCTTCACGGTCTGACATGGAGCAGACTGGGTGTGGATCACCTTGCTACCACCATTCCCAAAATCCCACCTACAAGACAGACACCACATGGAAATTTAGAATAACTAAAACTTCACAAGTACATTTCAAGTTGCGGTCTTTGTTGCAATGTCCCAGTGGTTTTATCTGAGGATTTTTGACGTCTTACGTCTTACCTGAAGGTGACTGGCAGGGAGATGTCTACTTTGACCCGGAGGGTGTAGAGGTGTGTAGCATCCACAGCTACAACCTTCTTGACTAACAGAAACTGTGGTTCTAGCAGTGGGGCCATTTCATCAGCGGTCAGGAGGATTTGCTGGCTCTGGGAGCTCACAGGATTGGAAGCTGTCACCTAGCAGAAAGACAGGAAGTTACTTTTCCCCTTTCTTACTGTTTATGGGGTTCCTGAAAAAGACAGTGCTCTAAATGCAACTTAGAAACACATTATCATCAAAGATAAGTATCTGAGCAAATGTAACATCACAGAGACTAATGAAGTATCTCACCATGAGCTTATACTCAGCAGGCTTCTTGAACACTACACTGTAAGTTTCATGGGCAAGCCTCTCCTGGTTGTCGATCACCCATTTGAATTTTACTGAGGAGCCACTCTCCACTTTGGCAAGAAATGACTACAATGTAGAAAACATCAAAAAGACACCAATGTCAGGGAAAATATAACCAAATCATTTTTTGTTTTCCATCTTATCATTCCTTTGACAGAATGTTAAAAAAAGAGTCAACAGCCACGCTGCAGCTTTCAGGCTGCAAATTTATGATGATAAAATGCTCATAATAACAAAAAAACTGTACCAAGTTTTGTACCAAATCCATGGAGAAGACGTGGATATATGGCACGTAATCAGTGATAAATTTGGTGGCCATAGGTCTAAAAAGGGGTTTCCAATCACCTCTATGGGCCATGAATGTCAAAAAGCTAAATTGACGACTGAGATACAGTATTTCAGTCTGGACCAAAGTGGTGGACTGGCCGGCCACTGTTGCCATCTCTAGAGCCACGCTGCAAACACGGTCACCAAAAATATTGGGTCAAATATGCAGAAAGTGAGTGTTCTGAATTCATTTTTGCATTCTCACCTGTGGAGTATCTATGAGCATCCTCAGGCATCCATGTGGTACAACACTAAGCCCTGTCACTGCTTCATAGCCACAAACCCTCAGATTCACACTCTGCGAGCTGACTGCATCCATCACACTGATGTTGAGCATTTTAACTCCCACTGAAGGCAAGACCAGAGTCACAGAGGAGAACCACTCATCATGGGACTGTCTCTTACAGCCAGGCCAAGACTGAGCCATCTCTTCAGGGCAAGAAGGAAGGAAGGGGACCCCTGTCTGAAGAACTGGGGCTGACCACGAGCTCTTAGCTTTCTGTCCAGACAGGACCTTGACAATAATGAGTGTTGGGACGTTGATTTGGACATGAATCTGGTTCTTTTCGTCAGGTACAGGGTGGATGACATGAAGGGCAAATTTAGATCTCAGACTTGGAGTTGGACCAGTTGTCAGGGCCCAGATATCTGTCGCTGTGGTTGTCTCTCTTTGGGTGAAGCCGAAGTTATCATCATGCTCTGTACCTCTGTGAAGATTGTCTACGTACAGCATCCTCAGATCGCACACCACCCCATCCACCCACTGGCCTCCTTGGGGAAGAGAGGTGAGGCCTCCCTCCCACCAGCCTCCCCACTCCTTCCCCCGAAGGGACATGTAACTCTGACGCCAAGGGGAGTTTAGAGAAGCTACACCGTTCAAGCAATGTAGGAATGTTCCAGAGTCACGAGTGTGTTGTAAGGCTACGATATCATCAGGGTACACCATGATCGCTCGGTCTGGAAGAAGCAGCTGTGACAGAAAAAACAGGAAAATTAGTCAGGAATCCATTTGAATATATTTTGCATTCAAACATCATAGGCCCTTAACAGCTGCAGGAAACATCAATAAAGTGAAAGAAAAGTTAACTCACACTTATAGTTTTTAGTTCACGGCTAGGGTTTATTCTCAGAGGCATGTCTGCCACCAAGTGGTAGAAGGGTGGTATTGCAGGGTATCTGGGCGGTAAAGCAAAGCCGCGCCCCCCTGCCGCAGAGTCATATGTGCTACAGGGGCTAGTAGTGCGCACACAGGCCTCCATCAGGTGGCACCAGTACTGGCCCATGCTGCAGCCCCCTGTGGTGTTACACAGCGGTACTGCTGAGCAGCAGCTGAATGGATTAAGGAGAGAGCTGCAGCCTGAGGAGCAAAGAGGAGATTACCACCTACAGTATGGAACAAACAGGAGCTCTCAGGAAACCTACATGGTAACTACTGCACTGTACCTGGAGGCACCAGGTGGTGGTTGGGGTTGCAGTAGGGTCGGAGGATCTGGACACGGGCCAGAGAGGACTTTGGGCTGGGTTGGACCACCAGCTCCACTGACACCAACTGACCTGCATGACTGAACCACAGGCCTGGGAACAGCTGCATCTGTGGGTAACAAAGGAGCACAAGAAGATAAAGCAACAACACAAACTCTGAAATTCAGACAAGTGCTCAAGTACAGGGGGATTACACAGTGATGATGTCAGCTGTCCTTTAGTGGTGTCCAAACGTCTTTGTTCAACATTCCTCTACAGCCCTGGTATAAGATCAAGCACCCTTTCATCAACACCAACCATTAAATGATAAATGTGATTTTAAATGCATTATAATTAATACTAATACACAAAACTGGATATTGCTACAATATTTTTTTCCTACAATCGAACTGTCAAGATTTAAATTAGTTGGATTAAAGCTGAAGGTCTCTGATTTCTAATCTTTGTAGTTCTGACCCTTTATAGTAAAGCAATGCCAGCCTGTAAGCCCTCATTAGAAGCTTAATAGGTCAATCAGCTGTGAGAAATTCAACCAACCACTTGGGTCGAGAACCTCTGTTTTCGACTGACACGTTACCGACCTCCACCGTGAGCTGTCCGATGTCTGGGACGTAGGGAAAGGGCTGTATCTGGGTATGAGCATATATGCCGGTCATGAGAACCAATCCAGTCAGGTAACTGTCCACAGACGACAAAGACTCTGCATGAAAAGGGATGAACAAAAATCCCGTCATGGCACTTTCAAGACACATTTTTAATGTTGTTAACTATACATGAGGATACAACAAAACCGTCACAGTGTTGGTGAACTTTTGAGGAGTGTTTAATATAAACGTGTGGCTCTGGCGTTCTCCAGTGAGTCTTACCCCTTATTTCTTTTTCACAGAGGAAGAGGTACTGTTCAGCACATTGAGCCTTCCTCCACCGTCCGAGTGTCCCCAAGGCCATCAGAGTACACACCCCCTGACTCTCGATGCCTCCGTCCCACCATGCAGGACTCACTGGCTCCACAACCCCAACCTGCTCGGACCCTTCTCCCCCCGAGGCCCTCAGCCATACCCACACAGTGTTTTTTCTAAACCAACACAAAAAGCAGTGTCAGTAGATGTAAGCATCAGTGAAACATGAAATGAGGTATTTTTAAAGACTGCAGTTTGCAACACTCACACTGGAAAGGAGTAGTGGATGAAGTTTTGCAGCTCCAGGCTGTCAGCAGATGCCAGATCTCCTCCCTCCGTCTCTCTGCATGAATCCTGTGCCTCACGCCATGAAGATGTCATCTCAGAGAGCCAATAGCATCGCCAGCTGCCCAGGTGGATCCGACCACCTTTGGGGCAAGGAATATCCTCTGGAAAGCACAAAACAAACCCCACTGAACTGGAAGCATGCAATTTCTCGATGACGGACAGGTGTCAAAGAGTCATATCTGCTAGATATATGTGTGAATAAAATCAGCTTCAGTCTTTTTAGCATGTTGTGAGCATGGGAGGGGAGTAATTTCTTCAAGATCTGTATTGTTTTTGTGTGAACCATTTATTTCAATAGCCAAGACATGTTCAGGATGCCAATTTGTACAATTAATGAAATCATTTGAGAGGATAAGTCATATGACGAGAGGAGCAGGTTGAGCTCGTTCTCAATGAGTCTAACAGGAAGTCCCAACAGATGTTACACGACAGATGTTTCACATCTGGCATATATTCTCTGTCTCTATTTTCACTCTCGCATTTCACCTGCAGTCTTTCACTTTGATATCGTTGTCTGATAATTATTGTGACTTATCCTGTTGCTCTAATCTGGAAACCTGAGCTGAGCATATCAGTGCAGACACCTGGCCTTGACCAAAACCACAGACTTATGAAGTGAGTAGTGCTTTCTATGTAAAATGTCCCCTGTGACACAGTAGTTTAGAAATCATTTAAATTTTAGATTTAGAGGACGTTGGAAGGAGCCTGCAGCAAAAAGGTTATCAGCTCTAGTGTAAGTATTCAAATTTTTAAAAGTAAATACCTCAAAGTCAGGTAATCTTAGGTCTAAAACTTAAATATACTTTCCACCACTCGTTACTAGTGAACTAAGACTGAGATAAAAGCTTTATTAATGTAGGAAGCACTGTTTTAAATAATGTACAGCATGAGTGGCTGTTTTGATGCCCAACCAGGGGGTGAGGGTCCCCCAAGGTGCCCCAAGATAAATCTCAGGATCTCTCAGTTAAGTGTTGATTGTTAAAAATAAATGAAAGTTAACATTAATTGAAAAATACATTAAACATAAGGTCAAGACCACAGCAACCACATTAGGACGGATTTCAGTCATGACTGACTTCACATCCCAGTCAGGGGGTGAGCTCAGCCAGCTAGTACAACTGGAAATGAACTGCCTCAATAGACAAATCGGTTTCCATTACAGGGCAAAACGATGACTTAAAGCATCCACCCAAACTGAAGTAACCGGCTCCAGTGTTGCTGCAGTGAACTCTGAACCTCACCTCTCTGAAGGTCTTGTCTTAATTCAATGCGAAATGAAGCTTCTCACCTCCAGCTGCAGCGATCAAAACCACACAAAGAATCCACAGTCTCTGCTCCTGTGAGGCAAGTGGACCTGTCATCTTGTAGCATGCATCATATCCTCCTGAAGGAAAAATACTCTAATCACCACAGGAGCGCTGTTGAAATCAGTGAGCTCCCATCAGTGCGACAGCTCCCCCTCATCCTCAGTCTTCTTGTTGAAAAGTTTGCCTTAAACCCAGATCTGCGCCTTTACTCCCCCTCCCCTCGCCTCGCAGGCACACACATGAGTTATGGCGGCGTCGATGGTTTAAAGGCCTCTTCTTCACCCTCTCTGAACGCCTGGGTGACTTCTACTTTGTCTCTCAGCAACAGCTATAGAAGCAGAGTGGACAGAGGAGGCCAGCGCGGCTCATTACCATGTTGTAAAACCCCTGGCACTCAATAGAGACGGTCAGACTCACTCAGGCAGGATGCAGCTAAGGGTCCTGACAGAAATGAGCCTCAGAGACCCAAGAGTCATTGTAGTGTCTTAGTTGTTTGGCAACAAATTGTTGCGTTTTATGTGTTTAAGGAATTTAGAGGGATTGGTAGCTTTTGCTCGGCTTTCTTTTTCTTTTTAGGAAAGTAGGAAGATGCTGCATTGTGCCCACAGCCTGTTGTCCGACCTCGCTGGTCACTGACCAAACAATGGCTCTGTGACGCACATGCAGAAGAAACAGAGTTTTAAAAGAAAGGATGCCATCTGGGTTGCCGGGAGAGGGGGCAGATAAAGCAGAGGGCAGTGATAAGCGACTATGGCTGAGAATTGTTAGTCCATCGCCATGGAGACGATTGTGTTTCTCTTTGGGAGACAGAACTTTTCCCCTCAGCAGATTCAGCAGGAGGGAGCTGGATTGGTGGCATCGAATAAACTGCCAGTTCCAACAGTGATAGCATTCAGCACAGTTACTCCAGGACTGTACTGAAATTTAACTTTGAAGTAGTCTGCTTGCACTTTTCAGTGTTTCCATTTCATGCTGCATCACATGTCCACTACACTATATTTAAGGAAAATGCCCTTATTACTTTTTTTATTACTACTTTACAGCAGGGGTTCTCAAAGTTTTCTGGGGGCCACACAGGAAAACCAATCAACTTGTTGCAGGATTGATTGATCTCACAATGGTGTTTAACATTAGATGATTAAATTAAAATTCCTTGAGCACCAAAGTCTCCTGTTTGCAGATTAAGTTAAATTGCGTCATCCATCCCCCGAGGTCTGACAATGTAAGAGTTGATCAATCGTTCCTGAAATCCCCTTTTCTCCTCAACCGAAAGTGTTTTTTCTGTGGAGGCTTTTCTATCTCCCTTCCACATGAAACCGCCAAGGTATCCACTGAAATACAACGCTAGCACTGGTGACAGAACGTAATTCCTGTGAAGCCTGCAGGGTGCAGAGTCGTCATGCAACCAGGAGCTTTCTACAAGTTGGCGTTCCTAACCCAACAGAAGCTTGTCAGGGGGGCTCAGTTTGACACAAAGGCCAAGCAGTGTGTTAAATGCTGGCTACAGGAATGAAAGTATTGAAACGCAGTGATTCAAATGCAATTAATGTACTTCATGACACGTTCAGGGGTCGGCCAAAGTGTTTCCAAGAGCCAAAACTGTCCGACAGAGTGCACTTTTTTAATTAAATAAATAACGTGTTTAGTGAGCTAAAACGGCTTTTTTAAACAGACGAGACTGGAAAACTTGTTCCAGGGCCACACTCCAGGCTCCGTTCTGTTATAGCTGGCAAGAACACTAGAGGGCAGCAATGCAACGTTAACCTGAATGAGAGCCATGACACCCACACGACGAAGAAGAAGAGCAACCAGGAAGATGAAGGAGGCAGCTGATGGTGACATATCTTGGGTAGGCTAATATAAAGCGAAGAAAACATAACGGTATAGCTTATTTGTGTTGCTACAACTCAGTTATAAACAAGGACACGCGAAATTGGCATTAGTTGAATGTCTAACCGGAAATGTTGGTGTTTGTTTAAGGTCAGTATAGCGAAACTCCTCCTGTTGGGGAGCGCGTATTAGCCCTGATGCGTGATGTTGCTGTACGTTTAACGAGTCAGTAAATTCATACTGGACTTAATATTTTCAGCTAGTCACCAGTTCGGAATTCATTTTATAACTTTACACCAAGACGCAGCTAAATACGTTCTATACCGCCAATCCTTCTTATTTCCAAAGGAGACACATTTTTAGAAAATGGGATTATACTTAGTTAATTATGCATTAACTTCAATTTTTGTTTGCCGAAATTTCCAGAAAACCTTAATATTCTTAATTAAGGATAGCTTATGACCCACTGGTTTTGTATTTCAGTAAACAAGTCAATAAACATTAAATTTTGAAACATTTTGAAGGGAGTTTGGTGTAGTGGACTTCTCTACAGGAGATGCTGCGGTGTCTTGATGCTGTCTGATCGATGCTTATAGATCTTTGCACCTCAAACGCCTCCACGTTGAAAAACAGCTCCATGGAAAGATGTTACAGCTTGGAGAAATTAGTTTATAAATGGTCCCAACGCCAACTTGACATGAAAGGGCTTCATTGAAAGGCTATAGCAACTTTTCTGCCTCATTCAAGAGCTGAATTGTTTTCTGTGTATTTTAAAACCCCTCTGTTGAGGTTAGGAAGGTGTAACTACAAGCCGGGACTGCGCATATCTTAAAGTAAGCCTTTGTCAGATATTTACTTAGTGTCTTGTTCATTTTGTCCATTTGTTCACCTTTTTCAGCAGATTCTATGCTCCGATTAAGGACCTCTGAAGAAGAACAAAGCAGTTGTGAAATTTCCCAGCTCAGACAAGTAGTGTTACAAAACAATGACAGACTCCTTGATGAGATGCTCTGCCAAGAAATCTATAAGAAAGTCATCAACTGCAGAGGTGGCTGGGGCATTGCAGGCACGCCTCTGCACGCCGCAGTGTCGAAAGGCCATCTCAGCTGTCTGCAGGTTCTGCTAGCCCACGGAGCCCTGGTGGACTGTGCGGATGTCAAGGCTCAGACGCCCCTCTTCGCAGCTGTTCGTGGGAAATACCTGGACTGTGTCTTAGCGCTCCTCGCAGCCGGCGCCAACCCCAACGGGAGCGCATCCAACAACTGCTCCCCTGTCCTCACTGCTGCTCGGGAGGGCGATGTGGAGATATTAAAGGAGCTGCTCAAACATGGCGCAGAGGTCAACTCCCGCTCCAAAGTCTTGCTCTGGACTTCCCGTGCCAGGGTGTCCAGCGGGCCGCTGTACCTGGCCGCCGTTTACGGACACATGGAGTGCTTCAGGCTGCTGCTCCTCTACGGGGCAGACCCCGATTACAACTGCACAGATGCAAAGCTGCTGAGTTCCATCAAGCAGCCCAAAACTGTGCTGGAGATGTGCCTCAGGCACGGCTGCGGCGTGGAGTACATCCAGCTTCTGATCGACTTCGGCGCAAACGTCTACCTCCCTACACTGATCATCGAGAAGTCCACCAAGCAGAACGAGGCTGTGGAGCTGCTTCTGCAGGAAAGAGGTATGGAGTCCAATTGCACGGTCACACATTTCCTATGTCAGCCCTTTATGTTGTCACCACTTTATTTTTATCGGTGTGTTATTTCTGAATAATTTCTTCATTATTTCCTGATACATTTGCCAGAAAGGACACTGAAATTTAGTACTATTTATTATCAAAGTGTCTTTTTTGGGCAAGAATCTGAACCCCACAAGGCCAGATGAAAAAATATTCTTGTTAGATACTGAAATAAAACAAGAGGACATTCGTTCTACTATTATGTGACACCCTCGCGATAACTTTGTCCTTGTGGTCTCCAGGAAATCCAAAGGCCTTGACTTCACAGTGCCGACTTGCTGTCCGAAGATACCTCAAAAAGATCAACAAGATCCACTGCATCGACCAGCTGGAAATGCCAACAAGTCTCATCAACTACTTGCAACACAAGCCAGTCCCAGTCACTGTTCTGTAGCTAAAGGAGCTGGAGACACATCATACAAACAGATCTTTTTTTCAGCTAAAGCTTTGATTTGTAGACTATGGGCCACCTTTATCCTTTTTTTTAAATGATTTTTGTCTGTACGCGTGCTGTTCTTTTAAGACTGATTCTCAAGTCTAAACATTAAATGTGTGGATAAGTGGTGCGTACTTCTGTTTTATTATTAGGACTTACCCTGTAGCTAGTAGAAGAGCTTTTGAAATAGGCCGTTGCTTTCTCACATGTTCATCACGAGTTACTTGCTCCATTTAGAAGAGCTGTTTGCTCCTCTGAAAGTTATCAGGCTGGCCTCCGTCCATTACAGAACATGCAAAAGTTCTTAAAATGAATCACAGTCAGTATGTGTGAAGCCGCTCAGAGGAACATTTTGGACTTACATGTGTGAAACATCCGAACAATCAGTTGATTTTGCTATTTTTGAACCACGTGTGCATTATAGAATGTGCAATAGCTATCATGTTAGTTGATCTGTGAAATTAAAGAATGCATGTGAGTTTGAAACACATGCAGACATCTGAATGGCACAAACTGATCTGAACTGATAAACTTACGAGTAAACTTTTTCAGGAAAACATTTCATTTTGAACCTCTCAGGTTTTGGTTTTGGTACAAACCTGAAGTCTACAGCCATGCTAGCCTAGCCGCTCTGTGAGGTTGTACAGTAGTGCTTTGAGCTGAATGCTAATGGCAGCATGCTAACCAGGGCAATGTTAAGGAGGTGTGTAGCCTATCATGTTAGCATGCTTACGTTTGCTAATTAGCTCTAAACAATGTACAGCTGCAGCTGATGGGAATGTCATCAGTTTTGCAGCTATTTAGTCAAAGTATTATGAGTGTCATGTCATAGCACAATGTCTAGAAAAGGCAGACAGATAGAAAAAAAATGAGAATCACTTGGTTGTTTAATTATATAAATACTTCACATTAGCATTAACTTCATCTGCATTTAAATAATTAGACAGGATTCTTCAGACTGACCTGTAGATGGCAGGAGACTGTCTGTGCCATGAGGAGAAGAAGGCACTATGTTTGGCTAAGAAGGACGCTGTATCATTTTAGAGTTTGTTACAGAGGAGGATAAGGTAAATTATATCAAGTGTGACGTCTGAACTGGTGGATCTCCATAAAAGTCTGAATTGTGCAGATGCGTCACATCTGGAATTTCATGTTTCAGTACACCATCATCACATCACACCTGGCTGCTTTGCAGTGACAATGATAAAGTCAGAATGGAGTGAGTAAAATCGAATCATTCCTTGGCGGTCCCAAAAATGACCAAATCAAACACCAGACTTCAAGTATTGTCATGATGAGGAAAAAAACTGGAAGAAGGCAACTTAAAAAATAACATTCATTTAGCTCTCAAAAACTTGTTTCCGTTTTAAAACAATGATTTTGAAAAAGAAGAACTAAAAAGAGCGATGCTCCCTCAGCAAACCATTCACAAGCTCTCGAATCAGGAGAATATTCATTCATATTCAGAAATTTGTTAAAAAAGAAAAAAAAGTGGCAGCTGCTCTCAGGAAATAACTGCTGACATTAAAGATGAGTCTTCAAGTCCAGTCATTCTCACGACTTGTTCTACAAAACAGTTCTGTGTTTCTCTCCTCATTTCTCAATTTCAAGTAGCAACAATTCAAACAAAACGGATAAACAGTGTTTCAGAACAAACACTTCATTTGGTCCCCTTTTTAAAGACTGAGGTCAGCTGCATTGTGGTGACATCATGGCAACTGGTTGTGCTGACATGGTGCCAGTTGTCAGGGTGACCTCAGCCCAGCCCCACGTCTAGTGACATCATCACTATGAAGCCCAGGATGGCGGTCCAGGACGCCAGCTTCCCGTTCCCACTGGTGACACAGAGTCGGAGTGAAGAAAAGGGACATCGGTTAGAGACAGATGCTGAGAGTCCTGCTGTAAATCCACGACAGTTCCTCCTTTTTCATTCTCACCTGACTTGAGCCTCAGGTATGATGTCATCCACCACCACATAAACCATCGCCCCGGCAGCGAACGCCAACGCGTATGGCAACAGAGGTTCTGCAAAGACAACGGCGAAGGCGCCCAGAAACCCAGCGATAGGCTCGACCATGCCGCTCAGCTGGCCGTACCTGCAGGAAAACAGCAGCAAGTGTCCAAATTTCAGCTGAAAGTTTCTGTGCTCAGTCCGAGCTGTTTGTTGTGTCATTACTGTACAGTGTGAGACAAAAACGACCATTTCTGCTCACCAGAAGGCCGTCCACGTAGAGACCCCTGCACCCCGGAGCGGCAGGCTCACCGCCAGGCCTTCTGGGAAATTCTGGATGCCAATGCCGATGGCCAAATTTCTGAGGGGACAAAAACAAACCAACAGAAAACGTCAGTGCGTATCACTTCATGTCAAACATTAACACCTGACCTCTTGACATTGAGTATTGTAGAATTTGTGATGCTGTCTAGTTTCAACACCAACCGAATACACATCGCTGAGGACGTCATAAACGTCCTGATGAAGGGGAAGACAGAACTAAAAACCTAGAGCAATGCTAGCAGGTCTGTAAGACTAAGCTCAGCTCACAGTGATAATGCTAACACGCTAATGTGTAGCAAAGTTTGCCATGCTCACCATCATAGTTTCGCTTATTACTATGGCAACATATTGTAAGATAAGATAATCCTTTATTGTTCCCCCACAGGGGGAATTTGGGTGCTATAGTTTGCATTTGCTAATTAGCAATAACGACTAAGTACAGCTGAGGCCGATGGGAATGTCATTAATTTAGTAGTTATTTGCAGGTATTAAAATGAAAAATTGGACCTGATGTGAGGAACGTGCATGTCTGCACAAATTTCATGGCAATCTATCCGGTAATTGTCAAGATATGTCACTAAAAAACAAAAATGTCAACTTCATGGGAGCGCTAAAAGAAAAAGCCAAATGATCACCAAACCAGGAGGCTTCATCCAAGAGAGAACAAGTCAAACTACTGACTGTTTAAATCATGAGGTATATTCTTGCATAACCCTTTCAAGAACACACACTTTGCCACGATACATTTTTTACTGTCAGTCACATCTCTACCTCCCAGAAAGGTACCTCCTGCTCAACGACTCTCATCTCTCTCTGCAGTGCCATGATGTAACCACTAGATGTCAGCACACACAACACAGCAGCGGACAGCTGCCACACTCTGGCCGGCTGTCGTGCAGTCCACCATCCTGACACAGACCAACAGCGTATGGTCAGGCCAGAACAATGAGCCCACTGAGCAGAGGTAAGAAAAGAGAGGGGGCCACAGGTAAACAGGCTGATAGTATGATCGGGTATCAAAGGGAAAGGCTCAGTCGATCACAAGCAAGGATGATTCTAAAAATGATCAGTTTAGTAGTTGATTGTTGAATTATAATATGAAATGAAATAATAAATTAGAGTTTAAATAACAAGTTATATCTTGTTAGTTAAATTCATAGAAAAAGGATGGGTTTCAAGGAATTCACTGTTCCCCATCAGTAAATAGTCCTGCTTGCAATAGTCCACTCTTGGAACTGTCTACTGTATTCAGTATTAAGCTACATCCAAGAGACCGTTAGCTTAGCATAAAGACTGGAAACAGGAGGCAATTGCTAGCCTGGCTGTGTCACGGCCTCTGTACGGCTTAAACAAATGGGATTTAACATGTTAGCGAGCGTTAGAGGTGCGGATAGGTGGATTATGTTACCAGGCAGAGCCGGACTAGTATATTCAATCCAAAAGATTTGAGCTAAAAGTGTTCATAGCTGTTCTGAATAGCCACACTCGATGTCACAAACACAGATGTGACGTGATAATCTTTTAAATATGGCACACATTCTTCGACAGTCTCTCCTTGAAAGTATTCGCAGTGTCGCACTCGCTTGTCCGCAGCAGAAGTTCGAACCCTGCGTACTTTCTCACCTGCTCATCAGTGGCAAACAGCTGCGTGAGAGTGGGTGTGAATGTCTGACTGACGGTTTGCCAGAAAGGTTTGGATGCAGCTTCTCCTTTAATTACATTAAATTACAGAATATGCACAGAAGAGCAGGGCTGCAAAACAGAAAATGGGTGAGTCATTGTCTCCAGAGGAGCGACTGGTGGAACTCGGCAAGGAATTGACAGGAAGGCTCATTGCCCCTGTGTTTTAACTTTGAAGATATCAAATGGCATATAAAGTATAGAATCATACAATCACAGTGTGGGAAATCATTTGAATAAATATAGATTTACTACTTCGGTTTAGAGCGCCATCATCGGGTCCAGCTACTTATTTGATTTATTGCCAAATATCTTCAACATTCCTGTGTGAGACATGTCCGTCTCACCTCTACTTTGGGTCGAGTTGTAATTAGAAAACATTAGCATACACGCTAGGCTAAGATAGTGAACATGATAAACATGTTAGCGTGCTGATGTTAGCGCAAAGCACTGCTGCGGCACAGTACAGCCTCACAGAGCTGCTAACATGTAGTCTTGTTAAGTCACATTCAACCTTCTGGAAAATTGTCAATAAAAAAACACAATATGATAACATACGTGACATTAATATAGTAGGAAAACTATATTAAGTATAGTTAAGTATAGTTATATAACCTTTCATGTACAAATCCGGCATGGACCGCGTATAATTGTGAAGCCCTGAGTCCATGTGGCGAAGTGCAGGAAAAGGCTCACACTAAATCTGATGTTCCAATAAAATATGAAAGGTTGAATTAGTTGTTGTTTTATTTAAACATGGAGTTTTCTAAGGAGACTTTGAAGCTGGGGTATTTCCAAACGGTCAGTGAACTCAGAGAGGCTCAGTCTGCTGGATCCACAGATTTTAATTTGACACACAGACACAGCTGCTATATTCTGTCCAGCCATGCAACTGCAATTACATATAAGCAAAGCCCTGCAGAGGTCCTGCCCATGCTCTTTCCCTACCTGTACACACTAAACAGATGCTGGTTCAACAGACTGGGCTGGGTATGAACAGGCATCTCCAGCTGTTCTCTGCAGTACTGGAAAGAGACCACTAGATGTCAGCAGCACACAACAACAGCACTGTGTTCTTAACGTGACCTTAAACACACCAAACCAAATCCCAACCAGAAAAAGACCAGTTTTATCTTTATGACGAACAGCTGTTCCAGATTCGGAGAACCAATTACAGCGTCTCGGAGCACATCATCATGGTGGGATTCATAATTCTGGGTCCAGCTGTGATGCTGTACAGAGTGTCTCTGTGAAGATTCTCATTCATCCAAGGCATGGTACTTAAAAGGGCTTCACAAAGGCAGCTGGACCCCAAGCTAGTCCAGCTGCCTTTGTAAAGCACTGAGAAGTACAGAATGTCTGCATTTTTTCAATAGCATGTGCCCTGACGTTGATACTAATAACAACAGATATTGCTTAAAATACTGGAATTGCCAGACAGAGTGCATCCCCAAATTATGTCTGGATTAGCCACTTCATTTCTCACTTGCTAGTGCTGAAAGGTGACAGTTTGGATGTGTACTGCTTGTGTATCTTTCCCTTGATGCCAATCTTACCTGGCGCTTTCAAAAGTAGCAGACAAAGTCTTTCCAATGGCTCCGAATCCGACCCCCACAGCCAAACCCTCTGCGGACAAAAAGCACAGGCGAATGATCCTTGTTAGTGTACGATTTGGAAAAACAACATTTTCAGGAAGAGGGAGGAACAAAGAGTGGACAATCGAAACACAAGTGAACGAATCTTCTAAGGTGTCGTCTCTCTAATCACATCTGCAGATGCAGTTCTTTGGAGGTTACCCTGCAGAATGAACATATTTAGCAAACTACTCATCCTCAACTGAGAGTAAACGCTGTTAGGATTCACCTCTACAACTGCAACAATAGAGAAGTACAACAAGAGAGGGATTTCTTTGACTGTACTTGTGGCCGCTGTATCGAGCCTGCCTCTGCACACTCTGCTGAGCAGCATCCCTCTCCTCTGACGTCCCGTTTGTCTCATTCGAAACGCCTGTCATGCATACTTAAAGTAAACACCATTCAAATTGAAAATGAAAAGGTCACGGTGTGCGATCTATGAGTGCATTGGTGTGTTTGAGAAGTACGTGTGTGCGCGCAGTCATATCTACAGGCTATTTCTCATTTCACACCGCAAAGGCAGAGAAACGTTACCACGCTGACAAGCAGTTCTGTCACAGCTCGGGCGCTAAAGCACGCTAATTTCCAGACTTTTTCTTGATGCTTGCCGAGAGGAAGCATCAAATTGATCCCCCCACTGATCAGATCCCAAAACGCTGAAAGGACTTCCTCCCTTAAACAAACATGTTTCTGACCTGAGAGCTTATTTGGATTTTTGTAGTTCAATCCTATTAGAGTGCAGTTTATCGCTAAAACACAGCTGTAGAGCTATGCATAAAACATCGTACTGTGAGAGGGCCACAGAGAACAAACCCTTTTGACTTGCAAAACAACCTGGCCACCACTGGAGCTGCCTTCAGAGCAATTTTTTGCCTGACTAAGGATGCTTCGCCTCTTTCTTCAGTTTCTGTTACTTAATGAGCATTAAGATGCTGTCAGACAGCAAGGTGTGAATCCTGCATGGTGCAGCTCAGCCACAGCAGCTAATGGCCGCCTCCACCGCTACCAACAAAACAGTGACAACAATGATAGAAATGATAAATTATCCAAGGGCAGACAGAGGAAAAGGGTGATGTTAGGAACTATAATTCTAATAATAATAAACGTCATCATCATTACTTTGTGTTTAGTGGAAATCTGTTAAATATGGCGCACATGTTCATATGAGGATGTGTCCGTGTGTGTTTATGTGCTGATGTATGCCGAGTCTGGAAGTTGAGATTTCTCTTAAATTAGACATGTGTGTAGTGATTCTGGTTTGGAGTAAGGAGTAGTAGTGGTAGGGTTCAATGATTGACAAAAAAAGTTTGCATGGGGCGGGGCATAGCAGGAAAATGGTCATAACCCGCCAAGCATTCGTCCAATCGTCATATATCTGGGTACATATCATCAAGCTGTGTTTGGGAATGTGCGAACCAAAGCATTTTGAGTCCAACCCACAGGGGGGTGCCACAAATACCTACAACATGTACCTCACAATGCAGAGGACAGAATTTTACCCATTCAAGTTTACATGCTCTGGGGGCAAAATCTGAAGTGCCGTATTGGCTGGCGCGAGTGGGCGTGGCCTATCGCATATCTACTCATGACTCAAGATGATTTGAGCAATCCTGATTAAACTCGCAGGAGATATCACACGCTCGCTCCTCAGCATTCGCACAGAGTTTTGTTAAAACCATTTGCAGAACTGCTTTAGTCGGACATAAACTAGCTGACGTGACTTTGCTCACTTTTGTGAAATCTGAGAGCCACTCGTTGCTGCTTGCGGCTTTAATTTAGGCCCGCAGGGCTGCTGCCTTCTATTGAGTGCAAAAGGAACCCGGAATTGCCGCTTGCAGCATTATTACTTCTTGTATTATTTGATCTAATCTTAAGTAAGAGTCGATAACGTGGGTAACTCCTCACCACCTTCATCGTAGGCAGCAGGTCTGCCTCTGTGTTTGCACTGGAAGCTACTGAGTTGGTGGTAGAAACTGCTGACTGTCTGAAAGCACCTTTACAGCCTCACAGAACTACTTGTGCAATCGCAGACTTTCAGTTTTGCTTAATCTATTCCTTCCTCTTTTCATTTGGAAATTCAATCAGTGTCATAAGCAATATGATTATATATACATTATATATTATATAGTAGCAATCAGCTATCTGTGCTCTTGGATGCAAGAACGACTGATCTCCTCCAGCTCCTTTTCTCCATCCCTGTGTATACTTCCAACGTATTATCTCTCCCTCTCTCTGCAATATTAATAGCCCACACCAGGCTACGCTGCCTCAAGCCAAGAACAAGCAACAAAGACAAAAATAAGACAAAGCGAAAACGAGAGAAGTAGAGAAGAAAGAGTGGAAAGACCACGCAAAGGCAAGAAAGCAAGAGATGGGTATCCTGATGTCCCCGCAGCTGCATACTTCACGAGCCCAGAGGCCACTTCATCATAATCCAGCGCCTGCCGTGATTGCTGATAACAGTGCACACCAGTCCTAATCAAATTCCCGCAGGGCCACTACCCTGTGGCACCATTATGGGCAAAGTACCCTTCAGTTTTACTGTGGGTCGCTGTAACCATTCATCTCAATCCTCTGGAATTGTCTGAGATGTCACGGGGCCAGCAGAAACTGTGTCTGCACTGAAAAACCTTCTACTGATTTTGAATAAAACATTAGCTGAGAGGGTTTCAGTTGTTGCTGTTCCACAGTTAGTCAAAAAAAGACTCGGGGCAGATAAGGAGATTTTATAATCTTACCTGATTTAAAGACACAAGACCACAACGATAAATTTTCCAAGTTCCAAATATGACACATTAAAGGTCATTAATGTGCTATCATTTCCATTAATGGAGATGATAGCACATGTTACTGACTCTTAACCTCCAGAACATCACTGATGCTGCTATCTGTTGGACCTGTGGGAAAGTTTCTACATCAGTAAGGAAAATAGTTCTATCTGCTCTTTTGGATCAAGAATCAGGGTTTTTCCAGAACAGCTGCTCACCTGTAGCACTGCTACACAGCTGGAAATGTGAGCTGGGGGTGTTTTGTAAGCCCACTGAGCTGGAAGTTTCAGATCCTGATGATGATCTGGGTTGGTACGGGAGCACCAAACGCCCACACACCTGTGCCGTTTTACTCATGAGACTCGTATTGTAGTGTCTTTGTCCGTATCTGGTGGATGTTGAATGAATATCTCATGGATTGTTAAAATATTCTGCAAGCAGCAAGCAATCTGCGCCGGAGCAGAGAGTAGTGTTGAATTAAATATCTCAACATCTGCTTGATGGATTGCCACAAACTTCTGTCGTCGCTCACAGTAGTAGTGTGGTCTGAGGCCACATTCAGGCCAGTTTTAGCACGGGAGCTCCATCAAAGAAACACAGGGTCGTTCAGCAAAGTTGAACCTAGCTCAAGTTTTGCCACAATGCATCACCATCCAGCAAAATCCAGCACACATGAATGTGCATGTGCATGAGTATTCCTACTATTTACCGCAAGACTGTCCTGACAAAAAACAAAATAATTGCAGCCATGATTACGTTCCAGAGTTGTACTCTGTGCAGTGTTTTCATCTGATAAACCTTCAAATTCAGGGATCTGTCACCCGAAATTTTCTTTTCTTTTCTGGTTTTCTTTTCACGTCTTTCCACCACCATCATCAGACACTAAATGAGGGAATATCTTTGAGGAGAACGGTGCTCATCAACAGATTTAGAGAACCAATGCGATGGAACACTGAGGCTGTTATGGGGGCTTTTGTTGGCCCGGCACCGCACTGAGTCACTTCAAGTTGATTTTTCCATTAAATTCTCATCCAAATATATTCTTGTCAGGAGCTGCTGGGGATGCTAAAAGCAAAAAGATTTGTCTGGGAATAGCCAACGAGGCTTGAAATGCTGCTGATGTGTTTTTCAAAAGCACGTGCATAAGAGTCTGAATAAACTCCAGGAGAGAGCAGTAGCGAGAAGTGCTCGTGTCATGGCCAACAGTGAAGACTGGATGAGATAGTTCCTGAGAATGTCGCTGAGTGGGAGTCTTCATTCTGTCTGGCACAAATAAGAAGTTTTATATCGTCACCTGCATGTCTCATTTGGGCTTTTGTTTCCTTCCAAGAAAAAAACTCTTTGTGTGTATGTGTGCGTCCTGGCCCAGGCCAATTCCTGCCTCATGTTCTATGCTCTTTAAAGCCAGTCTGACGATGCTGCCGCTGACAGACCATTGTCACAGCAGCCACTCACTTCCAGTGCACTTTCCTTTAATCTCCTCTCCTCACGTGTCCACACGCTCATTTCTTCCACCGAGCCAGCCATTACCGCGCCTCATCTCTCCCACCTCCATCCCTCTTTTCTTCCCCACCGCGGAACTGTGACGGCTTTAAGTTCGTTTTATCCCATTTTTCATCTGTTTTGGGCTGAGATGTTTCTTTGAAATGACATCAAAGTCTCCTCTCGTTGCTCCTCGAGCTGCTGCTTTTTTTCATCCTGCCGTCGGCAGGGACGGCAAGGTGACATTTTGGAGTGTACAATAATCTCCAGTATCATAAAATACAAATGACTTGCTGAAAGCCATGAGTTAATCCAGTGCAAAACGACAACATCTGAAGAAATATGACTCCAAAAGACATTTGTTTTTAAAGGAGGATTCCACAGTGTGTGTTTCTGCTTTGGGCCTGATGGAAAATTCCCTGAAGTCTCCATAACTTTGCATATTATACATTCTCAAATACTGAGGAAAATGTTTTTTTTTCCTGTTTAAATTTACTTTAATCTCCAACCAGCCTCCATGTTTACCTGTTGTTAAGAAATGTTCACCCATTCATTCTACCTTAATTCAAAATATCTTGCCCTGATGTCCAATGACATAGAGAGTACTGTATAGGCCAGAGTTCAGTACATCAATCAACAAATCAATCCCCAAACAGTCGCCTGATACGTTCAGTGTATAATGATGACTATGAATAACTCCTTAACTTAAGCTTGGTGTAGTTTAGTAACAACTTTTATGCAATTACACTAGTGGCTGTTCATCCCCAAGTAGTTTATTAAAGCTGAGTCCAGGAAGGAGCCTTTCTCAAGAAAACAATAAAAAGCTCAGTCAATCTTACTGGGATATGAATATGAAAAATATTTTTTGCAGTCTATTTCCTTCAATTTCCTTAGTTTTTTTCGTGTTTCTGAATAAACTGCATTATGATATTCCTGCTTCTCTCTTATTCTGCTTAGACCAACTGCCAGCAGCAGCTGTCAATCACTGCTCCATCCGTCACACTCTACACTCTGTCTTCTATTTTCAGCTTTATCTTTTATCTTATTTTAAGAGGGTTTTAAATCTTAATTTACATTCATTTCGTATGTAAAGCACTTGGTTGCATATAATTTCTTTGTTGTAAAGCACTGATTGATTTGCATTCCTTGTATGAACGGTGCAATACAAAAAAGCATATTATTATTATTAACTTTACTTCTAACAGGAATAAACCTCCTAATGGTCGGGAGAAGGACGGCCATCGATCTCCTGCTCAGTTTGGAAGACCATCACCATACTTCTGTCACAGCTCTCTCAGCACTTAGTAAAGTAACAAAATATTGTTCAGGAGCAGTATTAAAGCTGAACCAAGGTTTTTATGCAAAACAGACCTCTTTCATCAGCCAAATCACAAAATGGGTTATCACAGAGCAGAGCCACTGAGAGGCCTGCGTTCCCCAGTGTTTGTAACTGATGTGAAATTACATTATTACTGGGTGAAGAAGCACTTCAAAGGAGCCAAACGGGTCCCTCTTACTGCAGGTTGGGGTTGAAAAAATTACACATAGCACCAGAATACACCAGGAATGGCTCACACTGCATGTCGAACTCACAAAGACGAAAGTAAAGTAAATATTACTTATTTTTTAATTCAATTAATCATGAAATGATAGCTAACAACATATTAACTTAAAAGGTTACTAGAGAAGTTGAGTAAAGGCATTTCTAGACGGAAAATCCATAAAGCAAATTCCATCTACAGCCTCTAGAGAGCATCACTAAAATCATGGACCCACTGGATCATATTCATACAGACACATGCACACTAGACACTGCTGCACAGTCTTATTGACACTCTATTTCATATGTGTCTTTCCTCTTTCCTCCCTAAACTCCTTAAACAGGTCCTGCCTGGCCTGGTACCTAGCCTTCTCTCAATTATCTCTCTCTCTCTTGTTTCTGCCTGTGTTGCCAGCAATTTTAAGACGGTGAGCATCCGTCTTGCTTGAAAAAAACAAAACAAAACTGCACTTGACTTGTCATCAGACATGAAACTGTGTCTGTGGAGTTCTGCAGGGCTCAATCCTTGGTCTCATCCCCCCTCTCACTTTACACCTGACCTCTAGGCAACCTGGTTAGCCAGTTCATCTCTTTCCTACGCAGCACCCTGTAACTTTGTTTTGAACACATGGCATAAATCTAATTAATCTGAATGTGTGTCTGATTGTATCTGCACATGCATGGATGTCTGTATTTGAGTGTGTTTGTATAGGAGCACATTTTGCATGCATATGTAACAACCATGAGACCTAAGGTGTACGGAGAGGCCAGTAAACGGTTTCCTCATTAATGAAGTGGCTTTTCACATTAAATTTATATTTATTGGAGTGCTCTCTGGTTACACAGCGACCAATTATTGTCCTCCTACACACCGCATGTGTCCCTAATTTGCCTTTTATCCACACTTCATGGAAGCAATCTCACCACAGTATTAAAATGATGTCGCTCCGACTGATAAAATGAATAGAAATCAAGTGCGTCAAATCAAGTGAAAGGTGAAAAATGATTCAAAAAAGGGAAACTGCATTTTCTCATCAATTTCATGTGAGCAAATCATTAATTGTCCATAGCTCAATGCACTGCTTGTGATTCAAATAGCATTCAATAGCCCCACATTAAATCAAGCTATCACATGAACATAGTGAAGTAAGAGATGCAACAATTTCCTCACAACTGCTGGGAAGTCGAAGGCATTGAGTCTCTTGAAATTCTATATGATGTAAGCTGCCTGACCAGAAAAACAAAATGAGAAAGCAGCGATAAAAACTGAAATCTACACACGAATAATGAGCCTTGTTGCATAACCACAGCGCGATGAAAATAGGGCACCCTTACCAAGTGTAACATGTCCTTAAAATGAAGTCAGTGAAAATTCTACTGTCTGAGATTCATACAAAAATCAGCACACTCATTGCTCTCCAACATGATCCCAGTTCAGCTGTTATTCTGTGTTTTGACGGAAATCAAAAGGGGAAAAAAATGTGCTTCCTTTTCCTTTTTTCTTTCCACATGGCAATCGTGGTGAAGTTACCAATTGATGATTGTAATGATTGTAATGTAAGGTATCTGTCTTCTGAGGACTGAGGTTCAGTGTTTTGCACTTTGACTCAAATGTTTGTTCAGAGCTGTTGTTTCATCACTGACAGAACAAAACTCCAAACATTGTCCACTGCTCCACCCTTTGCATTGTCTTTGACTGACGACATGTGACTGACATGTCATTAGTCTAATTAGATGATTAGATTTGACAGCATGGTGACCTGCTGGCCTCTGTAGAGCTGTATTCCAGGATAAACTGAGGTCTATTTGATAGGATTTTTTTTCCCCAAATTAGTCAAACCATTTAATCTAAGCAAGAAGAGAAAATCTATTTACATTCAGTGAGAATTTTAGCTTGGACCTGGCCAAGTAAACAAGAATTAGTGCAGGATGTGGCCGAGCACCTCCACTGTTGGCCCTCTGTGGAGCTCAGCTCCACGTGAGCTTTTCTAAATGAACTGCAAATTGATACTATATTTGTTCGCTACACATATTTTACTGCTACAGCCTATGTGACATTACCAGCTTGGTAAACATGGGGATGTTTACCAGGTAAAATGTTCATCATGACTAGCCGTCTTAATTTAGTGTGTTAGCGTGTTAATATTTGCTCATTAGTAATGCTACTAGTTCTGCACCACACCACAGGGATTATAATTCATTCATGCACAAAATACACAAGGCTCTCTCACAGCTTGACAGCAAACTGAAGAGCAACATAGGCCTGTTCGTATTTTGGATAAATTGTAACATTATAACATAGGCATATGTAGAGTAGAGGAATAAAATCCTGTGTTAGTCCAGTATGTCCAGCATATTGCTCATTGTGTTAAATGAACTCTTGGCTGGAACTCGTCCGTGGCTGCCACCACTCAGAATCAACCAGAGCAATGCAAAGGAAGGCTTTTGTGACCCAGGTCACAGCCGATGTTGTTTACAGAGTCAGTCATGATGGGACATATATATGCACAATCCCCCCAGCCCTGTCATATGGACCTCAGTTACATTTGTAACTGCCCTGATTGTGCGAAGTGAATTTCAGCCTCTGAACAGCAGCGATAAGAGCAGGAGTGCATTCTAACAAATCAATTTAACTTCAGCAGCAACACGTGACCAGTGATATTGACAAATGTCCTTGTCAGCTACTGTAGACAGCCCTGTGGCTTGTTCTGACCTGGGATGTTGTGGATGGTGATGGCAAGGATGAGGAGAAGAATTCGTCGCCAGCTACTTGCTGTCTGTCCGACTTCCTGCTGTCTACTTCCTGTTTCCTGTCCATCTGAGCTGCCGGAGTGAGGTCCTCTCCTCCTCTGGTACACATCTCCATTCTCTATTTTATCTGCATGAGAAAAGAGAATAATGTTGAATACAAAATGATGCAAACATTGTTCAACATTCATACGTGCTAACGTTAATAATGCTGCTGATGAAGGTCATGTTTGTGCAGGTGTGATTTTGTGTCCACAGTCTGCTAAACCTTCTTCTTTAAACGGGGGCTTTGATTTGACTTTGTTGGCTGCTGATTGTTGGGACAATGGAGTCAGAGTATTTATAAAGATTTGAAGTTTGCATCACCTGACCTTTCCTAATGAAGACACTGATGTACACACTGCATTATATTTCACACTTTCACTTCTGTACTGAATCACTTGTTATAAATGACTTAATTTCATGAGTTTTGTTCATCAGCTGAACATTTAAACATGATTTGAACTTCCGTTCAAGTTCTACAATTGTCAGAGTTCTAAAATGATTCAGGGTTGGCATTTTTACAGTGAACACAGTTCACAGCTGTGGGCTGCTTTTCAGAGTTTGCATGCGATGTTGCAGCCTAGACTGAGCCAACAGCAGGCAGCTACATACACACTCACTGTGGTTTTTTTGAGCAATGTGCACTCTGGCTGCACTCATACATAACAGACAAGCAAAACTGAGTTTGGGCATTTATGTTTGGAAACAACAAATAGCAGAACAGAAAGCTGAATGTGAATGTCACTCCTAGAAATTCCTTTTATGCACTGCTAATTAGCAACAGCGAACACACTCTGAAGGAAATGTCCAGATGTAAAGCCTGACCCACTTTTTGATCTCACTGTTTTAACCCATTGTGCAGCTTTGACAACTGGAGGTTTGGCCAGGTTAACCCGTTCAGAGGTCGCAGGCAAAATGCACATATCAAAGTACACATAGCATTATATGGACCAAAGACGAACAGCCCAAAGTACTAATATGTTGGAATAACAATACCTGCACCTCTGTTTTCTCTGTATCCGTACATCTGTGGTAACTCAATTAAACACAGCATTATATAGGAAATATGCACCATATCAGCACAATTAAACTAAAAGAACGGAGGCCGCTCTCTACAACAGGCCCATGGAATTAGGAAACAGTGCAGCACCCACTTTAGCTGATACTGGACCTCAGCGGTCCAATTTCTCACAGATGTAACCATGCTCCCAAAACGAATTAACACGCAGAGAACCTGAGGATTTCTCGGCCTCTGTCCCTGCAGTAATCCAGCCTGGGCTTGAGCAGTGACCTCTACCTCTGGCAACATTTCTCACCACAACATGCAGTTGTGTGAAAACTGCTTTAGAACAGTATTTTATCAGTGCTGGAGATGGAGAAAGACCATCCAAATCCAGCCACAAGAGATCCACGACACTCCCCACAGACATGAAACAAATATCAGACAACAGAGAGCTATTGAAGAAAAGCTGTTATGTGGGCTTGATTTTCCTAATGCACAGCTGTTGAGATGTCAGAGTGACTCTTTTACTGCATCATTGGAGGATCTTAATGGATAAACCCAACATTACGGGTTAGGTGTGATGGCTCCAAATAATAAATTGCCAAACTTTTAAAACCCATTTCTTGTGCCTTCCCCCTAAAGTCAGACTAGTGGTGTTGGATTCAGCGCTCAGGCGACAGGAGAGAGTTAATCCACAACTGAGGGTATGAGGACGGTCACACTCTGAGCAGTCCAACTCTGACTTATCACACTACAACGTATAACAATGCAGGAAAGAAGCTCAAGCCGGATCCAACTGCCTCTGTTACATTAGCCACTTGTGTGATGGACTCTTATCCCACTGTGTGTGTGTGTGTATACAGTGTGTGCATGTGTGTGCGATGGAGGGGATTTGAAAGCAGGGTTTTAGAGACCTAAATCTTTGGCCTTGCTCTCATGGCCAAGCTATTTATTTGCCACACACATCTTGCACACACCTCTCCCTATAATGTACACTCACTACAAACTATGTACAACTTCACTATCATTACACACACGGTCTATTAAAAATGAACTGTAGAGGGTGGAAGTGTGTTCAGGGGACTCCGGCCCTGGTGCAACCTAGTGCAACACTGCCTTTGATAAGAGGCTGTCTGAAAGGATGCACCATTATCCCCATTTCGTTACAACAAAAGAGTGAAGACCTGCAAATGACAGTTTGTGGAGAGATCAGAAGGCAGAGTGATGCAGCCAGCAGGCTTTTTGCCCTGCCATCGGCTGTCACCATTCAGATCAGACACCAGTTTTGCCTTTAGACTTCACCTAGTTGGAACAGCAAGTAGGTCAAGACTGCTTTGCTTAATACTCCGTTACCGAGAATGCTTGGATGCATTGGAAGTTGCTTTATATCTGATTGAGATAGCATGAGATTAAATGTGACAAGAGGCGCATCAAATAAAGCCCAACAAACACACTCAAAACTACAACAATCAGGCTGATTAAGACCTTTCTTCTTTGAAAGCTGCAGCCTGAATATCGCCAGGCAACACAATCAAAACCCTCAAATTAGTCCAACCTAGTGTAAAGCAGCCCCCCAATCACCTGAGTTTGTGTTAGACAATGAAAGGAATTGTGAGCCATTATGCTAAACGAAAAAATGCCCACGGGAAGCAGTATTTAAATCAAAGAGGAACTTAATAGACAAATAGGGTTATTACACATTAAATCAGATGCCTCTGTTGGCTGCTTCAAGTCTGATTAAGATGTCCGTCATCAAGTTGATATTTGCAGCCTGAGGGACACAGAGCTCGGATTCTCATTTAAAATAAAGAAATGTCCTGAGCCTGTCCCCGTATCAATCCAATTATTAGCACGGCAATCTCAGTTAATGCCATGACAACAAAGTTAATGGCCCAAGACAATCTAATTAGTGCAAACCCTTTGCCGGAGGTTGCACAGACAATATTGCATTTGCTTGGCATAAAAAGTGAAATAACAGTGAAAACACACCATCAAACAAATGGATGCGATGGGTCAATTCAGGCCGAGAGGAATAATCAGCGGCACGGTAATCAGCTAACTAAATGGTGAGATGTTTTTAATATTTCATGTCTGCCTTCCCAGAGGAGAGGCTGCGAATGCTGATGACATTACTCGATGCACGGGGAAGGGTTTGGATAACTGAGTGATCTCTCCTACTCTTCTCATTCCTTGGGAAAAATCACACAAAGCTTAAAATACAACACTTAAACATCACCCTGAAGACTCCATGGTCTTTACCCCCTGCTTCCCTGCAGCCTGCTCATTCTAATCACGATCTGCCTTCTTAAGTGTTGCATTTTGCCATGCACGCCGCTGAAAAGTGGAATTATCTGGCAAAGGTCAAGTGATCTGGAATTTCGCTCAAGGTGCTCTGGTTACACCCTCAGTCGGTGGACCTTTATAAAAGCCGAAAACCAAGAATCCAGTTTCATCCAATTGAACTTCCCAAACCACTTAACCACAATATCTACATCCACAAACCGCAAATACAACATACAAACAGGCACAGAACCGTACGATACGGCTAAAACCACGCTGTACATTTCCATGATGAAAGACTGATGCAATATCATAAACACTTGCAATCCAACACAAAACAGCTGCAATAAATCCTGCCTTTTGAAGCCTGCAATGTTCACTTGTTGGAAAGACTAACTAAAACAACAGAAACGGCTCCAGAGTTCAATCAGCACCTCTAATTAAAGAGTGAACACATTACTGTATGTTTCTCCCAGGTAGTAATTGCTGCTGGGTTGCTGTACTGAATTCATTGAGACCTTCCCTCAGTGTGGAAAGTCAGACAGCGACACCAACATTTTAACTTTAATTCCTTTACGATGAAATGTGGAACTTAAATGAACCACAAAGGGACGCACAGATCAGCAGGCAGATTTAGCATCTTGAATTCATCTGTCGTGCCTGGATACTCACACTTCTAAATCGCACTGCCTGCCAGCTCATACCCACGCCGGAGGCTGCCAGAGGCAACGGGGAATGTTTTGAGAGCAGCTGCTGTGTTGGGTATTTAAGGCAATAATGACAAACTGGTGAAGTCACATCTGAAAATGTTGCGATGTCAGACTGACGACATGTGAAGCTGGGCAGGCACCGAGCACGTTTTTGTGAATACTGTGAGTTGCAAAACAAAATCCTGCATCTTATCTTATCTGGTGCTCTTACTGTACATATGCAGGCAAGGAAACACCCTTTGACACCACGTCACCTCAAGAACGCCAACAAAAACTGGGAGAAACTGAAAGCCTCATATGCAATTCTACTGTGAACGGAGAGTAAGTAGAGAAAAGAGAAAAATGTGGAGCTGCAGATGAGTGGAGGATGCAGACAATATGTTCTGCAGCTATAAGTTCAGATTAGTGTCATAGCAGTCTCAAGACTACAGTTTTAGCCACGAATAAAATATTATTCCAATATTATTAAAACAGCTCACAACGGTTTCTAATGGATCTTTTGACAGCAGCCGCGTGGGGCTGCTCAAGCGGCAGACAGCCCACCAACATTCCTGACAGGCCAGAAAAACCACCCAACTGGTCTGACAGCCAGGCCGCTGATCTTTCTGGTGATAAATCAGGTGTTGTGACGTCCCTCAAACTGCACGTCAAACGACAACAACAAATTCAGTCTGATTCTAAAAGTGCAAACAATTCATTGGTCTTAATCCACACAGTGTCCGCTGGGCTTAGTGATGACAGCTCTGCACTGTGGCTGCTTTAGCTGACAGTATGACAGTATAATGAGCTTCACCAGTGATTTAATGTGTGGAGAAAAAAAAAAGTTAAAGTTAAACTGGAGACTCTGACAACTGTCTGTCCTTTACACTTAACACCTGCTGGGCTACCTGCCCGAAACTGATGTGATGCTATCACTTTATACTTTCACCACCAGCAATTTAGCCCATTTGGCCCAAGCTCTTCCCTAAAAATTGCATAAAACATAACACGACCTTTCTCAGTATGCAGTCCCATTATTCTGCCCTTGTGAAACGTAAGCACCAAAGTCCAGATGAAAAATAAAGGATAAATAGAGAGGTGACCCATCACATTGTGCCCCGGCTCTCATCCACTGCATGCTGGGACAGAACTTAGCCGTTCACAACCTCAAAAAGCAAAATAGAAAATTGATGGAGAGGTAAACAGAGGAACACCATGGACAGAGGGGGAGATGAACCAGAAGGTCACTCTCTAACTGCAGAGGTGAAGAAAAGTGGCTGTGGAGAGTGTAAACACACATGCAAGACTATGAGTGATTTTCTAAAATCTTTATTCACTCTCCAAAAAGAAAAAACACGCATTCCTGGATGTGAGATTCAGCCAATGAAAATAAGAAGTAGCTGAGCTCTACTGAAACGCTTGGCAGCTGTCAATATCTTGGTCAACAGGGCACCTACGAGAGTGGCTTCATGCAGGTTCATCTCACTGATGCCAACATTTTCAACCAGGTAGGGAGCAACTCGAGCCAGATGCTTAAAAGCCAACCCAGTAAACAGTGGCGGCATGCAACAGCCAAGCGATACACTCATAAAGAAAACTCCACCGAACCATGGCCAACCTTTAAGCTAGAAACACAGCAAGGAAAGCTTAAAATCACCAAACGGATCTTGATGATACAACTGAGCAACTCATGTGTGGAGCTGTTTAGCTTATTCAGGGAACCAGAACAAGCGACTATTCACAGCTACAACAGGACGGAGAGTGTGTGTCTTTGGGACTTTACTGAGGCACAACGGTGCTTTGAGCTAGATGCCAACGTCTGCATGCTAACATGCTAACATGCTGATGCTAAGCAGATGAAATATATAAAAAGGTATTGCTGATACAGATGTCATTATTTTTGCAGGTATTTGGTCATTAGCCAAACTATTGTTGAGATTAAAATTTTGATCTGATGGTGTCAAAATCATGACAATCTATGATATAGTTTCAGTCTGGACCAAAACGTTGGACAGAGCGATTGACTGTTATTGCAATTCCAAGAGTCATACCATGAGCATCAATGCCCACTATGAATAGCGAGAGCTTTAGCTCCTCTATGAAATATATGCCACTTCAAAGATTGAACAAAAAACACTGCAGTCTCTTAGCAACATTACTGCATGTAACTTCTGACAAGCATGAAACTAAAGTGACTGTATTTTCTCAGGAATGCATGATCTAGACTTTCATCTTTTATTCTTTAGATTGTGAATTTGTTTGTTTGTTTGCATATGCTCACACACAGCTGATTACAAGAAAAGGTGTGTGAACACTGATGAGCAGAGGTTATTCTTGTCCATGCTGCATTTGAATAGCCCGGTAATGCTGTGTGTTGGAATGCATATTTATGTACTTGTGCACACGCATGACCCTGTCAAGGCACGTAGTCTCCTATGATTGGCACATGGTCAAGACATTCAGATAAGGTGGACATGCACAGAACCATGCCAAACTGTTGAAAAGAGAGAAAAAAAAAAGGAGACTGGAGCTACACTGAAGGCCAATCACGATAATGAAGGATTACGGGAGCCACGTATCTGACATGAACCTGACAAGACTATCTGTCAGGCTGACACCACGGCCTGGAGGACTGGCATTAGGGTGGTGGTGAAATGACTCTCGCAGGATCTGAACATCAATATGTCAGTGGTTTGCATTAGGAGAAGTCAATATTGTATTAATTCACAGCCTGTTTTTTCTTCCTCACGCTTACACATTTTTTTAGAATATGATTCTTAAACAGGAGGGCATTGGTGTCATTGGTTGGGGACTGTTTTTACTGTGGATGAATACACACTTGGAGCACCATTGAGTATTTACAGGACTAGGATGGTGTAAATTGGTGTAAACATGTCACTCAGTGTGATAGTGTGACTCATTGATGTGTTTTAATAGTTTCTGGGCAACAAAGGTAGAACTTGTTAGTAGAATGAGTCATTGTTGTGGACTTTGCTGACACACTGACACACAAAAACACACACACACACACACACACACACACACACACAACTATAGAATGTCACCATATGGATCCTTTATATTCAAGCCTTGTTTCTCAGGGCTTCCAGTCCCTTATTTCTATATTTGAAACCTCACTGCATGTATGTCAGGTGTAAGGTTCCTGCAGTTTTCTTTTATTCTTTTCAAATCTGCCCTCACCCAATCAAACCTGCCCTCACCCAATCATACCCAATCATGATACTATCACCTGTTACCAATCAACCTGTTTATCTGTGGGATGTTCCAAACATTAAATATACTGTCTTCATACTGTTTTTAACTGAGTACATGTCAAAACTGAGAACACCGGAGGACTGAAAAGTTGGTCACTGCCCACATCAGAGCGGAGAAGAAAGTTATTTTTCCACCTCTCTCACAAGCGTAAACATAAGTGTAGTTGTGTACGATGTAGTGTGTTGGCCAATCGTTGTTAACCTTCCCAAGGCCAGTCTAGATGGTTAGTAAGTGCAGTACACACAGCACTCACTTGTTTCGATTTGTACAGTGTTTGTCCTTCTGCTGATGTTTCAGTGTCTTTTTTTATCGGGATTTCTTGCTTGTTTGGCTCTTCAGCTTGGTCAGAAGGGCTTTTAATGACCACTTTCTTGAGAGTTTGTGTCTGTGTTTTCTAGCAGGGGGGCTCGTTGAGGAGCAGCAGGGAACGGGTTTATGGAGTGTGGGTCAGGCCGGCACGTGCATCAATGTGCTTTTTTTACAAATTAAGTTTCTCTGGTTAAGATTTCGGTGGTGATTTTTTTGTCAGGGTGAAAAAACATGCACATTACCTTGATAACGTAGAAAGATCTCAGAGAAGATTAAAATCTTAAAGAAATGACATCAAAAATATATTTGTGATGTAATCAGTGTTGGGCAAGATTAATTTTAGGATTATTCATGACATATTAGTCACAGAAAAAGTCAATGCAGTACTATTTACTCAACAACAAAAGTAATTAGTTACATTACTCATTACATTACTTCCATTAGTCAGCCCAGCTCCATTATAGGTGCCTTTAAACAAAAAACTCCAAAGCCTGAACGCACAGATTTCATATCAGCTGTATTCAACACATGTGGAAATAGAAAACCTGAAGTGGTTTAGCAGCTACCAAGCTAACAGCTAGCTTAGCCCGCTTTGTCTGTCCACACAGTGCAGTCCCAGATGTCACACTCCCTCCAACTTTTAAGAAACCCAGGTGATCCCTGAATGTCGGCTAACCAGTGATTAGCATTAGCAAAAGAACATGCACGTGAATTAAACAACTTTACTTGTTACTGGGAGGCGCATTTCTCCTCTTTCTTTAGTGGATAAAGCTGTGCAGACTCTGTGAGTCATTATTGACATTGTGTTAACTCTCACTACATGTTTTATGGCCTTCGCGCTCAGCCATGATGCGGGGTTCACACTGAATGTAAGCATGCAACCAGCAGTCTGCATTGTCTGGTGACTCTTCCAGTACAGTTTATTCCAACAACGTGGCTGTGTCCTCAACAATGTAAACTAAAGACACAGAGAGAGAGAGAGGCTGCATTACTGTGTGCAATTGTACTGTCCACAGAAAGCGAGCAGAAAAGGAAGAGCCGCAGATGGGTGGAGAATGAAGACAGTATGTATGTCTGTCTGTTCTGCAGAAGAGTTATGTTCTGTTTTATATCACAGCAGTCTCTCCAGACAGACTACTGCAGTAAAATCAAAACAGATACAGATCCTTCGACAGCGTGTGACACTGGACTGCAGAACTGCTCAACCTGGAAGCCAGACAACCAAAATTTCTGACATGCCAGAAGACCATCTGATTGGGAGCCAGATCATCGATCACTCTGGTGATTAATCAGGCATCATGACCCCCCCCAATCCACTAAACACAAGGGAGAAAACTGACATAGCCTCCAATCAACCTCCCAGGGTTACTACTACTTGTTATTGAAGAAATGATCACATTACTGTAACATATAAGCTGTTACAGCGCTGGTTGTGTTATTGTCTTTCAGTTCCACTATAGCATTCAGTATGAAAAAAAAAGATGACGGTGAATCTTTAAAATGTATGACATTATTCAGAGCCAATCAGAAGCCAGGTGGACTTCTACCTAGGTGGCAAATGTGAGGGAACCACAGAGGTAGATTCAGAAATGCTGATGTAAATATTTAAACATGGAAATAATAACCGTGTAAACATAAATACGTTATGGTAAACCTGATTTGTGAAGGCGGCTTCGAGAAGTGGTCTGGCTTGGATTGCCACACACACAAACACACACACACACACACTCGCCTGCTACTTTGATTGACATGTGGATGGAGGCACTTGAGACAATTAGCTTAGCGTTCTGCAGTGGAAGTCTCCCACTAGTTTCAGTGACCTTGGAAACCACAAACAAAAAGTGAAAGTAAAACTCGCCATAGACGTTTTACACTTTCTTGCAAGTTAGCAACACTTGAAAAGGATGTCGTCATTGTTTTTGTAAGCAGTGGCTCGCATTTGTAACCAAAAACTACCTCCATCTCCACTTTCTTTTACCCACTTCTCTGTCACTTCCACCCACACACTCTCTCTCACACACACTTGCTGACTCAGTGTCTTTTCCTACCTCTCTCACATCTCTACTCTAGAGCCTGGCAATCAGAGCTGCATCCTCCCCTCATCTCCGTGCCCTCCGTCTGTCCATGCCGATTGCGACTTCTACCACCAGAACGCCCCCCAAGCAAAAAACTCCATCTTCCCTCCGCAAGGCGCTGGCCTGCTGACCCTAAATCATCCTTCTTTTCACTCGACTGCTCTTCAGTAATCACCCTCCACCTCCTCCTCCTCCGTCTCCCCCTCATCCTCTGTGTCACGGTTCACCTACACAGCTCCATCCTCGCTCGCCGTGGCTCTGCCTTTGTCAACACCAGAAAAATGCCAACACGAAGTATCACATCCCGATTATTAAGCTGTTATCCCACAACGTAAGGAATGGTCACACCTTCAATTGCTGCTTGAAGCAAGCAATTATCCACAGGCAGGAAACCCATGTCCACATACATTTGTGTGCTTTTGGTTTGGGGTTGTTTTTCCGGGTTCAGCATCAGTTAAGGGAAATGTAAATGCTGCAACATACAATGATATTTTACACAAGAGCATTTAGGGAAGGCCTTCTCCAGTATCAATACAGCAGAGCTTCAGTACGCAAAGCCAGGTCCGCAGAGAAATGGGTTTCAACACTTTTGCTGGAACGCTGGCTGTGAGAGAGACCTAATCACCCAGCATCAGAGGCTGACCTCACTCACGCTCTTGTGGCTGAACGGGAGCAGCTGGTGGAGAGCCTTCACGGAAGATCGGAGGCTGTCGCAACAGCGCATTAATTCCAATGGTTTTATAACGGCGTGTTCGACAGTCGCATTGGGGGGTAAATGGATGCTCAAATATCTTCTTAAGGTGTTCACAGAGTTTTGGCTACACAGTGTATGTCATACTGTGTTATAGGCAAGCATCTTATAGGTTATCGATGCTTCATGACAAAGCAAAATACAAATTAACACTAAAAAATGTCCTCCCTATATATCTGCTTACAACTAGATTGTTATAAAAAGCTAAACAATGGATTAAAGTTGTTTTTCCACGACAGGGTAATAGAAGCAAAACTTTCCTGTTTGTTAACAGAGGTAAAACTTGTCATGCATTTTTTCTGTTGCATCTACACAAGAACACGGATGGACTCCAAACTTGAACAGCCGTTTATACTATTTCACTTATTTATGCCCATTTTGCTGCGTTGGACATACTGGTTGTTGGGTGTTCATCTGCCATCCTGCAGCGCACCACATGTGTGCAAGTGCTCTCTCACACGAACACATGCCTACTTAACACAAATCTCTCACACAGACTAAATTCCCACCTGTTGTCTCTCATCACCTTGGGTACTCATTCGCAACAGCCGCCTCAGCAGCCGTCGCAACGTCATTCTGATAATAAACAGCAGCGTACCAGTGGCTTATTTTTGACTGTTAACATGCAGTCCTCCACTAATGCGCCAGCCACTCACCTTGGCTGCAGTTACCTTGACGACGGCGACAGCATTTGCTGAAACACAGGAGCATCGAATCAGAAAATGAAAACGGTTCAGGTGACCTTCTCTGACAACAGACAGCTCAAAGTGATGTGGCGAACGATATCGTTTTTATAGCAATCTGACTCCTTTTATCTTTTTGCTCCTTCTAAATGGATTAGAATTTCTAATTTGAGTTAACCGTGCCAGTCTTAATGACACTGCTGATTAAATTCTCCAGTATTAATTATCATGATTTTAATTCTCTGGCATGTCTCTGCATCTTTCTTTAAACCGTTTTGGCTGCTTGTCTGCTTATCTCTGTTGGTATCGGACCAAGTGCAGTTACAGCTAACTAACAGTGGATCCACTTAAAGCTACACTAATCAGTATTTTAATTTGAACAATCAGTCAAATGACTATGTGTTATGTGAAAGTAAATGTAAATTTAAAGATTTAGACTATAGACTATGCCCTACTGGATCATCAGCACACAAGCTGTGGGGCAGTAATATTTCTCTGCCTTCTTCTAGCATCAAACCTCACTGCATGTAAACATCTCATCTTATTCAACTTAGGGAAACTGACAAAGCCGACTTCATCTCTTTTAGCTGTGGCCAGTGATCCCATCCACCCATGACCATCTACCTGGTAGCTGAGTAGCTGAGCCTGCCGAGCAGCTTGGGGTCCAGAGTTTAAGGTCATTTCTTATTGATTCACATTTCTTATGGAACGTTCACATCGTTCGCCCACAGTCTCGTTTCTGTAATCTCAAAGATAGTGTGAAGTTAGTGAAGATAGAAAAGATAGAAAACCAGTAGACCTACCTGAACACTAAACACTGCTGAGAGTAGCATGTAAAATGTGAACGGTAAAAGGAATGATGTGAGGAAAATGAATCACTCTTGACAACCCCCATTCATTGTAGTTAGTCGGGAGGTGCAAGGCACTTATTGTTGACATTATCAGCAGTAGAGAAACTAATGGCCTGTTACATGGACTGGATAGTGCTGCTACAGATTCTGTCAAACAGAAAATGGCAATAGACAGTGTCAGATAGATCTGAACATAGGTATTAATACAATTAAGAGAAAAGTGACTGCAAATAGGCTGCGAGGAATGAAAAACAAGGTAGAAAGATGGATTTACATTTCGTCAAGGAAGCAGGAAGAACGGAGGCAAATAAAGGTAAAACAAAAAAATGCCACTAGATGGGCAACAGACTTTTCGAGTGACCCCAGACCCCAGGTCTGGGAGGATCATGCAGAGAGAAACGGCAAAAGACAGGAAGCAAGAGCTGAAGAGAAAGGTGGAGTTGAGCCTCAGACAAAGTCACTGACTGTACTGATAAACTGTCCAATGACAGAGCCAATAAACCAGTGGCAACAAATTATTTCAGCCTGGCATGAATATCTGCTAATCGTTGTGAACATAAAGCACCATGCACTGAAGGGAACAGCAGCTGGACAAAGCTTGGTCCATGCTGTTTGTGAAGGGCCATTTGTTCACTCTGGGGTCATGTATTGTCCGCAACTCAACCGTCTTTCTTGTCTTTTGTGTTCCATTTTCTCCATCTTGGAGTCCAAAGCAAACACGCTGATATAATAGAGGCTTGTGAATTTCTACTCTTCTTGACCACTGTCTTAAATCCCTAATCTGTCATTAGTTAACAGCACTGGTAAAGCCCAGCTGTCAGTGTGCACCTCTGAAAACATTGAATTCAAAAATAATCACATGGAATTTCAATTAAATTACATTCAATTTGAAAGTGCGTGTTTTCAATATAAATCAGCAATTAATTTAATGAACTAATTTTGTCATTGAGTCACAGCTCAATATGGGCATGATCAAGTCAGATTTATGCAATGAAAACTCAATAACTGTCGGAACTAATCTCAGTCAATGCAGCATGAAAAACACCCCATGAGTGAAATAAGGGAATTAGGGAAATCCTCCATAGGGAGGACATTCTGATCTGAGAGTCTGCTCTTTGGGGCTAATTGGACAACATGGTACCTTTTAGTGTCTGCATAAGACACAAGATAGACTTTTAACCAACTCCACAGACATTATGCATGGCATGGTGAGGAGCAACCAAAATAAAAAACACTTACTAGCTACACCTGTGCTTTCTCAGTGATCACAAGTCAAGATGTCTGCCATCATTTGGATCAGTTTTTAGTCTTATTGTTGGAGTTTTATTTGTTTTTGTTTGCCTGGTTAGTGGGGTTAAGTAAAAGTGGATAACAGCATTTTAACCACAGAACTACAGAGAGAAGACAGAAACATACATTCAGTGGAGAACTATGTGGAATTCTCTGAATTCCACATGGCATCGTTCAAGGGACAAAGATAGGCAGAGAAGAAGAGAAAATCGTCAATATAAAGAAACAGATGACACCAAAGGAGAGAGTGTGAAGATCAGATGTAGACAGAGCTGACGGGGCGTCCTGTGCTCCCGCTGTGACAGATACAGACAGTCACATATCCAAATATATAAACACATCACAAGCAAGGGAGCATATAGGTCGCCCTGAGACACAAGGTGTACGTCATTGGTGTACGTCACAACTCAGGAGATCCAAACTTTGAAACATTTCCTAACAGGGAGAATGCATTTTTTGTGAGATTACACACTGTGAAAACCGTTGGGGTCCTAATCAATAGAGAGCTGAAGCTGAACATTTTGTTCCACTTACTAGTACTTATTCTGCAGTGCAGTTTTGCATAGAGGGTGCATTTTTTTTGGTTTTACTGAAAGCCAATCCATGACACTTGGGTTTTCTGTCCATATTCTCACATAACTGGTATCTCTGACTGTATTTATGCTCGTATAAAAACCTTCCATGAGGTTTTGAGCTTGCCTATGTTTGTTGACATTTCTATGGTTTTGCAGCTGCCATTGGCCATCATTAGAGCTTGATAGGTAATGGACTTTTACCAAGTGCGAATGCACAAAATCTGGGAGTTTAAACATTTTACACACACTACCTGCTGAAGGTTAATGTCCGAATTCATACAATCGCAGCAAAGTTGCTGCCACTTGCTGCGTTCAAACAACAGTGAGCACATACTCGTTTCTGGGAATGGTGAGCACTCCTCAATCTAAAGCATTTGGCAATAATGAGTAAGTGCCATTATGTAATGTTTTAAGTGAATGACACATGATGCAAACAATAATACTTTTCAAAGCGTGCAGCAGCACTCTTTAGCCGGGCCTCATTGTGGGTTGTACTTTGGGTAACTAACACATTCAAATGAGAGCTACAGAAAAGCCAGAAGAGCCTCGAATGTGATTTAATAAGCTTCACACTCGTCTCGTTTTGTATTCATTAACTGATGGTTGAAAGCTGAACAAAGATAGACCTCAATAAGGTGAGGGACAGTCTTGTACAGCAGCATGCCTCAAGATCAACAACGCTGCATTGCTTTGAAAAGGATTTGGTGATTCTGCTCTGCAAGGCGCCGAAACAGCATGACAGCGTTTGTATGAACTCCTCTGAAGCACATAGAACAGAGGAACCCTTTGACCTATATCCTGACAAGACTGTCAACAGATAAAGGCAAGCGTGATTCACTTTCCACTTGTCTTTGCAGCTTGTGCTGCTGCTTCCTGCCATCGCGGCACACGAAGGACGTATAAATAAGACAGGACGCAAGAAAATGTATTCTGAAAATGTGACAGAACACCTGTCATTTTGCTGTTAACGGTCTCCATCTTGTCTTGAAACGTACACAGCGACCAGAGGTTCCTACACAGCGGGAGACGTAACACTTCAGGGGGCAAAAGAACTCCAAAACAAGCTGATAGATACACAGCCATGACGTATCATCACTTCATACCTTACACATCCAGCACACACAAAGCGACATCAGCATCCCAGAGGGTTTCTTCCTTCCTGTTTTGGCTTCTGCTTTCAGGTCTTTTGCTGCAACATGTTATTTTTTCTGCACTTGCTAACTTTGTATGTCCCTGTTCAGTGCTGGGTAGGTAGGATAAAGTGGGCTTGAGTCTTTTCTTTCCTGAAAACAGCTGCCTGCTACTGCTGCAATAAGCTAATAGAGGCTAAAAATCTCCATAGAGCTGCAGATTCTGCAGGTTTGTCACTAAATGCTAACTTCTTTCAGATGATTATTTAATAGTATGCACATTCATATCCATAGTGCATGTACAGTAAAAGACTGAAGACTGCATCTAATGTGGATAACTTCATATATATATAAAATCTGTTGCTGTACTTGTGATTCATGTCAAAAACACCCACAGATTTCAAACTGAAGTGGAACAGGGAGGATGGGTGACAGACTAGCAGCATGTCAGAGACAGGCAGCAACAGTATGTGAAGGAGAACGATAACGGGGACATGAAGACAGAGCGACAGCGAGCAAGAGAGCATGGTGGCGAGCAAATGAGGGAGAGAATCAGGAAAAAACAAACAGACAGGCTTGCTTTATTTCAAGTGTACCAGTGAGCCATGACAGTGTGTCAGAGAGCCAGCATGGGTAACACCAGCAGCCTGAAAGCGAAGCAGTTAAACGGAATTCACAATCACTCGTTTTATAATTTACACCTGTTATTTTCTTACGTTGACACGGCAACCTGTTCTCTGTGAAAAAGGCCTAAAAAGGGTAGCTAACTTGCTAAGCTAGCCAGCCTGAATAATGACCTCCATCGCAAGACGTACGGTGAAACTGCACACTGTGCCATTGTACCCGTCTCCAACTGCTGCCACGCTGTCGTGAACTCTGCATTTGTGAAACATATCTGAATGTCCTGAACATATTTCCTCACAAGCCCTTTGACTCTGTCTGGCACTTTGAATTACTGTAATGCGTACCACAGGGACAGAACCAAATACATCTGCTAAATCGAGGAATACCACATGCAAGTCTCTTCTTTCAGTCTCGGAATTTAATGCCAAATCATGCTTGTGTGCCCCAAACGTCAAGGAAAAATTGGTGTTTCAGCTTTCTGCACTAATTATCTTAATTTTTTTTAATTATTATTATTTTTTAAATTCACCTTAGTGATCCCAAACTGGGAAATTATTCTTTGCATTTCACCCATCACTGTAAACACACACACGCACATGCAACATGCAGTGAACAGGAGCAGTGTGCATATGGGGGGGTTAAGTGCCTTGCTCAAGGGCACATCAGTCAGCCAGTCCGGCGGGGGAATTGAACTGGCAACCCTCCGGTCACAAGCCGCTTCTCCAACCTCTAGGCCATGGCTGCATTCTTATATAAGTGACTAGATAATCTTTGTGTCACTGCTCTGAAGAAAATCTGACCGTCTACAGGTAGGCCTAAACTGTCCTACATCAACAGGATCTTTCTCTTGAGGAATAAAAATCTCACCTGCCATTTGCCAAGACCAAGAAATAAGCTGCTTCCTCCATGCTGCCCTAATAAACCTGCACAAAAACCACACACATCTGGAGCATTTTTGTACAGCTATAGGGCACACTATTCGGTCCAGGGGCTGATGCTGACCTTGCTCGTCTAACTATAACCTCCACTTTCAAAGTGTAGGCTGAAACATCCATTGGGTGGTCTATTGTCCCAATGGGGGGAATAACTAGAGGTAAACTGTCTGTTCATATCTATTTCTGTATGCAGCTTTTCGAAGTAAGCCTCTAACTCCCTCTCAGTCCCGTTGGCAGTCTAACCACTTTCCCCTACTAAATAATGTCTTGATAAACACACTGATATTTCTAAAAAGCTGCCCTAGTTCCTTTCTACTTTCAGCTTTCCTTAAAGTTGCCTTAAAGAGTGAATAATAAACACTGTCACTGCTTTATGACACATGCACATGTCAATAATAAAAAATTCATGCTGCTGATCAGCTTACTGTACCCACTTTTATCTGTTTGCTGAACCTACTTTCTCTCTGCCCTGCATTTTGAGTTTGTGATTTCCTTTTCAAAGCCACCAAATAAAAGGTTGGAATTTATTGCATCAGTCAGGGAGATTTTGGTTGCCAGTACCGAAAAATGTATGCTCTGTGTACGCTCTTGATCTTTGCTTGAAAAACTTTCAACAGAGGCAACATCTACACTGGTCCAATAACTTGGATCAAACTATGCGAGGTGCATCACAAACTGGGATTATTTTAAATGTCTGAGGATGGATGGTATGGTCTTTTAGTGGGAGTTGGGGATTTGTGAGAGACTGATGAAAAAAAAAGAATGAAAAATCAAAGCTGCAGAGGCTGCAATATTCTGACTTTTAGTACAGAGTCAAGCTCCAGAAACACGGGATTCTGCAGATCCTCTGTAATTCAGTCTGCTTATGTTTTATCTTGTTCTTTATCAACACTGCCTGCAACTTTTAAGTGGCATTTTAACAACGTTAATTATCATTATCATTACATTGCACTGAACAAAAAGTTTCTTAAAAGTCAACCACTCACCCGGTGTTTTCCTGCTCCGGTAATTGCCAATCAACTCGAGTGTGCAGGAAATAAACTGTCATATAAGTTAAGCTTCCAGCAAACAATATCATAATACATAATACATACACATAACTACATAGTACATAATAAAACATAGAAAAATACATATATTGATGGCAGGTGCACCTATACTGTGCCCATGTTACAGATACCTGGTACTCTGTATACCTTTTAAACATTTAATCTAAATGAAAATATATTTGTTAGAAATGTAGCTATAGAAATGGCCTGTCTCATGGAAAACTGATTTTGATATCATCTTTCCGTTTCCCTTCGTTACTTTCCATCAGCCAGGCAGTCCAAACAATCATCATTACTGAAAACGCCTGCGGTTTCCTCAAAGAGACTAATTATAATCTGAAACTGAAGGAAGTTTCACAGTGCTGGAGCATTTGATTTGTGCAGCTATATGAGGAAATGACAGAGGAAAGTTAAGACAAAATTTAAAAAAGATGGGATCAATTAGACAAAAAAAGTTGTGGACCCACAGTCGTTCTCATGTTGGATAACCTGCTGATTAAGTGGCAGCCAAGAAACCTGCTGAGCTGGGGAACAATGAAGACATGGAGAGATTTCACAAAGATTTCTTCGACTAATTAACTGCTGCAGTTTCCATTCCACCCAAGCCTCTCCAGATTGATGCACTCCAAAAAGGAACGGGAGTACGAGAGGGAAAACAAGCACGGGGTAGTTTCTTCGTCTCTCAGTGACAGGCGGAGAGGGAGGGAAAAAAAATAAAAGGGGAGAGACAGAACGAGGGAGATGAGCGACATAAATAATAGAGGAAGAGAGATGCACATTTGGACAAATGCTAAGCACAGCCAGCGAGAGTTTTGAGTGTTTACCCCTTTGGTCTCACTCCACACGGAACTATTTCTCTCTCACCTCCATCAAACCTTCCTCCCTCTGCCCTCTGAGGCTTAGTAGAAGACAAAGCAGCAATAGTGCCCCTCATAAAAATGCGATGTACCGGGGCGAAACACAGCCGACGGGAAGATTAGAGGAGCGGAACTCTGGCCAGAAGGTTGCTTGTGTGAAGCTCAGAGCAGCTGAAAAGCTCTTTGATAATGACTCAGGACAAGAATTTGAGCTTTTGTCGCTGGAGCCGTAGTCCATACAGACACCAAATGGTTCCATTTTCATCTTCAGAAGTCCAATTACGTATCTGAATTAAGCGATCAGATGACTGTGTTGGCCTAAACGTACAATCAATACTTCATTAGATACAACACTGAATTTTTCTTTTCTGACATAAGAAACACATTCGACACAGTGACCAAACGTGGCTGAGAACAATCATGGTTGCATTATCAGATCAATTCCCCTTCACCAAAAAACATGATTTCAGCCACTTTCAACACCGACTCCCGCTTTCACGCCATTATCCTGAACTCATCCTGAATTAACGCCGCAGCTGTTTAATGGCGCCCATTAAAAGCGATGTGACGTCACTCAAGACGCCTGTGCCAAACTAGGACAAACTAGTGCAGACAAGCCATCCTGTTCAGTTTGTCCAACGTAACACACTGTTATGTGTCCATATCACAGCCAGGGGAAAAAGCTTCACTCAAAACAAGACCCTGTTATAAATGTGTCAAAACAACTCCTTGACAAACAGTGCTGAAAAAAAGTACTTTTAGAACATTAGGTTTCAAATTCTTCCTTGCATTCACCACATCAGCCAAAAAGGATAAACATAAAGCACTTTGCTCTGAGAGCAAGCACAAAAAAAATGAATGGAAACATAACTCTACAGAGGACGAGAAGAACACTCCACGACCACTTGATCTGGACCTGGCCAATACCTGATCCACTTCAAAAGGACAGCATCGGTGCAGACGCTGATCAGACGGGCAGGCGGATCCCTCATGATGCTGGCCATTAGCCTCAATCAAACCTCCGACAAGCAAACATCTGACCATAGCTTTGTGTTACCGACATTTCAGCTAATCAGTGCAGAGCAGAAAATCCCTTTCTAAAGAGAACTCACCCAGCTGCAATACAACATTGTTCATTCGACCGTTAGCATCAGCTATTACAAGTGCCCCATACAGCACTTTCAAATAAAGGAATTGTTAAACCCAAAATGGAAACTCTCATTATCTACACTCCCTCAGGTCAGTGGAAACAAAGCCAAAGTGTGTATGCAAGCAGGTTAGCAAGTATCACTATTTGGCTCCAGACACTGGGATTCTGCTGCATGGGCTGTTTGCTATAAAAGTGTCATTTTTTTCCTCTCACTCTCACCAGAGCTTGAAAGAACAAATTCACGAGTATTTTTGATATTCTGATGAGGGCTGACATGCACCTGCAGTCCTATATTACCATATGTGGACACGACCACTCCTCTAAATCCGTGTCAGGATATTTCCAGAAAAAAAAAACCTGGCGCTCAGATATACGATGTGGTTGGTAAAACGCATTAAGACTTCCCTCTGATCACAAACTACAGCATCATCTCCTCCTCATTATAAAAGATAGGTCATGTCGTTGGCTGCAGCTTTTGCCCTAAGGCCTGAAAAACATTATGATAAAATTAATTTATTATTTAATTTAAGTTAGGTGGCACACAGAAAAATAAGTGTGGCGGCTGATATTCTGCCCCGTATTAGCTTCTTAACATGATCTGAGAAATTCAGATCTAATCCCATTTGTCACTTTCAAACACATTGCAAAATTCAGTCTGAAGACCTAAATAAACAGAACGCTATAAGGCACACTTTGATTCTCCTAATGCTGACTGAATTATTTAGGACATGCATTAAGCATTAGAAGGAACTGGAAGAGTTTTGTACATGCGTGTGTGTGTGTGTGTGTGTGTGTGTGTGCATGTGTGAATTCATGCATCTTTGAGTGGGTACATGCTTACAAGGGGCTTCTTGCCATCTCAAATACCTGGAGAGCAGCGGGAAGAAAAGCACTGATCTATTAAACATTCTTGACGACTTGTAGAGTTAGAGAAATAGCCTGCATCTAAAGCTGGCAGACTGAATGCTCACTTCACTAACAGACAACAGTGATGAACTGCAACTCAGTATTATTGTAAATCATCTTGCCAGCTGAGCCAAAATTCTCATGCTGTCTAATGATATCGTGATCATAGTTCTTATCTTACCTCTGAATCCATGATGCTGTTAGTACCGTTTAAATCTTTTGCAGCTTTCAAACTACATTTTGTTCTAATAAAACGCTAAATACATGTTCTGTTCAATGGAATGATTTAAATTCACCATTTCATAATGGATATTTTACATAACACCATCACAAATAGATGTATTTGGATTTAAATGGAAGTCCAATCATGTTTTTCTCGTCTTCGTGTTTCACTGATGCTGAGGAAGGCGTCTTGTCTGTGTTAGCAGTGAAAATGCTATTTAGGATTCATTAAAAAAAAAAAAAAAGGCAATACATACCAACCACATTCATATACCACACATCTGAAGGATCCAAAGGATGGGACTTTTGGTTTGTCTTCTGTGATGGCTGAAAGAGCAGTGACAGCTTTCTGGCATTTGAAACCAAGAGGGCACAGGACAAGAGGAAATAGACCCCCGAATGAATTAAGAGTCTCCAGATTGAAGAGAGAGACCAACCCCCAGTAATCTCAAACAATTCAAAGGCGGAAGCAATCCCCCCCCCCAAAAAAAAAAAAAAAAAAAAAACAGGAATCACTGAAGGACACTGAGAGGCAGAGAGGGAGCAGTGTGTGAGTTTGTAATGCTAATGTCATAGGATTTGATAGCAGATTCTGAATGAGTTTCTATACATAATGAAAAAGATATATTTGATGGGATTGTGTGCATGCCTGAAAGCCTCACATTAGACAGATGACACCTCGCAAGGTCAGTCTTAAGCTTGGAGAACATCCACAGGGCATTAACTGTGACTGACCGAACGCAAAATAAGCATGTCGTGAAGGACAGAACTGTCGATCATCTATCTACTGGAACAGATGCCCTGGACAGGAAGGGCCAAAGTTGTTCCGATCTGCTGACAACACAGAGGTCCTTCGGAGTGTGTAGGACACTGTTAAGAACATTTTATGACTCTGTGGTTGCATCTGCAGTCTTTTTTACGCAGTGGTCTGCTGGGGCTGTGGAAGATCTGAGAGGGACAGAAAAAGACTCAACAAACTGGTCAGGAGGGCCGGCTCTGTCCTGGACTGCCCTCTGGACACCACTGAGCATGGAGGTGAGAGGAGGATGTTAGCCAAGCTGACATCTATCATTGACCCCCTGCATGACACAGTGGGGGCCCTCAGCAGCTCATTCAGTAACAGACTGCTGCATCCACTCTGCAAGAAGGAACGCTACCGCAGGTCCTTCATCCCAGCAGCCCTCAGGTTATTCAACTCAGGCATTGCATAATGTAGCACTGTGTCCACACACATATTGTTTTTCTTTGCACTACTGTAAACATCCTTCTACCTCATACATGCTATAACCTGTGCAATATTACATTCCCTTTTCCATTAATACTACACAATGCATATATACTTTTATTTCCACTGTGACACATAGCCACTGTGCAATAGAGCAAATGCTGTATCCATAACAACCACATGCAATTTTTGCTTCAATCCCTGTGCAATTTTTCAATATTTCTCAATACTTTCCATAGGCAATATATTTTCTATAGTCTTTTGTATGAAATGCAGTTGATCTTATCTTATCTTACTGAAATCATGTCCACCTGTTGAGCCCCGTCGGACAAGAGACAGATGTAAAAATGAGTGTCGATCTCAACGGGCTGTGCACACGTGTGTGTGTGTGCGTGTGTGTGAACATTGGATTCCCTCCTCTCCTTCCCACCTCCTCACCTAAAAAACAAGCAAAACACTCAACATCCCCGTACAGGCCTTGTACGTCCGCACCGAGCCTCACACATTCTGAAAGCCCGCGTCACAACGATGAAAGCCTTTATCCTCGCACATTTCTGGCCCTCTCGCTACAGCGCAAATTAGTGACAAATTAGCCTCCAGGTTTAAACTAATAATGATAGCACGAGCCCTGAGGCTAGAATCAGCTTCTCCTCTGTGGCCGCTGTCGCACCGAGCAGAAACACAGGAGCTCTGACACTGATGCTGACGAGCCGTGACTGAAATACATCCACGTACATGCTCAGTGTTTTACCATCTGTTTCTTGTTTCCTGGGAAACATGAGCCAGCATTTGATATGTCGGGATGGGAACTCCTTTGAGGTTAGAGTCGTCCTCGAGGGGGGGCGCCTCTCAGTCAGACTGTCTGCTAGACCCCCTCCACCAGACAGCAACCGTCCAATCATAGCGAAGCAACCACAACGAGGCAAGCCGGGCCTGTCAAACTTTTGATTTGTCCACATGTTGAATTGGTGTACATGGGGACACCAGATGCTCTGCGTGTAACGAGTCTGGATGGTGGATTCTTTTTCCATTTCCAAAACCAGAAATACAAGCAACGGCAATGTTAGGCCTGGATTAAACTGTGTCTGCTTTAATGTGAGCTACCTGACTACCTACAGTGTTATCATGACCCAGCGTTACTTCCAAGCCAGCAGCATTGCTTACTACAGAGCATTATTTTTAGGGGATACAGGTAAAGTCAATAAAAAAGCCCCCTTCATGATAGCACATACGCTGTGTAGCTTGTATTTCCCCACTGTATGGAAGCTGGTCCTGGATGCTATTATATCAGAGTGTAGGCTAACGTAAGCAGTCGGGTTTTGCTCTGATTCGGGGAAGTTAAGACCAAAGCAACCCCCGTTAAACTCAGATTGCCTTACATTAGCCCAACATTTCAGTCAAGTGCACATTACCCTTATTGTTTTTAAAAAAGCCAGCTGCAAACATGAAACTGTCAGGTGGCGATGGTCATGATTTTGGGTGTTTGCTCATTTGTATCATGCTTGTGTCGTCACTTTTCATTTTGTTCTTTGCCGGATTGTATTTGGCCGACAGGTGTTGAGCTCCATTTGCTGATTTTCTTTTTCCTTTTGTTTCCTGTTTTAACTCTGTCCATACATCTTCTGCAGGCGGCAACATGAAATGGAGGTGGGCTGAGCAAAATGTCAATTACCTCCCGGTTGTTTTGTTGGAGCATTTTATTAAGAGACTCCTTCACAGTGTGGCTGTTGAGCTTTCTTTTTTCTTTACATGTTATTCACTCTTCTCGATGTATAAAACTGCATAACAGAATGACTTACACAAGCACGAGGAAATACGACGCCCCACTTTCTAACATCTCTGCATGCAGCAGACTGGATATGCTGCCCTCTGAAGAGCACAGTCGACACGCAGCGACTCAGGCGTCCAACGCAATGTGATCCCAAAGGGGCCCATGGGAATCGCACTGATCTCATTTATATATATGTGCTTTTTTATGTTTACTGTGTTGGCCGACTCACCACGGATGCCCTCAGGCTAGCCAGAGGGATGCAGTGGATTTGTAAATGAGCTGTAGAAGGTCCTCTGAAACATATATTCTCTAGACTTAAGAGCTGCAGGAAATGTGCCATCACTGCAAAGAATGACGGGAGCTGGGACTGGTAGCCATGTTTGACAATACCGAAAAAACAGCATTCACAAACAATGTTTCAAGGGTTGAGAAATAGTATTTGCATTGTAGCTCATCCAAACAATGCCATATGAGAATATGCTTCTTGTTTCTTCGTCTGAGTGCAAACTTGAAGTTCTTTCAGTTTTAACAAGTCTTCAAGGGTTCCTGTCTGCCTTTGTCTTGTTTTTCATTTGAGCACCTCCAACTGCTCAATGATATATCCCTGAAAATAACATCAAAGCAACTCAAGACCTCTCACCGAATTGTCTTCGGATCTAAGTCTGTTCTGCCTGACAACAACCCTTGCATCAGCCTTACAACTCCACTGAGATTTAAAATCATGGAGAATCATTAAATCTCAGGATTAATGTGAGGTCACTGTGACAATAATGGAAATGAAGAGGAGGAGTGACTCAGATTAAATGACCGAGACAGCATGCGCGCTCACAACGGAGTTAACAACCAAAAAATAACTCAATCTTCAGTCTAATTAGCAACGCTCAGGCTGCGATCTAAAAGGCATGTTTCTGCATGAATTCATTAGCAATAAGTCGTGTTTCACTTCAGATCGGAAAACACAGGTGCAATTAATAACAATAATGGTGGCTTCTCCTTTTGGTGTTCAGGCTTCAGAGCCCTGCTATTGTGTATGCTGGCTCATTAAGATGATTACCGGACATTTGATTAGAATGGAGCCATCGTGAGTTCTCTTAGCTCCACTTGTGCTTTTCCTGCTCGTCAAAATATCTGCAGGGGAAAAGGGTCTATTACTTTCCATAATTGGAAACAACAACGCTGCTAAAGAAGCACATTTTTTGCATGCAGCTACCTGCTGGTACAGGTTTTCCCATTCATGCCCTCTATATCAAAAAACACTGTCAGAATCAGCAATACTTGTATTTACACATTACATGAAGGAAAAAGAGAGCATTACCAACAAAAAGAGGAAGTGAGGTTGCTGAAGGACCTTCTTTCCTAAATTATGCATTCAAGGGAACAGCAATCAAACTGGTGCTGGCTTGTTCATTTTAAGAACAACGATTTTTTCCTCTCTTTTTAAGTAAGAACTGTTATTGCAGGAGATGTGTTCTGGTCCAGTCTTTTCCATCAGATACTTTTTAAAGGAAAAATTAACACTATAAATCTGCAGCATACAGTTCCAGGCTCCCAAGCTGGGTGGAAGGTAGACAAAAAAAAAAAAAAGGTCCTTGTCAGCCCCTATGACTCATATTTACTTATCTGGGTTCGACTGTAAAGAGCACCCAAGCATTAGACACGAACAAACTAACATAGTTTACCAGACAAATATTCTTCTCTCAGGTCAACATACATAGTCTTGAGTCTCCACGAGTAGTAGTACTAATCCTTGTGTATAATCTGCTTTGAAATCAACAGCATGTATGTCACAAAGGCTTTTTACAGTCAGCGAGTGAAATGCCACTGTATCTAAAATACAATGGCATCGTGAGGCGAGGAAACATTGATTTATCTGCCAGAAACTGTCCCAATGTGCTGACACACACACACACACACACACACACACACACACACAAACACACAAGTTTGGGCTCTTTTTTGAAATCTATTTTCCACTTTAATTGATTTGTTTTCCTGCATTTATTCGTTGTATAATTTTCCAGCACGTTGCACTCATTTGTCACAGAACTGATTATGCAGTTTGTGTGTAATTACCCATCACGCTACCGACTTCCCTTAATTTGTTGGAAAACTTCTCAGTTCCTGAGCTTTATTGTAGCACAAAATGAGTTGTTTTGTTATCTTACAGCCTGAAAACAGAACGTATGCCAAAAAAAGCCAGCGAGTTATAAAACACTTTAGATAAGTGTGACAGCGTGCGAAATGTGTAAGATGATTGCATGTAGAAAGGTTAGTGTCCCAAACCCAAACAAACACACTGAGGAGAATTTCTTGAGAGTTATCCGGATTGAAAGAGCATTCAAAGTCAGGAGAAGGCCCAGGAAGCATAAGATATGGACAGATGAGGCAGACTGAGAAAAGAGAACACAGAAAAATCAGGATGGTGACAGGAAGCCATCAGAGAAGCTCCAGGTGAGATTTTACGGCGTGAGCCAACGGGGTCCCTCTTCATGCATGTGAAACTTGAGCGGGACCACAGTGGCTACAGCTGTGGATTTTTGTGAAAGTTGTAACAGCTGATGTGGGTATATGAAGGGAGGCTTGCCTGAGAGGGGTCCAGCTCTACCTATCCTGATGGTCATCTCCTCGTCCAAGAGTTGGATCGGCGGCCTCCCTTCTTTCTCTTTGTCCAGCTTGGAGTCGGGGGGCAGAGCCAAGGCTATGTGGGGGTCAGCACCGACACCCTGCAGAAGACAGAAAGAGAGACTATGAGGGTTAAAATAAATTATATGTATAAAACAAAGACCACTGGTAATGCTTCATTTTACAGGCGGCACTAAAACAAGCTGGTATGCAGCTGTTCATTCTTAGTTTTGATATCTTGCAACAGCTCAGCGTAAAAATACTCCAATACAAGTCAAAGTCCAGCTTTCATGAGTTTACTTAAGTAGAAGCTTGTAAGTATTATCAGCAAAATGTTACAACGCATTACAGGATTATTACCTTATTGTCATGTAAGCAGCATTTTAATGTTAAAAAGGGATGAAGTGAAGTTTTTTATTTTTTATTGTTTTAAGTAATGACGAAGAAATATGAGTAAACATAGTCGCAAATGACACAGAAATTTAACTGGAAATTGACAGGAAATGAAGAGACCTGAAAAATAAAGCCTTACCAAGATCGTAAACTGACTACAGCATAACTACAGCAACTGATCATTGTCTGTTCTGAGGTCAGTTGAGGATGATGATGAAGGCCTTTAAAAAAATACCTCACTGTCACCTCTTCTATCAGGAACTGCACTAACTTAAATATCTTAAAAAGGAAGCTTCTAGCTGTATAGTCAGATATCCTGCAAGCTGACTCTCCCAGTCAGATATGACTTAGAAGGACCTCCTCAGGGGCCACTGAGTCAAAAGGAGTTGCAGGGCCCTTTTTAAGCCCCCCCATTCCAACCCTTTGTCTTGTGCAATATATTCCTACACTATAATACTACAAAGCACCATGTTCGTGGTGTATCAGCACCACCTTAAAACTAGTTGACACCAGGACCCTTTTCAAGACAGGGCCTCAAGATCATGTTTGCATGGTTGGTAATGCAGCCTTGCAGATATGGACAGCCAGATCAGCAGGTCCCTGGACTCTTAAGACTTGCACTGTGCAGCCAGATTGTGAAACTCCACCGCCTACTGCCTAGCCCCAAATGTTTGAGAACAGCTACCATATGCTTTGCCAGCCCAGTGATAATCCAGTGAGTGGTGTGCTCGAGAGTCAGACAGGAAAGGTTAACTGTGTAATAGGAAAAAATGTCGTTTGACAACTGCACAGCCTCCCTGAAATAAAATCAATCTCAAGCCGGTTGATTAATTGCTTTGCCAGAATACAATAAGACAAGCTAATGTCGTGGGACGTTTCGCTTGGCTTCTGCAGTTCACCCTTTGATAACAGAGTCTCTGAACGGAATATAAATGCAAATGATGGCTCACTGGGAATGCACAGTGGTAGGGAGCGCTACAGCTTTAAAACAATGCAGTAAAAAACTGTTTTTAAATCAGAAGTATCAGGATCAGAGTATATTGATTGTATATATTGAAGTGATAGGTTAGGAAATGACGTGTAATTCCATATTAAACATAAATAACGAGATTTTCACCTGCTCAGTAACGCACTGCACTGTGTTGTTACCGGGGACTTGCATGAAGCTGAGACACCTGAGGAAGTTGCATGAGGGAGCAGAAATTTCAACCAACACAAGAGACTCTAAATCCACCCTCACAAAAAAAAAAAAAAAATCATCCAGTCAGCTTCTTTGTCCCTGAATAGCATCTAACACGGAGAGGAGTGATGACGGTCCCATCTGCACTGTGTGTAGCAGTGACACGGCAGCAATCAGTCATCTTATTCAGGCCGGCATTGCCTGCGATGCTGCTTTGTCTGTGCCTCTGATCGAGAGCGACGCTAACATGCAGAGCCAGGTTAGTAACTTTGTGCAAAGTGACTCATCAGTGTCCATTAACACAGCCCATGTTTCAGCATGTTAACTGCTTTGGAAACAGATGGAACAAATTAAGGACAACAGTTTTGTGAAAGAAGAGCTGGAGGAGACAGTTTGACGGCCCTGTGAGATTAATTTGCACACATAATGGAAGCACTACTGAACCGCGATAACTTTTTTGGACAATGAGGTGCTTTTAAAGAGTGCTAAATTTCCTGGTAGAATTAAAAACAATCCGAATGATGTTCAGTTACAGTACACTGCAAAACACCATTAAATTCCACTTATTTCACAAAAAAGACCAAACAGAAAATCCTTTCAAAATAAAACTCACATCAGATAAACACCAAAAATCAGCGTCACCAACAGAGGTGGATTTAACTTGCCAATCTGATGAAAACAGAGCACATTTTCTGTCTTCTTCATATGTCCATCACTCCCCCCGTTTGTGTCACAAGCTTTAAAAGCTGGTAAAGCACCTGGAGAACGTGCGTCAGAATGTACTCGCATGTTTTCTTCCAATTACGAGAAGCGCACGTGCACAATCCCAAGCGGACACTGAAGAGGAAACCAGTCAACATGGTTTCATTGGACATGCTATGGACATGTTTTTCCTTTTTCAATCAGCCAAACATGCTGAAATGATTGAAGGTGAATACTGACAATAGTGATTTGTGATTCTGGGCCGTATAAACAAAACCGCTGTGACTTGACTGAAATTACACAATTTCATGGGTTCAAAACGAGCCACAAGGGCTCTATGTTTTTTCTCCTGAAGAGCTCTCTCCATGCGTTTACATAAGTACAGTGAGGTATTGTGCTAGTTAAAAAACATGTTGAAGCCTCCTCTTTTCAAGAAAAATGCATTATAACTCACTCGTAAAAAGCATTAACAGCCCCTCTCCACGCTGCTTTGATGGAGAGGTCATTAAAACAGCAAAGCTGATGGTGTAAAAAAGTGTAGAAAACATGATGGAAATGTGACATCGAATACGAATAAAGTATTATTGCTACATATATATATATATGTTTCAGTCACATTCTTCATGTACATCATGGTTTATCTGTTGCTTTTGCCTTTATCACCTGGATATTGGTGTTCTTGTTTCAAAGCTATTTCTGTGTATCTTTGGCTTTTAGTTTGGACTCAATATCCTGCTGTAATTTTTTCCCCCAAAGCTACTGGTTTCTTGCAGATTGCATCAGGTTTTCCTTCAGGACTTCACAGTATTTACCCTGCCCTGATACTCCACCACACTTCATGGTAGTGATAGTGCGTTTGTGACGATGTGCTGTGTAACATGGCGCTCTGTCTCATGCCCCAAAAAAGTCCATTTTTGTCTCATCAAACTGGAGAAGATTCTTCCAGATGACTTCAGTCTCCTGTGTTTCTTCTGGAGACGGAAGGCGAGGCGTTACATGAGATCTTTTTCTTTGCCACTCGTCCATAAATCTGTGAGTGGTGAAGCACCCAGCCAGCGGTTTGTCAGGACAGTCTCTCCAGTCCGAGCCTCCCTCCCAGTTTATAACAGAACAGCTTCGACTAAACATCTTCATTTGTGTGACTTTAAAACAAACTGGCTGCGCTTGTGATGTTTTAGGTGGTGACACTGCATTGCAAAGAGAGACTTTGATTCAATGTTGTAAGCCCGTAAAACCTGGAAGGCAGGTGAGTACTTTTTACAGGCGCTGTACATGCAGTATATTTTTGCACGGGCTATGAAATATGACAATGCTGAGGAAAAAAAAAGCATGTTTTTTAATAAGCATGAGGAACAATGCTGGAAACAAAAAGAAAACATTGTTGTGGGAACATTTTCTCTGAGATATGCATTCAGTTCAATCTGTGCGGCATTTGTCATTGGTCTTGGTCTTTGGTTATTACTTATGCCAGCGGCAATGAGGCGTATGAGAAGGATGCAGCCCAGAACAGCGCACAGGAGAAAAAAGAAAAGAGGAGATTTTCTCAGGCATGAACTAATGAGTGAGGTGGTGCGTAACATTTGGGGATGCTGTGGTGTCACTGTTAGACTGAATGCATAGAGCCTGTGCGTGAGTGTGTAACCATTGTCTCAGCCATTAAAACACATATAAATTTCTTATGAATGAATGTGGAGACAGTTTGTCTTGTGTTAAGCATGACATGTATCTCACAAGCTTCAGCGAGAGACCTCATCATCTAAATGCTTAATTATTTTCCGCCGTCGCTTCTGCACACGTCTGTAATTGAGGGCAAAATGTACCATGTCCAGCATGTTTCTTATTTATGTGCTAACTGTCACCACGCAGTGTGTTTACATATGTATGGGCCGCAGACTGTATATGAATTACTGGACGTAGCATCTGGGCCTGAAAAGTGGAGCCAATGTGGAAGTGTGTCCAATCTGCATTCTTTCGAATGGCCAGCAGGAGGCGACTCCACCGGTTTCAAAAGAAATCCGACTGACTGCAAGCTTATGAGAAAATGAACCTACTTCTCACTTGATTTATTACCTCAGTAAGCATTTCCTAGTGAGTTTATGGTCTCATTTGCGAGGTTGAAGTCTTCTTCAATACAGCATGATGTTCATTTTGCACATTATGGTCCCATTTAGAGTAAAAGTAGCAATAAAGTAGAATGTGCTTAAGAGCATGGCTACTTTTTATTGTCAAGCTGCTACCACTGCCCCACCATTGTGTCAGATCCCCTCGCTCCTCCCCAGGGCGTCATCCAAACACGGTCACTTCTGGTTCCAAAAGATGGCGACTCCCATCAAGCCAAACTTGAGAATTGAAAACTGCAGTCAAACAAACCACTGGGTCATGTCAAGGTGGCTCTGCCCACGCCTCTGTGTACTGTCTATGGTGTGAGGACATCTGAGTAAGTGTGTATTCAGCTGAGTGTCTGTGTGTGTGTGTGCGGGGGGTGTGATGGGACAGTTCATGTACCATCTTCAGGGACATTATTAACCCACAGAGACCTTTGCTGATGACCCACGATACAATCCCATCAGCAGGTCCAAGCTCACTATTAGAGATTCAACAGCAGGAGTCTGGCTCCACTGATCACTGAAAGTCACAGGGAGTGAGAGAGTCTTGTTTCCTGCTTGCATTTCCACCACATTGTAAAGAACGTGGTTTATTAAATTTACTGTGGCGTGACCATGAGGTTTGAATTGGGTGTAATGACTGAATGAAGAGTAGACATTCAGGTATAAAATGTATAATAGACTTCAGAGGATCTTCCTACAAAGTAGATATGATTCATTTCTGCTTTAGAACTGCAGCTACAACAAATAAAGTACTGTCGTTGTATAAAATAATATCTACTTCACTTCCTCCCTCGTCCAAATATTGACACTGGTGGCACCCTGGACTGGGTCTTTATTCGACCAATCAGCGACCAGTGAACTATTGGACAGGGACCACATTTAGTCCCTGGTTCCTCCAGTCAAAACACAGGCAAAGTAAAGGCAGATGCAATGGAAGATTATCATATTATAGTTCAGTGATAAATCTTACTAAATGCTTTGGGATACAGTCAGCAGTTGGCAGAAGATGATATATTAAGGTAATTTTATTAACTCATCTGTAATAGGCATCACAATAACATATTTTCAGAACAACATATAGCACTATGGTCAAATGTTTGAATTCCTTTGTTACACAATGTCAAATTCACAGCTGCCATATTAACATATATAAATGTGTATCTTGCTGACCAGTGCCATTAAGAAAATATAGTTAATTTTTAGTGATGCTTTCCTTTATAAAATTGACAATGTTTCATTTTGTTTACTGTGAAATATTCAACTATGAGTAAAAATTCTCATTTACTTACTTATAATGTGAAATATATTAAAAAACACTGTGTGTATAACTTGTAGTAAACTATTCTTAAAAAGAATGAACATTCGTATACATTTTCTCAGATCCAGGACACCAGTCCTCTCACCCATTTCCTCATTTTTTCACAACTATTACATTAATCAGACAAACGTTATATAAGCAGTAAACAAAGCTGTACAAACGGGACACAAACCTCCGGCCCTTTCAGCTGACTGGCACCAACCACAAACTCCGTCTTTTTACCAGATCACAGCTCTGGATGCTGGCCTAGCTGGGGGTGGTGGTGGTGGAGGCTCGCTGGCTCAAAATCAATGCATTTTCATTTGGCAGCTCGTTCAAATACAAGCTGTTAATTTTCATGAATTGTGTTGATTTCATCTTCCCTCAAGTGAGATAAATTGGCATTCATGTGAAAGACGAACTGTAATATATTGGCCGGCTGATAAGAATTGAAAGTATGTTTTTTTTTTTTTTTTTTACAGTGAAACAGTGAAAATAATCCACGTATCTTTACACGTTTATGGACTTTAAGTCTGGTTTACCAAATCACTCGCCAGCTGCTCTGTGTACCCGCCCACTCCTCGTGGCGAACAGAGGCCGCTGATGGCGTGCGTGCGGATCTTCCTGTTCAGAAGCAGGACTCTATATGAAAGGGCTCCAGCTATCTGATGTTCATGTGATTCATTCTGTGTGAAAGCGGCAGCAGCAGAGACGCCTCAGAGGACTTGTCACAGTTTGACGAGGAAGGCGGGAGTTGAGAAAGAGGAGAGAAAAGTCAAAGCGGCGACTGCCCCGCTTCCATCGAAAGCACCCGCACTGTCGCACATTTCCACACGTCGAGCACACAGTGTACACACACACACAAACACACACACTAACACGAAGAGCACACCCATACTGACACTCTCTCAATTACTTGAGGCTCTGATTTATACCCTCCTGCTATCTCTACTTCAGACTGTTAAATGAGGTTTGATGACAGTCTGACATTTTGGCTTTTGACTGTACAGTCAATATCACATACTGACGACCTGACGTGCTGTATGCCTCGATTTCTTTTTTCAGTTAAAGGCGACTGGGTTATGACTTGATCCATGGACCTTCCTTAAACAGATCATGCTGTTGTCATAATAAAAATCCAGGTTTTCAACTATGGCTGTGGTTCAAAAGTTTGAATTTTTATCTTTAAATTGCTTAAATTGCTCTGAGAACTGATATTACAGGTCAACAGTATGGTTTCAACATTTTTTCAAATACTTTCTACAAGGTTCAAATACTAAAAGGTGACTGCAGGTAAAATAGGCCATGACATAGAACTGTATGTATCACGTCAATGCCTGCAACTACCTGCATTGGCTGGAACGACTCATCTCATTTTACAGGCTTTTTTAGCGTTGCATTTGATAGATGCTATGTGCCGGTGTACGTGGAGTATGACACACAGGTCTAACTGCCATGGTGTTTTTCCCTCATGCTACACGGTGAATTAACAGCGCTATGAGTCTGTGTTTAATTCAACATGTGTGTATGTATTTCAATGTTAGCCTCTCATTCCCAGCTGGGAGTCGTCTCCCACTAAAATAGCACAGCTAACAAACGGAGGCCGGTAGGGCGTTGAGGTGACAAAATCCAAAATCTGTGAAGTTTGTATGGAAATGCCGTTTACCATCATGGATCATATTGATGCTGAATTGACAAGAAGACTGTCAACATATGATGTGTTTCTGCAGACACATAAGGAACTGTTAATATGTTGTATTTCTTAAGGGGAGTTTTCCGTTTAATTCAAATACTGTATGTATATTTTTAATGTTTTGACACCACCACAGAAACACTAGATGCTGCTAACGGATGATACGGTTGTCTCAAATTCATTGAGGACGGTTAGCTATTGGTTTGATTGAAGCTTCACAGTCTAGTAAAGTGTGTTATTGATTCGTGACGGTGGTTGATCAGGCTAATTATTGGACTGTACTCAGTTTCTAACAGCAGTAGGCAGTAAATGGTTTCCCTTTGCATGCATCTTTTTAAACTACTTTCTTAAACATAATGTGCTTGATGGTGTTAATAATGACTCCTGATGAAACGTGACAGCTCAGCATTCTCGTTGCTCTTTTTTGAGCTTCCCTTTCATAGCAAACATGAACGTTTTTTCACCCAGAAACAGCTGCTTTTTCTCTGTCTACTGTGACCTCCTCTTTCTGTCAGCTGCTGTGTGTCTGCAGTTTGCCTCGTGACAAGCGACAAGTAGTCTCGCCTTGAGAAGTTTCTCATCTGCGTGTTTCATGTTTAACGTGTAAAACAGTGTTTTAAGCCATCTTTGTGACTGCTCTTGTGATCAGAGACTCAAATTCTAATAGTTGCATGGGTGCTGACAACTCAGTGCTGTTTTTCAATACACTGACTCCTGATTGTTGGCTGTTTACCGTTTTACCTTTGCAATATGTAATTGTCACTTATTGCTACTGCACCACTGGCTGTGGCTGTGATGCCCCAATACGTTTGTACCTCTCAAAGGCCAAAATAACTTAATTCCAGGCCTGCACCATTGATCGGGTTTTGAAATTTCTACAACTACTCGTGTTCTCATACACACGTAATGGAACAAACACTTTCATAGGTGTCCTGCAGGTGGTGAGTAACAAACGTGAACACTGGAAAACAGCTGCAGTGAAATGGCATAATGATGTTTAATTATAAATACAAATTGTCATAATCACCCGTTTTCAGCCAAGGACCTCCAATAGCCAGCGGTGATCTGTAACCTCACATTACCAGATCCCTCATTTTCCAATCTTACAAAGCACATAAGATATAGTCAAAAGAAATGGGAGTGTGAGACTTTTAATAACCTGGATACACCTACAGCACTGATTAGCTGTGTGTTTGATGAGTCCTGCCTTTGAAGATGGCACCTCCGGTTAGTTTTCTATTCAAGTTGGAAGATCTACAGTAATTTTGTTCCTTTTAACTAACAACATCTCAAGGTGACTTTGCCCTTTTCAGACCAACTTTTGCACAGAATCGGAACGGTAGCCTGGAGAAAGCACTTCCTATCCACACTCCCACCTTTCAGCTGACAGAGAGGTCACCAGGACTGCTATTACAGGAGCCCCAGACACTATAATCACCACAGAAATTCAACTCGTCATTCATAAAGCTATGAAGAGAAATGCAACCGCTATCACGCAGGTATTAAGAGTGGAGAGCTGTAATGCATTCCCCTCTTTCATTTGCATCTCAATAAATGTTTAACAGTGTTTTGTTGCCTCTAGCAAATTACCAGTCACTCTGTCACCCTCTTCACTGATGGACATTTCAGTCAATGATGTTGGCCACAACAGTTCAATGGCCTTTTCTCCTCTGACTAAACATCTGTAATTTAGAAATAATGGAGGCAAGGATACAATGAGGCAGCGGGCCTTTTTCCGTAACATCCCATTATACTTTGGGCAGCAGTCAGCGCATGAATACGCCCATACCTGATACTGGCAGGAGTACACATACTGCTCATTTTAGTCCCTTTCAGGAAACTGCTACAAATTCATCTCTAAAACATATCTGTGGTCAGTTACCTATCGCCCCATTTAGCTTCTCTCCAAAAACGATCACCCCCCCGCCAATGGAAAAGATGGTTCAGTAAAGCTTGAAATTGAGAAGCGAGCCCTTTCGGGATGCTTTAACCATCACTAAGACAAAGACAGAGCAGCAAGCAACCAAGCAAGGAGGATGAACGACTCTCCTCTGCAGCTCAGTGCTTGAAAGGCTCGGCGTGTCTCTCTCGATACATCACAGGAATGCTGAGAAAGTGGCCGGAGCCAGCACACAGCAGGACAGCCCTCCTTCTGATCAGCACATATTTCATCTGCATCTATTCATGTACATCACACACAGGCAATCAGTCTTAAGATTTGAAAAGCCTCGGTCATCACAAGTAATCAACAGGTGTCAGCACTAAACAACATGCTGGAAAAAGTGAGAATTGCCATTGTGTGTCCTAAATTACATTGCTTTGGTGGAACTTGGCAGATAAACAAATCGAGGGAGACTGAATCATATAGAGACAAAGTCGTATTGATTCACATTTTGGTCTAGAAAGCCAAAACCCATGATACATATATGAGAATCTGCTAAGCCACAGAACTTGCTGTGTGACAAGAACTTATGTACTGCTTGCTAACTTGTCAGCATGAAAAGGTATCGCTGTGCGAGTCTGAGATTGAAAAGTGAAAGCTTGAAGGAGTGAAAGATGTTTTCATTCACACAGGAACCAAAGCCATTTACTTAACAAGACAGGAAATCAGGGATTTTACTGTTTCTTACAGGTGTGGAAGCGGTTGGATGGTTAATCGTGGTGACATGCTGTCAGTGAGAAGCTGTGTTATTTGTTCAAACAGAACGCTTTCGTGCAACAAATTCCACATTTTTTTCCAAAATAAACTAAATGAAGCCACCAGCACATGCAGGAGATGTATGAAAAAGATATAAACATTTCAGGTATGGATGCTTTAAAGGTGCAGCATGATTTTATGCTTTGAAACTTTGCAGAAATCTATACATTTGTTGACTTAGTATGATGGATTATTACTGATTGTGCAATGCATACCTAGTGGTATACAACAAGCCATTAAAATACCTACGCAACATAATAGGAGAAACATGACCTTACAGGAGCATGGACATGTTTTCTTCTTTCTGTCCTTCCTCTATGAAAACACATAACGATCATCTTGGGATCTTGAAAGTGGATATGACATGTTTGGCAATTCATCCCTGTAAATGTTTCGGTTAATTGGCACAGTGCAGTGCTGTGAGTGCAAACACAAGAATGCAGCGATGTCTCCTGTGAAACACTCCCCAGCAGCTGATAAAAGCACATTTTCCTTCAGCATGGAGGTGCTTTCTTCCAAGGCTGTTACAATCTTCCCTGGCATCTAAATGTCATGGTGCGCGCACGTATACTGTACACATAAGACTCATTGTGCTTAAGTTTCTCCATTTGTAGCTATTGAAGGAATTTGCAATCACTGCATTTTTAGTGGCACGAGGCAACGCAAGAGCCACTCGCCTCTATAGCTCAAAGAGCTATAGTGCCGAATTATCCCGCGCGTTTTTTCTTCCCATTTTTCATCTTCCGCCAGAATTTCGGCACGTAACTAGTCCCGCAGCTTGGAGAAAACCCTCGCAAACTATATATCAAAACGTGCGGCTCGATCAGGAATTATGTGCTATGTCTTTTATAGCTCTTTCGTCAATAATTCGCAAACTTATTCGCAAAAAACTGCGAAGAATTTCCCCTACGAAATAAATGGGAAATTTCCTCAAATTTTAGCCTTTTTCAATTGTCCGCTGCTTCGCCATACTTTCTCCTAGAGACTTCATTCAAACTTTAAAATGTAGATAATTTTGTCGGCTCGAAATGAACCGTGGCACATTTTTTGATATCTCTTACCGTTTTCGAGCTATGACCATCTCAAGACCATAAAGTTTCTTAAAAAATGCTCAGAATTTCTGCCCCTAGAGTGGATGACATCATCAGTTAGAGTCACAGAACCAGTGAGAAATCGCCTGAAATTTTTTTCTAAAATTGTCGTAAAATCCAAACGGTGAATAGGAGACACATAATTTTTGGATCTTTTTGTAGACAAACCTTTCTTCTCTCGTCAAAGTTCAATTTCAAAGGGTTAGCCCCCACCAAATTTAAATAAAGAGGGATCTTGCACCAGCTGCCCTGCTCTGCTGCTCCATGTAAGGTGTGCTCCAACACACCTGATTCAAATGCTCAGCTCGTTACTGGGCTCTGCTGAGGCCTGATAACGAGCCATTCATTTGAATCAGGTGTGCTGGAGCAGGGATACATGTAAAACATGCAGGGCAGTGGTACTCCAGGACCAGGCTTTAAAAACAGTGGTATAGATAACACCAGCAGCCCCCTCGTGCCACTGTCAAAATTTCGGCAGCGCTGGAATTGTCTAGTATATCATTCTACTTTTAGGAGTATTTTTTAGGACCTTAACTTCGACTGAAGTGAATTAGTTATTACTTTGTACCAGAAACTCCCACATGGAATTCGTCTTCTTGTCCAATCTAGTGCATTGCTGTGAAACACGCAGTCTGTAAATGCTTTAGTCTAGCAACAGAATCAATACAGTAAGCACTGTGCTGAGGTCAGGGTTCAGCAAACAAGCGAGTGACACTTTATTGAACGTGTGATGATTATGTGTTAATTAAAAATATTCAGGGGACAGAATCTATACGGGCACTGAGTGACAGGATATGAGCTAACTTAAAGCAAATCTGCATTGATTGAGAACATTAATAATTACTGTCACATGAAAGCCTCATCAATCCAAGCCCACACAGACACGTACATGCCCCTCAATCCACAGGCTACATGGACGCACACCACGCATGCATGTGCACATATATTTACATATAAAATGTATTCACATAAGGATGACAGCAGGCTGTCGATTTCTTCCTACACTTAACGCACACACACACACACACACACACACACACACACACTCACTATCGTTCAACACATAAGCCTTCCTAAGAGAGAGAGAGAGAGAGAGTGCATTTGGGCTGACATCCTGCCAGATAAAATGATGTCTCCGGCTCTGGCACCCAGCTCTTAATGAATGATTTATCAGACTGGGGGAAGCTAAAGTATCGTTTTTACATGAACAACACCCAACACACACGCTTGCGAGCATGCACACTGGCCTGTATGTGTAATAAGGTGTGGATCCTGTTGACATCTGAGTGGGGATGGCAATAATGAGGGTGATGATGTCAGACTGACTTCCTGCAAAGTAACTGGCCTGAAGACATGATAAAAGCCCACATTTCACACAATTAAAGAGATCCTCCACCAAACACTGGAATCAGCTGTAACTGCTGTGAATGCAGGCTGAAGGAAGCTTTTCAGAGTCACTTTCCAAACCTCCAGGTGGTGGACATGTGGTTTTCAGCGGAGTATTCTGTCACAGGTTTAAGAGACCCTTGAACACAGCCAGATTTCTTGCTTCCATCAGCTTCCAGTCTTTGTGGCTAAGATAACTGGCTGCTGGGTCAATCTTCATAGTTAGCATACACACACGAGTGGTGTCACCCATCTCATCTCACTCTCAGTTTGAAAGGTCAAACTATTCCTTCAGAGATACTTAAAGTCTCCTTCCACTCAAACATGTGTTTTGCTCATCGCTGCATCACTTGAATGTGTGATCCTCACTGTGCAGAACGATGCAAATGCAGAGTTTGACACTGGGAGCATTCATCAACTGAGGGGGCAACTTCCTCCGTGCTCGCCCTTAATCTGAGTTTAAAGGTCCCCTGCAGAGTTTTTAACCAGCCCTTGGGCACACGCATAAGGCCGCACATTTACACTTGCACACACGTGGGTGATGCGACACACATTCCAGCCAATGGTTTCACATTCCACTGATCAACAGCTGACTTTAACATGGCAAACACTATTGCGTCATCAAAGACAGACACGTCACACAAGCACAAAAAAAACATCACAACTAGTTCATAAGCCAATCACGGTTGAAGAGTGATGTGGAAACGCGAAACCTCCAGTTTACATACTGACAGTGGACCTTTCAGTGAAGCAGGTGGCACCTTGTGTCCAGATGTTCAAGCTTTGAAATGAAGAATAGCTACATATTGAGTTGTGAATTTTTAACAATGTAATTAAATATATTTGTGGAATACAAATGATCAATTAAAGGAGAATGTTTTGTTCGTTTATGTCCATCCCAACTTAATCTCAAACATTTGGTGATCTAATTGGTGCGCAAACAGTGATTTCATTACTTTTTAAAACATATCTTTGCAAATAAAGGACAGCAATCAATGTGTCATTGTTTGATAGGTATAAAAGAAAATGAAATAAAAGTAATTATGTTTACTGTTTGTCAACTGTGCATAATGCTATTGACTTGGGATTTTGCTAGCATAACAACTTGAACATGAACAACATTTCCATTACATAAGAACCTTATGGGAAGAAAGTAATTGTTCCAGGTAGTAGTCATACCCTCAGGTGTCGTGGCTGAGTTATGGTTTGTGAAAAACTTTAGATTTTAAATGTGAAAAAGACGAAAATATAAACTGATGGTCTTTTTTGGAGGGCAAGTGACCATGGTGTGAGCGAGAAAATACCCTTTGAGGTGTCCATGATCAGAAATCACTGAAGTTTCAGGGTTTTCAGACTCAAAGCCACTTGATAACAAAGGGTGAAAAACAGGGTTTTCTTCCTTTCTAAATGGACTTCCCATTCAACCTGTTTAATAAAGTAAGTATCCAGCCGCTTTCTGGTTGATTTTGAATCATATTTTGTTAATTTCATGTCAAACATCTAGGAAAAAAAAGAATAGGTAAAAAAGGGACAAAAACTCCCTCATTTTCTCAGAAAACTCAGAGCCAAATTTCACAGCATCTCAGCCAAGCAAGCTGTGCATGTTTAATGACTTGGTTATGCTTGGTGCTGGGTTTTATATACACAAAGATGGTGGTAAAACATCTTTGAGTAAATTTCAAGGAAGTAATACGATGTACAAAAAGAAAAGAATAAAAAAAAACAACAACCAAGGTTGACACATTCTCTTTAAAAAGCAGTGCTGTCGAGCAGTTCCATCTCTTTGATCCGCCAATGAAAGCCTTTCTACTAATGGAATTGAGAAAGTGGTTTCAAGAAAAAGCTTGAGAGAGCACAACAGGATAAAATCAAAGGAAGCACAGCCTTTTAACAAACACACCAAAATGAAATGAACCAAACACACACCAGGAACAAAGGTTGACATGGGTAATTAGTGGAATGCCAGATGGAAGAATTGAGTTTAATAAAATGTGTTTGTGTAGCATATGGCAGCAAGTTTTTGGGGGCCATTTATATTTCTGTCTTTTCTTCTGCACATGTGCTCTGTGTTTCTGTGTGAAACATGTAGGTGTGTGACAAAGGGGCATCTGCCTTCATTACACATTCACTTTTAAACTCCTACATTTGAATGACTGTGGGTACAGTATACACATGAAATTATTTTTCATGAAAAATACAACATACTACACATCTGGCCAGCAAGCCACAAATAAACCTAACGATCCAGGCACAGGAAGTGGACAGAAAGCCACTAAGCCGTGGGAGAGAAGGAGGTTGTCGCTGATTGGCTTTATGTTGTAAAATGTATTTTCACATCTATGTAAATATTAAAAGGTGACAACACGACCAATGAACCAGCAGCTGACAGTGATGCTGTTGCAGCTGCTGGCATTGACACTGACCCCGCTTGTAATTATGCCATGCGTTAATGCAGGCGAAATAATATGCCATGGTTCTGCTCCTCCTCTCCATCTTTGAAAAATCAAATGGAAAACTTCAGTATAAAAAACAAAAAAACAAAAGATGGGGTTTGTAGACTTTCTAGTCTGTACTCCACAAATAATAATGTGTAACTGTGCTTTTATGTATTCATCTATTTGTCTTTTTACATCAGTTTAGTTCCTGGTTGTGCACCCCTACAGTCAGCAGCAGCTCACAGGTATTTGAGTATTGGTGAGGTCACAAGTCGTATATAAACTTGTCAGGTTGGGTCAGGTCCGGAATAGACTTCAAGGTAATTGCGAGTGAAGGTTTGTGTCTGCTCTGTCTGAAGAACCGAAGAGGTGCAGGACCTCTCTGAAGATGAGAAATGTTCCTGTTTGCTAATTAGTTTTGGTAACATGTCTTACAGGATGACACATGATGCATGTTAACGTGTGGCTGATGATATTTTTTTTCAACAAAACAGTAAAGTAGGACATGTGTTACCTGAACACTGGAGGAGGTTTGTCTTAATATCCAGGCTTCATTGTGATTCAGAAAATCCAAGATTAATGTCTGGCTGCCTTGTTATGCATTTGTCTGTGTGAGCTGTGGGTTGCTTGCACACAATTTACCAGTATGCTAAATGTTCAATTACTGTACATTTCCCAGTAACTTTTGGAAGCATTTGAGCTACATTTTATTTTCTCTTGAAGAAGCCAAACCAGTGCTGGTTTAATGCACACCTGGAGGACAGGTGTGTGGGAAAATGAAATCATGTGTCTGAATTTATCGCTTTTTTCAGTCCTCTTGTCGAAAAAAAGGCTGTTCTGTTTTTTCACGTCACCTCCCAGTCACTGATTCAGGAGAAAACCAAGCAGGCAGCTGACGACAATACGGAGCAGAGAGAGATGAGGGTGTATCCTTCAGAACAGCCCACCTGTCCTTAGGGACACACTGGTCAGTGGGGTGGGAGCTGGTCTGGTGTCAGCCTTGTTCACTCTCACTTGCATCAGTCATTCAATTTCAGTTCATTTTGTCCCTACAAGGCCGGGGACACTAGAATGGCCAGAAGAAACCCACACAAACAGTGGGAAAACATACAAACTTTTTGCAATATTTGAAGTCATAAAATGCATAATAATCAATAATATCACCATTATTCTATCGTTGTCTGTTGGCGTCCCCTTTTCAAAGGTTAAGGCTGTATTTGAAGCAGTGTCACTTTTTCTAAATATCTCTGCTTTGTAAAACACAGTCGAAACACAAGGCAGAAGCTAGAACCAAAGCGCTGCAGGTGTTTCTTGTATAAATATTCTAAAATGCCTCTCTAAGGCATACCCAAAGAAAACTGGAGGCTGTTCTTGAACCATTCGGAATACATGCAAGGTTTTGGTCTCTTTTGAAAATCAACACTCTGAAGTTTTAGCCCCAGCAGTCTGAATCTGGCATTGAGTACTGGGATTGAGTAAAAGTTTGAACACACTGAGGAGAAGGTTTTTATTTCCGCCTGAATATTTTTTGCAAATACATGCCTGCAGATGAGTCTATCTGGGCCTTATTTGCTGGAAAATGCTATTGGACCACAGCATGAAGTCTCACTCTGCATCAAGTTCAATAAATATTAGTAACAACACCACAGAAAATGAATATTTTTAGATGGTGTGTCTGGGCCATTTACTACATCAATCTACATAAATATTTATTGGCCATCTATATTCATATTCAATCAATTTACTATATTTATTATTTCAGGCCTGATGTAATATTACTATTTGCACTGAATTCCTTGATTTGGCTGTAAATTACATCCTGATGCATGAATATCCTTGTTTTCAGAATTTCACTGGCTATTTGATGCACCAGTCATCTGCACAGTTGGTTGCAAATTGCTTGATCTTTATGTGAACAAAGCGGGGCAGGCCCTTCCTTTCAATGCGACTCTTGTTGCCTATTGTTGGCTGTGGACATGATATGGAAGATCCTAACTGGTCAAGTGAGGTGTCAATCAAAAGGTCAGAGTGCAGAAGACACTTTGATATGGCATATCACGACATATCGCCTATCGTCCTGTTTTGGACTAAATATTTTACTGCATCGGCTTGTCAGAGCGAGACAATTTTTGTTGCTGTGTAATCGATCGATGGATCACTGACAATTGACAGGTGAGTTCCCTTAATTTTGTAATTGATTGTTTGTTGGTGGAGTTGCTGCTATTGTTATTGTACCTTGAAGTGGTTTGCATCAATCAAATTTAAAAAAATGTACGCTTTTCAACGACATGTTGCAAACTTAATGCAGCAGTTGTGTACATAGCATAGCTGTGTACTTAACAGTCTGATAGACTATTAAGAGGTTAAAAATAAATTAATTGTCAAAATTAAAGGATAAAATGCTTAAGTTGTAAGTGCCCTTCAGAACGACAACTCTTCTACCTATATCGGCGGGGCAACATGAAAAATACAGTAAATTTGTTTTATGATGTGACAACACTGGGGTTAAACCTCTTGTGAGAAACTTCTACCTCCCCCTTCTGGTAGCGAGAGTAATTACACAAACACTGCTGATGTCCTTATGATGCCGTATGCTGTGCTGTACTCCTAGCTGCTGTAGTTTACTCCATCGCTGCACTTGCTCCCCCCTTCAGCTCTGGCAAACCAGTCGTTGCTGACTGACTTGAACGCATCACTACCGGTGCCCAGCCCAGGAGTGTCTCCACAGACGGCAGATTTCAAAATGTATCTGGCGGTGATGGGCTAAATCAGCATACGTGAACTCGTCTGGCAAGAGCTTGAATGTAACAGACGTTCATTTATATGGAAAAGTCAGATTGATTGGCTGAACAACCTAGTTATGTAAATTCATGGGTGCAAGACATGATCCTTGTTTTTAGCTCACTGGTGTGACGGGAACTTGCATAAGAGAACTTGAGCAGTGGTCCTGGCTCAACTCCGGTGTCCCTGCTCTGCGTTTGAACCACCAACACAAACTGAATATGTCACAGCAAATGTTGCCCTATTCTTGCGTTGGAAAGCATGCTGATATTTGAGTAGACAGAAACACATCAGTGGTGGAAAAAACAAATACTCTGACAGCAAAATGACCAGATGACAATGAGGCAGTGCGACTTGGCATGTTTATGCATGACTCCAATACACAGGCAACATGTCAGCACACATCCTCTCAACAATATTTCGCTTTTCTAAGAAATAAATAGACGGCTGACAAAATCTCAGAGTCTGGGAAGATTTACACGACGAACATCAGCTCACTCAGAAATGAGAAAGTACAAAAAACTGCAAAAAAGGGAGGGGGATTCAGTACATGTTACAATATAAAATGGGATTTGTGCTGGCAAAATACAAATTGCCATATGCTGCTGCTGAAATGGCATCTTTGAACAATGGTAAAATAATCACTTTCTATTAGGCTTGCTGCTCAAAACAGTAGCGGAACAGTTTTAGGCAAAAGAACATTTTCTTTCTCTACTTTTTACTTGTTCCTATTTTTGCACCAGCTTATTAGACAGTCCTGATGCATGTCTGACATTTTTTATGCCCTTGATTTGAAGGTAAACACAGAAAAACATCCTGGAGAGCATTGGCACTCCTTATCGGGAGAGAGACGTGACATCTGGATGAGAGGTTTAAATAAGGAACATAATATGGTAGCTTCATGTATGTACACTGATGCATCTGTAATGCAATGGACAGTTTTCTGAATCCACAGTCCCTTTCTCTTTTTTTGCTCTTTTGCATTCTCATATTCATGCTATCGCATCAAACTTGATTCCATACAGTTACTCGGCTATGCAGACAAATCCTGCCAACAAACAGCAGTCATTGCTTTCACAATAATAATTGAGAGACGTGTTTGCATAGACAGCCAGAGCCTGAGGAGAGCACCATAATTTGAATCTCTATCAGAATAAACACAGGTAATTCTATCTCTGCAGCATTCAGGGGGAAATTGCACTAGTGTAGGAATAAACTATCATGTAAAAATATGCAGTCATATAGACAATATAGTATTTGGGGTCATGGTGGTTCAAACTTTTTTCTAAATTTAATATAGCTAATTAGTACCTGGAAAATACAGTTCAGAAGAAGCTTTGAGAAGATGGTTTTCCATCTGCTAATATACCTGGTATTCTGTTCAATTTTCGTTCAATTCCCCTTGCTATTATACTTGGCACTTCCTTCCAGCCACACGCTGAGAAAAACGGATGTTTACTTTGCTGGGGGAAGAGACAAAGACGTGACAGATCTCGAATCTGGAGGATAATTACTATCTAAGTTGATCCCATTCTGTCAGAGCCCTTTCTTCACTCCTCTGCTCATCTTCATCAACATCTCTTTTTTTCCCCAAGCAATCACAAGGAATAGTCGTAAAAAAAAAGAATTTGACTTCAGAAATGTGGGAGCTAACTGAATTTAGCTCTGAGTGGCCTATAAAAGCCTGATAATAAATGTAACAGGTTTTAGTAATAAGATGCATTTCCACTTTTAATAGCATTTAGACAAGTCTATCATACTACATACTTACATACTACACACATACTAAATACTACAGTCTCTATGCATCATCAGAACATGTTGATGTTTGCCGATTTCATCTCCTTCATCTTGTACCTTAGACAAATGCTGCCATCCAGTTAATTTTAACACAAGATACTTGTGCTCAAAAAGAGGATTCATTCTCAGTGAAGAACCTTGGAGCTCTAATCTGCCTCTATACCTGCCAAAGAGCAGTGATTCCTAACACGTCTCTGGGGGTCATCAGGTGGAAACCTCCCTTCAACAGTGTTTCGCCTACTTAGTCCCACTACACCTCCAGGAGGTTAGGCAGTGAACTCCGGCATCCCAGAGTCACCCCCCCTAGTGCCAGTTCACACTGCTCCTACACAATCCAAACAGCACCGCCACGTTCAACTGACCCACAGATGCTCCAGGTAGTGGCCAGTACCGATGCTACCATTTAACTATTGCTAATGCTAATGCTAACCGCTAGGAAGAACAGAAGAAGACAATACAGTTCCGATGCTACCATTTAGCTAATGTTACGTGCTAACCGCTACCTGCTAAGAGGAACAGAAGAAGACAATAAAGCTATGATAAAGCATGATTGCTCATAGAGTTTGTTCCCCTTCTCCATTTTCCTTTCTCTCTGCCATGGAACCTCATTTTACTTATTAATGAGATAAATAGATCATTACACAGATCAATACATGGATTGATAAATAGACATGAGCCTCCTGTCAATGTTTTATGATGGATGAAGTGGTCCACTGTGTTTGGAAGACAGAGCAAAAGACCAAAAGAAGGTTATTTAATAAGGATCTCTGTCTCTTAATAGTCAAATCATGTTAAATATCGCACTGAGTAATGGAACAAGGAGAATCAGCCCCATCAAAACCAGCATGAGTTTGTTTGGCTGCACTGTAAACAGAAACAGAAGCTGCTTTTCTGTCCCGAGGAAGGATTGGTGTCCCTGAAATTCTGGGACCTGCAATGTTAAACTTCAACAGCGGTTTCCACAGTAACCACAGGTGACGCCAAGTCAACCAGGACTGTAATCTTTACAATTTTAAGTGCCTAGATGGACATATCATCATACAATCCAAAAAGTCAGATTCTCTCAGTTGTAATTATGACTTGGATGTTGCCATGAACGCTATTTACAATTAAAAGCTGGTTATTACAAAAACTTTGCTATGACAAGAACGCTGCATTTATCTGAAGGGTAAACCAACGGCGTATGAGCAAAGGATAGTAATGCAGTTTGATTTGATAGGACAGGACATGCAGGAAGGAATGGATGTTTTGGCTACACCAATAAATGATGCATGAAATCACCATTGAAGACTTACTGTTATTCACGTTGAATATTCATGACTGAGCGAGGCCCTTTCAGTGCAATCATGGATCCTTTTTTTGTGGCCGACATCATTAGGCCCTTTGATACTTGCCCACATTCTGTCTTGCGAGAAGAGTCCATGATTGCACATACAGAATGTCTTCTCTTCAACCAATCTTCAAAGCTCAGTGGCAGCAATTCATTTCTATTGCACTGTGCTGTTTTTCAGAAAGGTGCAAGACTGGTCTCAAACAGCCTGGTGTCAGGCCTGCATGTACATTTACACCATGTGTCTGAGAGCGTCTGAGACTTTATCAGGACTGGCATGCTGTCTTGTAAATCCTGCTCGCATCCATTGTCCCTGCACTAAGCCCTCATTTAGAGTCCTTGGTGACTTGACTGAGCCACTCGGCAAGCTGCTGGCCATCTTGCCTGATTAAAGATAACAATTTCCACAGAAGGGCATAGGGGAAATATTCCCTGAGTAAAGAGGCACAGAGGACAGCTTTGATCTGACAATGCCTTGGCATGTAAGCACTGCCAAGAGCATCCATTCAGAGGATCCATGTGGGCTGAAAAGACTCCCTTGCTGGCCACAGAGAAACACTATCTACCACAGGGAACCTCTGTCCTACAATGTCAAAAGCAGGCAAATGGGTTACAGAACTGTTGAGTCACAGCAATAGTGCCAACCACTTTACTATGCAAAACCATGCATTGGGTGCTAAATTTTGATACTCGAATGGTACATCTTAAGCTAAGCAGCTGCTTGCAACAGGCGAGAAAAACAATCCTGTCCAGACGTCACTATGCCTTAATCTCCGCGCTGTCTGGAAGTAAACAGTTAGTTGCATAAACAGTGCATCTAATTGACAGAGACAGTGCTGAGTGGAATATTTGTGACAGGAAAATAACTGTCAAGACTTCCAACACCTCGAAACTAATGAAGCACTTGGTGCTCGGCGCTCAGTGAGACGAGAGAGCTGTCGACTGTTTGACTTCAAGGGTCACGAGAGCAACAAAAAGCACTTCCAGTCAAGTCCAGTACCTGAATTACTTGTAGTACAGCTGAAATCACTATGAAACAGTTTTAATTATCACAATAAGATGTCATTTGGAAGACAGACAGGATAAACAGTAATTTACTACCTGACACACAGTTTAAGTTTCTCATAGACTTCAGATACAACAAATAAAGCAGATTTGATCCCCACGTCTTTCCAATGAGCACAGAAGTCATACGCTGCCTCTGGTGCTGAGAGGTTATTTCTGCAGAAATGAATTTTTCACAATTCTATAAATTCCCATCCTCCTTAATATTCAGAAGGGAACATCAGACCTCAATAAATGTGAACACTGAAAATAGCTACCTGCAATGAAATGTATATTATAGGAATGGGCCGAGTCCGTGGCCCCTACAATTAATAGTCGTAGGTAAGAGCAATGAAATATTGACGGCCCTGTCCTTGAAGAGTGTGTCAGGGGTGGGTTTGAGTGAAATGTGTCATGTCAAATGATCATGAGTGTCATTTTCTCAATTATACGTTAGAGGAAATTGAGGTGGCGGGTAGCATGGAGCTGTATTTCTAATGTGTTTTATGTATTCACACCCATGTCTGTTTTTATAGTGCTCTAAAAATATTGTCTTCTCCTTCACGTCATGAACATTTATTACTACTATGAGGCATTGATTGGATGTTATTTGGAATTAGCAGTTGATGGTGGTGCTGCAGGTCCGTTGGGGTTGAAAAGTGAGGTACAACTGTTTTGTCCTGTCTGTTTCTTGTTCCTATGTCTGTTATGGAATAATTCCAAATGCCTGAAACTCTTAGTTGATAAATGATTCTTTTTTTTGTTGATCGACTAACACATTGAAGTCATTCATTAAAGAAAGTAAGTAACTGTTTTGCAACTTCTCCACTGTGAAGATTTGCTGCTTTTCTTGGTTTTATATCATAAACAATGAGCACTGTTTACATGAGTATTCATAAGGTTAAAATAATTGAGACAAATTAACAACCATTCGTAAAAGCCCTGTTGTATGCAGTGCAGACAAAAACTGATTCAAGGGGGAGGACTGTGTAAAGGATTGATAACTTAGATTAGTGAGAGAGAGACAAGTGGGCACAATGTTTCTGGCTCTGTCTGGGTAGCAGAGTGCTCAGTCAGGTTAAGGTTTCACAGCGTGCCAACTGATCGAACTTGGTGGACAGAAATATAGAAGGCTGGCCCAACAACTTTTCAGAAACTTTTGAGAAATGTGCAACAACACGGTTACTGCGACTGCAGAACAAAATTTGTAGCTGGAATGATGATTTCACACTAATGGAGCCTGAATCTAGGGACATCTCACCCAGGTACAAGTCGAACTAGGAATGAGTGTTTATTTGTGTTCTGACACCAGAGTGTTGGACACGCTCCCAGTACTGAAGCAATTTGCAGCACAATGGTTCTACACCAAAGAAGGACAATGGATTTGGAATGACGTTTCCATAGCGACACTGTCCTCTCAAAGACGTGAGTGAGAATACAGAGATTGTAGCAAGGGTTGTGATGACGCGATAACCTTATGCAGACACACACACACACACACACACACACAAACACAAACACAAACACATACGCACATACCCTCGAGAAGCCTGTCTCATTTTTATACCTCAGTCTCAAGTGTTTTTAGCTCACAGTCAAGGTGTCTCTTTTATTACAGTTTCTTCCAGTATGGGTCTAGCTCCCCCTCTCCTTCACTCACACACACACACACACACACACACACACACACACACACACACACACAGTTACCACAAGCCCCTCCACAGCAATCCGCTTGAGGCCAATGAGTTTGGGAGGTGACATTTCAAAGGGGAATGATTATTCATAGGTAAGCCGGACAGCAGCCAGCGCAGTAGGAAAAACACACACACGCACGCAAGCACACGCACGCACGCACACGTGCACACACACATACACACACAGCGCCTAGCGTGCCTCTCGTCATGTGATATTCAGCGAGGAGCGTGAGCTCTGTGTCCATGTGCTGAATAAATGAGGTGGAGAACCGCTGTTGGCTGCATGAATCATGGGGCTCCACTGGACCTTTGCTACCTGCAAAGCCTGTCAGGATCTAACCGCGGGGAAAACACTGCTGCTTCAGTACACACAGATACAGCAACGCACACACTCACTACAGCGATCAGGCAATGCCACCATCACCCATTGGGGGCAAATCATCCACATCCTTTATAATCAGTGAAGGCTGCTTTTGTTGCAAGGTTAAAGAACGCTCTCGATAGCTGACACATCTGCACGTAGAACACTGAGGTAATGAGAAATTCATCTGAGATTGCTAAGTGCATCTACTACGACCTGTTCCTAACTGTTCTCTCTGACTTCAAACAACACACTATGGAGGAGTCACAACCTCATATTCCCTCCCACGTTTAACCATTAACATCTACACTACACTAAGTTAGTGCTTTTGAAGTTATTCTGACAACATTTTCTAACACCGTCCACTGAACGAGTAACAAACTGTATTGTGTTAACTGAACACATTTGGATCCTGAGAAAGATCACGTGCAACCAGCGATCCAACCTTGCCTGCAGCCTGAAGTCACAGATTACATGTTGTCAAGAAAGAGAAGGATAACATGTCCATCTCGCTCTCTTTCAAATAAGTCCACTCTCTGCATCTTCCCCACTCCATCAGAAGCCAGTCTGCCATTAAACCCGCTGACGAAGCGATACACCCGTCATTGGCCAAGTTTAAAGGAACTTAAAGGACTGGAGACACGTTAGTCACTGCTGAAGTGATCTCACGTAAAAGGCTATTGTCTGAGCAGAGACAGGTTAATAATAGTGTGTTGATGTAAGCTAGATAGAGATACCTCAATCGTGGTGCTTACTGCTTGCTTCTGTGTGCCCATGTCACAGTGATAGCTTGGGTCCATGCCGATGGGCTTTGCTTGTGTTAGGTTTCAGCCACTGTATGTAAAGCCAGTGTGCTGCATTTTGCCAGTTAAAAGACCAGTGCCACGGCAGAGGAACCCGAGCTCGCATGTATCTGTGTGATGAAGAGACAGTTATTGTGTCTTTCTGTGAAAATTAGGATCAGCTCTACCTTGCTTTGAGGCCGTCTCACATGCTATAAATGCACAGATTGCGTGGTAGCATAACTCAGCTTTCCTCCATGACATCTTATTGTCTCAGAGGAGTGTAAATCACACCCCCCCGTCTTGCGTCTCATTTATTTACTCTCACAGTCTCGCCCGCCATCTTGAATTCTCACGTGGCAACATTCGCCATCTTATCATCTCTCTCTCTCTCTCCTCCCACTCACACACACAAACTCACACACACAGTTATGGACTACTAGCGAGGTAGCCAAGTCAGGAGACATGCAGCTGTACATTCATCCCCAAAGATACAGCATGGACCTCAACTTTGGTTGAGAAAAAGAAGCAATGCCTCTGCCTCAACATGTCTGCTACTGATATCAACAGCATGTCATCTTCAGAAATAATAGCCACTTCCCACCAGAGGCCTACTGTAGAACCAAATTTCTCATTGGACCTTTTGTTTCAACGACTGGATTCAAGTGAAAGCAATTAACCACAAGTCAGCCTACCACACCACCGTTCAACTGACCCACCAGTATCCCAAAGTTTCAAGTAGTTCAACTTGGTATTGGTATCAAAGTCAAAACTCTGTTACTCAGACAACATTATGGAAGGCCAAGCACAGTACACAGCCATGTTTAGCAAAACTATATATCCTCCCCAAACACATTTCTGGTAGCTCTAACACACCAATTATCGGTTTGCCACACACCATTACACTGCACTAAAAACAAAGAAATTTTGATCTTTCCCAAACCTAAAAACATAACAGCGTAGTACTGTTGAGAGAAAACTTTCACAAACTTTTCAACATCCATGTTGCCAGGAATTATTACCTTTTACTACCTTGGCCTGAACAACAGCAGGTAACTAACACACCTGAAACAATGACGCATGCTTTCATTTTTTAATGCACCTGCCACAGCTGTAATTGAAGCTTTAAAAATTAATTTAAGTCAATTCATAAACACTTAGAGGATGTTTTCATACAGTTTCGTGGCTGGTTTTTGCTTCTATTATCATGCTAATATTACAAATGGCATTCAGTCACAACAGAAGTGGTTTGAACGACAGAAAATTCATTTAAAGTTACATTGCTCTACTTTCTCTGCCCCGCTTTTATTCAAAAGCTTTATGTCGTTGAAGAACTTGCATTTACTACAATGTAATATATAATATAGTACAAAGATTCTGCTTATTTTCTACAAAACAGACCTCACCCTGGACACATTTCCAGATGATGCAAGCAGGAACATACCCTCGTAGCATTTTATTGCGCCCTCTGGTAAACAAAATCTGAGCTGGTGCGTGTTTTGACATGAGAGCCTGAATCTCAGGTTGACTGGATCACTTTTTATCATGTCATTCAGCAGTATTTAGTCATGGGATGATGCATTCGTTCAAAAGGAGGCATCAAATACTTTGGCTTTTAAAATGACAAATATGATAAAACATCCATGTCATCTGGCAGTGTCACCTTAATGCCACACTGGAGCCGCGGGCTTGTACTTGAAGTCACAGCTTTCTTTCTTTCGAATGGAAGAAGACGTTAACTTCCTGTTGAAGCACGATGGGATGAAGCACCTCATTAGAGGACAATTAATCCAGTGTAAGCACATGTCTCACTCCCACTCACCCACGCGTGTACACATAAATATGCACTTTCCCAATACACAATACACAAACAGGGGCTGCATGTAAAAGCCTCTATTTGACACCAGAGCGAATCATACTTTAATAGTCGAGCTGAGTGATTCTGAACTCATATGTCAAATTTTGGAATGAGATAAAGAAAGTGTCACGTAACAGCATAACACTCCAGGTGGCAGCCTCCTATTGTGTTTCTTTAGACAGGCGATGACACAGAACATCATTCAATACAGCTTCAACAGTTTGGATTTTTTCCTGATGATAAATTATCGCATTAACAAACACTGATTGTATTTAAACGGATTGTATTCTTAATGATCTCAATATAATTCTGAGTATGTGGTCCAGCAATTCATTATATTGAACGTTTTTTATTACATATCTGAGCCACTTAGGAGGTATTTCAATTACAGTTTAACCAATTAAAACAATATATGATGATCGAGTTGCAACATCAACTGAAAACTGATCTTTACAACTATAATTTGTTATGATAAGTAACTATGAAAACTGGCTTCAATCAAGACGGCCAATGAAAGTGGCAAATCCATTTTCATACAGAAGCAAATACCTCCCATTAATCATCATCTCTCTTCCTCTTTTTTGTGTGTGTCACTCCAGCTCTCTTTCCCTCACAGACACAGGCACAGCAGGGGAGAAGAGCCGCTGTCTAATGACGTGAGCACGCTGAGAGGGGGTCTTGATGTGAGGCAAAGGGCCATTACTAATGCATCGACCAGCATCATCCTCAGATGACGCACCCTCTCACCCTAACGGCGGCAGGACACATTTCACTGAGATTCCTTCGCCTCGTTTCAGATGGGGGGTTTTTTTCGGCTCACACACCTGGAAAACACAATTCACCGTCTTCTGCCATCGTGTTATTGGGCATTCAAGGAAGGATCATGCAAATGCCAGGGGAGGATAATTAAGGTTCACACACTTTGTGAGTCTTAAGTTGCAAGAAAATGTCTGTCTGCGAAACGAAGGTGCAACTGGTGTTGGTGTATTCAAAAGTGCTGAAAGGAATTTCCTTGCGTAAGACAAAGCAGACAAAGACTGAACACACCACAAGTCGTTAAACAGCTGAATAGCACATGTAACCTCAAAGTTGTGCAATCAATTCATAAATCTGATGACTTTAGCCTCGGGCTGCAACTAACAAAAATTATTTTATTGATTAATCTTGTGTATGAAATGGGTGAAAATCAGTGAAAAAGTTTCATTGATGACAGTGTTTTATCCACCCAACTGCCCAAAATCCATAGATACTCAGTTAATGATCATATACGAGGCAGAAAAGCATCAAATCTTCACTTTACTTCACTTGTCATTGAGGCTTGAAAAATATGGCTTATTTTGGAAAAAACTGATTGCATTTCTTTTTCGTTTAATTTAAACTCAACTTTACAAAAACAACAACAACAAAAATACTATAGTTTGATGTTATCAATGTTTAATAACTTAATTTTGGAAGGGAAATGATTATTATTAGCTCCCAAGCAACAAAGAAAAGCCACCTTTTCAACAGCCGAATATTTAAAAAATAAAGTCTGCTAACATGAAATGAGAACTTAATAGTGCGATAAGGTGATCTTTGCATCCAACATGTGACAGCCTGTGTGTTGTCTTGCAAAAGCCAATAAACAAGCGAAGCTCTTCTGAGCAGGCTGACAGCTGTGACGGAGCTACGTCTTTAAGGCTCAGTAATCAGCCCATGGTACAGGCAGTCCCAGCCGCTGATTTTATAATTAGCAAATCGGATGCTGATTACATGCATGCTGAGAGCAAACACAATGAAAGGAGCACAGTTTTCTTGTACCTAAAGCTCAGCCACAGTTGCAGGTGTGCGTGGAGTTGAACACACCCCTGTAAACACACAAATGCAGACACAGATGCAAACATACACAGGCTGTATTTAAAACCGCCTACTGTCCTAGCAGTACATACTGATTAGCCCTAAATGTAGCATGTAATATGCAGCACGCAAATAAAAAAAAAATCTGCAGTATGCCAAAAACACCTCCAGTATGCATCAACCTCGCCTAGTGTGTCCCACAATGCAAAGTATTGTACAACAAGGATGCAGTAAGTAGTACGTGCTGCACGCTGAATTCGTTGGTACTGTGCAGTCGGCAGTTCTGCCACATTACACACAGCCACATTAATGTGGAAGCCTCCGGGAAATGCACTTCCTTAAAGCTGCAACATGTAGCACTCTCTTTGAAAAATGACAGCATCTCTTGCATTGTTGCTTCTTTCGTGCTAAGGTAAAAGTTACAACTAAGTTTTCAATTTCTGACCAACTGAAATAAAACAAAACAAACTTTATGAATTAGATTTCAAGGTGTGACGACATTATTCAGCACCCAAAACAGCAACAAAGATGACAGATAGAGAGAGAGGAAGGACTACTAGGAATGTAATGAGTTTTTAGGTTTGTTTGTTTGTTTATATGTTGATTGGCTGGTTTTCTAAATGGTGAAATCATCGATAAAAACTAGAGGAAAGAAAAAGATTTTATGCTTGACAGCGTTTTTTTTTTATTCATTTATTGCCATTTTGTGTTCTGGACTAATCATTACAATTACATCCTGTCGGCATGAGAGGTGTTCCAATGGAAAACACATTTTAATCAATGCAACTGTCACCACGAGTCATGAAACAGTTCACACTTGCGGCACATAACTGCAACCAACACTTTCTTTCTTTTAGGCTTCAGGTCAGTTTCTCTCATTCTTGCACATGCAGTTGGTGTATGGTGTTTATACTAGGTTGTAAACTTTAATCAAAATTACTGACTCTGATTGTGCAGGGGTTAAAAGGTTCTGGTGCTGTTAAACAGCCAACCAAACACTTTTTTCATACCTCGGTAGGCCAAATATACAAAGGCTGATGGACAACACCTTTCAGCTTCACACCTCTAACTAGGGTTGTATGATACTGAACAAAGACTAATTCTGGATGCCTTTGTGGCTGGGCAACAGGGATTTTCTAGTAGTTTTAGCAGCCGGGGCGGCCTCATCAAATTGTACCCTGAGGTAAATTTCCAAGTCGTCGTATTGTATAAATTTGTAGAGGGTGCTGCAGCTTAAGCAAAACGCTGCTTGCAACAGAGGGAAACATTAAAAAATGCTTAATCTGATAAAAGCAATACCCCCTCCTGCTAACACAAATACAGCGGTATAGAGTCAAAGACATGCTGCATAGCTACACAGAAGAGATGCCAGGGAAGTCCTCCACCTCCCTGACATTGTTTTGTGTTTTAATGGTTTGCATCCAGGTATTACAAGGTCACATCAGAAAAGTTGAAAAGCAACAATGACATATATAGAACTTGTCTGCTGTGCCATGAAGCAAACCCTGTGAAACATCATGAAAATGCCAGGCTGGTTTTCCTCACTGGTAGCCTTATTTCTGAAATCACACTGATAATTTGGAGTCACATTAATGTTGTAACATTAATGTTAATCAATGCTACATCCAGGAGGAGGAGCAGAGACGGGGAGGGGACGGTGTGGGGAAAGAACAGGACTAGAATAGAAGCAGCGGAGAGGAAGTGCTGGAGGTGGCCTACCTGATCGATGGAGACGGAAACAGGGAATAACGGCAGGACAGCCACACACACACTCAGTCAACGGACACGCACGAACACTCAAAATAAATGGATTATTGGAGCTCAACATGACTAAGCAGGTAGTCAGTGCGTGACTGTACAACACTAGGTGATATTTTAGTCAGGCTGTCTCTTGTAAGTCTGTAGTTCTGCAAAGAGCAGCCAAATGCAAACATTCCAGACACCAAAAAGCCAATTTTATCTTCTTCAACACAGCCTAAAAAATATATATATATACATACTAAGTTATTTTCTACAAAAAAATTAAAAACTCTTTTAAACTAAGTATTGTTTTACTTTTTTGGAAAAATCTAATAAATAAAACAATAATATGCAAATCTACTGTATGTAGGCAATATCTATCTGTCAAGGATGTAGCTATCTGTCCTGTAAATATCATTTTGAATTTGGAGCTACAAGCTTTGAACAAACCCTTCTCCAGACTTTGTGGTGCCAATAGGTGCCACTGGGGTGGGGCTAAACACGTCTATTGCCCCACTAAGAATTACAACAGCTCCGACTGTAACCCCACCTAAAACTTGCCAGACATTTGACAATCAAAATTCTTTGTGATTCTCATAACTTTCTCCCATTCTCCACTTATTTAGGTACAAAAGTGTCCACAATTGCCACAGCAACCTTCTGTCCACCTTCTGTCATTCAACATTCAGCATCCCTGTGTCCCGCCCGTATGTCCTTTTACTCTAAACACTGACAAGATAGCATATCAGTGTTTCACCAGCATCATTCGTTAAACATACACACACAGAGAGGAGCTCCACATCCCGGCCAGACGCCTCAGATAAGGAAGACATCACTTATTTACAAGCCAACATAAATCTCGATAACACCAAGGAGATAACAAACAAACTAGACGAAGCGGAGAGAGGCGACGCGCACTCATTAGACGGTCGCTGTGCTCCACTGTGCACGGTGCTGGAAGATGGAGCCCCGATGATGTATCAAGGGGCAGAAGAGAGCAATGATAGTTCAGAGATGCAATTATGCAGGGTTCACTTCAAAACAGGCAGCTGGACGAGTGAGTCAAAGAGCAGGAGGCAGAAACAACATTGGTGAATAGTTCAGAATCAAAAAGATCAAAAAGACGAACAAAGCCTGCAAAAGAATTTAAAAAAGAAGTGTGCAGAGAGTACAGAGAGGGTTTTCAAGGTGGTTTGATACTCATGTGTGTATGCTGCCCTTGTAAAAGCCGTGACCGTAAGAGTGATGAATTGGAATATCCTGGCTAACAGGTTTGTGACAGGTGCACTCAAAGGCTTTCATCTGTGCCATTCTTCTTGGTTAGAAACTGTCCACATGAATTAAACTGACTAATGGAATTACGCAAAGGTGCACGTGTGTGTGTGCACCTGTGCTTGAGGGTGTGTAAGCCTGAGTGAGAGACACAGATAAGGACAATTTTCTATAAAGAACAAAGCCATTTATAAAAAGGGATATCTGCAAAGAACAACAAAAACCTGTCATTTGTAACTGCCATTTCGACCGTTTCCTTGTGTTAATATAGGCAGGAAGATCAAATCACTGTAACAAAATATAACTGTTTTCTGATCTTCCACTGACACGGACAAGGTTTGGGTTGGTTTAGGTACAGAGACAACTTGTTTAAGGTTAGAGAAAGATCGTGGTTTGGGTTCAAAACTTGGACCCCATTGACACTGAAGATGGAATTATGCTTTTTCAAGGTAACGTCAAACCTTCCAGGGGAAGGTGATGGTGGGTAACAGTAGGTTAGCCGACACACACACCTCCCAAATCTAAACAACACAAAGCGTTGAAGAATTTGTGGAATCAAAAAGACGACATCGCTGGTTCTGCTGCATCGATTTTAACACTTGTTCCATCATGAGTCAGACGATGTTATTGTAGGATGCAGTAACTTAATCGGTGGAGTACTCTTTTGGGGAGCGATCGTGGTCATGATGAAAAGAAACCAACCTTGACTGTTGCTAAGTCAGAGACAGTTGTGGTTTCCGATCTCAAGCTACAATGTTTGTCCACACATCCAACCAGTCCAACCTCCTCACTCTGTGGACTTTCCACAAAGTTATGCTATTTCCTTTTCTGCTCCGTCAGAATTTCTACGGCCACTAGGGGGCATTGTCACTTGAACGTGAACAAATGTTTTTGGGCATGTGCAGAATGATGCTGAATTTCTTGAGAGGACAGTCTTTAATGTCCCACACTGCTACCTAGCCTCACGTGTATCTGCAAGTACCAAACAAACAAGAAACCATTGTTACAGATTACTGAGGATAGTCCCTCTGATCCTGTATCAACTTTATTGTGTCCTATTATCTCATTTCATGCAATTACATAAACATTCTCTTATTCAAACTATAATGTCTGCAGCTGTGTAACTTCCACTGTCTGAATCCCTCTCTCTATCTCTCTCTCTCACACACACACACCCACACACACAAGGATGAAGATGCTGAGAATGGCTCTGTGGCACTCACGCATTAATACTGCAGGGATTACAAGTTTCACTCCCGCTGGAGCCACTCACGTTAAAATATGCATACACACGTAATACCACAAGGCTGTATGGAGCACAGAGCTTATCGAATTGCATATGCCACATTATCAAAGCACAATTTGGTTTAGTAGTAAGTCAGACGCATTAGCCATTCATGCTAGCTGCAGTGTCTCTTAGGACCCTTATCTGTCTTGGTGCAAGACTGCCAGCGTCAGCCATTTGACAGTCTAATGGGAGACAGGAGGGCTCAATGCAGTATAAGGGAGAGAACAAATATGCTGAAAATCCAGACAGTGATAGCAGATTGCTCCCTTCAGGTCACAGGGCTGGCTGACTTGTTTGGATTAACTTGAGCTAAATATTGCCTTTTTAAGTTTTTCTTGAAGTTCGTCAGACTGAGGTTTTTTGTCCACCAGTCTTTTCAGCCTAAGTGGTGATTCACACAAACCATATTAGGGAAATGTTTTTTTCAGTGTTGGCGGAACCCATTAACACCGAGTGCAGAGTTGTGAGATCAGTCAGAGGATCCACACATACATGGTCGGGTTGACCGTTTCCAGCTCATGTTTGCACAGTAGGAACATTGGCTGTGCCTCACCCTGTGCCTGACAGTCCTTCAGAGGTGTACCATGTAACCTGAATGTCCCTCGCTCCCTCAGCCAGGCGTCTGTATTGGTACTGCAGGAATCTGAACAAACACAAGCAAAGTGAGGCTAAAAGTCGCTTCACATCAAAGCTCACTGATTGGACAGCTTTTGTCATGCTGTGTCATCAGGACCCACACTGGTGTCACAAAGAACTCATGAAGAACCAACTGATTATGAGCAAGGACGAACACAGACTGGATGAAAAGAGTATTACTCTGGGATCGCCATGTCTTATACATTTTACACATACATGTTACCATGGTTACCAAATTATTTGTATGAATGTATTCATCACTTATACAGATTGACTGACCAGTGTGTGGGATTTAGTGGCATCTAGCAGTGAGGTTACAGACTGTAACTAAGTGAAAAGAGAAGGTGGCCACAAAACTGGTGAAATACACAAAAGGCCCCTCTAAAACTGGTTTGTCCATTCTGGGCTACTGTAGAAACAAACAACATGGTGGACTCTGTGGAGGAGGACCCGCTCCCTCTGAGATATGAAGAGCTCAAGGTAACGAAAACACAACTATTCTTATTTTCAGGTAATTATACACCAATGAAAGCATACTTTGAATATTATAATATTAGATCCCCCTGAATCTTACACACTGGACCTTAAAGGATAACTTTCGTTTTTTACAACCTGGACCTTATTTCTAGCATTAAATACGACCATTTACTCACCCCGACAACTTTGGTGGCATTTGGAGTCGTTTTGAATAAATTAGCCCAGAGGAGCGGCGCGTATATCCGTATAATGCGAGTACTCGGGGCATCCATGCGCAGCCTCTATATAATGCATAATCTGCGGCAAAACTCGTTCATATTCCAATATTTTGTTGTAATATGCTGGTACTATTCCCCTCTGAGCCGGCGGTTGGCTAGTTTAGCTGTAGTTTGGCACAGCTATGGTTCATTATTGCGTATTCGTAGCTGACCGCCGCAGTCAGCCGTGTTGTGGATGGCTGCTCACAGCGCCCGGCGTTCGGTAATGACATCATCCACGTCAGAGGTAGTTGCCTAGAGACGCTGGATGTTGATAACATGCCACCACGGGCTCAGAGGGGAGTAGCACCAGCATATCATAACAAAAATATTGGAATATGAACGAGTTTTGCTGCAGATTATGCGTTATATAGAGGCTGCGCATGGATGCCCCGAGTACTCGCATTATACGGATATACGCGCCGCTCCTCTGGGGCTAATTTCTTCAAAACGACTCCAAATGCCACCAAAGTTGTCTGGGTGTCTAAATGGTCGTATTTAATGCTAGAAATAACGTCCAGGTTGTAAAAAACGAAAGTTATCCTTTAACGTTGTTTCCTTCATAATTTACGATCAGCAGACAGACCTGTACCGGTCTCTGCTTGGAAGCAGACTAAGAACCCCTCCTCTGCACCACAGTTTGATTGACAGCTTTCACATCAGCCCACACAATGTGCGGTAAAAGGGTAAACACAGGAGGTTAGGTGTGAACGCACCCTAAAAGACATTTCTGAAGCTTTATTGAAAGAAGCGGTCTCGTTAATTCGGGGAAACTGTAGGATCCAGCGCTTTGAGGGATTCAACTTGTGCTTTTTAATCCGTCTCGTGTGAGCGCCCCCAACTTTATGTAATTGCATTACTAAATTGCTGCAGTGCATGTTTAGTAATCAGCCTAACAGAGTGTCATGACTCAACAAACCAACAAAACACAATTACATCTGCATGCTTTTACATATAATTATTCTTGATGAAATCCCATTTTGCAACGCATCAACTTTCCTCATTGTATGTGTTTACGAAGCGTAAATATGGAAAAAAAAGAAAAAAAAGAAATCTCTGTTCACATGGTGTCTTAGTCTTTTGATGTCAGACTCCCCAAAGTCCCCCCAAAACAAACAACAGCAGCTTATTGTCTGGAAATGCATTTCATATATTTGCAAACCAAATTCACAACTGTTTTTTTTTTTGTTTGTTTTTAAATAGAAAATATTATTTGGTGGAGCATTTAATCATGTTCTGCGAGGTATTATAATACAAAAGACATTAAGACATTCCCTCACAGAAAGAGCACAACCATTAAACTGAGCATCAAAAAGCTAAAATATTTAAATCAAAACTCTGCTCCATTAAATCTCTTCTATTGTTTTTTTCCTCTGTCCATCAAAGCTCAGTGAATCGTCAACAGATTGAAGGAGCGTGTCAATCACATCTAGATGCGTTAAAAAAAAAATGTCTGGAATTTTACATCTCCCAACAGCCACATTTCCTTCATTATGCAGTGGCACAAGTGCACAGTGAACAAGCAGAAGGCTGATTTCCATCATATCTCATTACGTATGCAAAATAATGTAATAAAGTCAGCTCAGGTCTTTTGTGTGGAGGTGTAAGAAGATGCTGTGTACTGTCAGAACCAGAATAGGACCGGGATCCTCTCAGACAAAGGAAACCTCTTTGACAGGAGACGTAGGAGGAAAAGTAACGAGGGCACGCCGCGTCTGTTCAGCGCTCTCCTCTGATTTGTGTCTGAGGCAGAACGACCCAAACAGACAAAGAGTTTGCGTGTGTTCATTAAAGCAGGCTCCCCAGATGGCTGTAATGTTTATGCAATAACACTTCTCACAGACAGTTAAGCCGTGTGTGTATGGCTCCAGCAGGCCTCAGCAAAAAAACTTTTAAAATGCTAACCGTGCTATAAAATACGACGAAATCAGTCAGCGCGACACTGAGTTGCATTTTGACCAGCAGAACATCATCACCCGGGCCTGTTAGTGGTCGCCCAGGGTTGGACTACAAATGCACCCAACTCAGCGGGGACCCTGGTCACAACTCTGGAGTCCTGCTGACAGCTTCATCTGAGCGGGTGAATCGAGGTAAGGATCCTGATGTGAGAGAGGCCAGGCAGGAGACAAAGATGATGAGCCTTGACTTGATTGCCCAAGTCTGAACAGAAAATCATTCACATTTGTGTTAGTTCTTAAACGAGCGGGTCGTGAATTAACCCAAACAAGAATTTTGACATGGGATAATTCTGCAAAATTCAGGATTCCACTTCGGATTACAAAATGTTTTGGCATCAAACGGCAACATTTTTACAATTCTACACTATGGTTAAGGTTAGGAAAAGACTGTGGTGATGGCAAATAAACAATGGTTATGGTGCGATTAAGATTAGAGACTTAAGAACTTGGTTAAGGTTATGGAAAGATTATGAAAGGCAGATGCACCACATGCCCATCTACCACCCAGACCTCTGCATCCTTTCTTTCCGCATCACTCCATCACAGTCACACCGCTTCCTGCACTGGCACCAAACATTGCCATTGGACGGGAATAGTGAGGTGCAGAATCGTCCAAAATGAATGAGATGCGACACACAGTCCTAGTCCTGGCCCTGAATAAAAGGCTCTACAGTTCACTTTAAAGATGACTCAAATCCATAATTTCTTGTCGTGTTCATTTAGTGCCTTCTTGGTATGAATTACTTTGTCTTCGGCTGAGCAGTCAAAGCAAACTCATTGAGTAAAGGCTGCAGAGTTTAAAGAAACTGCTCAAAACAAGCTTTGTGTTACTTTACAGCTTTACAGTCTCAATTACAGAGTCCCCACAGTTGAGACCTTCAGACCGGGGTAACCATGTAACCAGTAAGCCATTCCCCAGACACAGTAAACAGTGAAGATGTCATGTGTTTGCTGTGTCTGCTGCATCTGGTGATATACTGTACACCAAGATGCAATGCTCCCAGGCTGCCAGCACTTCCTTTGGCCCCAATCATTATTTGTTGTTATGGTGATGCTAGTAGGGTGGGAAAGAGAAGATAATAATGTGAGAAAATGGCACTGTATTTCAGTCAAGTGAGAGAACACACATTAGAGTCTCTGCAAATACATACACAGACTGGATCTTCACACATATTATCTGAGCAATACAAGAGAGTTTGAAAAGAATAAGTGAAATGTTGTTCCTGTTTCTTTACTTCTCTCCCACTCATTACTCTCCTGCCACTCTCCATCTATTCTTCCAAGGTACAGTACTCTTTCTCAACCCACTTAATCCTGCAGCAGCTTGGCCCCTTATCATCCATCCTCTCTGTGACTTCAACCAAGGGACAAATGAAAGCCAGAAACTGGGACTACCCGGCCTGGTCTCGCCGAATGGAATATGAATAACCCACCAATGTCTTACGTCACTTAATTTGTTGTCATAATAATCCTAATCATGTTTTTCAAGTGTCATTTTAGGCACAAATGGTACAAAAAAAAAAAAACGTCAGGAGGTGGAGGTGGGGCGAATGGATGGCTAAAACAACGGCAGGACTTTCACCAAGCAAACTGGTGGTCGTGTCGTGCGTGAAGGTAAAAGTCAACGTTGACTGACTTCATCTTGAGTCCAGCATGTTACATCCTGTACTGTACGTAAGCTAGCTTATTTGAACCAAAACCACGATCATTGCCTAACAAAACAGTTTTGGTGCCTAAACCTAGCGTCACCTGACTATGAAGACGAATGACCGAGGTCACCTGACATTGTCCTTTTCTGCATGCCTGACATCCCATCCCATGAGATTATGTTGGACTTCCAGGGTGTACAAACAAACAAAGCAAACAAGTGATCATAACTAGGGCCTTGTTGTTATTGGGGTGCTGCAAAGACACATATATTGTTGAGGTCAGTATATCTGGGGTCCAAGTTCAATTTCATGTTTCTGCTGCTATTTGGTGGTGAGCAGGTGGTGTACTGTTTTCCAGAGACTTTTCACTGAAAACAGCTGCCTGCTGCAGCCAAAAACTACACTCTGAGAGCACTGACAGTGAACTATAACAGCAAGGTTGTGTGCTCGACAGGTAAACAATGATTTGAAACTCCATAGAAAACTCAGTAAGGCTGAGGGGAGCTGCAGATTCAGGTGGAAATCCTCTTTCACATTGTCATTTGATACATTGGTGTAATAAAAAAATATAAATTATAGCTGCTTTAAAGAGTTTCAGGCAAAAATATGAAGTGTGTGTCAGGTACTATTAGTACTGTCTTGTGGAACTTTTTTATCACTCGCCCCAAACGTAACATGAAGAAAAATGAAAGGAGAGACATAACAAGGTAGGAGTTCAGTGCAAACTAGGCAGTGCAAGGCATGGTGCTGCTAATTTAATGCAAATTGTGTTTCAAAGTCATATGAAGCATCACAATAAAGGGAGGCAAGGATACATACATGTATGTGGTGTTGTACGTTTGCCTTTTCCTTCTCGGCACCACTCTGACTTTTCCTACTTAGACAAACCAGCCTGAACTTTCCTCTCCACTGAGCCACTTCCAGCGTGCCACTCTGATTGGCACTGCTGTTGAGAGGAATAATGTGTGAGAGAATAAAATGATCAATCAAATCCAATCAAACCCACTCCTCCAAAACTCCATGGTCAAGCAAACATAATTGGTGTAATTTGCCCTCACTGTAGAGGCACAGTTAGTGGGAAGTACTGTGCTGGTGCAGTGATTGCCATATTAAAATACTCCTACGTGACACTATAAATTGGACATTTATAGCAGAGAAAGAGCACCTGGAAATTTGACATTTTAGGGCTAAATGGCCAAAATCCCACAAGCAGACATGCTGAGAACCAATTGTTGTACATCGCACCAACGCGACTGTTTTTGCCATTGCTAAATCCAATTACTCAAAAATTACAGTGCCAGGTGTGGAGATTTAAATACCCCAGCTCATACCGTTGTTTGGGAACAAAAACTGTCCGACCACTGGAGTTTACAGATAAGAACTCAATCTGCATGACATGGTTTCAAAGCAAAAAAACTCAATTTACTGCATTTAAGATATTTTAAGATGCTAATTTAATGCCGTTCAGAATTCTTGAGTGTGAGGGGTAGAAAGGCAGAGATGTGTGGGAAGAAAGAGGGACACAGGAGTGGTAATAAAATGTCTCACTGGGACCATTACACAGTGTTTTGGTAACCGGTTTCCATCACTCTCTCTGCCAATCTCTCGCTCATCCTCCCCAGTGTCTGTTATCTCCTCTCTCAACCCCTGCTCTCTCGCTCTGTCCATCTTTCCCTTCCTCAATCTTTCTTCCCATTCAGCTCCAGTGTTTGTTGAGGAGCCAGTAAAAGTGGCACCAGCAGCTGTCCAAACACTGATGGCCCCCCACTGTGTGTGTGTATGTGTGTGTGTGCGTGTGTGTGGAAGAGCCCCCTACGTGATTCCGTGCTATGGCTATTAACACACCCTGACGCTTCCACTATTGTCACTATGGCACTGAGGAAAGAAAGGGCAGAAGAAGAATGAGGAAGACAGAGGACATGTACAAAATGTGGTGAAAAGAAAAGACAGGATGGCTGCAGGCAGCTGGGGAGGAACAAGAAGTTAAAAAGAATAAAGCGGAGATGAAAGCGGGAAAGGGTGATGAAGTTGGAAACGCAAAAGAAAGCAATGACATGGAAAAGATGAGGTGAATGAAGGATAAAATGATGTTATGTCACAAACGGGAGTCAAGGAGGATATGTAATGTTAGTCAGCTAGCTTCAGACCAAATAGCACAAATACTGGTAATGAAATGGTGAAAAACAAAAAAAGAATATCACCAATTCATTGCCATACTTGCTGCAGACAGAGAGAGACCTTGTACATTAGGGGTCCTCAACTAGATTCGTCTTAGGGCCAGATTTTTTCAAAGTAGACTGAGTAGAATGCTCTCAGACCTCCACCAAGGAGGCAGTCTGTGCTCAGTACAAAACCCACAGTTCCCACAACTACCAATGGATGAGTCCTCATCTCAACAGAAGACTCCTCTTCTGGATCCCAGCAAACAAAAACACTCAGTTTGAGACTCAAAACAACAGTTGGCCAATGAAAATAAACTCAACAGATTCCTCTCGCCTCTGATTGATTCTCCAAGAACTCCAGAGTTACCTCCTGTAGTCCAGCCAGTGTGCTGCTGTCGGCTCCAGGAAATGACCAGCCTGGGAGCCGAGCAGCTTGATGGCGCATCCACATCGTGGAGAGGATGGAGTTTAAAAATAACTCCATTCTGTAGAAAGGTGAACCCTGAATTACAGGCTTCTTGCCTTGTTGCCACGGGTTGCGAAGCTAATTGCCAATCACTCTCAGGACGGACTGGGCATCTTACACTGCCGAGCACCGTTAGACGCTCTCATTTTCTGAATTCATTCATTCATTCAGTGCGGTAGTTGGAGTGACTGGAGCTGGCAAATGTGCTGGTAAAGGTATCTGAACCTGTGGTAGGCTGATACCAAGTGATGTCATGCTTGCTACAGGAGATCTGAGACAGGCGTCGAGAATATACGGCAGTTCACACACAAAAAAATGACATAACCATTGCGTTTGTTTCATAGCATTTTTTATGACCGCCAGGGAAAAGGTTCCTTGTAGGTTCAGTCTCAAGCACTCAAAACAAATAACACAACATATATGAGTGAATGAAGGCAAGACAATAGCCAATTCCTAGTGATCCAGGCTGTCACGGCTACTGCTGTGTCTTTTACGCTCCTGTCGGCCTGCGTCAATGCTCTAGGTGTGGCAACCCCTCTATCACTCTCCCGGCTCCTGGATCCCCGCTGATGATGCAAGCCTGCTGAACCTGCTCACTTGCTGTCCATCAGCTCATCAGCCCGGCAGTGCTTCAATGCCAACTCTACTCCCACTTGGCACCGAATCTTTGCTTCAACCATTCGGCCTGTTGTGCTTTTGTGTGCTAACCTGCACTTGTCTGTGCCTCCGGATCACTGCCCGTCTGCCAGTCTTCCTGCACTCACTGCCAGCCAAGCCTTCTCTTCGTTCCCTCAGCCCACACCGGCTCCCCGCCTCTCCAACTCCATTCCCCCTTTAATAAATCATCCTTAACTCACCTGAAGCCTCTGTCTGTGTTCTGCATTTGGGTCCACTTTGCAAGACCGTAACACAGGCCTGTCGTGTAAGTAATACATACTTAGTCTAGCCTTCTTCACAAGGGGTGAAGAACTTGTAGAGCTCAGAATCACTATGGCTCTTCAACATGTTGCAGAACTCAACAAAGATGAGAATAAAAACCTGAAACAAACTTGCTGCTCTGACGACAGCTGTTGGTAGGTGTGTTTATTTTACTAGTTCACTGTTTGACAGACACTGCATGTGCAGTTTCACCATTTTCATTTCAGGACCAGGATCTGGTTTTGAGGCTGCATTATCAATCTACAGAGTGTTTGAGAGCAGTGCCATAGCATTAACCATTAAACGCTGCAAGTCAGACATTATATATCTACCATATGTCATGAAGTTCTTTTTAGGTCAATTATCTCAGCAATAATAAAGATTTCTACATATTCATTTGTATGTATTCATACATCACCAGTTTAATCTAAAAGACTTGACTGACTAGCTTGTCTGCTGTGACTTCAGCATGTGCCCCAAGTGAAGACTTTAAGCCTCGAGAAATGAACCCCATTTGACATAGCTGGCTGGGAATCCTAAAAGCCTCAAGAATGGCTTGTTTGCCAATCCTGACTGATACAGATGTCTTTTCAGAGCCTTTCCTCTGTGTGCAGACTGCCAGTACAGTGCAATTACTGAACTGCTGCATGGGGTTTTTGGCCAGGAGGGTCAGCTGCCCAATCATTCCCTGCTGAGTTGAGTGGGGAAGCGGGAAATGACTGGGTGGGTTAGATCTTAATGGTGACCTGTAAGGCAGCTTTTCATTGCAGCTGTAAGTTGGACCCTAATCAATGCCTCAGAGCAGATAGTAGTCTCGTTTTTTTTGGTCTGACACAAGAGTAATTTTCATTAATCTCTTTAGTAACAAACATGTCTTTATTGTGTCAGGGCTCACCAGCTTTTTCTTCAGATTTGTGGCTTAAGAAAAAAAACAGTGAACTGAAACATTCAGTTGTGAATTAGAGAAGAAAGCTACACCCTGTATGCTGATACTGTTGCTGACTACTGGACTACATTTCCCGAATTTAATCTCTGTAGCATATGAGCAGCATCTTCAGTGAGTGAGTCTCGTTAGTGGCTGGTAGCTGCTAGAACCATCAGCTAGTCGTGTGACCGATGTCTTGTTCAAAGATGAAGTCTACCAATCAACAGACTGTTCACAGCTTCAAGTGACTGAACTTATCCCCAGCCAGATCCATATTTTGAGGTAGTTCCGCTAGCTTGCTAGCTAATGTTGCATTGATCATGCCCTTGCAGCACCCAGCACTAATCCCTTATGAAGCCTGAGGAGGTGTAGTTTACCAAAAGACTGAATCTGTACTAAAACCACAAAGATGCTTACTTCAGGTATATGTGCACCAGCTTATCTACGTAAAGATGGGATGTATCATCCCCTTCACTCTCCATTATCCTCAGTGGGCAATGCATCTGTGTGTGTGTGTGTGTGTGTTGTGTTTATATGAGTGTGTGTCATCTTGTATGAGTGTGCATGACGGTGATGTGTCAGCCGCTCCTTCATATGTAATTCGTGTCAGTGCCGCTGTCCTGGTGTGACTGCAGGAGCTTAAGGCAACAGCTGTTCTCTGCTGCTTCAGCTGTAGCGGCTGCATCACATTTCTGTCTCTCAGTCCCGCCCTTACCTTCTCCTGCTCTGTTACGCTCCGGTCAGAAGAAGGCTCAGAGGTTTAATCGTTAGACATCCTTGACACGTGCAGTTGTATGATGATGCTTTTCTAATTTAGAAGGTGTCAAATCTTAAATCTTCAAATGTGGGGGTCAGCTTTCTGTAATTTAAGGTTTGTACATCTCTCTGACATATCAGTTTCCCATTCGCCTGCCATAGGGTCATTCATCAAATTACACGCTAGGCAGGTCTGCACAGGTAACCATGTTAAATAATAATGACCTTACTTCATTTTTCAAAGTGACCTGATAATAAATGGCATTCTAGAATATCCAGGGCTACAGTCAAAACCACTTAGGCTGAGTCCAAGGTAAGTCCAAGCAGCTCCATGACCAAGTCGAGACCAAACAACAAAAAACATAGCAAGACTAAGAGTCTACAACCATGCTGGCAGTTGCAATCAATCCAGCAATACTTGAGACATGTCAAGGATCACCAAAGTCATTAGGATTCATCCTCTGAGCACCAAACTCCATGCTTATCCATTTAATAGTTGTTGAGTTATTTCAGTCTGGACCAAAGTGGTGGACCGACCAACCAACAGACAGACTGGCTGACCAACATTGCCACCTCTGAAGCTATGCTGCTAACATGGAAAGGTGTAATTAATCAATCTTGCTAATACTTGCATACATTTAGTATTTTCTGCGTCAGACTTCTTTTCCTTGTGGTGCAGTGAAGGCTTTCAAGATCCATATCTTCAGATTATTTGATGCCTTTCAAGACACACATTCAAATAATCTAGTACAACAACAATAGAGACAAATTTATAACAGTATGAAGTGCAATTCAAACCTGATACTATGAGATTTGATTCAGCTGGGATTTAATGTCGAGCCAGCTCAGAAGCCTTTTCCTTTTAAATGCACAGTTAAAGTACTAAATTAGAAATGTGGCCCATCACTTACAATAAACATGGGCAGCAATACAATGGGGAACCTTTAGGCTAATGTCCACACAGAGGATACATTTCCACTGAAATGCATCCATACCTCCTTGATTTGTTTTCGACAATGCTATGAGCAACGTATGTCCTTGTAAATACAACAGTTCATGCATTAGGTTATTACTTCAAAGTTGGAGGCGCCACTGTGGTTTGGACAGAGTGAGAAAGAAAAACGCCAACTGGACTCAAACCAGAGACTTCACAGGTGAGACCAGCGACCAAGAGCAAGACAGGCCAGAGACAAAACGCCCCAGAGGCCAAGATAAATAAAATTTTTAAAAAGTCTGGAGAAAGGACTTGACACCAAGACCAGACATGAGTACAATACAGCTCTGGTAGCATCTTAACATCAGGAGGCTATGTAAAGCTCATCTCTTCTTCAGAACTCAAGTCATGTACTTTTTCTGAAGCTCTTATCTCTTTCAGAGAGTGACTAACCCATTCTATTGGGTAGAAGTTAATGAGACAATTACACACAAGGAACCATAATTCACTGACAGCTTTTGTTATAGTTTTGAGTAATAGTTGATTGTCTGGATCCCTCATTCCCCAATATTTCCCTCGAAAGTAATTTCTCAGGAAGTTTCCACAAAGACCATGTAATTACACACTGATCACAGCAGGAACAGAGAAAATGTACTGATTGACAGGAATCCTCTAATTTGAATTGATAAGAAAAAAAACATGAAAGCACATGTCATCCTCTCTCTCGCTTTCTCTCTTTTCATGTCTTTCTTTAGCTGTCACCCTGTCCATCTTCTACTATATGAGTTAGAAATATGAACACGCAGATCATTCTCATAAATTATTGGGTTTATGGACTGCAGCAGGTAACTCCTTTGTGATGCATGCACACGCCCTTGGCAGGAATTCTCTTTTAAATTCTTACCGTACGTCTCTTCAGGGAATCAAGTGTTGTCATGCAGGTTTGTCCTTACTATTTCTTTCTAACTGAATCTCCTTGAAGTGTCAAATGTCCTTTTTTTTCATATTTAGTCAAACTCATCCTGCCTTCTTAACGTCTCATCTTAGTCATGGAAAAAAGGTCATTGACGAACATATTTCATCATAGTTTTCATTAATGAAATTAGTACTAGTTGAAGGTAAAGTGCTCTCAATGTGTCTACATGTCCCTCTAGTTCTCTGGATGATAACATAGAGGCTCTAACTGGATGGTCGACATAGTTCTTCAGCATGTGCACCTGCTACATTCAGTGCTCACATACGACTAGAATTAGAATTCCTACCATCTTCAGTACAGACTATACTGTACGTGTGTGAGTCTAAATATCAGGTTCTTACCAGCAGGGGCATCGCCAGGTCAGCAAAGTAAACAAAAGCCGCCCCAAGTGTGAATCCCACAGCCACAGGCAGGAAAGCGAATGAGCCGTACTTCCCAGAATCCTCTGCCATGTCGATCGCTGGTGCCAACAGTGACCAATAGGAAGCAGCCAACATTACCTGAGAGAGGCAAGAGAAACGAGAATGAGAGAAACTTTTTAAAAAGCTAAAACTTAGTGATACTTCACTTCTTGAATTGCTGTACAACCCAAATAAGAAATAGGCTATTAGGTGTAAAGGTTTCAAATGGTGAGTAAAACCAACACTTCACAGACAGATCTGCTGTATCATAGCAGCACCACTTCATGTGCTGATGATGTTAATGTGTTTCTAAAATAACTCATCCACTGGGCCTAATGCGAGAACCTCTGTTATGAACAGATCTTTTCTTAAGTAGAACCTCCGAGTGATTTAAGAAAACTTGCCACATTCGCAAATGTCCTCATATTTAGAATTTCCTCTTTGGTATGAACAAAAGTTGTGGTTCAGATCAGTCGTACAGGACATTTACAGCCGGTCATTGCAGGGAGAAAACACTTGTTTGACCTATAAGAATTATAAACCATTTGGGGGCGTCAACAATATGTCAAGTATGATGGAATCTTGCGAATGACAACAGGTGGCATTCATCAAGTTGTAACAAGCAATTAAGAAAAGTATGTGCATTTAATAGAGTTTGGTGAATCTGACCTGGAGGACTCATACGAACAAACCTCAAAGAACAGGGTTACGAAAACAGCACAAAATGTTCCTGCATGAGACCCACTGTTGTCCCAGATTTTACTGCTACGACAGTGAAACCAAAAATGTTCTGATCAAAAATAACATAAATACTGCCACTGAACATTAATCTGTACCGCCCTCAAAAATATGGTCTTAAATCTATTGAAGTTTCCCAAATTTGCATGAGCGTGTGTGTGTGTGTTTGGATATGCGTGCTGCGTTGTGTGCTAGTGTCCTCGTAGGCAACTCGCCCCGAAAGCATCCTTCACTCCAAAGCCCAGTCTGTTTGTGTCAGCTGTCAGAGTCCAAATAGAGAGGGAAAGGTTCTGTATGTCTGAACACGCTCGTGCGTCTTTTCAAGCTTCATGTATGCAGACAAAGTATCAGCAGATTCTGTTGTTGCTGAAGTTTGCCACGTGCCATTTTTTATTCTTTTTGGGTTCTCGCATCTCCTCTCGTAGCTGCCTCCTGACAATGCATCAGCTCTGGAAATGCAAAACACAAGTCTGCGTTCAGCCTGGCCAATCACAAGTAATGGAGGCATATTGTTAGGCTGCAGTCATGTCCAGCATTCAAAAGTTATATACGGCTAGCGTCAAGCCTAGTCAGCTTTGTCATTCAGAAGGAGTGTAACTAAATACTAGTTTTGATTGCAAGTCAATCGGTTTGGCTCAAAATAGAAGTCTGGGAGCTGTGAATTATGGTAAATGCAACACTTTCACTCCAGACTTATTCATGCACTCTACTTTCCAAAATGATCCCATCCTGTTTTCCATATCCAGTGTAACTTGCCATGTTGGCAATACATTTACTTTTGACGTTCCAGTTGCCTGCGCACGGCGATAAGCAAAGAGAGAGAGCAGAGTCAAACAGTTTGCAGCAGAAAGCTGGCTGCAAAAGACAACAAGTATGTGGAACATGAACTTTATTGATTTGTAGTTATTTGGCATCTTCATCTCTCCACTGTTAACAGAAGTAGGGCAGTGAGATCAAAGAGAACATGTGTCAAGATGGTGATTGTCAAATTGACTGTATTTGACTGCTCTGCTTGTACAATGACAACATCCCCATGTTACTGTGACTGACTGCACTCCCCAAGAATGTCGTTAATGTTTTTTCACAGTGCTGTCCTTCCCTAATGGATTTTGGCAAAGCGAACGTACTATGTGATCATGTTAACTTGAGCTCAATCAGATTCATCTCATCTCACGCCTGATGGTGTTAATAGATGATGGCAGATGACGATGGCCTTTGTTGTTTGATGTAGCACCTCTTCTCTTTTTCTTTAAAGGTCCATGTTATCACTCTTTTCACTCTACAGAAGTCAGTCTTTTTTAAACTACTTTTTATGATGGAGCCAGCATAGTTGTGATACACCAAGTGGGCTCTCTAGTTGGTCTACCTGTAAAATCTAATGCAGTCTAATGTAACAGGGGAGCCATAAGTTTAACCTTTATAAAGATAACAACGCTCAGTTTTGATTGGCAGTCAGGGAGGTATTAATTCAGCCACATGTTTATTAGTGAGGATGTAGTTTGCACTGGTGTTGTACAGGACCAAAATATATTGAGAGGCAATTCTAATGTGTTGCCCACTCCATCTAAAGACACAGGTGGGGGCAGGAATATTGGAAGCATAGCTCAAGATAATGCCATTTAGTACAACACCACAACCACTAAAAAACACTCACTACAGTTGAATTAATGCCTCTTGGAAAGGTTGAACAAAACCTGCAACTGGCTTCATAAAGGCAGAACATTTGGATGAGTTGTTGGATTTACTGACTGTGGTCAGTTATTGGTTTGATTAAAGCTTTACAGTCTAGTAATGAGTGTTATTGATGAGTGACGGTGATTGATCAGGCTAATTATCAGCTAGCTGTACTCAGTTTCTAACAGTAGGCAGTTAATGGTTTCCCTTTGCATGCCTCTTTCTAAACTACTTTCTTAAGCATGTGCACATGCTTGATGGTGTTAATAATGACTCCTGATGAAACGTAAAAGCTCAGCATTCTAGTTGTTTTTTTAGCTTCCCTTTTATACCTAACACTAACATTTATCCACCCAGAAAAAGCTAATATTTCTCTTTTTTTCTGGGCCTCGATGAATTTGTGTTTCTCAGAGGCCAAAGGGGCCTTGCCATAAAAATAACTTAATTCCAGGCCTGCTGGCTTAATGGGAGCACTGGTTTTATAGGCCTAATTATGGCACTTGAAGCAGAAGAGGCAATCTGAATAATAATTCCAAAGCTGGTTTCCATTCCACGCTGTTTCACTTGACTGAGTTTCCAACAATAGCAGGTTGGTCAAACACAGCAACCGGCTCCCACCATCCATCCCTGATTCCTATAAAGTAGCGCCTATTAGTTGCTATATATGCAACCTTGTAAACTTGTTAGAGACTTTGCCTCTTTTCTCAACTCTCCTCATAACTAGCTGTATCACCAGCATAACTCATAATGACAGAAAAAAACCCTCTCCATACCTGCTCCCTCCATATAAGATAATATATGGAGAGAGCACATTCTTTCATCGACCAATCACAGGGGCAATTCTGCAATCTGGGGAACATCATGTACTTCTAAGCCAGTTGAGCCAAGGTGGGGACCTGTCTATATGTTAATTGGGAACAATCCAGAGAGCATATACAATTGGCAGCTTGGTACACAGCTGTTACAGCTGCCAAGTCTCAGAGGTGCACAAAACAGACACACACATAAGTTTGCATGTGTGGGAATTCAGGCTTTAGGTTTCTTACAGGATTGGTTAAGCTCTTCAAATCCATGGTTTTCATTGGTTTTCCCTGGTTTAGCAATAATTTGATATTTGAGGACTTTTTTGCTTTTGACAGTTTGACAAGAAGATACCACTCTAACGTGGCTACAGTAAATAGGAGGCCAGCTAGGGACTACTTCTCGGCCCGACATAACTATCAACCTGTGGCAGATTCTAATGGTAGAAGAAAACAAAATAAAAAAAAAAACAGAAATTAATAAGATTTTAATATCTGTTTCCTAAAGTAATTCAATTTCCTACACTAATTGTCCTGACTTTTGGAAATTAAAGATCCCCTCCTGACACGCTTTAAGATGGATATGAAGCAATGTACTTTGACTAATAATGTGTGTCTGATATATTTTTCCACAAGAAAGGTTCTATTATCTTGTTAAAATCCTTAAACTTACATCTACTCCTCCCTCATCACTTCGTGCTCGTGGGCCCGCCTCTTTAAAATTGGATTTTCAATGAGCACAAACAAACTTTCCACTTTCAGCAGATGAATGTGAAATCAGTCTCCTAGTGTCAAACTCTGCACATGCATCATTGTACACAGTGAAGCTGTGCTTAAAAGCTCCTGTGCCTGCATCAGAGTAGAGGTTTCTGCCGGTCTGGCTGCCTCTCAGCCTGGGATTTTGTTTTGCCTTTTGACCTTATGTCTTTTGTTAGCTTTCATTTACTTTTTTGGTTGTTTGTCTGTCTTTAGGTTAATGAATTGCATGAATTTGGTAAAGTGTTTTTTGTGTGTGTGTGTGTGTGTGGTTGATTTGGGTCAGTGGTGGTGTGTGGGCGCCTAAGGGTAGAGCATAACAAGACTAAAATGTCAACAGGTTTCACTGACTACACGAAAGAAGTTACCGTTTTCTTTGATTAAGATAACACTAAAATGCCCGAATTTTTAGTCAACTACGACTTCACGACAAAAAACAGGATGAGGTTGAGTAAATATGACAAAATGAACACGAGTTTGTGCAGCCTCAATGTAAAAATGGAGAGCACACTTTCAGATCTACTGCTTAGTGAACTGCTGTTCAGTCCCTGACAGAAACTCCAAAAAACAGACAAAATCAGTTTTTTATTCTAAGGACAAAAGGAATCGTTTAGGCTTTGGCAATATGGTTGAAATACAAAAGAGCTTCATCACAGAAATGTGAGTGAATCTGTATTATATGGGGTTCAAAGCAGCAATAGGCAATATCACACGCTGACAGTAAGGGAGAACAGTATGAAATATTTGTCCTTCATTATTCAGAAGTGCGGGAATAACATGACATCACTTAACTTCACAAAGAACACTCAATCACCTTGGTGGGTCTGTGAGACCAGAGGGCAAAGAAAGACAAGGATTTTAACTTCACTCAGCCCAACTTTCTCTGAACACAGTCCTTGCTGGCTGCTATTCAAAAGGCAATTTTGTCGGGACAGGTATGGATGCTGATACCAGACTATCTGAGGATTTCAAGGCCAATAAGTAAATCTCACCTAATTCATCTAAGACACAACATTGGAAAATGCAGTCTCCTTTTGTTTCCATCACTCCACTTTTTCCGTGGATTTATTACAAACAGTCTTTCTTCCTCTTGTTTTTTCCGTTTCGTTATCAGCAGTAAGTACTTCTGTTCTTTCTTTCTTTATGGATCTTGTCTCTCATTTGCATTTCCAGCAGCCAAACCCCAGGTTCAGTCCACAATCTCTCGTCTCGCTCATTAAGTCTGAATTCAGCACAGCCTCAAGGCTATTGAAACACCTGTGTAACAGTGGTGCCAGCACCCAATTACTGCTCCGTTCACTCAGTCTAGGCCAAACACTAAGCCTTTTGCAACTAGTTATCGATGTATATATGGAACACTTTTCCTCAGAAGTATTATAATATGAACATGCGAACAGAGATGGAATTAATTTGCATATGCATTCAGGAGCAAAAACTGCAATCAGAAATTAACGTAGTTATTATTATTACTATTTTTACTTGATTTTGAAATGTGACCTTATTGTCGAAGATAACAATCGCCCATGTCAACTGCATCTCTGAAGCTCTCATTCACCTGGAAAATGAGCAGGCGCGTGCAGAGGTAGATTCAGCCAAACATAACATGCAAGACAGCACACGGAGCAGTGCATAGGATCCTTTCGGCTGATATCAGACCGAATTGTTGACTCCTCACGCTCAGTTTCAGTCTTCATCTTCGTTTCATCCAAGTCTTCTTCGGGTCTGAATTTATTTTTCACTGTACGTCTCCCAAACAAACAATGGGGATGAGAGCCGATGTCATGTAAGAAGGACCCCTAACTCTTTTTAAGCCATACTGGCAGCGTGACTGTTGGTGGGCAATTGGTCCACCACTTTGGTCCAGATTGAAATAACTCAGCAACTAGTGGATGGATTGTCGTGAAGTTATGTCCCAAAATTCAGGGTTTCAAAGGGATATATGCATCTGAGTTTGGCGATCCCTTGACTTTTCATCTAGAACCACCATTTTTTCATATAGGCAAATGCCTCAACAACTACTGGATAGTAGATTGCCATGAAATTATGTACAGACATTCACGGTCCTCAGAAATGATTTTGGCCTTTTCGTCTATAATCATGATCAGGTGTAGGCTGTTTAAATAAAGAGTCGTTTTGAACAACATCATACCAAGTATAACTTTGAAGTAGAACTATGATCACCTGAAAATGTGTTTCCACTTTATTTCTGATGACTAAAATTTCTGCCAAAATGGATTTGAAATACTATCTTTTTAACTTTGTTGTGATTTCTAATGTCTAACAGGGTTAACAATTTAATTGCAACAATTTGTATACAGTGTTTCACATTCAGAATTATAATTCATAGAATCATAATGATAAAATGCACAGCAGGTAGTATATATATATATATATATATATATATATATATATATATACACTGCTCACAAAAATTAAAGGAGCACCTTAAAGAAACACATAAGATACATCAGATCAAAATATGAAGTTGGATATCTATACCAATAATGACAGGGCACTGTTTTAGGAACAAAAGGATGCCAAGTCTTTTAATGGAAATAAAAGTTTTCAGCTTACAAAGGGCGCAATTGTGTAGACACCGTAAAATCAGAGTGAAATGAAGATGTTAAGGGCTAGTCCATTTTTTCCAAAACTTAATTTTTGCCACTCAAAATGCTTTTCAGTATCTTGTGTGGCCCCCACGAGCTTGTATGCATGCTTGACAACGTCACGGCATGCACCTAATGAGACGACGGATGGCGTCTTGTGGCATTTCCTCCCAGATCTGTGTGAGGGCATCCCTGAGCTGTTGTACAGTCTGAGGAGCAACCTGGCGGCGCCTAATGGACCGAAACATAATGTCCCAGAGATGTTCTATTGGGTTTAAGTCAGGGGATCGTGAAGGCCATTCAATTGTTTCAATTCCTTCATCCTCCAGGTACTGCCTGCATACTCTTGCCACGTGAGGCCGGGCATTGTCGTGCATTAGGAGGAAACCAGGACCTACTGCACCAGCGTAGGGTCTGACAATGGGTTCAAGGATTTCATCTCGATACCTTATGGCAGTCAGAGCACCATTTCCTAGGCAGTAGAGGTCTGTGCGTCCCTCCATGGATATGCCTCCCCAGACCATCACTGACCCACCACCAAACCTGTCATGTTGAACGACGTTGCAGTCAGCATAGCGTTCTCCTTGTCTTCTCCAGACTCTTTCACGTCTATCACAGGTGCTCAGGGTGAACCTGCTCTCGTCTGTGAAAAGTACAGGGCGCCAGTGGCGGACTTGCCAATTCTGGTGTTCTTGAGCAAATGCCAGTCGAGCTCCACGGTGCTGGGCAGTGAGCACAGGGCCCACTACAGGACGTCGGGCCCTCAGGCCACCTTCATGAAGTCTGCTCCTGATTGTTTGGGTAGAGACATTCACACCAGTGGTCCCCTGGAGGTCATTCTGTAGGGCACGAGCAGTGCTCAGCCTGTTCCGCCTTGCACAAAGGAGCAGGTATCGGTCCTGCTGAGGGGTTGAGGACCTTCTACGGCCCTGTCCAGCTCTCCGAGAATAACCACCAGTCTCCTGAAATCTCCTCCATGTTTTGGAGATTGTGCTGGGAGACACATTAAACCTTCTTGCTGCAGCACGGGTGGATGTGCCATCCTGGAGAAGTTGGACAACCTGTGCAACTTCTGTAGGGTTAAGGAATCGCCTCATACTGCCAGTAGGGATATTTACGCAAGCCAAAATCAGCACGAGTGGAAAACCAGCCGAAAAAGATGAAGAGGGAGAAACTTGAAATGACCTCCACATGTAAAACCAGTCCTGTTTTGAGGGTTTTCTAATTGTTGCCACTGAAGTGCACCTGTTGTTTATTCCATGAACACCAATACAGCTGAAATTGATTAACGGGGCCCTCAGCTGCTTAACCAACCAGAAAATTATCAGACAGGTTTAATTCAATTCATGCCAGGGCCAATGAAAAAGGTGTTCCTTTAATTTTTGTGAGCAGTGTATATATATATATATATATACACATATATACATATATATATAGAGAGAGAGAGAGAGTCTATTATTCCTTGCAACAGACAGAACTAATCATTTTTCCATTTCAATACATTAGGATTTCAATTTCATTTATTTATTTACTTAAAAATAAACAGGAAGACACACATCATAACGTTGTAGCTTAATCAAACTTCTCTCTGCGGTAAGTCAAAATGCTCTAATCATTAAAGACTCAAGTCAAGACACCACAGGGTGCTCTGGTCTTGCAATGCTTGAGGGCAATCATCTAGATGCATGTCACAGCATAATCAATCCTTCAATTAGTGATTACCCTGCTGAGTTTGGAGAGTCCACATGAGCAATGAACATCAATATCAGATACCAACAGAGCCATTTGATGGTGCATGTAAAACTATAGTTTTACATACAGTGGTCTGTACACACGATGCACATGGTCCCTGCATTGAAACACTGATTTATAATGAGAAGCCTACCTTTCAAAACAAAAGAATTCTCATGAGAGTGCTGTCAATTCTGATCAGATGTGGGTGTAGACGCCTTCAAATTAAAGCTGAAAATCAGTATTAAAGCCTTGTGTTCATTGATTTATTTAAAATAAAATGTGCTAGAGCATAAAGCAAAAGTCTAATTTCCCAAACAACTGCACTAATAGTGCACATCATAGAGAGCAGAGAACAGCATAATTATTCCCACTAAAAGCTGCAAGTTAGACTTTGGAGATATGGAAACTCCGGCCTATGTGTTCAGCATGCCTTTGATGTGAACTGTGATGTTCTGAATTGTTATCTTGGACCCACAAAGTAAATTAAATGATTTACTTACAGGAAGCTCGTAAATTGAAAATGAGCTCGAGGACGGTGCTGATGAGTTCTGTCCCTTTGCTGTGTGAAGCAAAAAGAAATGGTGAGCTATAGTCTTTCCTACGGGTGATTCATGGTCTTCTGAGTGCTCCAGTTCTTCCACTTTCTGAAATAACTGCAGTATTTTTTCGCCAGCGGTGGCTAGTGGCTCTATCATCTAATCACAGCCTGTGGCAAATGGAGAAATAAGATGGATAGAGATAGTTTGATTGATTGCCAAGATAAAGACAGGCATAACACGATTTGATTGCTGCCCTATACACAAGTCCTACTTAACAAAATGATCATTAGCTGGTTCTGTGAAGTACTTTGCAGGAGAGGCAAATATGTCCTTCATTAGGGGAGCAAGGGAGACTATATCACGCATGTCTTCATCTCACCATCTTTAACATTTCTCTGTCCATACCTCCCTAGCTTTCTCGAAAAAGATTAGTCTAAATTGAGTCTCGAGGTGGTGCTTAGATTATCCTCTCAATGTGTTACCCATTTCAGCATTTTTTCAATGGCCTGTATTCCCTCGTCATTGCAAAATCTCCCACTACGAAGAAGATTCTTCCATTTATTTTCCCTCTCTGATTCATCTTCCTGCCTGACATATAATCAATTGCATCCATCTCGCCACTGTTTATCCAGTAGCTTCTAACGTTTAAAGCAGTCCACTTTCTCCCACTTCATCAATAAGGTTAATTGATGTCATTCCTTGGTTCCTGCATCTATCTCTCCATGTCACCATCTCTCACCTATTCTTTGTAATCCTGCACTTCAACCATCATTCACTTTATGTGTCGTCAGCTTCTCTGTAAGTCTACTTCAGTCATTAGGGGAAAATTCCACCGTGCTGTTTATTTCTATGTTTCAGTCTCAGTTTTTCTTTGGCAAGTTTTTTTGAAAAGCCACCTGTGCAGATAGGGGGCATTCAGGGGTCACTAAAGTTATTGGGATTCATCCTCTCTGCACCATGAACGTCTGCACAAACTGTGTCCATCCATCCAGCAGGTGAGACACAATATTTCACAGGACAAATGAAAAGTCTGACATGCCGGTGGTGCTAGGGTGAAAAGTCAGAGGATCAACAAAATCATTTGGCTTCATCCCCAGGGTACACCACGGACCATGAACGTCATTACAAAATGCCATGGCGATCAATCCAATAGCTGTTAAGGCAGTTTAGCCTGGACCAAAGAGGTGACGTTACCTAGGCCAACTCCACCAGCATGGCTAAAAACGGATATGAAGGCAGTCCCCATATTAGAATCAATTAATGTTGAGGACTTTCCTCAGACAATCAGTGCTGTACTGATAAGTTCATGAGGTTCATTTGCAATCCAGCAACTACATCAGATTTGAAGTGAACTACACTGACACCGCTGGGGGTGATCAAATCCTTGAATGGTCCATGATAAATTAGACTAGATTTATGCAAAGCTTCATTTAATTACATGCAAAGCTTTTGACAGCTCTGCATACATATACATATATACATACATACACGGTGTGTGTGTGTGTGTGTGTGTGTGCGTGTGACCCTGGAGTTCAGCAACCATTTGTTTCACTGATCAAAGGACCAAAAAATGAAGACTTACAACCTACTCATTGCGTCTGTACCTTAGAGAACACCTCACTCTGTTCCTACTGTGCTTTTTGACTTCACAGAGGACAGAAGGAGATCAGTCTAAAGCAATTTGAGTTCAGATGTAAACACGAGGCCACGCTGACAGGCACGAACCGTCAATGGAGAATGGCCTCAAACGGGGTCCCGCAGATCTGCCATGCATTATTCATACATTATTTTCCAGCAGCACTGATTGGGTCGAAGCGCAACTGTAAGCTGTCAATCATCGATTAAAAACAGAAAATGTTGCTGTTTGGGGTTTGGCCGCTAGACAAATTGAGCAATTCATTTCATTTTACTCTTCAATCGGTCATGTGTCATGGACTTGTTGCATTATTAATCTGGAATATGATCAATGGATGAATCATAAGTTGCAGCCCTGTGGCTTCACACTCCACCACAGCAAAGAATCCAGCATCGCTTAAAAATGTAAAGACAACTTTTTCCAGTTATAATAATATATTCCTAGCAGAAAAGCTACGTAGATCTGCGCATATATTTTGCCACTATGTGGGATATTTACTAAGGATTTGCAGCCCTTTTTTTAAGGGCCGAACAGTCAAACTGTATATGACCTTGACTCAAAGACCAAACAAAGACACTGTGGTGCTGGGAGAATGGAAGACAACGCCTATTTGACAATTTAACATTCATAAGTGCTGTTTTGAAATATTTACAACACAATAACATTTTGGTTCCAAAGGAAAGCCCCTTTGTGCGTCTGCAATCACCCTCTGCTGGACACACATAAGAATCAGCCTTCATCAGTCTGAGCTGTGGTTAACATAAGCCAAAAAGACATTCATTATTGGAACACACACAGCAGCAAAGCAGCCTGGCAGACAGAATCATAACAGCCAGTGTGGAGACCTTTGGGAGATATACAATATTTGAAATCAAATTCTGCTCAAAACTGATCAAATAATGCAAGCGAGTTGCCTCCCTCTCCATCCTGAAATAGAGCCAAAAAAAAATGAAGAAACAAAGGCATTACGCAATCTGACAAACATCAGAACCACCAGAAACCTGAGGAGGTGGCGATCACCTGCTGAGGTCCAGATCAAATAGTATGTTAGTATGTTCCTATTCAGAGTCAAGGGAAAACAGGAAGCACTGTTCACTCTGCAAGTTGAAAACTGCCACTGCTCCTAATTCATGTGAAAGCTTCACTTCGCAATTCTACAGCGCTATGAAGCAGATGTATCAAAGCCCACGACATAATATCTTTCACAGATCACTCGCAATATCACTGAAGAAATCTGCAATATTTCAGAAAGAAATGGAGGAAAAGCTGTATCTGGTGGAAATGGAATATTGATGCAGGACAAATATACAGTATTAGGGCGGCTACAAACACAAATGCTAGCTCTGGCATAATTAGATGAAAATGGCTCAAGTTAAAGTGAAAGGCACGCATTAAAAAAGTAAAGGTAACATTAATTGTTTGCAGATGTTTACATGTGTTTACATGATGTTTACTCTTGCTCCTCTCCTGATTCGTTAAATTAAGAGTTTATTTCAACCAATCCAGAGTTAGTGATGATTGTTGGAGGAGTGGAAATGATGATAACATTACAGTTGTGTGAATGGAGTCTGGTGGCCTTGGCGGTTTCCTGTTAAACAAAACGGATCTTGCTCTTTAACATGTATCTTAAAATGTATGTGAGATTCTTGGGAAATGTTCCATGCACTGCCACACTTGTTTGGATGTTCTTTTGCAAACTTCTGATGCTGACTTACGCTGTGAGGATGCAGGAAAGGTTAACTTACATCACCTGCAATTCAAAACCATGACATTGAACAAGCCACAGCACTATCAAGCTAATGTTAACAAAAGCTATCTGAGTGCTCAAATCTCTTGTGGTGCCCAAGCCTTTGAATGGTGCTCCTTAACTTTTTCCACCCTAACATTGTGACATTGGCTGCCATGAGACCGTAATTGTGCGATGAATATTTTTCTTGACCTCAACTACAGTGGTAAAATTTGGACCACTCATTAAAATATCATTAGGCTTTATTACATCATTATGATTATTACAAATTGCTTTTGTAACGGTGTCCCGAATAATTTCCTTGACCTCAACGACAGTCATGCAATTTGAGCTTCTCATTACAATGTCATTAAATGTTAAAAGTCCAGTTTGACGACAGGGCCGAGATTAACTTTAATGAGGTGATATATGGAGTTTCCTCATGGACTGCTGACTCAGCCCTGGGCGGCCACGAGCCAAACCTGGCAAGAAAATCAGCCCAGTGCTGGACTCCCTGTTGTCAAACTGGCCTCGGTCTCAGAGCAGGAGACATATATGTTGCATGTGCATGTTCTCCTAATGTTTAATGTTTCCCCCCAAAGGAACTTTAAAGGAAATTTAATGTCTGCCCACAGACCCGACTTGTGGCCGATGACTTGAATCTTTGGATACTAGTTCTTAGTTGTACACTGCTTCCCATGATAGTGAAAATCACTGTTAAGAGTTAGAGTTGAGATATTTATACTATGGTAAACATGAATTTAATCTAAATTATATTGTGTGTATGACAATATAAATTTACTTTTTTAAATTTGTAGCTCTTTTGATGTGTAATATCAGGATGTTTTGTATTGTATAACACCTCTTTGTTATGTTCCTGCGAGTTAGCAAAAAAAAGAAAAAGTGTCTGAAAAGATTCCTGGCTAAGGTTTGGATGGTGCCCTGTTTGCAAAATTGATGTCCTTTGCCAGTCACATGCCTGTTCGAGTGATGAACTGCACTACTTGTTTTTTTAGAGATGGTAACAGATGTTTTATGGTCGTGCTTTTATTTTGGGGCCTTTTCAACCTCTGCAGCACCAGTGCAAAAGACGTTCCCGTAGAGCCCTACAGAGGCTGTGTAGGGTCATAAAGTCACATCCCAGTCCGGCAGTGTTCACTGGGAGGTAACGGAGTGCTAATTACGCGTATTTACGTTGTGCCTGAAGCTAGGGTGGGACTTGTTGCGCAAATTGATTTCTGTTTACAGTAGCCAATTGCGCTGAATGTGTGTTACGTTAACAGAAGATCCAGCAATCTTAATTTCTTGCCCTCATGTTCCAATTAGGGCTGCAACAACAAAAAAATCATGATTAATTCATCTGCCAATTATTTTCACAATTAACTTATTGTTTACTCCCTAAAATGTAAATATAAATGACGAAAAATGTTCGTCGCAATATCCCAGAGCCCAAAGAGACGTCTTGAAATGACGTCCCAAAGAATGCGTGGTAATTTTCTTTCAATTGACTAATTGATTAAGCAGCTAATCGTTGCAGCTCGAGCTCCAAGCATTGCCCAGTTTAACACATTCACACGTAAAAGTTGTCAAGTCCAATCCTGCTGGCAACCACACATTAACCCTGGTTCAACTAAGGATTAAATGCCTCTTTTAAAGGTCCTGAGGTCTATTAGTGGAGGGAGATGGCATTCTCATTCGTTTTCTCGTCACGATTTTCAGTCAATCACTGGTTCAAAGAACTTCCCCTACAGACTCGCTTCCCTATCCAGAAGGTTGCCATTTTCAACTTGGCTGTAGAGGTGCTAACCTTAGAAGACAGAGTTGAACAAAGATTACTGAGCAAATCTCATGGGAAGAGGAATAACAGTGTAACAGTCAGCATCTACAAGCTACGCTGCTAATCTTGCAGCACTGAGCTCTTACAAGCAGGGATACAAATTAAAGCTCGATATGACATATGGTATCTCTGAATGCTAATGTGATCAGTGACATTCAGCCAATATTCCAGTTGCAGCATGCAGTCGGAGGCATACAGACTGCAGCTCTCCATAATCCAAAGATAAAGTGATGTCTCACAACGGATTTCGAGCAGCAAGGAAGGCAATGAGGGTGATGACAGGGACAATGTTTACATTCATTTACTATTCTTTTTCTTTTTCCTTATGCAAACAGTGGATCCGACAAGGAATGACCATGATTCAGTTAGTTTGATCTGCACTCAGCCATGCAAAGAAATACAGATATGCTGCCTATTCATGCAGGAATAATCAGAATATTCTGCGCACAAATGCAGAAATGCCACAGTTTTCCTTCATGCTCAGTGAACTGACAATGCTGTTTGTCTGTGAGAGAGAACTGTGTGGAAAGATTCTCTCCCTATTGTCATAAACAAGATGACACCAAAATGAAAGAATGAATTGTTCACTAATAGCTGGACAGATGATAAATTATTGCACGTGGAGTGACTGCTATATTTTGTAGAGAATCTTCTTCACCCAAGAAATACGGGAAAGAAAAGCAAAGAGCAAGTAGTAAAAGTAACTAGCAAGTAATGTAACCGTCTGAGAGGATAAGAAGCATTTTGAGCACCTCCATTTATACCCCACAGTATCCTCCATGCGAAGCACGTTGCACTTCCACTATGTGACACAACTTCGTGCACAAAAAAATAATGCCGCAGCTCTGCTTCCTGCATGCCTTTTCACCCTTACACCGCATTCAATCACAGCTTCTCCTCTTATACATCCCTACAGCCGCCCAACAATGGGATCTGCCACTGAGTGGTCAATTCAATCATCTCGACGGAGCGCAAGAGACACTTATGATGGAGAGGCGGAAGGACGACTTGGGAAAAAATGTTCATTTGAATTTCTATATATGCACCCAGAGGGGACGAGCAGAACCTTGATAATTAAGTACAGCCTTGTAACACTGAATTCATTCCAATTCTTTGAGGAACACAAACAGACCTTATTGTTTCACTTAGCTTAAAATATTCTGTAAAGGACAGAATATTTATATACAGTAGGAGCATCTGTGATGGCCATACGTTCTGTAAATGCGCGTGCATGTGTGGGTACAATACTGCAAACCTTACTGTAATGGCTCATTTGCTGCTTTTCAAAGCAGAAATAACTCACTGAAATTGAAAGAAGCTGTTCATTATCACTTTCTCACAACATGCAAATATTTATATTGTGTGCGCGTCCAGGTCTACATAACAGACAGAACAACCACACAGCACGCCTGTAGTACTAAAGCATTCGTCATACTGTCTCCCCCTCAGGATGCTCATTCACCTCACACACACACTATGTGTACTTCAGTAGCAGCATTGCGACAGAAATAATGCCTACACCTCTACTGCAGCTTCTTCTGATCGTTTTTAACCTATGAACTTTAGCAGAATGCAGAAAGTCACCAAAGAACCTTTGGGAGATGGTGTGGGCTGAATTCTGTGAAGTATAACACCTTAAGAAAACCCCACACACGGTATAATTACATAAAATGCTGTGTATTGGCAGTCCCTCCCCATCACACCTGCTTACAAGTCTTTGTGCATCACACAGGTCACTGTTTTGTTTCAGCACACGAATTGCATGATAAAAAAAAAATGGGTGGGCAGTCGACCAGCTGGAGAATGACATGCATTAGGGAGTCCATCAGTTTTGGGCTGAGTAACTTTCTTTGGAGTAAACGGGCTGCCATGTACAGATTCTTCATCCAATCTTCAAAACAGATTCAAGTTAACTGTATTTCTACTGGCAGCCAATCTCCACAGTGCTTCAGTCTCAACTGTGAAAGTAATTGCAGTGTTCGTGGCTGAGAAAGCTCTCCATCACCTGTTAGACGATTTAGATTGATTTGTTTTTGCAACAGCAATAAAAAGTCTATTAAGCATCAATGGGGTGTAAACATGACTATAATAGTAAATCACATATCATCAAATGAGGAAAAAAAATGGTCTCAGCAGTAGTGCCATCAGGTTCTATATTTATAAAGCAACTCTGAATAATCTCCACAGATATTGTGTTTGACCAGGAGAGAGAAGACTACTTCCTGACAGCGGGAAGTGATAGTTATGTCAACTATGAAACTTCCTCCAAGCACTCTCAAAAAGATGTGGATCCTTTCCTATTGATTAATATTTAATAAGTGAGGCATAAAACTAAACGATTGTTCTAACTAAAACTGACAAAAATGTCTGAAATGAAATCAAATTTCTTATCTTCTGGTCATTTGGTTTTCTGGAACCTTGCACGACACTACATGCTTCGCTCAAGTGAAAACAACAACCACCTCCACGACAACTGTGCTTCCTTTCATCCACTGACGAAAGGCAAAAGATATGGCTAAAAGATGTGGATCATTTTTTTTTCCCCCAAAAGGTTAAAGAATGAGCCTTCAAGCTCAACTGACAAACTACATTCCTTACTTTTTTGGCTTCCACTAGTTCAGTCTGGCGCAGCATCTTTCACTGAGGTCTGTATTATTAAAATTTGCGTGATGCCTTGGCACTGCTGTTGGTCTCCTCTTATCATCTATGCACATTTGTGCGTCATGTGGACTCGGGCCATCCAGCTACGACATCAGGAATCACTTACATGCTGCGACACCGTGGTATTAATTAATTTAGTGTCTTCATTTACGTTCGGATCAGCGATTTTATATATTCATCGCACTGACAAGGAGACCACTCAATTTCTTCATCACGTGGCAGGGAAGTGAAAATGTGTGGTATCAGAGCTCTGATGGGCAATAAACACACTGACATCCCACTGTTTTAGGATTTTTTTTTTCTCGATGCATATTAAACATAAATTGTAAAAACTCATTTTCAGAGGATTTTTGGGTGAAGTGATACTGTGCTAAATCCTGGAAGACATATAATTCCTATCATACGGTAGTAAATGGAGCAAATATGCATTTTTGTGGGAACTTTCCTGAGAAGCATGCAACTTTTTGAACCAGTTAGAGAAACCATTTCTGCACTGTGAACGTTGGAAGATTACATTTCTGGAGGCGTGTTTCTGGTCCGTTCAGAAATAAAAATGATCACTGATCTCTGACTGTGCGAAATACAGTGCACTGCTATGCCTTCCAATCACCAGGACAGGAAACACCTGAAGTAATACAACTTATTTATATTGGCTATTGCTCTTCGAAGGAAACATAATATCGGCCGGATTACGTTCACTGGCAGCCGTTTGTTCCAATGCAACAGGTAGAGTGACGTCATAACACAGCAGTGAAAACTTATTAGCCAGTGAAAGATGTTTGTACATGATTGTAATACGTAAAAAACAGCTGGAGCCTCGAAAAACGTTCCCCGATAATAACTTACTAGACTAGAATGTTGCCCACTAACGTCATTCCCAGTAACTGCTTTCTCTCACACGTCTGTCCAAGAAAAAACAGTGCCATCACCGACAACATGCCAAGAGAGGTGGGACTGGAAGGATACCAAGAAGGAAGGACGATAAATACAGATAGAAAAAAAATGAAATTACCATAAGTTGTTTTTCATTGTCTGCAATCACAGCTGAGAGACGCAGTGTTCTGAGACAGCGTGACGTGATTTTCTGCTGTGACAAAGGCTGTGTGGCATGTCTCTCTCTCTCTGTGTGTGTGTGTGTGTGTGTCCATCTGTAGCTGAATCTGTGCGTGTCTGCATGTGTCGGGCGTGTTGAGTCGGGGGCAGCAGATGTAAAGCATGGGAACAGGATGTCATCTGAATCACATGAGATGCAATAGCATGACACACGCAGGTCATGGAACGCCCACCGAGCCCTCACGCACACTCACACGCATGTGCATACACACACAACCTTGTACTTCTATCCATGTAAGGACCCTCATCGACACATGCATCCCCTAGCTCCTTACCCTAACCTTAACATCACAACTAAATGCCTAACCCTAACGCTAACTTTGACGGAACCTAATTCTAACTTAACCCATAAAACCAAGTCCTAACCTTCAAACAGCCCTTTGAAGTTGTGAGGTCCAGCATGTCCAACTTTTCATGTTAGACTTAAAAGTGCAGACTTACTGTGCAGGTCCTGTGCATGGCTGCCCTACTGGGAAATTCATACAAGGTATAAACACAATCTTTTTGTTTATGCTCCCATTTTCCACGAGTTGAAGTAAAATATGCAAGACTTTTTCTACACATACAAAAGGCTTATTTCTCTCATATTAAAATGCGGATGAAACAGCATTATTATTGCACAGGTGTGCCTCGGGCTGGTCACAATGAAAGGTCGCTCTAAATTATGCAGTTTTATCACACAACACAATGCTACAGGTGTCGTAAGTTTTGAGTGAGCCTGCAAATGGCATGCTGACTGCAGGAATGTGCACCTGAGCTGCTGCCTGAGAACTGAATGTTCACCATGCTACCATAAGCTATTGCCAATGCCTCTAGCGTTACATTTAGATTTTTGTTTAGTTGAGGCAGAGGTTCAGCTTCAGTGCACACTGTCCTACAATGTGAACACGTAATGTGTGACATAGTGGTCTGACTGTGCAAATACAGCACATATAAAAATATGTGTAAATGGGATTTTAATAGAGTCGTGAGTGCAACACGCCAGCCCATCTGAGATGCATGGCTTTATCAAATCTGCATATGCACAACAGTAGAGGAGCATTAGCTGTTGGTTCTGCTCTCACATTTTAACCGACTGTTCTTCTTACTGACAATTATTCTGTGCATTACAGTCTCTGAGCAGGCAGCATGAGCAGCATGTCCCTATGAGTCACCTCAACATTTTTACCTGCAGTAACATTTGACTGATGAATCTCTCTCAACATGGCATTTCTACAGACTCACGCAGCTTAGAATTTTTTTTTCTTTATCTTTGCATGGATAGAGAAACAAATGCCATCATAGAGTAGATGTCAATAAAATAACCAATACCATAATACACTTTGTATAAACTTGAGTAAAAACATGTTCATCTTGTCCTGACAAGTTGGGGTGTTGATTTCAAGTTGATTGAAATGTAGCAAAATGATCAAATTTGCTGGCAGTTACTTTCAGGGATAGTTCAGGTTATATGAGGTACTTGTGCGTACTCAGTGCAAAACACAAAGTAGATGGCAGCCAGCGTGTCCCCAGTTTGGAGAGGAAGAGCAGTACTGACACGGAAGCTAAGCAATGTGCTGCTGTAGAAGGGCTCAGCAGAAAACATTAACCTAAAAAAGTTAAAGTGCTATATTTAGAGCTTTTTTAGTGTTTTACCTTGCCGTCAGACAGAGTTTATTTGCAGGCGTTAGCGCCATGAGTACAGCAGTGCTCTTCAGCAAGTATCTATCGGGCTTATTTGGCAGTATATAGAGCTCCATTCTGGGCTCTGGTTTTAATGGTTCATGTATCATTGTGCTGTGTTTTATATCATATTGTATTTTCACCTTATCTGCTTCGTCATTTTCATATTTTTGTGTGTGAAACTCTTTATAACTTTGCTATATGTGTGCAATATAAACAAAGCTTTACTCACTTTACCATTTGTTTGGCAAGGCGAATGTTCATTTACGTGGAAAAGTCGTACACCTTTAAAAGATACATCATGTATAGAGACCTGCACAGTGGCTCGGTGGTTAGCAGCGTCGCCACACAGCTACAAGATCCCCGGTTCGATCCCGCCTGGGATCTTTCTGTGTAGAGTTTGCATGTTCTCCTTGTGCAGCGTGGGTTTTTACCGGGTTCTCCAGCTACCTCCCACAGTCCAAAAACATGCTGAGGTTAATTGATAACTCTAAATTCTCCATAGGTGTGAATGAGAGGTGTGCGTGGTTGTTTGTCTATATATGTAGCCCTGTGGTAGGCTGGCGACCTGCCCAAGGTGTCCCCTGCCTTCGCCCGAGAGACGGCTGGGATCCTGCAAAGGATTCAGCGGTGTATGGATAATGGATGGATCATGTTTAGAACTGGCTAGAAGGTCGTGTGTCAAATGGCTGTCAACTAATGAAGACATCATTATGAAAAGAGCTGATGAAGGAGGAGCAGTAGTAGTGTGGAGCAGAGACCAGCACATCACAGAGGCCAGGCCACAGCTGGATAACCGTGAGTACTACGAGCCCTTCCTGTCCAACCCAATAGAACAAATTCAGCCTAAAATTACAGAAATGCTCTGACAGGCAAAGAATGAAAAGTAGATTTTGCAGGAAGACCATGTTTTCTATTGTGTAAGAGCCTAAGAGCCCCTTCTTTCTACATGCTTCCTTAAATAGACGAGAACTTGGAGAATCTGACTGTGCAAAAACAGCACAGTATGCGTAGAAAAAGCTTTTGGCAGCCTGTAGCAGCAGCTCCCGTCGAGTTTTTTAAGTTTCGTTTATTTGTCCATTCATTCTTTTTTTTCTGTTTTTCTGATATACTGCAATTTCCCAGCTTGGGAGAAATAAAGTCTATCTATCTATCTATCTAATCCACCAGGGAGACCAATAATTAGCAGAAATCAGTGAATAACAGAACCAGCATCCAAATGTGTTGATTTTTACATCTCGCCATTTGTATTATTATGTATATTATTATATATATTATTATTATATTCAAGATAGCACACACGTACTAAATAAAATCAAAGCCATAATGAACATTGGATCATCATTTTTAGTGACCGTGGATGTGGAATAACTATATACTAATGTTGATCATAAAGAGGGGTTAGAGGCTTAACCCCATTACTTAGAAAAGAGACAACCAGAACAGATGCCTGCAGCACTTGTGACACAGAGGAACAAAATGTTCAAGCAGTGAAGCAAATAAAACCAAACAAACCGGTCAAGAAAACTGTGACACACTGAAAAGTGACAGTTTTCTCAGAGAGGCTCCTCCAGATGCCCCTGCCATCAGCTTCAGAAGAGGCCCACGTCTTAATGACAAACTTCAGTCCGAGTTAACCCCACCCTGCGCAACAAAACACCTGCTGAAGCATCAGAGCAGGTGACTACAAGCGTGAAAACTGCAATCATTGTGCTAACATGGTTACAGGCAGCTACTTCACTGACAAAACATCAGGTCGTAAGAATAACATAAAGTCATTTATCAAGTGCAATACCTTGCATGTCGTCGACAGGCCTGAGTGTCCATGTGCTTGTTTTTTCATTGGGAGAACTAAGCGTAAACTGAAAGGAGGACTGGTTCAACATAAACATGCTGTGAGAGCTGGCAACCCCCAACACCCAATGGCTCTACATTATAAAGAGGCTGACGGTGGCATCTGCAGTACGCTAAAGACATCAGGCATCAGAACTCAGGGGTGCAGATAGATTTAAAAGGCTCTTACAAAGAGAATCCTTTTGGATATAGAGCACCAGAAGGACATAATTTTTTCACACCTGAGCAGCACTCCTTGCAAACTGGTTTTCTTCTTTTGCCTGAAGACATACATACATCATGCTGTCAAACATTTCTTTGAACCCATTAGGTTATTGTAAACATTTATCAAAGAGGCATTTTCATTTCTGACAGCAGTGCTAAGCACTGTGCATTCTGAATGAAGAGGTGTCCAGGGATCCAGATATAAAAGCCCAGTTGACAACATTTGAAGACTTGAAGTTTAAGCACCTCTCATGCTTGGATTAATGGGAAAACCTCCTGGTTCAATCACCACTGAGACTTGCACTAGTTGTAGTCTGGTCTAACTGATTTTTTTTAATCAGTGATTGATTCATGGTAGTTTTAACAAAGATCTATGACTGAATAATTACTTTTTCAATAAATTTAGTGCTGACATTACAAATATCGAGTTCTTCGAGATTAAAAAAATAAATAAATAAAAAAAGATATGACCATTGGAGTGCCTCAGTAGCTGAATGATTACAGCACGTCCCCCATAGCCACAACACAGCCACCATGTCACTACAACCCCCGTCTCTCCCCACATCCTGTCTGTCTTAACAATGTAAGAGGAAAAGTTAACTATATCATCCAAGGTGTAAGAAAGAAATCCATCCATCCAATCAAAGAGCTTAACATTCTGGTGCATACAAAAATATTTAACAGCAGCTTTCACCAATTCACGTTCAGATTCGAGGTCAATACTGGACGAATCCAGCAACTAAAGCTGAATTTGATTTCCTCTAATTGTCCTATAGCTTTGGTTTGAGCCTGACTGGTTTCCTCTCTGAAGCAAAGGCAGCTGAACAAACCGGTGGGAAAAAAAAGAATTCACAAAGACCGAGTTAAAATAAATAAAGTGGATGACGAATAAAAGAAACATGTGAAATGTGGATTTACAGTTGGGAAAAATACTCATGGAACCAGCTGCTCCTCCAGAGCAGCTTTCAAAGGACAGCATCATAGTGGGGTCGGGGTCAAACACATCGCATCATTAAAGAAAAAGATGTCCTTTTCTTGCTTGTCACTCCTCAGGTGATTGTGCTCGTAATGAGATTTGTGACCAAGGAAAAAGCTTATCAGATTGTGAAATGTGGTATTGCTTGAGCATTATCCAGGACTGAAAATATCACCATCACTTAATGCAGCGTCACATTTCCTTCCTCAGTATCTGCCTCCGCTCTTCAACTGGCTCCTACTCTGTTTGACCTTGTTTCAATGTGGAGCAAAAAAAAAACATTCCCAAGGCTGGTCAGGACATTCTATGAAAAGGGCATAGAGGGAAAACTTTGAATGTCTCCAGGATTATCAGGGCCGAAAACTCTAATATAATATGCAGGGAGCAGTATGAATAATTGAGTTTCCTGTTAAAATAAATTACTCGGAAAGCGTATTATCCGAACAAGAGGCTGTAAAATCGAAGAGACTCTCCCAATTTGTCTCAATTATTCATAGTATTCACGCTGAGTGGCTAAATTAATCAAAAATATATTTCAGAAAGATATGCTGCTCACAAAATTGGTGAAAAGTGCAGAAAATGTTTGACCGAATCACCTCGCAGCTTTTCCCTGTCAATTTCTGATTTCATTTGAATGTATAAGAGCATTAGCATATCCTGGGATGTAACTGAATATCTGTTAAGACCAAAAGAGATAACTGAGATAAGGGCTGACTGAGTTTAGATCCATCTTTTCAGGCATTCTCTTCCTCAAGAAAGCGTGGATGATCCTTCATCATGTGGCATTAGTCTTATCAATTCACTCATCAGGGCCGGTAATGATCACCAAACTCAGTATCACTATGGGGAATTGCAATTTAAGTTGCAAAGGGATCTAAAAACCATTCATTGAACGTGGTAATTTATTAGGCTGTCTGCATGCACGGGACAGACGCTCTCTGAAAATGAATGTTTTCATTTAACAATGCAGGAAACTGGCAAATCTAATCAATGAAAATGTTTTTGTATGTTTGGACTGAAACGACTTTTCTTATGAGCCTTTGTGCTGCGTCCTCCGTTCATCTTTACATACAGCAATCATTCGATGAGAACTATTTGTGTCAGTGACAACTCATTACTCCTTGAAGAGGAAGGAGAATTGGTCACAAGTCACAGTAACAATGGGCAGCAGGCAGACATCTTTGCACAAAAGATGAGATAAAGCCACAGGACAGTACTTATAAAGCACCAAACAGATATTTTTTCTCAGGAGTTGGTGGAGACCAAAGCAGAACTAGAAGGAGAGTGGATACTGGACTTCCTGTATGGCCAGAAAAATAACTCAGTGTGAATTCTAGTGTTGCTCTGTGTCCATATACGCACATGTCACTAAGCAACTGCTCCTGAACTCTGAAAAAATGCTTTGTTTACAGGCAGTACTGGGGCATGTGCATGTTTGACACTCTACTTTTCACCTAACACATTGTGTGTGGTTGTTTGTCCGATCATTTCCCTCTTCTGTGAAAAAGTTAAAACAGCCACGCAGCTCCTAAAAGAATCCCAGAATATTGCACAAGATAACGTTCACGGGTTTGAAAAGATTAAAAAGTCATTTTACTATTTTTTTAATAAGCATCACTCTTGTACTTCACACATCTGTACCAGTTTATATTTGCTGCTGACTTCTTGCTGTGAGACACTTCATAAACACTGGCCGTGAACCGTTTCTCCCTCGGGAAATCAAAAAACTGTAATTGTAAGAGTCAGATAGTGGGATTTAGAGGATACATTTTCTATTACAGCATAATACCTCTTTAGACACGATAAGGCCATGAATTCCTTCAGGGGAACACTTATCTCCAAACTTTATGAAATAATGTGGCATCTGGAAGTGTCTGTCTCTGGAAGAATCTCAGCCTGCCACAGTGAAACATTCAGAAACCCATCACATCACAGCTTCCTCCTACCTGTACTGTGTGTGTGTGTGTGTGTGTGTGTGTGTGTGTGTGCGTGTGTGCGTGTGCGTGGTTTGGCTCTGAAGAAATCCGACTCACCCCAGCTGCGAAGCCTAAACTTCCATCCAAGATGCGCTTCTGGAAAGGGCAGACCAGACAAGACAGATGAAGAACCTCTTACTGTTGACCTAACTGGCAAAAATGCAACATGCCCCGAGAGTTATAACAAAAGAGCAGAATCATTCTGTCAATAGACGAGCTTCATGTGATGTGCTGCAACACACTGCTCTCAAGCAGTTAAACTGGCAATCCTCAGCTCTTGGCAACAGCAGCTGAATGGCTGAGAAAATTGAAAAGATATTGTCTTAAAATAAACAGAATGAGATGAATTTATGTACTGTTTTCTGACTATTTCATCACTGTTATATCTGATCAACTTTGCGTTCAGATGTTTCACTTGAAGCTGTGCTGTGACAGCTTGTTTACACAGGAGGCGTTTCAGACACATTTTTCAGTCGTCTGTCTCATCTGTGTCTGGCCAGTTGTTTATACTGGCCACGCAAAGCCTATTCTAACACTTGAAGTCCATTTTCTTCTGTCTCAGCCGCATAAACGCAGGTGACCTACTCTCAATGCTGTGCACAGACAGAGCTGCTCTGCTAAGGTGCTGTTTTCCCTACGTGGGCTGTGTAGACATTATATAACATGAAGAACATCCACTTTGAAAGAAATATTCTGACACTTTGGGAAACAGGCTTTTTTTCTTTCTTGCCAAGAGTGAGATGAGAAGCTCGATGTCACTCCTATGTCTGTCCCTTAAATATGAAGCCATTGCCAGGAAAAGGCTTTCTTAGCTTAGCTTAGCATAAAGATTGTAAGTCAGGGGAAACAGCTAGCCTGGCTCTGTCCAAAGGTAACAATCCATTAGTTTAATCTGTGTAAAAAAAACTAAATCAAAAAACATTTTGTTTGTGCAAATTAAACAAACATGTAAATAAGTGAGATTTAGACGCAATGATGCAGTAGGCAGACTGTTTTACTTTTGGGCAGAGCCAGGCTAGCTGTTTACCCTCAGTCTTAATACTAAGCTATGCTAACCCTACTGGCTCCAGCTACATCTTTACCACACAGATGTGGGAGTAGCACCTTCTCATCTAATCCGTGCCAAGACAGTGGCTAAGCATATTTGCCAAAACAACAACTATTCTTTTAAAACAATGTATAAAGTCTTTACTCAAGCTCTGCATGTTTGTGGGCGGTGGGTTCATACATTACCTGTCGGCTGGAGAAGACAAACACCAGAGCTGCTCCGGCAGCGGTCAGACCCCAGGTGAACAGAGTCCCCAGTAGGGCCTGGGTCATGGGGCTGTAGCCTTCCAGCATGGTGCAGGACCTGGATGAACACACAAACACATTACATGGCATAATTCACATTATGTCAGAAGATGAGGCACGTGATATCTTGTTCTCATCTTTTCAGAAAGAACAGGAGGAGGAAAAACAGAATGGGCGGATGCAAGTAACTGCCCTGCTTTTACACAGCAAACAGCATTTATAATAAAGTTGAAATGTGAAAGCAACATAACACAGTAACACATCTTTTTATATGTTAAATAATATCTTTGATGGCCAAGAATGGCAAGAGAGCAGTCACAAGATCCACAAACAGGACAAAATTTACTTATGATGACTCATCTTCACTCAACTTGTGTTCCTTTAAGCCCGAACATTACCAGTCAAACACACACACACACACACACACACACACACACACACACACACACACACACACACACTGTGTTTGTTTCAGCACACAACAGAACAAACAAGAGTCATATCTTATTTGCTCAGAAGTTCAATGTCCTGCACTGTTTCATTTGCTGATGATTCATGTTTCTCAAACAATAAATGCAATGTACAGCTGGTGCTGTGAATACTAGATTGCCACTTTGTCATTCATGCTGCAAAACACTTCTCAAATTCTCAGAATTTAAGTGGCACATTCATGTCGAGTGTCTGGGAGTCCACAAACTGACTGGGTGATGTCCAAAGTCTGCTAACATTAGCTAACATAGCTAAAGAGTATTGAAATGAGTAAGGCTCAGTCTTGTAGCTCATTCAGCAGGAAGAATGTGTTATTTCTTCGTTTGCAACACATAGATATGTGTTGCGACTACTGGAAAGGTTTAAGAAATAATGCAAGCTGTGGGAAACTGCTTTCATGTCATCATCTAATGTCATTCTCAAGAGTACATGAATTAAAAAAACATGCAAAGGGAATATTTACCGCACGGCTGCTTCGAAGGCTGCTTCCATAATGCATAGACGACTGACAACTTCAGATGGTGAATATGACTTGAAAAACTTATATTCATCTCATTCATGCGGACACAGCTAAGATGTATGTTTTTTTTTTTTTTTTTATTCCTGTCAACGTACACTGCATCAACTGCATTAACACGGCGATGCGTGGTCTAACTTGTCTTCCTGTAACTGAGTTACAAACACAGATACAGGACAGCATTTCTAGGTAACCGACGTGACTAACCTGTATGCAGAGCCAACCGGCTAACTTTAAATGCTTGCTCGCCATGCATTACATAACAGCACAGTTAAATTTCACTCAAACTCTATTTGTAGTATTATAAAACAACATGCATTCATTCGGCATAGCTGAATTCCCCGGAAGTTTATATTATCGCTAATTTTTGGCATTAGTTTCAGGTTTACTCACTTCTTTCCAGCTGCACCACGACTCTTCTGTATTTACTTCCTACTTCCCGGTCCACGTGTCTATGACGGTTAAAGCCCCGCCTCTCCTCGCAGCCTATTGGTCAATCACTTTGACAGCAGGCGCAGTGGAGCAAACTTCATTCATTGAAGATGTAGGCTACGAAGAACACAACAGAGGAGTTTGGAAAGCTGAGAAAATCAGAAATTTGGAAAACTGGACAATATGAAAGTGGTAATGTCTCATGTATCATCATGGATAATCTCATTTAAATCTAATCTCAAATTAGATTTATTAGATCTGCGAAGATCTTATAACAATATGTAAAAGATGGCAAACAAAAACAGAAAAGTTCTACAAGCAGTTTCATATATTTATGAACACATGTACCACTCTCCTCAGAGACCTGTAGGAGAGTGGTGCATGAGCATGTATGTTTTTGGCAGTGCTGAGATAGCAGCATTATGTACTGTGCTTCCTGCAAGCACTAAATTTAAGATACCTGTACTCTACTTGTGTGTTTCCATTTGATGCCACTTCACTTTAGAGGGAAATATTGCACCTCCTACTCCAGTGCATTTATTTGACAGCTCTAATACTTACTTTACAAATTAGGATTATACATATAAAGCATACAATCAGTTTAAAGCCTAAACTTTGTTGCAGTATTTTATAAAAGATACAATTAGCATCACCTTGACTAACTATGATGCTACAATGTTAACAACACATGAATGAATAACAAGAATAACACCACCCTGCATATTTTTGGGCATAATAATGAATGAGTAGTAATTGTAATAGTTATGTCTTAATGTGATAAACAATTGTGTAACGATGGCAATTGTAAAAAGAGTACTTTGAGTACTTTTGCTTTTAAACTTTAAGTACATGCTGTTAATAATGCTTTTGCTTGGTTAACATTCCTATCGCTGGACTTCGACTTGTCATGGAGAATTTTCACACCGTGGCAGTTCTGGTTTTATTGAAAATACATTCTTTTTTTGGTGTGCACATGTGGACCTTCTGCTGGGTTTTGAGAAGGAGCAAATTCTGGGGACGGTGCTGGGGAATCTTCCTATTGGAAGTTTCCAGGATTGCTGCTCTCATTCACCTCTCAGCGGTAAATCACAGGCATGTTGACCTTTTACCCATACACCAATCATCAGTAACTGATTCTGCTCTTCCACGAAACACTAAATCTTCCTGTTTCCAACACTTTCTACACAGAGATTTTGCATAACCGACAACTTCAAAGATCCTATGAAACACAATCGAAATCACTTTGTAACACTGATGGTTATATTAATAAATAATGGTATAATCCTCACAATTCACCACCCAAACACTTACACACAAACACACTCACACAAAATGTGAGTATTTTTTGTACCATACCAGCCACTTTTGGCAGATTAGAAGAGTATGTTCCTTAAATCCACAATTAATCCTCCTCATTAACATCACGAGAATGAACACAGATTCTAATCAAATGGTCACTTGTCATCCACTCCAGTATTTGTGAAAAGAAAGACAGAAATCCAATAATAAATTATAGATTTAGAGAATTAAATGCCGACACAACATCCAGACCAACTAATTTCAGCATATTCTGTGTATCCATTGCATTGTGATGTTGTTATTATTAGGGATAATGTATAGAATTTGTATTGTTACATATTCTTATAATGTTATCTCAGAGGATAAAGTGGTCTGTCTGCCTCTTCTTCAGTGGATTTCTGTCCCTGCAGGGCTGTTGAACGTCCATGCAGACTAGCGGCTCAAGAAAGACTCTCTCATTCTTTTATTCTGAGGACATTAAATACTGATGCTTACCTCTGATGTGTTAGACCCCTGCTGCTTTATGCTAATACAACTTCAAAACCCTTGCATGCGAAATATCCCAACGAGACACCACCCTGCATATTTTTCGAGCAGTTTTGCATGATAACAACAGGAACAGAGCGATGCGGTGCCTCCAGCCTTTTTCTTTTCACGGGGTCAAAAAGTTTTGAGTGTCTTTCTTTTTATCCTATCGGGGCCTTCCTCAAAAATAATTGGTCAAATCATGACCAATGGTTAGGGAACACAACAGTTAATATGCCACCCTGGAAACAATAAATCCACTGGCGCGTTCAGATTATGTTACAACTGTTAATGAAACGCAGATGTTACAGTGCAGTTGGGATTATTGTTCCACCAACATTCCCTGAAATACTTTACATTTCTGTGTTGCAATTGCAGGGGGCTGGATCTGTGTTACTCAGGAGTGACTGGGTTTGTCTGTGTTGCCGGGAAACAGAAAGATGAAAACAAGCTGGCTAATAAGACATGTGGACTTTCCAGATTTCTTCCGGGGCTTCATCTCACTTCCAAGTGTGCTGAAAGCATTTGGTGCAGCATGCCGTTCCATATGTAACGTCTTTTACCGAAAATGCCCTCTTATGAAACAATTTCGTCAAAGCTACAATAACACTCTCTGATTCACATTTTGCCGGAATAATTATATTATTGCATGCAAGCTGCAGATGGTCTCTGTGTTTGGTTTACAGCGTTTTTTATTCACACGAGCAGCATAGTTCTATGGATGGTCGTGTTGGTCTGTCGGTTGCTCCACCACTTTGGTTCTGACTGAAATATATAGCTCAAAAACCGTTGGATGGATTGCCATGAAATTTGCAACAAACATTTGTGATTCCCAGAGGATGAACCCTCTGGGAATTGTTGGTGATCCGCTGAAATTTTCAACTAGTGGCAGTATTAGTTTGACTAGTTACCACTATTAGTTAGTGGTTCTGAGTAAAAACATCTCAACCATTGGATGGATTGTCATGAAATTTGCAACAGATATTCAAGGTCCCTTGAGGATAGATTCTAATGACTTTGGTCATCTTCTGTACTTTTCCTGTAGAGCCATCAGCAGATCAAAATTGCCACTCATTCAGCGAAAAAGCTGAACAGATATCTGATGCACTGTCACATAATTTTGTACTGACATCATGGTCCCCAGAGGATGGAGCCTTATGACTTCAGTGACCTCCTGACTTTTCATCGAACGCCGCCATGAGGTTCAAATTTTTGGTGACTTACCATAAAATGCACTAACTTTTCATCATCAGGTTAAAATTCAAAATTGTCCCACTCTTTGGTTTATAGAAATACCTGCAGAAATAATGACACTCCAGCCTCAGCTGCGCTTTGTGTCAAGTGCTGATTTGCAAATGTTAGCACGCTAACACACAAAACTAAGATGGTGAACACTGTAAGCCGCATACATGTTTAACACCATCATGTTAACATGCTGGTGATGGCACGAAGCTCAAAGCACCACCATCAAACACAGCTTCACAGAGCTGCTGCTGTGTCTGTAGACTTTTAAATGGCTTCCGTTTACATTTTGAGCTTCAGGGAGTCACCTTCTCATGCTCATATGATCTCCACAAGACAAAAATAAGCTTCTGTTTCTAAAGTATCAACAGAACAAGTGAACACGAGAAAGGACTTTAGATCAAAGCCACAGCTGTTTGACAGAGGAAGTAAAACTCTTTTCTTGTGAATGTATTGGAGAGAAATAAGACCTGAAAACTGACTACTCGAAGCCTTTTGTCTGGTAGATAGTGAAGCAGCCCTTAGCCTTGAGTTTTGAAAGAATTCATCTGTCTGATTGCACATGGCTCGTCCTCTTGCTGCAGACAGCTCTGCAGCACATGGATATGGATGCCAGCGTGTCTGTTTGAACACTGCGGTGAAATAGTGCCTGTGAAATACGAAGCTGTCAAACGTCTCCAAATTTAGCACCATGAAACAAAGTGTTTCCAGTGAGGTTTTTACGGGGGGCTCGGGCAGGGGCGGAGAGGTGGTCTTCATCGTATGAAGTGCTAGTCTCCAGGGGGAAGTTAAGCCACTAACTAATCAGGAGTTTGAACTACAAAGGCATTTTTTCTTGGTAATTGGAGCCCGTTAAAAGCCAGAGTGTGTCTTGAGAAACCTCTGAGGAAATCTGCGGTGTCTGATGAATGAGGTCTCAGATAAGGCGTTGAGGGTCTTTGAAATTAGATAAAATCACTGGATAAAGGCTCGATCGATGGCAAGAATTGACTGGTTTTGATGGAGCTTTGCTGGCAGTGTTGGTGGTGGGTGGCAGGACACACCGGAGGCTTTCTGGGGGATGTTCCCGGGGTATTCCAGCTATGCGTGTCAGAATGGCAACAGGACGGAGGTCATCGCTCATCCAGGGTCTTTAATCTTCACCAACCCCCCCCCAAATCTCTCCATCCCTCTCTCTTTCTCCTCTTTTCCATCTTTTTGCTCCCCTCCTCTCCGCTCTCTCATCTCCCTTTCACCTTTCACTTTTCCTCTCTCACCTCCCCCTTTCGTGATAGATGGAGTGAGAAAAACAGGGTGGAGGGGTCGGAGGAGGGCGGAAGGAGTCGAAGAAGCAAAAACAGCATCCCATGTCAAATGTCAAAAAACAAAAGCCCTGAAAAAACAGACAGCGGATTTCACTTTCCTGGAGGCAGATTTACTCTGTCCGGCTCGTAAAGGTGGGTGGGCCAAGAGACAGGATTGTGTTATTATCTGTGCGTGTGTGTGTGACCCCACACCGAACTGTGAAGTGTGGGGAGACAAAATGGATTGGAGGGGTGTGTGTGTGTGTGTGTGTGTAGGGGGGTGTTGAAGTAAACAGAAGCAAAGAGAAGGGAGAGAAGAAAAAGTGGAGAGAAAAATTTATGAAAACAAAAGTATTGTAGCAGATGGGGCCAGGATTTACCTTGGAAACAGCATTACGGGGCAGAGGAACTGGGGGAGCGCTGAGGAGGGGGCGTGAGCCAAGCTGGAGTCTATCACAATCTCTGGAGACTGATGAACAACGGGGAGGGGGGGTCCCACATACACAGCAACAGACACACTCCTCACACACTGTGGGGGGAAGAGATATAAAAGGGCTCCCAGGGAGAAAGAGCGGCCAGGCGAGCCTCAGAGTGGCCGTCCTGCTCATTTCCACTGCTGTGCGTCACTGAGTGTGTTTAGGCAAATGTGCGTGTGTATGTGTGTGTGTGTTTGTGTGACAAAGTGCACATGGTCATCTGAGAGAAGCGTGCTGTTTCTACCACAAAGGAATAAAGTCCGACAGGTCGTTTTTTTTTCCCCCCCAGAAGCTAAAAGGAAGCAACGATTGACTGGATGGGGGCAGCTGGAGGGTTGCTGAAGCCTGGCTGTTCTTGAACCTGAAAACGGTGTTTGATTTGCAGGTTTTTTCGGCTGAGCTGTTTACTCCTCTCCCTCTGAGTACTTCTTGCTTCCGCCACGGGGTGTCAAGAGTTGACTCTTGAACTGCTTGCGGAGGGATTTGAACAGACGCAGGGATTTTCATTGGATTTTTGGATTTTTTTGTCTTCCTTTCTGATCAGTCGTCGATGTGCTGAGGCAGAATGGACACCTCATTTTTATCAGACACAGACTACAATCAGACCTATGTGGACGAGCATTTTTACCTTGAGGACAATATTAATGGCTTTGGCATCACTAGGGCGATACTCTACTTGGCGGTTTGTGTCCTGGGACTTGCTGGGAACTCCCTCGTCATCGTTGCCATTTTGAAATTGGACAAAATGTCATCTTCCACGACGGTGTACATCTTCAACCTGGCACTGGCCGACGGCCTCTTCATGGTTGGTCTTCCCTTCATAGCGAGCCAGAACTTCCAGAACCATTGGATGTTTGGCAACACGGCGTGCAAAGTCGTCATGGTGCTGGACGGCATCAACCAGTTCACCAGCGTCTTCTGTCTGACGATGATGAGCATCGACCGCTACATGGCGCTGGTTGACCCGCTTCGGTTCGCCCGTTGGAGGACGCCGCGCTGCGCCAAGATGGTTTCGGCCCTCTTGTGGCTCTTTTCGCTCCTCACCATCCTCCCCATGGCGCTCCACTTCTCAGCCGATCGAGGCCTGTGCATACCAGACCTCGGCTCGGATGCCTGGTGGCTCGGCATCTTGTCTTACACCTTCGTGATGGGGTTTGCTTTGCCGTTCACGGTCATGACGGCGTCCTACGCAGCGCTGCTGCTCACCTTGAGGTCCCAGCGGCTCAGAACGACGACGCTGAACCACGAGAGCCACCGGCTGGAGCGACAGGTCACCAAAATGGTGGTTGCAGTGGTGGTAGTGTTCGGGATGTGTTGGCTGCCGTTTTACACCTTCAACTTCTGCTCCCTGTATCAGACTGGCCTGGTCCTGAACTTCGCCAGAGCTTTTGAGTTTGTGGTCCTGCTGTCATACTCATGGAGCTGCGCGAACCCCATCCTCTACGCCTGCCTCTCCGACACCTTCAGGAGACACTTCCGCACCCTCCTCTGCCCTGCTGCCAAGTCATCTCCCAGCATGCAGTGCGACACTGAACGGTATGACTTAAATGACACGGGTGTGTCGGATGTGACCATTCTGGCGTAGAGTGAGGACGAAAGACTGACTCACCATTTTACACCATTTCCTGTCATGATGCACTGCATGATACTTTTCAGCTTCTTTTATATAATTTACTCATTTGATGGTTTGTAGACATGCGATAAATTCCGTTTTTGTTTTTTTAATTTCCCAACTTAACTCAAAATTTACTGAAGGTACATTATTTGCCTCCAAGAATTAAGCTGGACATATTTTCCTTGATTTTCTTGGTCAGATTTGCTGTCGTACTGACAGTTCATTTGTGTTCATTTGATCACACATTTCACACTCTTTGCCCAGCTGAAAGTTTCCCTTTTTTTCCCTAAGGAAATGAAAAAGGCTTTTCTCAATTTATCAACAAGGGTTTCTTTAAGAGAAAAAGAAAAGTCAAAAAGGAAGAAAAATGCTCCTCCAACAGCATAATTCAATTAGACCTTTCATAACACTCTCTTCAGCTGACAAATCCCCTGTCTTGACAGTGTACAGACCCACCTCCTGCTTGGTCTGAGTCAAGCCTGTTGTAAAATTGATCTTCTAATAGCTCCGACCGCTGAGGCGACCTGCTCTGCTACGTCTCTTGTTTTGCTGCATTTCACCAGAACTAATGAAATGAGGCACAAGAGGGATGAAGTGTGGACAGGTGGAGTGTAAACAGAACAACACGGGTCACTCGCCTGTGGCCAAACACCAGCACAAAGACACACACAGACAGCTCCCCCAATCCCACAGCTGGATGATGTCCCAGTTGCTTTCAGTATACATGTGTCAGATGTGTGTGTGCTTGTGCCTGGGTGGCCACGTGCACGCACCTGTACGCATGCATGTTGGGAACCTCTGGTATTCTGCTTGATCCTGGGTGACTTAAGAGGATTTCCAAAAGCTACTTTTAAGGAAGTAAACAGGATAAAATGTGAACATCATTCACTTTATTTACTGAGGTTGTTCCAATGAAGTGAGTGAATATCCTACCAGCACTCGTCTTGTGTTACAGTGAGTGTCTTAGTCTCTTCCTAAATTGCTCGAAAATGGATTCTGGCACCCCAGCTTTTTTTCCGCTCTTAGCGGAAAACCTTGTATCTCTGAAATGTCGATAATTGAGAAATGTAAAAAGCAGTCTTGGGGTTAGCTTGATGAAAATGCATTTTGACATTGTGCTGGAAAGGTTCTTGTGAAGTCGCACAGGGGCGTGCCATCCATCAATTTTAGCCAAACCTGAAAATCAGCTACATGAAAGTAATGATTTTCATGTAACAGCAGTGACAGCACATGCCTCTCAGTTTTGAGACCCCGATCTCCCTGGAATTAGCACGCATCCCAGGTGGTTGGATTTAAAGCAGTGGGAAAAGTCACATCCAGAACATGTATGAACACACCCAAGATGGATCCACAGCATTTGGCATGACACGAAGCGGGAGACACGCTCACAGAAACACATTTTAGCACACGCATGCAAAGAAAAAGTCAGCAGAAGACGGGCTGCTCATGCTCACGTCAGAGCACATGTTGGTCGCCCATCATCAGTGATGTAAATGTGTGTAAATGAGAAAATGATGCGCGTGATGATCTTTATTTTGCCGAGAGAAACATACACCTGTTGTTAGAATGTGCACCAGAGATGAGAGGGGCTCATTTTAAAACCTGCTTTGAGTGTAATCCATTTACACCACATCTAAACACACAAAAACACATATTTTATGAAGCCTGTTGTGTCGTGATTATTACTGAGACTGCTAAACAGACGTGGGACAGAGACCTCACTTTATTGATCATTTACTCACTCTATATATGAGCATTTCTCACATGCTACTGCTCTATTGCCTTTAAATAAATATAGTTGCTCGTGTTTGATTTGGTATTCCCGTTGTCTTTTTTCAACGCAAAGGAACGAACCACAACCATGTCAGATACTCTGTTTTCTGTCATGGGTGCTAGGAAAGGTTTTGAGACTTGTCAGCAGTCTTACATTCAATCTCTGACAACTTGATGTCATGGCAGAAGTGGAAAGTAACTAAGTATATTTATTCATGTAATTACTCAAAGTACGATTCTGAGGTACTTCATTTGAGTATTTCTAGTTTATGGTGCTTCATCTTTTAATTCCACTGCATTGTAGAGGGAGATATTGTGCTTTTTACTCCACTATATTACATAGTTAGTGATAACTAACTAAAGATGATTTTACATTAAAAAACATACAGCGGGGAAAGTAACTTCATGAGTTCATTTACTTAAGTAATGTACTTAAATACAACTTTATTTCTGTTTAATTATGCCAATTTATACTTTTACTGCACAACATTTCAGAGAGAGCTAATTTTTTACCTCTGTTGTCTGACAGCTTGTGGCTTTCACATTTTACATGCAAAACAATATGATGAACGTCCGATAAAATGATGCGATATAGATTAAACTAGCCAACAGTCTGTAAAAGAACAATGTCAACATTTTCCTTACATGTTAATGCTTTCATAATGATAATCCAATACTACAAGAAAAGAAAAGAGAGGGGCCATCCTGCATGGCACTTACTTTCAGTATAGTTTGTTGTTTGTTTACCAAAGTAAAACTTTTAATGCAAGACTTTTACTTCTAGTTGGGTACTACTAATTTTACTTATACGATACATTTACAAAATACAATGTATTTTAATTGTCAAACCAGAAGTTTTCAACCTTTTCAGATGGTGGTTGTTCCTGCAAAAAATGATTTCCTCTAAGATGGGTTCATTACGATAACATTTTGAGGTTCAAAGGGGTCAAGCGCTCCAATATTTCACCAAGAAAAGTTAAAAAATTAATGCAGAACTTCTTCATTCCAAGCCAATTAATCATCTTATGAGCTGCCAGATTTACCCAAAAGGTTTACCCTGTACCTTTTGGAGCATGCTGAAATTCTCGGGAGAATTTTGAGCTTTCCAAGACACCATCCTATTCTTCTGTACGATGAACAAGCAGAGTGTCTTCTTTGACTGCCTGCTTCAATACTTTGCCCAGAGGGCATTCTGTGAACTGGAAAGAGGCGGTAAATGTCAAGCCTGCTAGCTGAGACCCACTGGAGTCTGCCGGCTTGTTTTTCAAAGAGCTAATAAACCCCTGCCACATCAGGTTTTAAAGATGCTCAAGTGCCAACAGAGAAGAATCATTTGATAGACAGTCCGAGGAGGCCAAGTTCAGCATAGCCCCAAAGCACAAACACTCACAAACAGATTTTATGGCACAGCTAAAACATTTATCATATTAAGACAGTTTTGCCATTACATCATAGGGCTAAATTAGTTAATTTGCAGCGATGGATGACTTATGGTGTCATCTTGAGTTTTGGGTTTCCGACATCCACCTAGAATCTAAATGTTGGCTGGTCAATAAATGTTTTGAATCATTTCCAGCATGCAGCTGGACACTGCTGTAAAAAAAAAAAAAGTGTTCAGGTTTACCTGAGGGTGTCAATGAGTCCTTGGTCATGTTATCTGTCTGTGAACATCGAGGTGGGGGCAGGGTGAGGTGGCTGAGTTCAGGCTGGGGAGAGTTTGGGGCATGTGTACTGTGCTGTGTCATAAACCCGTCGGCTGCACCACAGCTGCATTTTGAACCCGAAGAGCCTTGGGATGCAGTTCTTCTGATGATCACTAGATGCTGGCTTTTTGTCTAATGTGTGTCTTCTAGCTCTTTTTATTTTTCAGTTAGGAACCAAACAAGACTTAACCCTTCAAAGTCCCACTGAAAAAAAGTGTTTTTTTCTGGTTCTTGGGGCACAAAAACAACAAAAACAATGACCAGTTTTTCAACTGACCACAGTTGGCACGAAAAAAAAAAAATTATAAATTGAACAAAATACAATAAAAAAACTGGTACAAATACAAGCAACAGAGCTATAAACTGTGCCTTTCAGTCTTTGTAGAACTTGACTTGCTCACCTGTGTTATGGTGAGACAGCACAACAGTTTTTTGGTTGATATCTCCTCCTGTAATTCATAAATCATCACTGACTTGTACAGAAACACAAAAAAGGGTTTTTTCTCTACACTTCAACCTGTACGTAGTGACTAAAGTAAAGAGATCAACGTCCACCACCGTCATTCTGCTCAAATCTGGCTTTGTTTAATCATTAGTAGACCTGTCAGCAGTATCACCCTGGATTTATCTGATTTGTTGTCTCCTCCTCTTTCCAGTCTTCATGCTAAGCTAAGCTAACTGGTAGCTGGCTGGAGAGTTTTCTACTTAAAGACACATATGAGAGTGGTACCGATCTAACTCTACTGCTTTGGACTAAAGCAAAAGGCTGACTGATCTGAGAGCTAAAAATGAAACAGTGGGATTTTTCGTGGCTCATTTCGTGTGACGAAACCAAATCAGCTTCGTCACATTCTAAAAACAACCAGCTGTGGTCACAAAAGCAGGAAATACCAGCTACAAAACACAGCAGCGATGAAGTGATTCACAAAATCTGTGGTGAATTAAGCACCATTCAATCAAATGCACTGAATGATACAAAGTTTGCAATGTACTGTTAGACCACGAAAGGTCACACATACACACACACAAACACACACTGTGTTTGTGTGTGTTGGGCCTAATTAAAGCACTGGCAGACAGCAGTAATTTCCATCGGTGCTCTTTGGTCTGACTGATCCAACCTTCACCCTCTTCGTGTAATTAAGACCAGATGCAAACTGCCTGAGAGGTTTCTCAGTAAAGAATATTGATGGGACCCCTGAGAGCGAGTGTGTGTGTGTGCATTTGTGCATGTGAACGTGTGTATTTGTCTGTGGCATGATTGGAGGAACAGATCAATAAAGGTCAATTAGGCAATTTACATAGTCCACTCGCTGTCAGACATTTCTTCATTTCTTTCTCATGTCTCTTTTTCGATTTTCTCCTCCTCCTCCTCCTCCTCCTCCTCCTTCCCATTCCTGTCATTCCCTCTCCTCATTTCCCAACAATGGAATTATCTTTTTAAATCTCTACTTCCTATTTCATTCTGATTGTGCAACAGGACTGACAATCGAGCAAAATGTACATGTTTATGACAAAAGCAGTTGTTAGCCGGGGCTGCAGCATGGCAGGGGGACAGACAGCGAGCACAGCCAGCCAGGAATGACTGTCACTGCGCTGTGTTCCTGGAAAGCACAAAAATGTGAAATATAAACTGAGTGACTGGTTTCTGTCCAGAAACTGTTTTGCAGATTTTTGCTTTGACATCTGTCCAGTGGAAAGGTTTCCAGCCCGAGTAAAAGTTTTGCACAACACACGGACAGCTTTCCCTCACTGTGCAGAGCTACACCTGTCTCGAATTTCACATTTTGTAACAGTATTAGGAAAAAATAACTTTTGTCAATCTGGTAAATAGTATTCTGAGAGATACCAAAGTCTTACCTTCTGATGCAATCATTTATGATTCACTAATGTAGATTATTCCATAATAATAGTATTATCTGCAGCATTAATGCAATAGAAGGTGAATCTTAATCCACGTAATGGACTCTTCTTCAACCTAACTAAGTATTTCTAGTTTCTAAATCTAACCAAACTTTTCAGAGTGACCATTTCACAATGTTAACCACAAGGGGCACATGGCCCCTGGGAAGCCAAAGACCGGAGGGCTGGACAGAGGCAGAGCTGCAGACCTCAGGCGGCTGACTGGGGGCAGAGCTGGAGGACTGAGCAGGTAAGGAGCCACTGTGGGGCCACTGTGGAGGACGGCTAGGTGGGGGACCAGACATGCAGAGCCACTCATGTGGACTGGAGGCCGGACAGATGGACGGAGTGGCCCAGGAGGTCAACCGCATGCCCGGACGCATGGATGGGACTGCTTGGTAGGCTGGACAGCAGGAGAATCAGTGGGCAGGGATTGAAGGGTGGAGCCACGCCACTAGGACGGGCAGGAAGCTCAGCAGGTGGGCAAGACTGTTGTTGAAGGCTGGACCCCTTTTGGGCCTGGGCAGCAAGCTGGCGGTGAAGATGGAGGTCAGGCAGGATGCCGGTAGCTAAGGCTGTGCCCCTCTGAAGGTAGATAGGAAGGCGGGAAGAAGACAGAACCCCTCTGGGCATGTGCAAATTGAGATGACATCATCCTAACTTAATGTGACCAAGCAGAGTTTTGAAAATTCTGCACCTGAGGCATTTTCAGTGTCTGCTTTCTCGTCTACACGCATACGCAGACCTTTGTGTCACCGCTGCCGTGGCAGCGTGTCTTTCATGTTGTCTGCTGTGACCAGCCGGACTTGTCGAGCCAGCCCCCCCCCTTTCTTATCTTGTCTTATCTCGCCTTGCTCAGATACGTGCAGAGCGTGCAGATAGCAACCAGCAAGACAATCAGATGCTGCATATGTGCATATCATGGCCATGCATGCACATTTCATTATTTTTCCACATTGGTAATTTATGGCTGAGGTCCTTGTTGCTGCGTCATGTCAAGTAAATAACCCTGTGTTTATTTCGCACCTCAGATGAGCATCAAAGAGAATAAAGAGAATTGTAGATCACAGGGAGACAATGGATCAGAGAAATGTGAAGACTGAAGTAATGGACTGACCTTACAGCTGAATGTCATTTGTACTTGAAGTTAGCGATGAGGGGGATATTTGATTACACATATTCATATACATATTATGCACATACAGATTTTCAAAGCCGTACAAACTTTATTTTCTCAGTGAAGAATGACATTTTTAATGAATACGATGAATGTCCCACACATCTTAAGAAATTCATCACCAACAAAACAACCCTCAAAACAACCTGCCTTGAATTTCAATTGCATTGTTTAAATTCAAAACAACCCTCATGTGTACATTAATAAACTTCTGAGGTAAGCATAGCCAAGACGGACGTAATGATTCACCATGGAGCTATAGACGGGTCTGGTGTACGGTCTTGGTTGGAAAAGGCGGCAACAAGGTTGTGTAGCCTGCAGCGGTTCACGTGTAACACGTTTCCCTCTCTGCAGGCGAATTTCAAGGACCAGAAGATCGATTTGTTCATTTGGATGAAAGCTGCATTGGCACCTGTCTGATTCTTTTCACCTCTGATTGTGAAAACGAGTTGATTTTTGGACTCTTATGTGCTTTTTATGTTTCGAACACAATCTTTTAGCCACAAGTGAGCATAAAAGAACAGTTGGATATTTTCAGACTGGGCTGCAAAGTGAGTAATGTCTGCCTTCCTTTCAGCTGGAGAAATAACTGCGCTGTGTTTTTGAGGGAATTCAGCAGCGTGCCGAGACAATGCTGCTGCTGCGGCATAGAAATGTTCACCACGAAGACGAAATCAATGTTTCAGCAGAGCAGAACAGCGAGACCTTTGGGTGTGTCTCTTTGTCAGAGCTTAAACGTGGATGTTTGTGTTCTCTTTCTACATGATCTAAAAGTCTTTCCACTTCATTCTGCATCTTAAAACATCCATCTCAATTAATGTGCCCCTCAGGAAGGAAACAACATGCTCCACATTCCCACTGGAGATCGTCCAGCACTGGGGAAAGGGCAGTGCATCGGACCAAGTGGGGTTTATCAATGAGCTGTTTTTGGTGCTATGGGGATCCGATGATGGGCTGACTCTCACAGTGATAAGGTGCTCAGTTTTGTCTAACTTGGCCCCGTAAGACTCCGTAGGCTCTTCAGTCTATGCTAAATACAGAAACAGCTGCAGAAAACTTATCTATTTCGCTTCTTGCTGCTGCATTCTGGAAAAGTTTTTTTCAGCTGTCAGAAGGTCCAGATAAGATAAATATAGTGACAATCTGTGAGATCCTCTGTTTTCCTCTGCTCTCTGTGATGTTGAGGCTGCACCATGATGCCTTCCTGTTGATGGTATTTGATTTTAGAGTTAGTAGAGAGTAGAGGTGGCTGATGCTGTAACTAACAGTTAGTAAGCAGGCCCCTCTTACACCAACCACTGGTTTTGTTGGCTGAAAAGAGGACTGTGGCAAGCTTCATCAGCTGCAAGCAGCTAAAGCTTTGTGAGCCCCGTTTTTTTTAATGTTTGCAGTATAGAGTCCTTTGAAAGGGTGGTAAATAGCCATCTCCTTATATTATAACACTGAAAGAATGAAGCTTTCGCTGCATGTCCCAATCAAAAAGTCAGCATCTTCACTGGCTGATTCCTGGATGTCAGCCAGTACAACTAGTTGCATTAGAGACAGTATGATAAATACAAATGTAATGAAAAATGGTATTTGTTCGAATATAACCCTTGGATGGTTTGGATGCTTACGACAGTGTAGAAAAACAAACAAGCAACAAAGCACCCTAACCCTGCACCAATTTTCACTTGGATTGTCTCATTTAACAACAAATTGAGTGATCTGAAAGGTAATGGAATTTCATGGCTTCGGTCGAATTTCTGCCAGATTGGTTGTCATCTGACGTGCATCTTGAGGGGGGTTACGGTGCCTGATTAAGTATGGATTGGTTGTTAAGGGACAGTTTCTGGCATGTCAGAAAATTTCTTGCCATTTGAGCATGTCTGTGGTCGGATTTCACGCGTTGCTGTTGAGAAAAGATCCATTGCAAACTGCAGTGACCTTTAATGTACTTGGTGCATATTTTGCTGCATATTAAGCTTTTTTTCCTCTTATTTTCAGTTCATAATAAAACAGTTCGATGCTCACGTTCAGACTGAGCTCCGCTTCGTGGCCGGTCAACTGATCCGTACAGTGAGGGCGTAAAAGTTCCAGATTGTGGCCATGCAGGCAAGATAATTAAAAATCACTGTGTCCGCCTCGGTATGACAGTAGCTTTTAAGTGGCTTTGACGACGGGGAAAATGATTTTGTCAAAGTACTTTGCACGTATCTCTTTGGATCTGTGACAGCTCAGCCGGAGGTAGCATCTCACAAAATGAACACAGCCCGGCCTCCCTGTGTCTGCGTCAGCTGCGTCTCCTCCACTGAATCAAAACACGGCCAATGATTTCTCACTTTTTGAAGGCACTACCGTCTGTTGGACTCTTGGGTCAGCAGAGGTTTAGTGCGTGCTGAACTATGGTTGTTTATTCTAGTACGGGTTTTCAATTTGTTTTGTTTTGGACTTCATTTCCTGTTTCCCATTCGCCTTTTGTTTTTCACCAAGGTTTCTTTCCAATATGTGGTTGAAATGTATAGTTGTTTGGAGAATTATTCCTGTCTCAGGCTTAAGGAGGGCTTTCAGAACCAGCCAGTACATCTTGTCTTGTCTCTTCAGTTGTTTGTACAGATGACACTTGAGTCCAGTGGATTGGAGAGCCTCATAAACCTTGATGACTCACCTCTGAGCTTTGATAAGCGGAAGTTATATGAAATACTGGCTGCTTTGTTGGCTCTAAGAATAATTCTGCAGTGCTCTGTATGCCATTCTTGCAGCAGGTGATTTTTAATTATTGAACAAATCTCTCTGGTTAATTATTGTTAACGATCATTTAATACAAGCAGATTGGGGGATTTTTTAAATTCCAGTTCTAATTATGTAATTCTCTCACTTGCATTGCAGCTCTGAAATCATGGTGATAATCACTTTCAATTTATCTGTATTATGCATGTACTTAATTACTTTACTATCTCGTGAATTTATTTGGAATTGGTTTTGAAAAGGGGACTTTTTGTCTGATTGGTCAAATTTACTTTCATTACTTTTTCTAATAAGGCCACAGGTGAATGGCCAAGCTTTGCCTTACAAACCATCTTTTGTGGGAGAATTCTGGCAAAAAGCTAATATTATGCCTGCTTTGATTTGTCACTTTTACACTTTCTCTAGCTTTTTTCAGCTTTTTGTCTCTGTTACTGTCCTTTTCTCTCTTCTCTTGGTTTACCCTCTTTATGTACTGTATGTACAGTGAGTACTGGATTTGACTCTAATTCTGCAGAGCTGTCTGTCTTCTTCAAGATTTGAACACAGCAGGATGCTGTTAACATCACACTGGATGCATGATGGTAATGATAACCTAACTTAGCTCCTGCAGACATTTTCTGTTTTCTCTAATCCAAAAAGGTCTCTGAAAAACGTCAACTGCAGCCACAAAGAGATGGTTGACTGGTCAGCAGCGATGTCTTCAGCCTTGTTCAAATTTCACAGTTCAAGTCAGCTCCAAGCGAAGTCCCAAGTGTGGACCAGCAAGGTCCAAGTCAAAGCTGACCGGTCTAATCAAAACCAATCACTTTCAATCTGAAGACTAGACCGACAAATCCCATATCACGTCAAAACAAACAAGTCAAGTCAACGCCAAAACAACTTAAGTCAAGACCGACATGCAAGTCCCAAGTTAGTGGAGGTCCCAAGTCTTTTTTGATTTTATCTTAGGCATTCATGACAGTCCAATGAGAAGGAGAGCCAGATGATGGGATGATTTTGAAAAGGTGATACATCACAACATCTATTAAGAGCTACGAGCTATTGACAGTGACACCTGTCAACCTACCACCACAGAGCCACCTTGTCAAACCGTTTCCAAATTCAAGAATGAAGTTCAGTGCTCAGCAGTAAATCTCTTGGCTGTCTGCCAGCTCTGTGCCGTACAAACACACTATGTCTAATAAACGCTGATTCCAGTTGAACATCAGTCTGAGATCTGAATGTTTTACTTGTGCAAATGTGGATACCTGGTGTTCTTTCGCTCTTCTCTTTTTCTAAGTATTGAAGGAGAGCAGCTGTGGTGCTGGAAGTGTATACACATTATTGGAAAAAGCAGAATTACATATAATTACATACATAATTCTTTAGGTCGTTTAGTCTTGTTGAAGACTGAAATGTGAGACCTATCTGTGAGAGGACTGAGACACCCATGATCAGAGGGAAGGACCTCCTTGTGGGCAGCATGGATCTCTATATGGAAACTAGTATGTCATCTCTCTTTCATCAGGGCTACATACAATTTACACACACTAGCAATGTGATCAGATATGTGAATAGGAAAATTAATTGGCTTGCTACTGTGCCCTTAGTATACACTGCCACATTGAAGTACTGTTCTACTGAAGAAGGTAAAAATGCTTTAAAATCTACTTCAATGTACCACCCACTGTCAGTAAAGTAGATCATTATGGTTGTGAGCTCTTGGCACCCCTTTGCAGCTTTCAGTTTTGGATCATGCACGTGCTCCATTAAAGCAATGCGATAAGCAAACGATTATTGTTCCGCTAAGTGGTGTTTCGCATCAATGCACCGAGCATGTGACCGCGCAGGCCCTCAGATCGTGTGTGGGCCGACACAGTCAGCCCACGGTCCGGCCACGGCATCGACACAGCGGCATGTAGTACACTTGTCATCTCAGGATGATTCACATTCTGAGAAATGTTTTCGCAGAGCCTCCAAGGTTTGTCCCCGAAACATATTCAAGCGGTCATGATATCATCATATGTTGTCCGGGTGAGCGGAGGTTTCTTATGTAAGCTCACAAGTTGCTTATGTGTGGAGACGAGAATGTTTGAATTTTAATTCATTCTGAATTCGGCTTTGATTAAATGATATCTGCACAGAATATTATGAATTATTAGAACTCATCATCTGTATCTTACTGCTCTATTACCACTGCCACTATTACTATTATGGCCTATACACTGGTATATTCCCCTTAATGCTGTCAATGTCACATATTTAACTCCTTTCTTCTCTGTCTTAGGCAACATTTGCACTTGTCACTTCAAGTGTCTTGAATCTGAATAAAATCCACTCCACTTACACTTAGCTGCACGTATCCATCACTGTTGGCCAGATAACAAATCTTATTAGAGTCAGCCTTGGTTTTCCCGGGCTACATGCACATTAGGATCAGCCTTCCTCTAGTCCAGGGAGACGTGGTAATGCACCTGAGGCAGCTGCACTTTCGCATTTTTAGTAAGAAAAACACCTAACAACATAACACATCGCCTGCTGTTGTTCACTGGAACCATACATTAACACGGCCGCCATATTGGTACAGGGAAGCCACACACCCCCGATGCATGCATGTCTATGGAGGCAGGCTTTCTATTCACAATTAAAATCCTTATAACTCTGCTGACTCTACTTGTAATAACTCAAGGTTCAAGGTTCATTTATTGGTATTCTGCAACACAGGGTTGCACAACAAAATGCAAGCTGCTGGCTCTTCATGCTATACACACAACAAGACAAAACAAATTCAGGAGTCAGGAGTCTCACCGCCTGAGGAATGAAGCTGCTCTGTAGTCTGGTGGTGCTTAAGGTTGGGTACCGTTCATGTTTGAACCGATACTGGTATCACTCCCTCCCCCATACAGATCGATGCTGTCTCACCCAAACAGACCATTCAGCAACTGAACTGATCAAGGATCAGATAAATAATACTGCAGCTCAGTGCACCTTATATTTGACGTGTGAGAGTACTGATCTTTGCGCACCTTGCATCACTGTCTGTCAATGTTTAATCTTCCGAAACCTGAGCAAAAACAGCCACGCAGCCACCACCGGAATCTAATTCAACAAGTAGCATAATACTAATATTAGTTTAACCTGAGCTTTATCCGCAGCCGTGCAGAAAAACCAGGTTCGAACTGAATGACTCGATATGCCAAAACAAACAAACACAAGAAAATACGCAGCGTCCAGATGTTGATTTAGAATGTGAATGTCAACGTTATAAATGAAGCTTTGAAGCTACACATGATCCGGTACAGCCTGAGTAAGCTGTAATAATTTTACATTTGCCACAGCTCTTGCGGACAAGTCCAGGTCATTCTAGACTTGCCTGTTTTGACTTAAGATCGTACAAAACTTCAGGATTCAGGATGTGGGAACATTCCACACTAGCTTAAATATTGAATGAAATATCTACTGTCTTTCTCGGTTAGGACTAGCACCCAGCTACACCAGTCTTCAAAATGTGAAACTTCATGGTAAAATAAATTTCTTACAGTGGATTAGCGGTGATTTGTGAATTTGCTCACGGGGTGAAGTAAACCCAAACACAATTTTCATGCTGAGCACAACTTTGGGGAAGTTTGACACAGGAATTTACGCTATTGACCGATAGCAAAACATCTCAGTCTTTTGACTGTCTTCAAATCCAGTCAGTTTGATCAATTATAGCCAAATGTCACAAATCAGGATCATTTGCCTCAAGGGGCTTCACAATCTGCACAGAGTACGACACACATCTATCCTAACAAGGAAAAAATCTCTGGACAAAAAAGACTTTTAACTGAACCCCCCGCTGAAAACAAGACAGCAGAATGCACCACAATCAGAAAAAAAAGAGAAAAAAAATCCAACAACACACACTCAAAGTAACATCAGGTGTCTCTCGGCCAGTGTTTGTTGTGTCTGATTGTCTTATGTTTCTTTGCTGCTACACTATTTTCAGCCTTCACGTTTTTTCAACTGTACTGCATCTGCGCTTGAGACTGTGAATTTTTAATATTCATTTATGGCCACACAACATTCACCTTTCAATTGTCACCTTCACACACACACACACACTCACACACACAGAGAGAGAACTAAATACAGTGCAAATGAACATCGAGAAGCACGCGATATGGTTGACGTGACATGTGGCATTTATGTGAAGACAAGCATTTAAAAACGTGCCTACAGGCTAATCCGTGTGAGTAGAATCACTTACAAACTATATGAGCTGCAGAGCTGCATGAGCATGTTTCAGAATTAATGATATAATAATAAACTTTACAGCACACATCAAAAACGTGCGTACGTGAAAAGCACCAATAAAACATTTCTATGTACACAAATACACACTCGCTGATGGAGCCAGCACTGGTTGGCAATTTAGAATTAAACTGTAAGAAGGATCCTGGCTGAAGACCTCACACTGCATGCAGGGTGATAAGGAGAGAGTTGATAAAGACTGAGATATAATCAGGGGCCAAGCCATGAAGTGCTTTAAGGGTAATGAGTAGGATCTTAAAATCGATTCCAATGACCTTAGAAGGAGGCTGACATTGACACTTTTCCCCAAGTGTTGGTTAAGAGTCTAACTCCTGTCAATTGTTTTCTGATTCACACCTGTTAAAAGACCATTACAGTAATGAAAATGACCGAAAAGAGACACAAAATGACTTAAAGGAGACACAAAAACAACTACAAATGACACACCTGTGTCTTTTGCATGTCTGTGCACTGGGTAATGGCCTGTCTTATCATAGTGTTCACTAAAATAAGGTAATTTAACATTTTAGATGAGGCGAGAAATAAAAAAAAGAAAGTGCGTTTTGACACCTTTTTTCCTCGTGGCCAAGCAGCAGGAACATTATCCTCTTTTGGGGTTTTGCTGGGGGTTTATGGGTTCACAGTGGTCGTAAATGAACTCAGGTAGAAAAGCTCTTTGACCTTTAGGACTAGCCATTATGTTTTTGTTTGTCCATGCTGTGTGATGCAGATGACGGGCAGCACCTTTGCACTTTCTCTCAGCGCCGGGGGCGTCACATGATGTGTGCGATACCATGTGCTGCAGCACTGCGCTGTCGCCACATGTCAGGGTGATTAACAGTAAATAAATCACATCTTCCTCGCTCCCAGGAAGAGTTTCACGACGGGCGCAGCATCAAGGTCCTGCGTTCTGCAGCGGCATCGAGTCAGTCGCGCTTTGGAGATGTGTTTTTGCCGTTAGTGTGCCAGAGGCCGTGAAGTGTATGGGAAGCCGAACGAGAAGACGGCAAAAAGAGTGCTCACGACAGAGTAACAGGCGAGAGGCACTGGGCTGCAGAGGGAAAAGCAGGCATATCTGGGCTGACACATTTCTCTAGCTGCTCAAGTCCTTCCACTAACACCTTGTCGACACAGTGAAAACAATACGTCAGCGGCACAACATCAGCGGCTGCGGTCTTCAGTCGTCAGTGTCTGTCCTGAATCTGTTCAAACAGATCTGAGTGACCTCACAGCCAAGCTCGCGTTCGTGGACTTAAGCAGCTAAATTAGACATGAACCGTCACGTCAGCTTCTAGGCAACTTTGCGCTGCTGACATATTGCTCTTTCTGCACGGGCAAGAAGAAAGAGGGCAGAGAATGTGGGAGACTGTCTGATCTCAGGTTTTGATCTTTAAGCCTTATCTTGAATGGACCTTTACCCTTCAAACTAGGCTTCATATTGACTTAGACGCGTGTCAGAGTTGAAGGCCGAATGGAGAGTTATTGACCAACGACATTCAAGGCTAATGTGTGTGTTTTTGTTGAGTGGAGAGCAAAGAGGACGTTTGAGATTCATTATACTGCGTGCTAGCTATTTAAACACAGTTGAGATCATTGCCCAGCAAAGACCACTTGCTTCACAGTTCCAGCTTTGACCATTTTCACCGACTCTGTCCATTTTCTTTCAGCAGGACGCTCAGTGGGTGGTGGTATTCAGCGGTAATATCAGTTTTAAAAACTGACATTTTATTGAAATGAGTGCTGCTTTGTGAGTCCCACATACAGCAAACCGACTCACTTTATTGCTGTGGTGTAACGCTGTTTTAACACTGCCAAATTAATTTCATAGCATGACGTATGATGCTATTATGACGTTATTAACATGTGAGATCAATGATAAAAACAACTGTGTTGCTCTCAGCGCTGCTGAGACCTCCAACCCATCTTTAAATCTTTAAATAAGACTGATTTAAAAGTAAACTGGAAAATGATTCACTGCACGGCCACAGTCAGCAGGTGGTTAGCTTAGATTAGCATAAGGCTAGACACAGTTAGCTTGACTTTGGTCAAATGTAGCTCACAAATTAAACTGCTGTATCTTGTCCGTTCAAGCCCCACTAATGCCAAAGTGTAAAAATAACAATTTGCGGTGTTACACAAGGTTACGAGAGGGACTATTTCTTGGCAGTAACTTCCTGTTAGGCTAAACTTATAGATATTTCATAAAATGTCAAACTAATCCTTTAATGATGCTAAAATGCTAGCATGCTAATGGTACTTCTTCAGTCACTGTGGCCTTGCTGATCACTGAAAAATGAAAAGCTGGCAGGTTGAATGCAGTCCTGGGTGAACCCACCCACAGGACCTCAAACCAGCAGCAAAACACACCTGAAACAAACCCCCCCACCCTGACTGGACGCTGATTTAAACGGGCGGCATTCATGCACAGAATGACTGGAAAGACTCGAACCCTTTCACAAACCCTTCTTCCCTGGGCTTCCCCCTCTGAGCAGCCAGGATCGGGACATAAATAGAACAACAGCTGGTTACAATAATAGACACTTTTGTGTTGCCATGTGCAGAGAAATAACAAGACATTTTCTCATGGAGCCGTGCCCTGAGAGAGGTCGCGGGGGATGCCCTCCATCCGCACTGGCGTGATAACTCCTTCCACGTATAAAGACAGAAGACTGCTGGATCCGAGTGTCACCCCTGGCAGCTGACAACGTGCACCATTAGCTGAGAGCTGCATGTGGAAGGCCTGGATAACGCTTGGAACAACTGCAGTAAGCTGACGGATTTGGAAAGAAAGCCTGCTGCAGCATCCCGCATCGCAGCTCAGGGTTGGTGTTTGGTTCTTCTGCATGCAGTCTCTAAGAATCAACAAAAAGACATGTTTGGATGCATCTGCAGGTCCAATGAAATTAAGCTATTTCTCATTAATGCAGAGCTGCAAGGTCAGTTATGCCCTATAGGTGGAATATTCATTTCTAATTGATATGTTGGAGACGTATATAGGCCTACACAATTAGCAGGTAAATAAATGAACTGTACTTTTAATGACATGAGGCACCACAAAACTCATGGGCCTATACGTGACTCAAACTCAGAGATCTGCAGGACACCGACGCGCACAGAGTGACGCGCTTAGGTCTCTCTCCCTCTCTCCCTCCCTCTCTCTCTGGTGCAGTCGTGCGTCCTGCCGCTCTGCCTGACTTGTCGCGGGGGATTCGGTGCCAAGACCGTCTGACCGGACGCAGCGCACCGTGAGCGCACAACGGCGTTTTTTTTTTTTTTTTTTTTTAAAGACGCGGTCTGCCTAAGTTTCGGTTAAAACAAAAGCGGAATATTTCATGGAGGTAAAATGACCTGAGACCAGTCGTGTATCCACCAACGAAGGTGGCGAGCGGGCGCTTGAACGCCAGCCCCGTGCGTAACACCGGGAGAGCAGGTGGATGGAGAGGCTGGCGGGATGCAGCGTTCCAGCAGGTCGGCGCCGCGTCGGAGCGGCTGGAATCCGTATTCTCTGCTGAAAGACGCCTCGCCACGATGGATTTAATATGAGGATGAAGTTTTCTCCTGAAAAGTAAGAGCTTCTTCTGGGGAAGGGGGTTTTGCGCAGAGCTTTTAGCAGCGCTTATTAAATTTGTCTCCATCCCAGGCATTTCTGTACGGATATGGTTTGCTTTTTGCGCGCTGTAACGCAATCCTTACATAGTCAGGTGCATTTTCTCCATTAAAAGTTACATTTTTAGCAAATCTATCACATAGACCACGTACCAAATCGTGGCTACTCAAAGTCCAATTATAATATTAAACAATAAATAATATCGAGGTCTCGTTTTCTCTCCATTCTAAGATCTGTTTCTGTATGTTGGCTTCATTAGAGGGTGATGCGTGCGCCTGCCTTATATTTGTACTGCTGAAATAACTAAAACAAATCTAATGTGGAAACGCATCAATGTGTGAGTGCACGGGAAAGAAGTGCCTAGAAAATATGCCAGGGTGAGCTCGGGGGGGGCTCTGTCTTTCAATTAAGAGGTCAAAGGTTTGACGCCTGGCGCAGCCATTTAATGTCAATGTGTCCTTGAGAAGAGAGATAAACCAATCTGCTCACTAGTGGATGAGAGTTTCCACTTAACTGTGACTGTCACAAAGTGTCCTGTCGAGCTTGACATTTGTCTCACACAGCCTGCAGGTTGTTCGCGCGGTGCTGCTTCCCTGCCATCATCACTTTCTCTGTTCTCACAGACCGCAAAGCTCCTGACATCCGTCCGCATTTTAGGTTTTTCTGTGAGTCTGGAGTAGCCTGCTGGGCTTGTCCTTTGCAGGAGTTCTAACAGACCACCAAATCCTCCTTTGCATTTAATAATACAATTACACCGCCTGATATTTAAAGTGCAAGATCTTACCGAATAATAATGAGAGCTATACAGCACTTAGTCGACACCTCCTGCTAACAAATAACAGTGGCAATCCTTTCAGTAGTGGATGAATTATTGGAGATTGCTTTTCTGCGCACTTTCTCTTGTCGCTCTCTCACTCACTGACTCATGCACACACAAGCACACATGCACATAACCAATACTTGTTCGTAAAGGCTGATAAATATTGTTTTGTTACACTCAGATTTTTGCTCTTGAAGTAAAAGTCCTTAAGATTTTCCTAAAATCACAAGTTATTTCTTATCATATTTATGACAGTTTTTTCCAGCAGTAACCATTCAGTGGAATTACAATCAGTCTACGTAGTAGTTTTCATAGTCAGTGGCGGGGTCCGCCATCCCTGCACTTGCTGTTACCACAGGTGTCGCCAAGTGAGCCAGCAGTTAAGTCTTAAGGATCATCATTTAAGATATTGACTATATTCTAACCCAGTAAAATCCCTTAAAATTGAAAGAATACAATGAGTCTGCCATGTAGGTTTCTCTCACAAGGGTGAGAAAATGAAGAGCTGGTACATCATTTTTGCCTCTAACATTGTGCACTGAGACGTTTTAGGTTGGTTGGCAGCAGATTGCCACCCTTGCGGCCGTCTGAGTCACTGCTGCTACTCAGTATGCAACAAACCCATGGTTACTGCGTCCAGCAACGTGAGAATGTTTGAGCCTCCATTGTTGTCCATTTGCCAGACTCACTGTGCTGAAATTGATTAACATACCCAATTAGTGATAATTATGATAACTGAATTGATTGGAAACTGATTGTTTTAGCCTAAAACCCAAAAAGCTTTGGGTTTTTCGTCTGACGGTCAGGTTAAATACAAAGTTTAAAGACGTCCTCTTTAGCTCTGTTAATTACTGATGGCCATTTGTGGTATGTTTTTTTTAATTATTTTATTAAATTAGTCATTTATTTATCGAGGACTCGATATCGAGAACACTTTGTAGATGAATGACAGTAATCCTCAGCAGTCTAGCCCGTGCATACACACACATTCACCACACATAGATGCAAGTGTGCTGTTCGTCGTTGTCTGTGATAACATGTAACTGTACCCAGCCTTTTTTCTCAAGACCCCTGATTAGCACAAAGTGGACTGTCCAAAGTGGGCCCATATGAGCCAATCACACGTAATCCAGGTAAGTTATGAAAGCAAGAACTGGACTAATGTCCCTGTCGAGCCAGCTGCTGTCACTGTTGGGGAAGAGTGAGTGATCCCGCCACAGTGTCAGAGCTGTTTGTCCCCGAGATCAATTGAATAAACATTTGTCTTCAGCAACACGGTGCCCTCATCGTTCCCCCGCTCAGGCGTACCTTTTTGCATGTATGCACGTATCTGTGGGGGAGGCGCCCTCACAGATACATGCACACACATACACACACACCTGACCTGGACAACTGGACGAACAGCACTGGGGGGATTGGTGGTCTGGACTGAGCTAAGAAAGAGCACAAGACCAGATGAGATCCAGCTGAAATTTTGATATCATATACAAGCATGCCTGTAAAGTGGGAATCATGACGAGTGTTGCAGTCATCCACGCCTGCGCGTTTTTGTGAAATTTGAAACTTGTGCTTCGTGCAAAAGAGCGCAAACCAATGTCATGGCACTAAAAGTGTGATAAAAGTCTCGCCTGTGACCCTCCCTGTTTTTCTGTCTTCCTCTGCTGTGTTTCTCAGATGAAGGAGACAATGTCCAAAAGTTATTTTTAGAAAGCTGCACTTGTTTTTTGCCTGGATTTGGCCATCTCCTCCATATCTCTGCCAAATGCTTGCTGTGAGGGGAATAAGTAACATTGAGGATAATCAAGGAGAGGAAGAACTGAGCGTGTTCTCTGAGGAGAATACCTTCATGTTACCCTGGCTGAAGGCGTGAAAACAGTTCTGTAAAGTAACCTTGCAACTGTTGCCATGGATCTCGACGGGCTATTATTATTTGTGAAAGAAAATACTCTTTCTCAGCCATGCTCACTGTTCTTTCACTCTGTTGTCTCTCTCTCCATAGATCTATGTTGTTCTTCAACAGTTTCTCTGCAGCTGGGATGTGATACCTTTGGTTCCTCGTTAATTAAAATCCCCAGTCATCCCAATCCCCAGAACCCCAAACCCCAAGACCTCAAAGTCTCAAATTCCCAGTACCCCGGGCTTATCTTTACTTTGCCTTTATTCCAGGCCTGTGCAGTACAAAGCCAAACCTGAAGCCCAGCAGTATCCACCTTCTCCAGACCCCTTTACGATTACGCCCTACCTCTTACCTCTTGCTATCAGTAGACACTCTCAGCCATCATGGCCTTGGATCAGTGGCCCTATCCCCCCAACATCTCCATTCCGGAGCCCCTCCTGTATGACAGCTACATCCAGGGGAACGAGTCCGACCTGGACCTGAACATCTCCGAGACCAGTGAGCCTCACCAGGACAAGACCAGCTCGGTGGTCATCACCCTCATCTACTTCATGGTATGTGGCGTGGGGCTGTGCGGCAACTCCTTGGTCATATATGTAATCCTGCGCTACGCCAAAATGAAGACGGTGACCAACATCTACATCCTGAACCTGGCGGTGGCCGATGTTCTTTGCATGATGAGCCTGCCGTTCATCGGCCTGCAGCTGGCACTGGTGCACTGGCCCTTTGGAGAGGTGCTTTGCAGGGTGATCATGACAGTAGGTAGGTGGAAAGAAGATGGCTAATGGTGCACTCCAGAAAGCAGCAGCAGTTTTACTGGGCAAAGAAACAGTTTTGGGTTCCTGAAATCTGCTGGTTGCAAATTCTGAAAACCTAGATAAACATTGTATTTTCTGAAATGTTAAGACTTCAGCTGCAAATTACAGAGTGTTTCCAGTCATTATGGGAAGCTATGCTATCCATCTTGAGGCTGTATCACCATCTTTAATGTAAAAAAGGCAAATAAGCATATTTTATGCTGAACTATTGCGTTCAGTGTCTATTCTAGATATTTAAACAGTAGCTGTAATTCAGACTGTGTTCGTGTGCTTAGGTTTATTAACAGCCTTTATTACACTCAGTTCACCTCCTGCTATAATAAAAAGAACACGCAATTAGTGATATTGTGATATCCTCACCTCGCATTTCTTTCTCCATTCCTGCACTCTTTCTCCTATACCCCCTCCCAGACTCTCTCAATCAGTTCACCAGCATCTTCTGTCTGATGGTGATGAGCATCGATCGATATTTGGCTGTGGTCCACCCTATTAAGTCCACAAAATGGCGGAAGCCCCGCGTAGCCAAGCTAATTAACCTGACAGTATGGGGTGTGTCGCTGTTAGTCATCCTACCTACGATGATCTTCAGCGGCCTTAATAAGGTGCCAGTGTGTGGGATCGTGTGGCCGGAGCCCCAGGATGTCTATTACAAAGCCTTCATATTCTACACCTTCTTCATTGGATTCTTCCTGCCACTTGCAGTCATATGTCTGTGCTACCTGCTCATCATAGTCAAGGTGAGAGCCCGCCTCTACCAGGGCTGCCAACTCTTCAATTTTGTTTGGAGTGGTGTCGGTGAAGTTTTACGAGTAGGCCTTCTGTGGCATTACCCACCGCAGGGGTCGGGGTCATCACTGCTTTTAAAGTTTAGAAAGTTCAGCAAACGACTTCACAGTTTTAAAGTGTTCATAGAAGAAAAGCCAAGTCAGTAATTATGGTCAGTGATGAATAAGTATGGTTGATAAGCAAACCTGCAACAACAACATTATAGCAACAGGAGACCAAACCCAACCAGGGTACCAGGGGACCTCCACCCCCACAAAACTTCATTCCAGACTGTTTTCCTGCATTCTGAATTTATGGAGTCGGGAGGACAGGAGGGAAGGTAGCACTGAAAAATGTGACTCTTAGGAGAGTCTGGAGGGTTGGCAAGTAGCTAAACAAACGAACAGCAGCATTGTACAAAAAGCAAATGAAGGAGAAAAACACATTGCTCAGAGACGCTGGATCCAACAGGGTCGTTTTGTCCAGAAAACAAACAAAACAGACTTTATTAAACTGGAAAGAAGAGAGGGCAAGGGTTCTACACAGGATTAATTGGTTTAGATTTGTCAGAAGTGCTTTCGCACATACTTACTGACAAGCCCACAAAGGTAATTTTTTCTTCTGACACCTTGGTAGCTAAATGATGCTATTAACGAATGGTGCTGTCTGATAAATAGCAGCATGATAAATGCATGATGCACTCTTGCAGCGTAATGCATTCATTAGACGATGGAGTGTCTAGCCTGTCTGGACTCCAGCCTAAGTGACTTGTTGCAGCAATGCCCTCATTTGCATGAATGTTTAGATGTTCAGCTGTTCTAGGGTCAGTGGAGATCCGGGGCTTCAAAGACCCTCTTTACTCCTTTTGGTAGATTCTTTATATTTCTCCTTCTTTCATAAAAGAGTGGCTTTGAGTCTTCCTCTTATTTGACTATGTGACTCTATAATTGAACATAATTTCTGTTTTTGCATTTACATTTTCTTCTAAATTCAATGACAAGATATCTTTATTTCCGGCTCCAGAACTATAATGTTTAACAGAAGCCTATAATAAGGACTGTGTTTCCAGTGTGTTCCCACTGAAAGCCATGTGGCTTTGGATGGCCCCGGAACAGCTAACTCGCTCTTAATGATGGTTACATTTCTAACATTCCAGCTTTGAACGTGTAGCATTAAGAAAGACAGTTTTTCCAATCTGTTTCCGAGACTCTCAAAGGAATTGTCTGACATTTTGGGAAATACATTTATTAGCTTTCTTGCCAAGACTTGAGACCTGAATACCTACAGGCTAGAAAACCACAACGTGATGTTTTTGCACTTCAGTTTGGTCACAGATCATTTTTTTTTGGAGAGAGTGGAGCTGCTTTCAGTCTTTATGCTGAGCTAAGACACGGTCTCCAGGCTGTAGCCTCATATTATTAGACAGATATTAGAGTGATATCAATCTTTTCATCTAACTCACAACAAATAGAGAGATGGATCGATCATATTGCCTCTGTGCAGAGTGCATTATGGGTGCCAAAGAGAAAGCAGGTATTCCAAAATGTCAAACCATTACTTTAAGATGTCTCCGTGCCTCACAGCGTGAATATTGTGAGATCTTAAACAGCTGACAGTCCATTCTTTTGCCAGGTGAAGTCGTCTGGCATGCGAGTGGGTTCCACCAAGCGCAAGCGCTCCGAGCGCAAGGTGACGCGGATGGTATCCATCGTGGTGGCGGTGTTCGTCCTCTGTTGGCTGCCTTTCTACATTTTCAACGTCACCTCGGTCACCGGCTCCATCAAGCCCACGTCTGCCGTGAAGAGCACCTTTGACTTTGTCGTGGTGCTCGGCTACGCCAACAGCTGCGCCAACCCCATCTTGTACGCCTTCCTGTCGGACAACTTCAAGAAGAGCTTTCAGAACGTTCTGTGCCTGAAAAAGGTCGCAGGCCTGGACGAGATAGAGCGCAGTGACAGCCGGGCAGACAGGAGCAGGATGGCTAACGATGCTGCGATCATCAATGCCAACTTGGAGACTCACAATGCTGCCCTGTTGAACGGCGAGCTGCAGACCAGCATCTGAGGGTAAAGGAGCTGCAATCACGTCCAGGGGGGCCAGGGAGGCTGAGCAGCGGTGCTTGGGGCTTCCAGACTAATAGGCCGCCAGCGCACTGCTAGTGACCCCTGTTCAAAGATGCGGGGGCAGGAGGATGATGTAATAGCTGCTGCTTGTGGACATTGACACATGAACAAAGTCCAAGTGAAAAATAAACAATTTCCTAAGGGTTTTCAGAGGTCAGGGAAAGTACACTGACTCCAGCTCAAAACTCTTGATATTTGGGTTAACGAGGCAGCTTGAGATGGTTCGCCTTGAGGCGAAAAATGCATTTTGACTTGAGTGGTTTCCAACACCGTACAGACAAATGATGCTGAAATCGAACATGAAGAAGTGAGCCGTTCATGCTTGCCAGCTTGAGGTTTGTGCTGGGCTGTCAGAAGCCCTGCACACTGAACCAAAATTGAAACAAGACTCAGGGTCGGAAAGTGGATCGCTGTGGACCCAGAAATACCAGGGCTTGTTCACCCACGGTAGAGAGATATGAGGGGATTGAGCACCACCCATGCCCTCCTTGACAGAGTTAAGAAGGGTCGGAATTGATTTCTCTGAACGCGGAAATACTGTTCAAGACACTGGCCAAACATGTCAGTGGAAAACAGCCTGCACTGTGACCAGAGAGAAAAGTCTGAAACCTCAACCCTGAATAGTTTCATGATCATGTTTTATTCATACCAGCTAAGTCTGGTCTTACGTAATCAGCAGGGCAAGAAAACGGCAATGCCCTCCTAACACGACATCTTATTTTCTGGCAAACGAAGGAGGCTCTTCTCCCTCTCTGGCTGCCTCCTTGGTGGGAGGAGCTGCATTGATGCATGAACTCTGAATTTAACATCCTGGATTATTGATTATGCGGCAGGATGGGAAAACATCTGGGTGGCTGCTCTGACCTCTCCCTTTAAAACAGCTTGACTTTGTATAAACAAAATGTTTTTCTGTCAACCTCTGGGGGAAAGTTGTGGACATGGACAACTCCATGGACCAACCAAAATGACTGGATGGATTTCAGAGGCAGTAGTAGTGCTGTAGATTTGGTATTATTGCGATGCATCAAGGACAGCTCTGAAGCTGCGTGTGTGAAACCCACTGTATGTACTTTATACTGCATCCTGGTCTTCACAGTAGTTGCTCCCTGTGCCAGCAGTGCCATTGTAAAGAGCCCATTTCTACTTGTAAAGTGGTGTGTTTTGACAATGTGAGATTTCCTCCTGAGTTCATGTTCACATTTGGTTCAGCCAGCGTGTGCTTGCAGAATTGCCTGAATTTCACAGACGGCAGGAAAATGTGTCACGCAGTCAAAGAGGGAGGGAGAGAGGGGGAGACAGAATGAACCAAAGCATGTTTTTGCATTTTATCTAGCAAGAACACAACACATTAAGACAAAAGAGAGAGAGAGATTGTAGTCGACTGCATAGATGCAATGCGATCACGCTACATGGCATTTAAGCCTAAAGATGTACACCAGTGATTTTGTTTTACACTTCCATCAAGAGATCGATTTTTAAACAGAGGGTCAAAATCGAAGCAGCAGAAGCCGAGATATCAGAAATTAAGTCAGTACACCGGATGACTACTTAATGAACAGGCAGCTATAGTTAAGTGCACATGCAGCTCCAGTGTATTCCTGTACTCTGTATATTTAGTGGCTTCTTGTGATGCACAGTAATGTCAGGATGCCAGATTGATGAATGAAATAATCGATTAGTCAAGCAGTAGAACGTCACAGAGGCTCCCATGTTTTTACTTTCAGCCACGCACATTCACAGTCCCCACAGGATGAACTGTAATAACTCTGGCGATCCCTTAAATTTCCACCATCATCAGTTGGAGTTTTAAATGCATCCAGTACTTTTTGTTAGCGTGCTAACAAGCTAAACAAAGATGGTGCACATGGTAAACATTATACCTAATTATGGGCATGGTAGCATTGTCAGTGAGAGCATGTTAGCATGCTGATGTTAGCACTGAGTCAGAGAACCGCCAGTGGCTATTCATTATTGATGTGATTTGGAATGTCTTCATACATTTTTACATACTGTCCATATGGAACAGCTCCAATGAACATATTCGTATGGTTATCAAACTCTGACCTAAATTTACCCCATTTGACAACACAGTCATCTTTCAGAAAATGGCTTGTTTGCTTAGTTTACTGGGGTGACCAATGAGCCACAGCTTGTAGTACAGTGAGAGCTACAACAAAAGACCTTGCCACAACAACCTGCATTCGGAAACCTTATCACTCCATCAGTGCCGGCTGAATGAGCCCGTCCACGGCATCTATTTCCAGGCTGTTTGTGCACAGTTACTTTTCCAATGGACCTCGATGATGGAGCCACGCCTGGTTGCTGGGAGATTTGTCAAACAACTGCAGAGCCTCCACAGTAATAAGGTCAGCCGCCATATGCTGCAGTGTCAGATTCACTTCGTCCCAGCGTATCAGTCAAGTCAGGAGCCATCAATCAGTGCAACCAAAAGAGATGTGGAGCCAGACAGGGCTCGTCCTGGGAGGTCACTGCAGACAATAATTAAGTGTAGCCCACACGTACACACACACACAGATAGCTGTGGTCGTAGTGGACCACACAGCCTATAATTTGTCATGACAATTTCTCTATGCTGTCACTGCTCGGTGTTGCAAAGTGGCGATCAATTCTGCATGATACTGATCCAGTGTGTGTGTGCCCTGCAGGGTTTATGTGAGCGACTGGAATGTCTGGAGTAGAATTTGATCATCGTATGAAGAAGACCTGTGAACCACCCTGAAACATGCAATATCTTTCTGTATATCTTTATCAGAAGTGTGTGTGTGTGTGTTGCAGTGAGAAACTCCTTTCGCAGCCTCAGCCATTACAGTTAAGGTATTTAGCGCCTTCAAGCCTGAAGTGCAAGAACTATTCTCTCATCATCCACGACTAATTACTGTTGCTGCCTCTGTTGTTCTATCTATTCCCCAATCTCTCTCTCTCTCTCTCTCTCTTTCTTTCGCGTGCACAGCTGAGAAGAATACGAGCTGACACACACTTTACACCCACCCAAACTGAACTGAAACCCACTGAACCACACTGAAGGAAACACACGATGCCTGCCACTGCCGCTGGCTATTTGGACACACTTAATGGACTTAATGTACTAAATGGATCGTTCTGATGTTTAATAGATGTTGATAAGGCGGTTTGTGCCGAAACCAGTGTAACTGTAGCTCTAAAAGGACAGCTGAGGCAATGAGACGGCGCCCGTACTCCAACCTTTGCCATCTCGTGAAATCAAGACCTAAATGTCTCTCTGAAATGAGGTCATGTTCTGAAAAAGTTGTGCTCATTCGGGTTGACACGGGGCTTGGCTTGTTCCTGCCACCGCACAGTGTACAGACGAGAGGCAGAAGGGGAGGAATGGGGAACCTCTGCCTGCTCTGTTTCTTTTTGCGCAACACAAGTTGATTTGCGAAGGGCTAGAACGTGCACTACTGAGGATGCACCGTTCGATATTAACTCTGTGTACTTGTGGTATCCTCCGCTTGTTCTTGCATGGGCACTGTCCCCGTCACCTCACGAGTTAAAACCAGTTTACAGGGCGCCATCTTTTTTTTTTTTTTTTTTTTTTGCAAGATGCGCTCCTGGAAAAAAATTCGGGTTCAACTCTTTGGCCTTCTGAGTTATGATCAGCAGCGAATACGAGTCATTGTTCTGGTTAAAGACATAAAATCAGATGCGGGTTTTCAACACTACACATTTCAGATTATAATCCTGATCAATTAAAATTTAGCCAAGATGGTTGTAACGTACGTGCGTGTTTCTGACAATGTACAGCCATGGATATGTATTTTTCTGTGCAGTTACTTTCATCTATGTGCCTTGAACTTAATATAAAATTGTGTGATGACGTCAGTGTACAGCAAAACAACATTGTGACCTGTTTCTCCAAAAGCCAAACAACCAAAGGCCTTTGTATTGTACAGACATGTTGGTAACCAAAACACGACAAGAGACCTGTTGTATATCATTTTTAGTACTATTTCCCCAGCTTACATGGCTTACGTTTGTGTGATATGATGTCAGAAGCCGATGTTTATTTGTGACTATTGTTGCATAGATTATAAAGTGATCATTGATTGTAATAGAGAAGCAAATGTCCGTGTCTCTGCAATTTAAATGCAGGCCAGTTTCTGCTCTTGTAGTCAAACCTTAGTATTTCTTTGTCATTGGATGTGCATATGTAGCCTGTGTGTGGGTGTGTGTGAGTATGGACTCACTTGGCTGAATGCAGTATTTAAGACGACTACTGTACATCTTAGAAGGTTCCTGAAATTGAAGGGCCCGTCCGCTGTTTATTTCCTCCAGGAATATGTTACATGGAGGAATTCTGAGTTTTTTCTTTATCCTTGAACACATCATACAGAATACACTATGTTGTATACAGATGATACCCTGTGTGGCATTCATGAGTTCCAGGATTTTTCAAGATGCTGTGAAGGCCCAAGTTTGGACAAAGCCGGGAGACCACACATGAGTTTATTTAATATTAACCAAAAGTCAAATTAGATATAGCTAACAACCCAGATGAATGGTTTTCCAATTGTCAGGTGATCATCTTTGCATGGTTTGGGTATGAGTGGGATATTTACAAGTTCTTTATTAACACTGTGCTATGATCTTCTATAGTGCAGCTGCATGGCTTATGTATTAGGTGTATGATGTTAACTGTTTACCAATTTGCAACGGCATCATTCAACATTTTATCAAGATCAAGCATCTTTAATTTGTCTTGTTGCTTATTGCTGCTGTCTGTGTTTTGCTGCGTTGTGTTGCTTGCTTGCATGGCTACATGGAGTGGATATTGTTGCTTCCTGTTGCTCTGCACGGCTCATGCACTGTCTTGAGAAAGCTCGTCTTGTCTGTGTTCCTGTCTTTGTGGTGTCTTCTGTCTGTAAACTCCAACCGTCACCTCCCTGGCTCTTGCCAAATGACCAGCTGAGGATTAGCCCCCTTGTTATCGCTGGCACATTTACAGAGGCACCCGAAATGTTATTACAATTAGAAAATGTGTCCAGACTGTTTTTTTGGTCCACCGCTTTGGCCCCGACTGAAGGATGCAGATAGACGGTTTGCCATTAAATTTGGTACAGACGTCCATGGCTGTATCATCTTTGGTGATCCCCTTATTTTTCATTCCGCCATCAGCACATGATACGATTTATACATAGACAAACACACACACACCAGTCAGAAGCACTAACAAAACAGCAAACTAACCCGCTAAATCGGAACAAAACCAGGCAGCTGATGATCAGCAGCTTTCTCTCATTCATATAGGGTGTGACTGGGGGAGGAGGGAATATGAAAGAGTCGTGTATGCTGTCGCTACAGCCTCCATATTTTCCATCCAAAATATATAGAATAAGTCGTATCTGACAGCTGGCTGGGAGCAGTTCAAAAATTGCATCAGAAATGGTCTCAAATCATTCAGTGTATGCCCAGCTCCAGTTGTACTTTGTAACTAGTGCTAATAAGCACATGTTAGCAGCTACTACATTAAGCGACAACCCAGGTTAAAAAAAAAAAAAAAAAAGTTGGGACATTCTGTAAAACACAAATGAAACAGAATGTGATAATTAACTTATTTGACAAATACTCAATTGAAAACAACACAAAGAATATATTCCTCGTGTTTTAGCTCATCAGCCTCATTGATTTTTGTAAATATCTGCTTATTCTGAGTTCTATGCAGCAACATGATTCAAACAAGTCGGGACAGGAGCAACTAAAGACTGGGAAAGTTGTGGAACGCTCCAAAAACACCTGTTTGGATCATTCCACAGGTAAACAGGTTGATTGGTAACAGGTGATAGTATCATGATTGGGTATGAAAGGAAAGGTTGAGTCGTTCACAAGTGAGGATGGAGCGAGGTTCAGCACTTTGTGAACACATGATTGGATAAAGGATGTTACTACATGGGCTCAGGAACACTTTGTGAAACTGTAATGAGTAAACACAGTTGGTTTGCAAATGATTGCATTTTTTTTGTAGCATCCCAACTTCTTCAGTGTGTTAACATTACCAAGTTAACATGAAGACATTAACATTTTGCACAAGTCTCTGCTGTAACCTAACCCTCACAGAACCGCGAGTGTGGCTGTGGAGATATTTTGGTGCTTTGCAGGAGTCTGTGTGTACGTACGCCTCAGTTCTCTCAACAACCGATCAACTGATCGACTTCACACTTGGCAGACGTATTGCTGAGCTTTTGCAACCAGAAGTTTTTAATATAGCATCGCTCAGGGACGCAACTATGCCACGCTCAGGACCCGAGTGTTAGTGTGAAGTTGTTCGGACGAGCGGTTCTCAAGAAAGCTGCGAGCTGCAATGCCAGAGGCCAAGCGATCGGCCTGTCCCGAACTGGTATGTGTTTGAACGGGCGCTTACTTACTCTCATAACTGTGGGCAGTCTGGCTATGGGTCATGATGATTTCACACGTTAAACACACGCTAAATCAATCAACAGCCTCACACATGTAACATGCAAATGTGCATAACACAGTCAATCTCGAACTTAAATGTCTTGATGTATTTTAAACTCTAAATCTCAAAATGAATGCTTACAAGGCGTCTGCAGTTGTTTCATTTTGTATCAAGTGATAGCGGACAATCATCGAAATCATATTAAATGCATGTTTTCTTTGGTTTAATGTGTATTTATTGAGACATCCCCTAACATGTGGAACATGTAGGCCTAAAGCTCAGTTTAATACCTTCCACACACGAGCCCACGTGCAACAACGCTCCCTCACATCACCTTTCATTTTCTCCTGTCTGAGTCGCCTCCGTGTGACTCACGACGACGAACGCCGCGCCAATCTGCACTGCCGAGGATTCACTTTGTAATGTATTCTGAAATTAATGTCGTGCCTGGGGGTGTTTTATTGTGCGGTGGCAGGTGAGAGGATGGAAACGGAGATTAAATGCACGAAGCAGAAAGTGAATAGCACCTCCAGCCAGCTAAATACCAGCTTTGGGAGAATCAAGTTTGAATGTCAAAGTAAAAAATGACAGTGAACGCAGCAATGTAGTTATTATAACAACTGAGCGCTGAGTGTTTGCTCAAGCATTCCTGAAAAACCTAAAGGCAAGTAGGCCAAACTAGACTCCGTGTGTGAAAAACTACAGAGCACAGCATCAGGTATTTTTACTGAACAAGATGGAAAAGCACACAAGATGTTCTGAGAGTGAAGAGGCTGGACAAAGTTCCTGAGGCTGAATTTAGTTTCTGGTGAAACTCCTTTGAACCAAGAAATCTTGGTTTCAGCTTGACTGTCACATTTTTTTCTGAAATATTGGATGTCCGTCACACAGGACTTGAACGCAGATGTTAAAAAACCTGCAATAGCAGAAACAAGCGGTGAACGCAACATCAACATATTACACGAGCAATGAGTTCGCAAACAGTTGCCTAGCTACACATTCAGCAGATATGGAGTGACATTATTTGTCATTCGGGGTCATTATTGTTTTTTGTTTAACTCTGTTTTTGGTCTCCATAACTTCAGATATGAAGCAAAATGCTCCACTATGCTAACCAGCTAGCTGCCAACTTTGTCTGTCTGTTGTGTGGGGCACAGCAGGTACTGTACAGTCAGGGGTTTTTTTAGAGCCTTTTCACTGAAAAAAGCTGTGTACTGTGGACAAAAATGACACAACGACAGCTGTCAGAGTGAACCATGACAGCGAAGGTGGAGGCCCGAAAACCCAAACAGGAAGCCGAAACACGCCGCAGAGCCGAGTGGAACTGCAGACATCGGTGATATTTCTGTTGATCACCACTGTGAGCGACCACTTTCACGTATGATTACTCATTTGATCCATGCTAATAAAAACCAAATTGATCATAGCTGCTTTATTTTTGGAACTGTCAAGGTGAAACCGCTGACTCCTTAAGTAGTTATCAAATCCTAATCAGGGTGATTGATCCACAGTTTGATCTGGTGAAAATGTCGCAGGATCAGACTGAACATTACAGGTGGAGATGGAGTTTTGTGTTGTCACCTGCCTTCAGCTGTACTATTCATGAGAACAGAATCTCAGCACCACGGAAAGAACGCCATGAACGACAGCACCAAAAACAGATTTTTTATTTTCCAGTTCACAACCTCTGGATGGTGTGTGTTCGGGTTTTCCACCCTTCAATAACGAACCAAGCTTTCCTCAACACAGGTGAAACCAGACATTGTGTCTGTATTGTAATGCTAACAGCTAAGAAAGCAAATGTGGAAGTGCTGCACAGTCCGTTTGATCTGACAAAGACGGAAACTTTGTTCAGGGGTCTGGCTGCACAGCATGTGGGCTCACATCCTTTGATCACACTGTACATGTTCATACACCTGCCAATACTCTCTATATCTCACAGCTAGGCTGCTCTCATATCCTCCAAATCCCTTATCTGTGACTCGGTACAGCCCCAACACCCTTATCATTCCCCCTTCACCTTCTCACCAAAGTGAGAAAAGTGTAATTGTTTCTGTTGTTGCCGCTGCTCTGCCTCTCTGCATAATCAAGAGTGAGATTAGGAGTGTTTCTAGGAGATAAAGGCAGTATTCAGCGGTGATAATGGTACATGTAAGATTCTGTCAATCTATGACAAGTACATAGAGATAAGACTGGAAATAATTGCTGATCCCCATTTTCAAATGTTGCAGGCTGTCTCCATCTACTGGTCCGACTCTGGTACTGTTGGAGGGAAGGTGCTGTTATACACGGTGACAGATGTACCCCAGCCTGATTGTGGTTCAGCTATAAAACGATGGACAAGCCTAATTTTGTGTTGCACGCAGAGGTCTCTGCTCCCTTGAGTTTCCGAAAACTTTTCCAAAACCAACAAAAAGATATTTGCCGTTTGGTGTAAAAAGCTCGAGTGCTCCTTGCTGATACATGCAAATATTTCAGTCAAACAAGACCGTTGAAAAACTTGTCTTTAACTCACCGAAAAATTAGCATAGTCTGCCAAATGAGTGATGATCTCCTGATTTGGCCATTTTATGTTCTGTTTTTTACTCATGTGTACTGGCTTCCTTTTTTCCTTTTCTGAATTTGACTACCCATCTGCAGTGAGTCTATTCTGGGTGTTCAGGTTTCTGAAGGTGGTTGTTTGGTTGAAGGTGTGATAGGGGCTACGCACGTACGCAGGCAGAGGCTTTTCTGCTATTTTTCTATGTCTTTGACACAAACTCATGTCTGTAGACTGGACGGCGGTTGTTCTGCACCCTTTAACGCATTCTGATATTAATTACTAGTTTTTGATGAGGTAAGCAGGAATGCAAATATGCATGCTGTCATATGTGTATGTGTGCCTGTCAGGTGCCATGCATGCCACTCTGTGGGCCTTTCTCTGCCACCATGTCGCCTCCCCTCCATCCTTACCTAGCATGCTGTAATCATTGTATTTAACATACAGTAGTCATTAGTGCACTGAAATGATGAAAATGCACTTTATAATGAAAATGATCATACTACACTAACAAGTTGGTTGTGTGTGTATACCTAACCTTCATTCCAATTGCTTCATTTTCTTTCTGTCAGCAAAACAGATTTACAACATGAATGCATGTTACTTATTATGCTAATATATTCCTTCTTGTCTTTGCTGTGACCTCACTGCGTCTACAGTAATTCCACCCAGATTACAGTAAATGTAAAATGTGAAGGAGCCTGGTTTCACTGTGACTCAACATGTAGCCACGTCACGATCTTATTTGTGCTTCCTCAAATTCAACGTCTTGGTTTTCCTGGATTTTTGTGTTTCACACAAGGTTGCGTTCAGGTGATTTACATACAGATGTACCCGAAGTGAAAGTCTCACTTATTTACTGCAAACTTGCTCAGGTGTCGTTCTGCAGTTTAAATGCCAAAGATATATGTATGTAAATGGCATTGCTTCTTGTTTTAATACTTGGCTTTCAATCTATTAGAGAAGCCCTCTACAACTTCCTGGACCAATCAGAAAGCGTGCTACTGGACTGGTCTTCTGCAGAGACCAGGGTCAGTTCTAAAGAGCTGCATCTCAGCTTGTTTGAGGGTGGGAAGCCAGTACCATGTCCTTGTCAGTCCATTTGTGACGTCTACTGGTTGGTCATAAAAGTCAAAGATGGGTGACTGCTGTATACACAGTGGCATGTAAAGGTTTGGGCACCCCTGGTCAAAATTTCAGTTTCTGTGAAGAGCTAAGCGGGTAAAAGATGAGCCGATTTCCAAACAGCATAAATTTAAAGATGACACATTTGTTTAATATTTCAAGGGAGATTAGTTTTATTAGTTTTAAAATAACAAACATGGAAAAGGACCTGAAGCTAAGGCTTGAGACCCTGCATGGTCAGTACTTAGTAACAGTAACCATTTCCAAAATGCATCAGACTTGTTCAGATGTTCGGCAAACTTCTGACACTGACTGTTGTGGTGAGGATGCAGGAAAGGTTTTCTTCTGATGACTCTCGGTCATGTTTGTGTAGGTGTGTGTGCGTCTGCTGATTCTTCATGAAGGTCTTTTACAGTCAAGCGGGGGCTTTGATGTGGCTTCCTAGCAATCCATTGAGCGGTTCTCTGAAAGTTTTCTTGGTCTTCCAGACCTCAGCTTGACCACCGCAGTTTCTGTTTACTGGCATTTCTTGAGTACATTAAGAACTGAGGAAACAGCCTCATGAAAACACTTTGCTGTCTTCTCCTGCTTTGTGGACATCAATTGTCAGGCAGCTGCTTAGAGGAATTCCTCAAACCATGTCCCAACAATCTGATTGTAGGTTTGAAGAGAGAAAGTATCTATAAAGCTCTTAAATTTGCATCACCTGACCTTTCCTAATGATGACTGTGAACAAGCCATAGCACTATCAAGCTATTTAAGGTAAGAGATGTTATTAAAAGTTAGCTGAGAGCTCAAATCTCTTTTGCACACTGCTCCTGTCCTTTTTTCCCTCCAAAACTGTACAAAACAAATCCAAAACCCCAATTTTGCTTAAAATGACGAAGAGAATGATTCATATTTAACATGCTTTAGGGTAGTCTGTCCAGTTTCTTCTCACTTAGCTATTCACAGAAGCAGAAATTCTGACAAGGGGTGCCCAAACTTGTATGCCATACGCGTGTGTGTGCAGGTGGTTATTGCTTGATATATGCACCATATGCATCAAACCTGCAGCATAACAATTCATTTTAGGGCATCCATCATTAACATCCACAGCTCTGTGACCATTTAACTCTAACATATTAACGTTAACCAGGACAACTGCACCTGCTGATCCCAGCAGCTGCTTTTGTGCCTCTGACGCTCACCTGATCTGCAGCAAACCTCTTGTTCTCAAAGCGAACACCCTCATCCGCTCCTTTTGTTTGACTTTCTCGAATCTGCCTTTCTGTTCGCGGCGGCCTCCAGGTAATTGTTTTAAATGTCACGAAGTTCAACCAAATTAGCCTGTTGTAAAACAAAACTAACACCTTTTAATGACTTGTCACCCCAGAATTTCCGGTTTCTTCATGCAGCTGCACAGCAAAGCCTCCCTGAAAATCTCACCGACAAAGTGTGCTTATTGTTCCACACCTGAAGCTTCTCATCAATGTGCTTTTCATTCTTCATCTCCATCCTGATTTGTTGTGATCTAACATTATTGTCTCTCTTATTGAACTTTAAATTCTACTTTTTATTAATTTCCTCTACATATTTTGATTTATTTATATGAATACATGAATAATTACTGTTGGTATTAGCTGAGAAAACTGGCACTGTGTGAGACCTCATTACGTTCTATCATAAAAACGGGACCAAAATAAATCTCTGGCTCACATGACTACTACCTTCAGGTGGTCATGCTGTTTAAAAATATTCACTCTCAGTCTAAAACTGAGCTGCACATGGCCAGAAAGATCCCGGTTCCTATGAGAACTTGAGCAGAGATGAAACACTGAAGTCTCTTTTTGTGCTCAGTGGAGAGTGAAACACATGGTGTGGAATTGCCCGACAGTTTCACACAGATGTTGAGAAAGTGTGTTTAGTCACATCTTCTGTTTGACACTCACAGCAGCACATTAATACCTGTCAACAGTGAGTCACTGTGGTCGTTCTGTGTATGCAAACCGTAAGTTAGGGCCCCTGCCATAATGACTTTTTGAAAACTGAAACAAACATTGGTAGCTTTATTCTAATATTCAAGCCAATTTCTGAACATCAATTGCAAGAAACCAAAATGATCAAAATATAAAGGCAGCATCCAAAAGAAACTCTTAGAAGTGACGCGATAAAGCGAATGGGGATCAACTTATGACGGTGATTCGAGTTCGAAGCCCACCTCACAGTCGACATCTTTAATTTGTCATAGCGGGGAAAGTGCGTGTACGAGTAATTAACAGCGCCTCACCTTTAACGTGAGCCCGCGGGTACAATGGCGTGATCTTGGAACGGGTAAACCTAAACAGATTGCAGTCATTGTTAAAGTCGTCAGTTACGCTTGTGCTTTTCTAAAAGCTAAAAGGTCTATTTCCTGGAATAACAAAGTGCGTCATGAAGACAACGGAACATTTCAGAGTATGAGTCAGGTTCAACAGCACCAGTAGCACTTTATATGAAGGTGCAAATACTTGCCATTTATTAGTTGCTTACTAGAATGATCATCAGTAGCGTATTGGCAATTTATCGGTCATTAAGGCCTTATTCTGAATGACCATATTCTACTACCGCTAGTCCATTAAGTTTTCACTGAATAACCTTGTAATTACTGCTTATTGATAGTAAGTTGTTATACATGAATCATAGTCTTAATAATCTAACCCCCTAGTCCCCAGAAGGCATTAATAAATGCTTTATAACAATAAAGAGTCAATATGCTATTTATATGCATGCTAATTAGCAACTAGTTAATAGAGAATATGTGGACCTTAATAGAAAATGTGATCAAAGTACCGATCAGGGGCTACCACAGTTTCCCCAACACTCAGCGAACAGTAATCGGGGTCTGAGTGAGATGAGGATGAGTGAGGTAAGCCACCAGGAGACCAGAGGGAGCTACAGGGTCCCGTGGCGAACATGAGGGACACTGTGTGTATAATAAGTCTCGACCGGGTGCCTCATCAGTCAAAGCGAGCAAAGCGTCTCTAAGGCCAGATCTGACAGAAGAGGAGCTGTGTGCCCGTCACGCATGCATCCGGCACGAAGCAAAAGCTGCATGTTCCAGCGTCAAGCTCAACTTTACCAACTGCAACATTAAAGCGATGAACACATTCATGCGTCAGCAATTACAATCCAGGAAAATAATATATATGAGTCTGAAATGCACCATTCTGCATCATGAAAACTTTTAATTTTGGTACCTGAAGTATATTTTGATGCTCATATTTGTGTAATTTTGAACGCAGGAATTGTTCTGCATATACTTTGCATGTTTTCATATTGCAGTATTGCTATCTCAAGAAAAAGATCTGAATATTTCTTCTACAGCCATGATTTTGCATATTATTATTTTGCAGTTATTTCGACCAATTTGTTTTTAAAGTCTATTTTCTGTTTGACTTCATTAAAACATCTTAATTCCTGTGCATCTCTTGTGATTCGATGTTAGAAAAACACGCTTTGACGAAAAAGCCTAACATTGGTGTGTCAGTGTTCGGGCGGGGGGATCCTCCTCATGCAAAGGGGGAAGTCCCAGATCAGACAGTGAGTTCATACTCAAATAAGCTTCCATGTTAAAATGCAGGCCTCTCTCACTCTCATCTTCAAACCAAGGATTCTCCCACCGCGTCTTCATCTCGCCAGGTAAGTGATTCCTCTAAACATCGCTTTCGACCCACAGCAGGAGAACACCAGCAGACCGAGCGCTGTGTTTTCAGTATTTGGGGTCCGGGTGGGAATGGAACCCCTCAGCTTCAGCCAGCGTTGTCACACTTTCTCACTAGTGTGGGCTTGCGGCGGCACACACACAAAGTCTCTCAAAACGGAAAAATGAGAAATTGTAAAAAGGACAATAACAAAAAGCGATAAAGAGGCACAAAAATATCTCACGCATGAAAAAGAAGACGGGTAACTCCAAGTTCTGGTTTTGGTTTGCATGGAAATAGTTTGTTTTAAATATAATCGAGCAGAGATAATATGTGTTTAAGATAATCACACATTGTACTACCTTTACATGAAAGCTGACAGGGGGGCCTGAGTAAGACAGTGAGTGTGGATCATCAGGGCGTGACAAATATACTCAAGAATAAATCACGCAGTTTTGTGTGTGAAAGCAGTGGGGGGGCGGAGGAGGTGTAGCTCTGTGTGTCTTTCACAGTCGGTTGACTCAGTGCCCGATGGAGCGGAGAGGACTGTGTTCAAGAACAAAGCCACGATTTCTCAGAGGATGGAGGTTTACGTGCTGCAGCTACAGCGAGGCTGCGTGTTGCTGGTGGCCTTTAATCTTTGATTTACTGGACTTTGGACGTGCGTCACGAGGTCTGAAGGAAATTGGCCTGCTTTGCTTTTGAAGCGGAGGCAAAAAGAACTCATCCAGTACACCAGATAACAGTGTTTAACCGGTGCAGACTTGGCAGTCTCTGCTACTGTCATGCATTAGTAAAGTTCACACATCTTCCTGCATCATGCTTTAAAGAGATGGGATCCCATAGTATTATCCCATGTAGGTTAGTAGTGCATCATACTACACTCCCACTACACAACAATCCCTCAAACTCAATCTTGTATGCTATAGCAAAGCATAGTTTAGTATAACCATGCCATCTAGAGATACAGATGCTGGTGTACATAGACAATTCAGGGCTGCTTTCAGCGCAGTAATAAAGCCTGCTGACTGTGGAAAGGCCTTCAGACCATCACTGACTACAAGCCCCACCCCAACAACCGGTTTCAATTCAATTTTTATTTCAATTTTATTTATATAGCGCCAAATCACAACCGAAGTTGTCTCAGGACACTTTACATTTAGAGCGGGTACAGACCAAACTCTTTATCTACAGAGACCTGACGACAGTGGCGAGGAAAAACTTCCAATATGCCGGCAAAAGTCTGCTGTTTCCCCCCCGAATCAGTGAGCACGTAGACAAGTAGCTCCACTGCTGAAGTCAGGAGGACCCACTCACACACAACGTACCAGTAGCGGTGGTGTAGTGTAGCTTTCTGTATGTGAACACGCTGCCTATCTGTTGCCTGTTTTCAGGGGAATCTGCTTAAGGATTACGTTATGGAGTTATTTCTAAAATATTACTCTCATCTGTATGAACAATATGATCACATGTTTCAAATACACAGATAGGTGAAGTTCTTGTGATGTCACTCATTGAGCCTGCCATATCGTAACTCTATGCTATAAAGGTATGAAAAAACTGACACAAAATGCATCACTCCTGTAACATTGCTCTAAATAAAAAAGTATTGTTCAGTAAACTATTGACACATAAATATACAAACTCAAACTCGCACCACACTTCATGAGGCAGCTGGGTAGCACAGACAGAGAGCACACAGGGGGGATTTTATGTACGAGCTGACTCTATTTCTGCTCATCTGCAACACGTTTGCCATCTTGCATAACTTTTTAAGGCACCCACGAGGTGTATACTTTGAGACAAAATCCATGTTTTGAAGACTAGTGACCACGACTGCAGGTTAAATGTCTGAAACGGTTGGCACAGAATGGTGCATGTGACCCACAAACACGCTTGAAATTGGGCGCCTGTACCCAACAAGTGGCGTGGTCTGTGCCCTGCACCGTCTCTGCACACGGTGGCAGCGGGAAGGGGTTTTGGGTGGAGTTAGGAAGGACAAAGAGTCCCTGCATGTTCGGCAATGTCATCTCTCCACCTGGTATTTGCAAAGACAAATTCAAACTACAGTACATGGTTATGTAACCTTGCACATTTGTAAGTGGGGAGCAAGAAATCCTGAAGCTTTTATGGTGGGTATACACTGTATACCTGCATATCACGCAGACTACACCCCTGTACCATCAAAATCTCTGTAGCTCCGTGACTCAGCGACCACACTCACTTTCAGCTCCAGCATTGCCCACAGACTGGCTGAGAGGCTGGTTCTGCGGTGTGAGCGTTCCACTGCGGGACTGGATTGTGGATCCTACAGGGTTCGGACTGGCAGTAACACCTCCGGCGCCATCACCACTGAACAGTGCTCTGCTTCTTAACATTGAAAAGATGAGAGAGATCATTTTTGACTTCAGAGGAAAAATACTGATCACTCCCCGCTTCTCGCCAGTGCATCTGCAGCAGATATAGTTCATCATCACAGCAATCTAGGATGTTCATTCATGCCTCCGCAGTCAAGAAAGCACAACAGCTGCACTTCCTGTGTCGCATGAGGAAAGCCAGGCTCACTAATGAAACTTGTCAGTGTCCATCAAATGTCTTTCTGCTAACTATCTGATAATAACGTATGTCACCTTTATATATATGTGATAAGTACAGTCGTGCAACACTTCAGCCCTCAGTGATGATGCCAAAAGGTGATGATTTATGAATACTGAGGGGAGGAAATAGTGAAGGGGGGAGTCATTCAGGACACACTTCACTGAAATGTGTGTCTCTCAGAGAACATCACAACGACGCTGATTTAACCAGAGAGCTGCTTTTTGTTCCGTATCTTGGTTACTGGGCCAATGCATTTCCAGTTTGTTTGAGTGATGTAACCTAAGCCAATCGGTTTTCTGGGGTGCTGCACCCTAAGCCAATCAGAGATCACTGTGGGTGGGTGAGAAGGATTGAGGAAAGCGTGATTAGCTATCAACACACAACACACCTGGACACTGCTGCACGTAAGATACATACAAAGAGATGTGTTAGTGTGAAGGTTACAGGTGAACTGCGATGCATTTGAACCTTTTATTTTGAAAAATAAAAAAAAATACATTTTTTCCTTTTTTATTTCCTTTGACATTGTCCTCCTCAATATCTTATGTTGTTTTTATATCTTATATTGTATATATCATTTATTACCTCATCATTCTTCATACATATTGTTTATTTTATATTTTTTGCACTACCTAACTTATTTGTGTGTTTATTGTGCCACTTCATGTACTTATACCACTATTTCTAGGGAAACGTGTATGTGCTGTTGCCGTCTGTGGTCAGTCATAAGGTAGTAATTACTTTAGGTTTGCATATGCTTATTCCCTACATTCATCCCTGTACTGACAGCGTCTATTGGTAAATGGGAGATTTAGCCAACTCAACATCAATCACAAAAATTCAGGATAGTAGCCCATTCCGATAACTGATTGGCTTGATTGTGCTGGTCAGAGAACATAGCTGTCTAACAGGGGTTAAATAGTTACTCACATTCTACCACTAATTCCCCTGCACTTATCTTTCTATGCATGTCCGTGTTGTCGCTTGTGTGTGTGTTTGTTTTGTGTGGTGAGGGTTATCAGGGCTGATGGGTACGAAGTGCCGTGCGGATCAGTACTGGGACACCTTGATCAAAAAATGTCTGTCCTGTGACGTGGAATGCAGGCGGCCATACGTCATCCCCAAATGCACCAGTTACTGTGGTGAGTACACACATACATTAGGTCATGAGACGTTAGTTCACAGGAACATTTTCTCGCATTTATTTAGGGGGCTTAGTGGATTGGACCATTGAAAGCTGTATATATACAGAGTACACTGTTGATCGTAATCAACCGATACACTGCATGCAATCTTGTTCTGCATGTTTGTCCATCCTTCTCATGCAGTTTCTGATTATGCACGAAGCAATGCTCCAGCAGTTCTGCACAGCCCTGACTGTCCTGAGGACAGGCGCAATAGTTGCAAGGCTGACATTGTTATTACGAGTGGGACCAGGTGCAATTCAGTTTGATTTATTTCATTGATTTTCACTTAATTTCGGGGGATTATTTCCAGGAGGAGACCTGCATACCTTCCTGTCAAAGACACTGCTGATTAGCATTGGTAACACCAGAATTATCCTTAAAATCCCTGCGGCAGCAGTTCATACGAACTCGGCTTGGGAGGGTGGCTGATTCAGGTCCAGCCCATACCTATGTGTGTGTGTGTGCATATGCTTGTACAGTATATTTGGCTAATGTGCCTAATGAATAATGACAGTGAAAAAATGGAATTTCCCCAATCAGGGATTAATACTTAAGTACTTCCTTAAAACACTGAATACAATTCAGAAGTGAGTTCAGCTCTTCCTGATTGCTCTCACACTGTGTGTCCTCCTGCATTAGTGTCTGCACATTGCATGGCCCAGCCTGGCCACTACTATGATGGGCTGCTGAAGAAATGTGTGAGGTGCGATGAGGTTTGTGGCAGACATCCAGCAGAATGCTCCCAGCACTGCCAGAGTGAGTACTGACCACGCAGTTATAGCGTTAATTATTCTGTGACTCTTTTTTTTCTGTTGCCTCTCCGTTTCTTGGAGGCAAGCGAGTCATTCCATGAAAACTGGAAAGTTTGGGTCCTCAACAGTTAAAGGGGAATAACAATGTAGTATAAAACTGTTAGTATTGTTTTCAGTGGCTGAGGACACTAATTCAAGTGTACTTGTTAGCATGCAGCATAATTAAATAAAAAAAGTACAATTTTAATTCATTCAATAAATAAAATAAAATATCAGACTTTTTTTGTTTTTATGGGCATATTTCTGCACCAAAGTGCTGTCCTGTTCCTTTAAATGACATCACCAAGAGGAAAGGACACGGTATATTTTATTATTTTAGGATATTTTTATTTCTGGTATATTTTTACTTCCTGCATATTTTTTATTGCATTTACTCATATTTTTACTGCATGTTAGTTTATTTTACTCTCTTATCCTTATTTTATTTTATTTTATCATCTTTCCTTTTATCTTGTTTCTAATAAGGGGGTTGCAATGCAAATTTCGTTGACATGCTCAATGACAATAAAGGCAATCTTGAATCTTGAATCATTTAAGACTTTCAAGGAGACAGATTCAAATGTTGGTGACTTTTGATTTTATTTAGAAAATTTGTTGGTGCATTTTTCTGTCAAGAGCTTCCCTGTCAAGCAAACATATCCTCCCCTTCACTTAAAAAACACGGGAAAACTATTTTTAATGACATTTTCAAAACGCATTTGTATAAATCATGATTTTTTATTATGATTTTCTATTTAGATGCATGCTAAGTGTGGTGTTAGCTTTGACTAGAGAGAATTGCGGCCATACTACTTTGAATCCTTCCCCTCCGTCACAGGGGTGGAAAGATTCAGGGGTGGGATGTGTTAAAAAAAAAAAAGTGCCTGATCTTGCAAAACATGCTTTATTGCAGGTCACATAAAACAATTAAATTCTCTTGACCGCTCTCACACTGTGTGTCCTCCTGCATTAGTGTCTGCACATTGCATGGCCCAGCCTGGCCACTACTATGATGGGCTGCTGATGAAATGTGTGAGGTGCGATGAGGTTTGTGGCAGACATCCAGCAGAATGCTCCCAGCACTGCCAGAGTGAGTACTGACCACGCTGGCCCGAATTAGAGCATTAATTATTCAGTGACTTTCTTTTTTTCTGTTGCTTCTCTGTTTCTTGGAGGCATAAGTGTTTTGTTGAGTTAGGCCGCAGAGGGTGAAGTTTTCAGAGTACAAGCTGGCTAAGTAGAAAAATGTTAATGGTAAAGGAGGAACTTTTGTCAAACTACAAATAAATCCCTACAGCAGGGACTTTTTTTTTGGAAGGTCAACAGCTACCAAGCTGACCTAAATACATTCACTATAGCTAGAAGGCCACAATTGCACAGTGGGGCTGAATGCTGTTTGGTTTGCGTAGTTAGAGGGTGCGCTTAGTGAGAATGGAGGTACTTTGGGGCCCTGGAGGCCTACTGTAAGGGTCAGGGTACTGCCCATCAGCCGCAAGGCTACCAGTTTTCAGTTGGCTGGGGATCTTTGTTGCGTGGCACTCCTTATCTCTTTCTTGACTCAAATGACTAAGAGACATCACAGAGATGTTCTTCCCATCTATGCCCCCCAGCTTCGCCACCCCCTGTGACAGGCAAGAAGCTCCTGGTTGATGCTACCGCACACGTGTCGTACTCCAAAGTGTCCACGGCCATCGAAGACTCCACTATTCTGCTGTACCCCATGCTGGCCGTGTGCATGGTGCTGCTGCTTTCGAGCTTGTCTCTAGCCTTGGTTGTCTTCCTGAGGGGATCCAAGGCCAAAATCTCCAAGCCGGGACCCAAGGAGCCTAACCCCGACCGGGAGTGTGTGGTCCAGATGGGCCAGGGGGTTGGCCAGTCAAGCTGTCAGCCCGGGCAGAGCTCCAAAGGTTAGTGTGGCATGGATACAAATCAAAGGCCCCAATCAGTGCTGTCAATGAGTCCTTTAGCTGAATAGCCTGTTAGTCAAGCAGTAAAATGATGTACAAATTAATGTACAAATAATGATGCAGCTTGCATCTATCTCATATATTTTGCTCCAATGTGCGTTTGTCTTTCTACAGATTTTGTGACTAAGTTAAGCCACCCCACTGCCCGTGAGGCATCGGATGACTCAAGCCCTACTGAGACCTGCATGTGCGTCCACTGCTTCCCCGATCTGAAAGCACTAGGCCAGGGCAATGACAGGCCGCCGAGGGCACCTTTCTCATTCTACCCGCAGGCTGTCCTCCACAGAGCACAGGTCCAAAAGGGAGAGCCTGTCTGGACCGAGGGCAGCTTATACACCTCTGGAGGGCAGGTGCAGGAGGCTGTGGTGGGATGAGGCTCATTTGCCGTCTCATGGGGGAACTGGAATCGCAAATGTTTTCCCCAGCTCATAGGAGAAGATTGCCAGTGTATTGGATTCACAATCACCATGTAATCTGTCACAGCAAAGGTTTTTAACTGTTTGGATTGTGAAAAAAAAAAAATGTTTAAAGAGGAGTATGCTCATCTATGACCCCTATTAACCTTTTAACATTGGCAAACAAGTGAAGGACACATTTCAAGGCTGTTGTGTGGTTGATTCATATTAAACAAACTGAAGCAAATTAGGCAGCTATTTACGCGTAACCGTGGATCTCATTAAATGATCTCGTCAAACGCGAACTGAGAATACAAATCGGGAATAGGTCTGTAAAAAAAAAAAAGTTTCTACTGGCACTGTTACGCTTTGCTCTCCAGCCCACGGTCCTTTTATTTTGGAAGAACAAAGACAGGGTGGAGGTGGAAATAAGGAGAAAGTGGGTCAGCGCTTCACTGGGCTGAACAGCCAGTCACACAAACCAAATGGCTGTGACAAGTGCTGACTCGTGCCAATGGCGGCACAATGGAAAAGCACAGGTTATGGTCGCCCACGCAGGCTCAGCGATGCCCGACAGCATTCCACTGCTAACTGCCGTCATCTTGGCTTGTCAGATCACATAAGAAATCATTTCATAGAGCTATAGTCACAGGGAGACTTGCCCGGGTGTGGAAGTTTATGACTCCCGCTCTCTACACGTTTGTTCCTTTTCCCGCCAAAACAAGTGAAACACACCGTACTTAACAAGATATTTCAATGACAACTATTTGAGTTATACTATAGGAGACTATTATGGGTAGTAGGCAATGCCAGAGTCCACATCTAAGGAGGAGACAGCACTTAAAGCCGAATGAGTGACTCTGAAGAAATTAATTGGTAATTCCTCATGTCACCACTGGGGGTCACCAAAGTCAACAATGTTCAAGTTTTACTGATTCATCTATTGGGAAATCTAAATGTGGAGGCATGGGCTCATTCTGGGCACTTACCATCTGCATAACTGTATATGTACAGTGTATGTATGTAAATTGTGTGCACAGTGTTATGTATATATTTGTGGGGTGATTTTATGTGTTATGATTCAGAATCTCCTTGTACTTGCTTTGCCTCCAATAATAATAATAAAAAAAACTTAACAGCAAAAATATAAACAAGTGGAGAAGCTGTTTGTAAGTCTGTCATCACTTTAATCCTTGCTAGGTACTGTGATATGTATAGTGGCATGAAAAAGTTGTCACTGTGAATAGCAAAGTAAGTAGAAGATGGACCGATTTCCAAATTAACGATGACACGCTGAAGAGAATTTCACTATTTGAGCAAGATTAGTGTATTTTTAAGTTGTTTTCTCAGTTATTAAATGTCATTAAGAAATGGCAGTTAACAGGAACTGTGGAGGTCAAGCTGAGCTTTGAGAGAACTGCTTGTGGAATTGATTGTTTGACTGACAAAGATCTTAATGGAGGTTTAGCAGATTGTGGAGTGGTGGTGCGCTGTTCCACTGTGCAGCAACACCTTTACACATATGACCTTCACGAAAGAGTCATCCGAGGAAAACCTTTCCCGCGTCCTCAGCACAGAACTCAGCATCAGAAGTTTGCAAAGGAACATCTAAACTAGCCTGATGCATTTTGGAAACGAGTCCTGTAAACTGATGAAGCTCAAACAGAACTGTCTGTTTGGAGAAAAAAGAAACGAGAAGAACACTTCACCAACTGTCCAGCACGAGGGTGGATCCATCACGTTTTGGGCTTGTGTTGCAGCCAGTTGCACAGGGAGCGTTTCACTGGTAGAGGGAAGAATGGATTCAATTAAATAGCAGCGAATTGTGGAAGCAAACACCACACCGTCTGTAAAAAAGCAGCAGACAAAAAGAGGATGCAACAGAATAACAAACCTAAACACGCCTCAGAATCCACAATGGTCGACCTCGAGACACACAAGCTGAGAGCTCTGCCAGAAGGAGAACGGGAGAAAAATAACCCAACAAAGAACTGAAAGACCGCCAAGACTTGCCAAAGGGGGTGTTACTAATTACTGCAGGGTGTCCAAACCTGTGCTTCAGGCCTTGCATCTTTTTTTTTGTTGTTATTTTGAAACTGTAAAAGATGGAAATAAAACGTATTCTTGTTTAGAACATTGAAGAAATGCATCAACTTAATGTTAAGGTGTATGCCGACTGGGAACCAGGTCATCATCATACTTGCTAAGCTGTTCGCAGAAACAGAGATATTGCCATTCTTCAATAAGCACTCTGAAATATTTGCAACTAACGTACATTCACGAAGAAAATTCAACAAAGATCAAACTCATGCTATCAAGGACATAAATAACAGGCACAAGGTGTTTACAGATATAGATTTTTCTTTATTTGAGTGTCTTTTCAATCACTGTGTCCAGTTCTTGCAGCAGTTACATGTGCGAGTGCGAGGAATGACTGACCGGGTCAAGACGAGTTTCTTCTGATTACGACCACGTGTCCGGATCCAGCAATATCGAAGAACAAATCGACTTTGAGGTTTCACCATTTGTCTCTTACATACAAACTGTACATATATACTTTTACATACATCATCAACATGTGGAGAAAAAAAAAAATCCCATCAAACTGTGATACCCAGCTCAGACGGCATGCTGAATGCAAGTACTGATTCAGTACACGAACATACGGTACATACGCACGCGCACGACACACCCCCCCCCCCCCCCCCTCCCGGGGCACATACACGTGCACACACACGCACACACTCACAGCACAAACACACCGAATTAGAGCAACATGCGGCCGACGGTTAACACTGCAGGATCGAGCTTCCGACCCAGTGCGCAGAGAGTTACGCTCTCCTCTTTCCTTTTCGTTTTCTTTTACCTGAAACAGCATCACGACGACGAATCATGAATGTGGAGAATATGCCTCTGTGATGCCAAAAAAAAAAAAAAAAGAAAAGCGGCAAAAAAAAAAAAAAAAGGAGCCAAATCAAAGTTAAATCAGAGGAGACGAAATTAAGTTTAGCCGCCACGGCAGCATTTTCATGAACGTCGTCAGCGCTATTTTGCTTTCGTGTGTACAAAAAGTGTGATTGACGGCACAATGTTACACAGACGAACAACGTGAGAGTTTAGGGAGAATGCAAAACTGTAAACAAACCTTTTAATTACAGTATGTATAAAAATATATTCACTGTGTAATTTATTTCCCCCACCCGTGACTGTTGGAAGCAGCATGAGAGGCAGAGGACAACACATCCTTTGTGTACTCGTCCTTGTTAAAGACAAGGTTTCCTAAAACTATCTGACAACTACAAAGTCACGAGTAATGAATGGAATTAACTGTCTCTCTCTGTACAATGTTCATAACACCGTTTGTCAGGTGACCCCCCCCCCACCCCCCACCACCACTCTTTGCATTCTGAGCAAAAATGCATAATAAGACAACTTCCATCCATGAAATATTTGGTCATTTGGAGGAGTGTGGTTGTGTCAGACAGGTGTGCTTGTGTCCAGAAAGTTGCCAGTTTAGCGAAAGGAAAAAAAATAAAAAAATAAAAACACTTTCTTCGCTAAAGCGGAGCCCCGAAGCCCTGTGGAAGGCTGCGAGTCCACTTCTTAGTGCATTCAGGTGGCACGAAATGCAGCTGCGCGAGCATGAAACAGGACTTTGGTGAAGAACAGCATTTGTGATCAAGTAAACCTTCCCCGGGGAAAACGAAGGTACAAAAGAACCTCCTGCCCTTCTGAAAAGAAAAAAGTAGGGAGTACAGACCGATTCTGCAGTACTTTCTGTCTCATAGAAGAATATCACAGCTGCTTCCTTCTACTTTTCTTTAAATTCAAGTGAAAAACGTTTGCAAGCCTGCGATATTCAGCTAGAGCGCGTACAATTCTCCCCTCCAGATTCCTTGCATTTTCTTTGAATCTTGCACTGCACTATGCTGCACAGTTCTTCCTTGAATGTCATTACAGTGGAGCTCGATTAGTATGTAGTGAGGGTTGTTCCATGTTAGAGTGAGAGTGGCGACTTAAGAGTGATTCAGGTAGGCTTGTGTTTCTGTTTCCAGGCCTCTCTCATCACTCTGTTACCTTTTCCCATGCAACTACTGTAATCCTTGCATCATCCCTGGTCTCCTCCTGCAGGCGGTGCTGATGGAGGGAACTACTCGTACTCCAGGAACTGTTTGTGGTAAAACAAAAGGTACCTGGGGAGACAACAGTAGCATGAGGTGAGATTGCGTCACTAATAAGGGAACAGTTGCTGTCAAACAGATATTAGGAGCACAAAGGCAAACTGTATTTCCAGTATTTACATGTGAAACATCTAAATTCAGTTTGAGCATGAGGTGGCTCACCCTTCACTATCCAGGACGTCCTTGATGCTGGCCTTGGTGATGATGGCATCGTCGCATTTGAACCACTGGTCCTTGTGCTGGCGGATAAAGGTGGTGTAATGGCCGCTCTCTAGCGTCCCCTGGTGGTTCACCACTGCAAATAGACTATACCTGAAACGGAGGAGGAGAGATGCTGCAGCGAGGCTGAACACACGTACTGCACTTGTGCTGCAACTACAAACAACTGATACGCTTGGGAAAAATAGGAGAAATGCATCTTAAACATACAGACAGTATAGATTCACATCATGATGTTTCTGTGGTGGACTCTCCCGACTGAAATGAGTGAAAATTGGTGAGAGCAGTGCATTGAATGCACAATTCTATGATCCGTTTGCTGCACAAAACCCACAATGCATTCTGTCAGGTGTGCTGTCAGGTGGCAGATGTTTGCCTTACTTATTGTCATTGTTGAAGGGGTCCACGGTCTGCTGGTACTGCCCGTTCATCCTGCTCTCTTTACTGAAACACAGAACGAATTTTGTCACCAACTTTGCTTTGGAGTGGAAAAAAAAACAAAAAACAAAACAAAAAACAGGATTGTTTGCTCTACATATCCAACAAAACAGGAAGGAAGCATTTACTGCAATGTGACTTTGTTTTGTGCTCTTCATCTTTCTTTTGATCGCTGTATTTTTAAGAGTATACCAGCGTTTAAGCCCCTCGTGTTCAGCCAGTCTCGCACACAGGAGCGAGAGCCAGGATGCACAGTGCTACGAGCATGCTAACGCCATGCAGCAAGTGGCCAGAAACGGGCCTTCCTTCCAGCTTCCCATTTTTTTCCAGTCTTTGTGCAACTTACTTCTTTTTTTTCCTGTTTTGAGCCGACTGCTTCCAGTCTCTGTTTGGATTGTGCTCACCTGGAGGCCATGAAGGGGGTCATGTCCAGCTCCAACGGGAAGGACACATAAGTTGTGATCTTCCGCCGCAGTTTGGCTGAATGTTCGAACCTCTGGAAACAAAGAAACGAGTGTCAGGACTCTGCTCTGATAAAGCAGTATGACTGAAATGAGCAAACCACACCCGCAGAGTCTTACTTTGAGGTGAAAGCAGGCCACGATGGGCAGCTTCTTCATGGTCAGCTGCTTGGTGGACTCCTGGTAACTATGGCAACCGCTGCACTTGATCTTGGCGCTGCTGCCGAGGTGCTCTGGCCTGGTGAACCTAGACAGGAGGGGATGAGGTTTAGTGCCCGTGTGTTTGTGTCTATGTGTGTGTGTGTGCTTTTATCCCTGACGTCTCTGCTCCAGTGGATTTGGGTAGAACAGGAATTCGTTTTCAGAGCATTGTGGATGTGTGTGTGTGTGTTACTCACTGCTCTCTGAAGGGCTCTGATGTGATGATTCTGGGAACCGCTTTAGATTGCTTGTGCCTCTGAGTTTGTCAGTGCATGCATGCGTTTATTTTTGATTTGGATTTATTTTTGTTTCTGTTTTGGAGGCGTGTGGCAGAGAAAAAGAAGATTTGAGAGGGAATTTATCAAAAAATGAGATAAGACATGTTGTTGGAATGCCGGTTACCTGCGCAGACAGTCGGTGAGTGTCGTGGCTCCAGTGGTGTGACTCTCTCCGTTGAGTGCTGATCCGTCTCCTCCGGGGCTGAGGGGCCAGAATGGGGTGGAGGAGCCGGGCAGGTCCAGGCTGATATCCCAGAACGGGTCTATGGTCGTAGAAACACCGCTAGGAGGAAGACAGACAGACACGTGCGAGATGCTGAGTCCATCAGACATCTTATATAGTTTGGAGGAGTTGCTGTGTGTTGATTTTTGCATCTCCCAGTCTATTACCCACTTCACAGGAGGCGCAGTGAGACACTGCACTTTGTAATTTTCCTTTATTCAGGCAGACATAGAAGTGAGAGGAAGACAAAAGAGGGAGATAGAACAAATTCTGGCATCAACTCCATCTTGGCACCGTGGCTTAGACCCCTGCACTTCTTTATGTTGGCAGCTAAGCCTCTTTGTCTGGGCGGTGAAGATAATTCTACTGTTGAGCATCATTCAGTCGTGAGCGCTGCAGCTTAGTGCTGGCAGTTAAGTGTAAAAAACAAATTAGGTCTGCCGATAGCTTTCGCGACCTGAGAACATTTGGGTGGAGATCTCCTCTGAAGAACTACCTTGGCTACCGACGAGCATTCCTTTAAATCGCTTATCTCGCGTTGGGCTCGCGGGGGGTTGGAGTCTGTTCCAGCTCACGTTGGGTGCGAGAGGTGGGGTGCGTGCTGGGCAGGTTGCCAGCCTGCCACAAACAACTACATTAACACCCACATTCACACATCCAGGCAATTCAAAGTCTCTAAATCACCTCTACTGCGTGTGGGAGGAAACCTGGAGCGGATGAACCCCACATAGGTGCAAGGAGAGCATGCAAAGTATTGCAAAAATCCTCATCCTGCAGGGGGGCTCAAACGCACAACTTTCTTGCTTGTGTCTGGTCCCCACAGTTAGCAGTTAGCACAGTTCCAGTTGTTCAGTTAAGACACATTGACAAGCTATTTGCAGTGTCTTTTCTTCCTCCATGTTTTGTCTCCTCACGTTTTGACTATTCTACTTTTTATAAATGTGAAGCACTTTGTTACCATGGTTTTGAAAAACATTTTCTAAAACTTTCAAACAGCTACTTTTACAGGTTATGTAGAGGACAAACAAGTGGTTCGATTCAAAAACTGGAGAATCTCCCCATGAAATTAGAACATGCTTATTAGTTTGTTGAGAGTGTACAGAGAAAAAAAGGTCCTTAGTAGCTGCAGCTGCTTCAAGGAATGTACTTTACCGCAACATGACACAATCATTCAATATAAAACTTGTTAACGACGTCAACTAGCTTCACATTAGCCACAGAAGGGAGAGTTCGAGCTAATTTCCCGGTGCAGGAAAAGAGGCCTTGAGTTGGACTGACTCTGTGAATACTGGCCAGTTGACCTAAATTCTTATTATTGTCCATAAATGGTGAGCAGTGTGGTATCAGTTGCTCAGTGCTTTGAAGAATGTCTGCGATCCGTTTTCTTTGATCAAAAGCGATGGACGAGTCGGCACCGTGTTAGGCTTGCATTTTAAATGGGGAACGTCAAGTGAATAAATCGTAAGATGGATTTCCTTTAGAAATATGGTCTGGGAAAAAAAAAAAAACTTTCTTCTGATATGGACAAACACAGAGCGTTAGAATCCCAGTTTGTGCTCCTCAGCTGCAATAATAAAGAATTATTTCAAAGGATGCTTCAAAATTCTTTTGATAACTGTTTCATAGTTTCCTGCTTATTTCTCTCACCAATCATCCCATTTTAGACTCTAAGGCAAACCACACTGCTTCTTTCAGCCGGCCTGAATCACTTGCTTTTAGATTTAAGGGGCACACTGTGTTTTCATGTGGCCAAGCAAACCCAACTCAGAGAGAAACTGCATCACTACTCCTCTATCTACTCAAGGTAACTTGAAGGTGGGCTGCTAAATCATTTCAGGTGAACCTGGAAAAGAAACACTGGATGCTAGTACATTTTTTCAGGTAGTCTCTTATACTCCAGTTTATGTTATTGACACTGCTGCTCCACAACATTTTTAGTCTCCATTTACTCTATTTGTGCTCTGAAAGTCTGATTTTCTGAGAGCAATTGGAATAATCCACCACTGTGGTAAGATATCTTTAACAGAAATCACCTGCTTTCATCATTTAATTTATTCGAAAGAAGCAGTCCCTTATTGTGTATTCTTTCAAGATTCTCTCACTTTTTCTCCAAACTTCTTGATGCAAGTTGATTTTTAAAGGAACTTTTATTGGAATAACTAATTAATCATGATTTTGTGAGATGGAGAACGCTTTTGCATCATAACAAATAATTAAAATGAGCTCCAAAGTGTCCGGCTACAACATTAAAACAGTGCTTACAGGTGACTGCATTGATATTATTAATCCAATATGTTATATAATATCATAGATCCAGTGTGTAGGATTTAAGTGGCATAAATGGAATATTATATTCATACGAACGTTTTCATCAGTGTATAATCCCCTGAAAATAAGACTTGTTTCATTCCCTTAGAATAAGCTTGAAAAGGATTTCAGTCCTTCTAACTGCTCATCAAGGTTATGCTTTATAAAGTGAAGCAGGTAGATCATGGTTCCATATCCACTGCAGTGCATCAGCTACTGTAAATTCCTGAATGCCGTCAATGAAAAACGCATCTCAGAGCACGAAGACCCCACACTTTCTTCAACCACCACAAGGTGGAGCTACAGAGCTGCCGTGAGCCATGAAAGGGTTTCCTGTTGCTGCAGTGTGGGGCTTCAGTGCGTGCGTGTGTGTGTGTGTGTGTGTGTGTGTGTGTGTGTGAGAGACTGATGGTGCACTGTGTGAATGATAGAGGCAGGAGGGTCACCTCAGGGCAGGGAGTTACGCAGTTCTAATCCGGGATGGTGAAAGACAAATGTAGTGTGTGATTTTTTTTGGTCGAGACAGGCACACGGTAACATAATGGACCTGGACTGGAGGACAAGGCAGCAGTGTAGTTCGTGGCTTTGTTCTATCAGGCCATCTACAGTTAGGCCTAAAAGGCTTTTTGTGTTGTGTTTTTCTCCTGGAAAAACCTCACCCACGATCACACTTACTGGCAGACTTGACAGGTGACGTCAGACTGCAGGCCCCCTGTGAAGATTTGGTCGATGATGCAGTTACAGTGGTTGGGGTTGTTGGCTTTCTTCCCGTTGTCGTCTGCGCGTAAAGAAAAAACACACACACACAGTCACTAAAAGCAATGCTGTGTAACTTCACAGCCAGCCCCTCTGCTTATGAGCTGCAGAGAGAGACACAGAGATCCAACAGAGATCAGTACTGTGTCTCTCCATCTCTCCGTCAGCCGGTGCATCTCTCTCGCTCTCCTCTTCTCATCTCCACTCATCCCAACCCAGCCTCTCCTCCTGTCACTCCTACACTCAGCTAAAAGCCTCCTTTCTCTGTCATTTTTCTTGCTTTTTCCCTGCCTCCTTAACATCTGTCTCTCCCAGTTTTTGGTGTTCGGTTCTTTTTCTCGTTATATCGTCCGCGTCTAACCTTTGCAGTGTCTGTGCAGCACGTCCAGAGCTGCGATGAGGAACTCGTGGGCGTCCTGCTGCTCGTAGCCGGCCAGGTGACGGGCGTGAGTCCACACCAGATGGAGAAGACGGAAGGGGATGTGTGGCGACCGATGGCCTGAGTAGAACTGGAGAGGGTGAGGTGCGCGTGTGAGAGAGAAACCCCTTCTGTGGGTTGACTTATGGTGCTTTAATTCTTATTAAAAAACAAACAAAACCAAAAAAAAAAGACGATTACCTCCTGGAAGAGTTGGGACATCTCACACACTAAACAGGAGTTGCTCTGCATCTCGCATTTGTGTCGGTCGGACAGGAAGAAGTCGCGCAGCAGCGGGGTGTGCGTCAGCGCCTGGACGATGCAGTTCATGAAGCATGTGTTGCCCAGGTTTATCAGACCTCGCAGGCCTGAGGATCGAGGGGGGAGAAAAATGAGATGCAGGTCGATGGCGAGGAGACAAAGAGAGAGAATAGGTGGAGGGAGGATGGAAGGAAAAAGGGAGGACGGAGAGAAAGAACTGAAGAGAGCCAGATCATTTTTCTTGGCTGCTGCAGTGGGGGCAAGGAAACTGCAGTGCTGCTAACGCCACACACACACACACACACACACACACACGTGCACACGCACTCACACACGCACACACACAGTCATACATGGATGTCCCTGAGGCAACGTTGGACTGCACGCAGGGAAACCCTTGTCAGATTACAGCAGACCAAACCACACAAACACACACACACAAACACACACTAAAGCAGGAGAGAAGGAGGATGGACAGTCTGGAAAGCGAAGAGGACAGAGGAGGAGGAGGAGGAGGGAGGAAGGTAGTGTTCTCACAGATGAGCAGCCAGGCCTGTAATTTCCCCTCACCTAAGACAGTGCCAGGGATGTTAATGATGCGAGAGCAGATTCCTGCGGGCTGCTACGAGGTGTTAAACGTATGGCAGCTCTCCTCGGTCCCACGCGCTGCCAAAGCCCAACGCTGCTTCATTCTAATATTTCCTGCTGCTGCAAATCTATTCTGCTGCTCTTCCCTCCAGACAATAGGTCTGCCCGCTTCTACCTGCAAGACTGACCGGCGATCACAGCCAAGTGCAGTCTGTCATCGCGTAGGATGTCAGTGCTGACCATGATCTCAGTGTGAAATAGGGCTGCGACTAATAACTTCCACCAATTAATGCTTCAGAAAAATCACAAGATCACGAATCGTTCCCGGTGTCGAACATGACTTGTGTTTCTGCCTGTCCAACTAATCTCAAATGGACAATGATAGAAAGTAGAGAAGACCAGCAAATTCTCCAATTTTGAAGCTTAATAAGCGACATAAGTTATTTTTCTACTCATCCAAATTGCTGTCGGCTACATTTTTGTCATGCTAGTGTGCTTGAGAATTTCTTCGTTTACAGTTCAGACTGTTTTCAACAATAAGACAAAAAGTGCTCTAGCTAAGAGTCTTAGGTAAGGCAAAGGCATCAGGACAAGAAACATTCAAATGGGATTTGAAAGAGTAAGATAAAACAAAAGATAAAAAGGAGGAAATAGATTAAAAAGTAGGACAAAAATGTGTGCGGTGCAAGATACGTAGTCTAAGATGTTATTGTAATAAAATGCAGCGGCAAACAGTTCAGGACTTAAGGCTTTTTTGAGTTTGAGACTTTCCTTGAGCTTTTCTGACCTCACGTTTTCTGGGAGTACTGTTCCCAGTATGTGCTGCTTCTCCATGTTTAGTTTCGACTCTGGGAACAGTGAGCAGGGCTGTGTCAGACTACCTGAGAGCTCTGGGTGCTTAATAACGTAGCAACAGATCAGAAATAAACCGTTCAGCCCTTTATAAACCATTAGCAGTATTTTTAAGTCAGCTCTTGGACAAACAGGAGGCCAGTAACAATCTGAACTGGACTGATGTGGTCTCTCCTGTTGCAGCTGTCTGATCCACTTTCTCCTGAGAGCTGTGAAGACGGCGTTCCACTAAATCCTGCTGAGACATAAATTGTTTAATTCTTGATAGATTCTTAAGGTGATAGTTGACTGATTTTGAAACTGTCTTATTGTGGATGTTAAAATTCATGTCTGAGTCCGTAACTGCCTCAAAGCCTCTGGTCTTGTTTGTGGTCTTGAACGTGAGCAGCTGAAAGGGAGCGCTGACTTTCAGTCTTTGACTCGAAAAACAACCGTCTCAGTTTTCCTTTGCTTAACTGAAGGACATTTTGGCGCATCCAGTGAGCGATTTGTAAAAAATCATGTTCAGTGTTGGTGGACGTGTTTTTTGTATGGATCACAGTTACTAAGTATCAATTGTCTCTTCCTTAGAAACCAGGAGAAAATGTGAGACTTCACATATCTCGGCACAATGGTTTCATGATGCTACTTGACTGTGGTCAAATTTTGTTTTTATATTCTGGTTTTCTTTGGCAATGTTTTGGGGACTTCTGCATATTTTAATCAAATCAAATCAAAAGTCAAATCCTGAACCTCTTTATATTTAGGGTACTTTCATTTGTATGATGTTTTATTAGCGTGTTGTGCTAAATGTTGCCCTGTCTGTCCTGCACTTACTGTTGTGATGGGTTAAGTTTTATAAGAACAATAATAATTAGAAAGTGACTCAACTCTCTGCATTTTGAGATCTGACCTGACTTCACCATGATACCACCTATCCACACATACAGTTTGATGCTGCATGTCCTGTTATTTGACAATCTTAAATAAGTTCTGTAGGAAAAGCAGAGATAAAGCAAGAACTTCCAACAATATAGCAGCACCACGAGATCAACCCAGCTGCAGCTGACATTCTGCTATTCCCTCTGAGCTCCAGTCTGTCCCCCTCTATGAACCTGAGCTGACATCCAGCTCTTTGCATCTACACAGTTATCCTTTCTAACACGTGCGTGTGTGTGTGTCTGTGCAAAAGACACAAAGAGATACTGACCAATAGTACAGTTGGAGGTGATTCTCCTCCTCTTGGGGTTGTGGCGGAGCAACTCCAGCTCCCTCTTGGTGGGCTCCCATGTTGAGTATTTCTCCCCTATGCCTGGAACACACACACACAGACACAGACACACACACTTTAACCCTTAGACTGAGAGCTGTTGCACTCAGTAACACCCATTGGAGACATCCTGAAACTCTGGCATGGTGTGATGCTGCACTGTGTGGTATAATTAATACCTTGCATTTTCCAGGCTTTCCTCTGTTCCTCTTTGGCAATCTGTTCCATGTCTTTGTCATAAATGTAGTCTTGGCACATAAAACAGTAAATTCCTCCGTACAGCAGGTCAATAGCTGGAAAGAAAAAGAACACAATGCATGAGGAAGCCGTTTTATTCTTATTCAGGGACAGTTTATCTGTTAGTCAGAGGGTGAGAAAGGCCTATGCATCGCTGCAAGCGGTGTGAACTGCTAACCGCTCCATCACTCAGTCTTTGTCTCGTCAAGCCACGTTGCCATGGTGCTGCGATGCCAGGCAGCTGGGCTTATCTGCTGACATATCAGCCATCTCTTAACACCACCCTGGAATGATGGAGAGACTCCACGAGAGATAGAGAACAGTGACAAGTCAAAAGGTGAGGAGGATGGAGGGAGGCGCACTCACTTAAACGTTTGAAAACCCTCTCTCCCTTCTCTCCTCACCTGCTCTGTACCCTGCAGCTACCTGTTTGCTGTTGCCATGACAACCTGCCTGTCGGCTTCTCCAGGCTGTCATCCTCTGCAGCAAAAAAGCGGGAGAAGGACAGGAAGGAGGAAGGGAGGGAGCTAGGGAAGGAAGGAAGTACAGAACTTGACTGAATTAAGAGGGGAGGGGGAAAAAAGGCAGCAAGAAGGCGGTGCTGATGGTACACGTGCAATTAGATGAAAAGCTTTTACAATTGTGAATATCCAGAGGGTCGTCAGGTAACCAAGGGAACAAGGGGAGGGCAAAAGAGATGAAGATGGAGCATGAGATGGGCCCAATACCAGGCTGCAAACAGCACTGACCAAATCACTGCGCAAATCCATAAAACTGTTGGATGAAAGAGATGGGACGGCAAAAAAGAAAGGAGGAGGAACAGCAGGGAGGAGGAGGAGGAGGAGGAGGAGGAGGAGGAGGAGGAGGAGGAGGAGAGGCCGGGGCTTTTAATGGAGGCTAATTCCACAGGGTTGGTTAAAGATGCCTTAATTACCTCCTCACCAGTCTGCTGAGATCTTTTCCCTCCCTCTGTATTAGTCTGCTTCTCACTATTTTTTGCAGCATTTGATTTAGCGGCTAACCTAATTACACACACACACCAGAGGGGGGTCTTCCTGGGCTGAGTGATAATGCACAGCAAAGGAGGCTTCATAAAAACAAACTGGCAGATGCTCAACATCTGCCAAAGCCAGCCTTTGTCATGGATACCCTGAGCGTCTTTGCCGCAGCACCGCTCTCCTCCGAACACTGTTGGTGTAACGTGCTTCACTCGCAGCTCGGACAGCCCAATTGTATTGTGTGGAGAATAAAAGAAAAAGGGTGTAGAGCTGGTATCGCAGCATTAAGTAAGTCTAACAGGATGACGCTTTGTGTTGAAGATAATATGCTGTTTTCAGTATCGTCTCTGAGGTTTTTTTCATTGAGTGTTGTTACAGACAATGAAAGGTTGTGCAAATGTCTGCACAGCACATCTCTCCGCACCTTCAACCTCAAATTCAATGCCCGCGTTCCAAAGCTGTGTGCTGTGCATTTTCAGCCTGCCCGGCGCTAAATGTTACATGGGGACATGGCTGCCACCTACTGCATTGCTTCATGGATGCAGTGTTAACCCTATGGACTGAAATCTTTGGGAATCTCTCAATTCAATTTAAAGTCTTGAGGTCCTGTATGATGCAGAATCAGAGTCACTGGGTAAAATGGTTTGAGTGTGTGCCAGTAATCTGACCTCCATGGAGAGCATGTGTCTCCTCTGACAGCTTTACTGTAGGAATTCAACCTGCAGCAAACTTAACTTTATGATGGTGCCGCTCTTGGCACTTTCGTACTGCAGTTTCTGGTTAAGTAAAGGCTGGCATGCACTCTGATGGCGATCTACCTTCTGTGCGCTAATGTCAGCTGATTTATCAGTCTAGCTCGACTTAGAGGTTGCTGTGCATCATGTAGGTGGGTACAATCTCCCCTTTATTCTTGACTGCTCAGGCCTACAACAGCATGGGCAGACAACCCTAAAGAGCTGAGCACCAATCAGTATTAATATGCATAATTTATGATTTATTGTTCTCTTTTATCTGGCAATGTAATATGTATCAGAGCACCATACGAAGCCTTTCTGCATATGGAAACAGCATATTTCAGCAATAAAAACGCACAAAACAGAGCTGACAGAGAATTCTTCACCAACTTTGGATGGAATCATATTGTGATGTGTTTTAAAAAATCCAGCTGACATTAATGACTTTCAGCAAATTAAAAATGAACAAAATGAGTTTCTCTTTCTCATTTCTAACAGTGACGCAAAGGAGATTCTTTTGCTTACACTTGCTAAGTCATGACAAAGAAAGGTGACAAATTAAAGGGGCGAAAAAAAGAAAATGGAAGAAATGAGTAGAGATACAGAACAAGTGCAGATGAATCCACAAAGGACACGAGGGCTCACTGAGTGTTTAAATGACAGAAATACTGTGCTTTGGTCTTCTCAGCCCAGTTGAACACCAATGAGAGGCTGTGGAGCAAGATTTTAAAAGACATTCTTCGTCATCATCGTTAAAAACACCAACCGAGAGATATCTTTCCAGCGGTAGAGTCCCAGGGACTCTTTGTCAGGGAGCATCAGACAGAGCAGACAAAAACCTGACTGAGACTCCTGTATTATCATTTCACTCGCCAATCATCCCCACATCACTATCATCCATTCTTTGCACAAAGTATAGATGCACAGGCTATGCATTCTGCCCAGGACAGCCCACATTTAGCAGTTGTTTCACTGGGTGGGATCAGGTAATACACAGCAATTTTCTCTGCAATAACTCAGTCACTTGTGTGCGATGTTTTGATGATCGCAGGCCGTGTGTCTCTGTGGGAGTAGCATGGATGGGGAAAAACAGCCAACTGTTCTTAGTGTTCAGCGAACACCCACGTCTTTGTTCGAATCTGGAGCCATCCAGATTGTGTCTGTTTGATGCAAATATCTAATTCAGTGAAGTGAAATACAACTTTCCCATTTGTCACTACGAGCGCTCGCCAAACAAAGCGGCCTCCGTGCGAGCTGTGGTGAGGAACACGGTGCTGTTGTTGCATTTCTGAAAATAGAAGCCATCTCAGTCGTTTTCGAAGGAAGAATATTTAAACAAATGTGACACAGATAATCGCTGGAATCACTGATGTGCAATGTTTCAGGTTACCTTCGATGACCTGGAATAATAATCCTGTCAAAACAAGGCAGAGGCAAATCTCCTGTTCGTGTCCTACCCAATAAACACACACACCCCTGACTGTTTTGAAGGAAGCTGATTGTAAAACAGGGTGGCGCACCAAATAAAGTAGATTCTTAGGCGCTTAATTTTAATCAGCCACCAAGAAAGACCTCGGTCCCTGTTCATTAGCAAGTTCACTAATGCATACATTCCCTCTAATGGGCTACATGAGGCCAAATACACAGGTGACATTCAAATCCCCCATGAGGCCAAGCATTTTAGACTGCGTTACAATCATGTTGCACCAGGTTGCGTAATACCTCTCTGTGTCGCTCTCAATTATATTGCTTGATTAAATGCATCACAAAAGCACAACTGTGTCACAGTCAAATATATATAAGTAACTCACAGCCGGCCTTGAATACAGACACACGAACACACACACACACTCCTGTGTTTATGAACTGTCAGCGCTTTATGCAATCACACCAGGCTACGTCTTCATTATCCACTCAGCTGTATAATTACCCCTTTTAGCAGCCTTTGTTTTACGCATGTTTTAAGCATTACTGACGGCACGTGTGTGTGGGGGTGTGTTTGTGTGTGTGTGTTGTTTGTGGGTGTGTTTGTGTGCGTGATGTATATAGTGTGAGTGTGCCTGTTTAGGAGGCAGGGACCGAGCGAAAGGGGCTCATTGAGGGTCTGGATGCCTGGTGTGGCACCCTGTGCATAACAGAAGCCTCAAAACAAACCTGCTCCAACTACACTCTGAATCCCTGTGTGAAAGACAAAGAGTGTGTGTGTGTGTGTGTGTGTGTGTGTGTGTGTGTGTGTGTGTGTGTGCCATACCTAGGTTATGCCTTTTGCTCTTGGCATGCTCGTGGATGTGTTTTTTGGCAAAGCAGGCGAAGAAGACGCAGTAGAGGCAGGAGTGGAGTCTGTTGAGGTGGGCGCCGCACATGTGGCAGATACATGACTTGGCCTAGAGGAGGAGAGGGGGCAGAGGAAAGGCATGAACTCAGAGATGAGGACATGATGACACACATTTGCAAAATCAGTAGATTCCATCAAACTAATTTTAGGAAATACATAAAGGAAGGAATAGGAAAAAGCAGCTCAGATTAAAGCTGCACTTACTGATATTCTTATGTTAACAATGGATCACATGACTGTCTCGCTGGTAATGAATACACACAGAAGATCACCCAACTCTGTGGTTCTCCTCAGCTCTATGGAGTGCTTTAGCTCCTCTCAGCTCATCGTTTTGTTTTTCCACGCTGCAGCTTTAAAGTTAAGCTGAAACACACATTAGAGCGTCCTTTCTGTCATGGGACACATTTCCGAGTGCGACCAAACTCTGTGGGCAGAGTCTCGTTATGAGGTGGAGGTGAATCAGATCGAGAGGAGGCATAGCCTAACAAATATAGGATATTTAGAAATGAGGCCTCAACCACACTTGTTTTGGAATTGTGAACAAACCTCCCGTCAACTAAAATCCAAACAACTATGATTCCGCTCGGCCAAGACGCAAACGTTCATCAGTTTTGTACGATGGGTGGCGTGGGCTAGTCGCCCCACGTTACATTTACTTGGATGAATTTATGTAGAAGCCCTGAAATTCAGACAGATAAAAACAAGAGGGATTTTGATATAAAAATACTGAAAACTTAACTATGCATACAAAAAGAAATAAATGAACAACTGACACATGGACACAGCATCAAAACATAAAAACGTAGTTTTCATTTGTCTGTGTCTTCACTCTTCTGGTTGAGTCTCACGGCTCTCACCAGCCGTGCTTTCAGCTAAAAAGCTCTGATAACCCCACTGTGTGACGGACAGACAAAGTACGCGACTAGCTGGAAAGTAATGCTGAAGTGGTCGTTTTTGACATTTAAAAATGTCAAATGTCCCTCAAGAACAACTTTGTAATGAAATGTAACCGTTTGTTATGGCCCTTGCTGGCATGTCTACATCAACTTTGGCTTCCAACACTATTTCAACTACAAGGGCACTTGGAGAGCACAGCCACTGCCAAGGCCAATAGTCCCCCCTTTGATATGCAAATCTCACGCACAGCCCACATTACAGTTATGTCAATATATATAAATATAAAATATTTCACATACTACAAACCAGATTTTACATTTCCACAGCCACACCTTAATTTGTGAAAAAAAGCATTGTTACGACTGTGGCGGTCATCATATTTCTACAATTGGCTGTTTTGTCACTGCTGAACTCCACGACCATGTACTGGATTTCAAGATGTATGGCATTTATTGCAACAAGGCCAAGACTTTCACCCAGCAAGACGTTCGACAGCGAAACCAAAAATGTCAAACTAACTAACTAACTCAAACCAAGAAGTTTTGGTGGCTAAACTTAACCAAACTGCAACCGTTTCACAACCGCAACCCTATATTAGAAAGGCTTTGTTGCAGGAAGGCTTCGTGTGAATGTGAGCAGTTGCTCTGCAGGTCTAATATTGTCACAGATGGATTTACATTGGATTCAGTTGAAAGCCCGGTGCATCTCATACAGACTGTTAAGGATACCTTGTGCATCTCTCTATGAGACGTCGCGGGGCGTGGCAAAGCATCAGTATTTGATGCTCTCGGAATGAGAACGGGCTGCGTTTACACAGCCACATTGTGGGGACTCGCCTTTCTTACAGGGCCAAAACATAACTTGACGAATGTAAATCATTAAATTTCAGGGTGAAGAGGGGTAAGGGTTAGGCAAGTTGTAGTTACGGTTGTGGTGAGGGTAAGTCTCCAGGAAATTAATCTAAGTCTATGTGATTTCTGCTAAAGTTATTGAAGCTTGACTGTGTGTGTGTGTGTGTGTGTGTGTGTGAGGGTGAGAGAGAGGGTGTCTGGAGAGAGACACACTGCTTGAGACTTTGTCTTTAAGTTACTGAACATAGGCCAAAAAAAGGCCTCCTACATGTTTACACACACACACAAACACACACATATCATGTATGATTGTTAATGATTAATACGGTTCTACATATTCTGCTTGATAGTCACGTTGCAAAGACGAGGGAGGGGCGCATGACTGTGGATGAGGGCTTGATAGCTGCAGTTCAAACGCATGCAGATGAGAAGCTGGCATGCCAATGAGCCGGCATGAATATGAGGAGGTGAGAAGAAATGAGCAATGCCTGAAAGAAGAGAGAAGGGTAAATAAGAAAAGACAGGAGGGAGAGGAAAGGAGTTGGAAGGAGGGATGTGGGCAAAGAAGAGGGACAAAGAAACACAAGCAGAAAAATTGAGAAGATATTTCAAATGTAGAGGCTATTTGGATGCCACCGCAAAAGGTTGATTTAAAAGTCAAATTTCAGGTTTGGTGTGTTAACAAAACATGTTCTGCTGACTTACAGGTCAGATGTAGGATTTAGTGATATCTAGTGGTGAGGTTGCAACCAACTAAATACCCCCCATCCCTACTGAAGTGGCTAGGAGAACCAACGGTGACACGCACTTAAACGAAAAATGCAAAAAGCGCTCTCTAGACACAGTTTGCCTGCTCCCTCTGTAGATATAAAGAGCTCATTCTAAAGGCAATGATCACATTTCTTATTTTCAGAGAAATAAAAACATACTGATGAATAGTGTATTCCATTTCTGCCAATAGATGCCCACACACCTTCAAACATCACTTAAGAAATCCCTCCAAATAACATAAACGTGCAGAACAGACAGAGACTGGAATAAGACCACTGGTCCGTCTAAAAGCGGACTGCAGTGGTCAGAACTGGGGTGTAGTGTCACTTGAACTGAATCCCAGTCCACTTGTACCAGCTGTCAAACTCCTGCCAGTAGTAAAAAACCTTTCCAGAATGACTAACACCCAAGTAAATGACATCAAAGTGTCAGTGAAGCACATGCTGTGAAGCACAAATAGCGTAGGGAACATTTTGAAAGAGACTGAGCAAAACATTTCAGTGTTCTGCTGCATTGCGGGGTGCCCGTGCCAATACAATTTGTGTATTGTTAGCTAATGTTGGTTAATACCCTGGTTAGAGGGCGGAGAGGCGGTGCAACAGTAGCATCTGATGTATCATTGCTGCAACCTTTAGTCTACAAAATGTCAAACAATAGTGAAGAATGCTATCCAAATTTACCAGAGCCCATGGCAACACAGCTTGTTGTGTGCGACCAACAATCCAAAACCTGGTTATATTGAATAGAAATTAGATAATTGGTGATTTACAGACAGTTCTATTCGGAGGGGGGGGGGGTATCTGCACACCTGAGCTCACAAATTGACACATTAGAGCTTGTCGGTGTAATCTGTACCCCCGCCAAAGAACTAGCCTTTTTGAAGCCCTTGTGCTAAGCTAAGCGAATGGTCCCCTGGCTGTACCTTCATATTCGACTGACAGACATGGGGAAGAAACTGATCTTCTCATGTTTGTAACTCTCAGCCAGAAATCAGACCTGCATTTTTCCTGTCAATTCCATTAAACAGATTCATGTAATGATTCTGAAGACTCTCTCCTAACAAAAACCACCTGGCAATGAGTCGCCTCAGAAAACCTTTGGGTGAAAACCTTTCCAGTCATGCATACGGATAAGAAATTCTATATTATTTTTGCATATACTTGGCATACCAGCCCAAACATAGACATAGCCGGTACAAAACGGAAAAATAAGACAACCAAAAACGCTGATTCTTATTCCAGTCACACACACCCCTCTGTGCATTAGTGCTTAGACAGCACATGAATTATGAAAAGGCATCAATATGCAACAATCCCTCCTCACTCATCCCTCCAACTGTCAGTGGTACAGTACGCATGTGTATTTTTCTGGTCCCTGAGAACATTGTATTCACGTAGGAATTTGTGTCTGCCCGCTTGTCAACACATGCTCACATCCTCTGCTGTCATGCCAGCAGGTGTCTGAGCACACGTATGGGGAAGCCATGGACGTGCAGCAGTTCCGCTTTAGCACAACGGCCTTGTGCAGACTAAGAGGCCACACGCTCAGAGAGGCTTTGTTCCCAACACCCAGAGAACACCCCGAGCTCTGCTCATGTCATATTTCTCCGAGCGCTGCCATGTTCGTGACGAGCCGGGGGAAGCGCAGGAGAGGGTAATGGGCTGGAAAGATCCTGGTAAGAAGTGTTAGCAAGGACATTACCACACTGCGAGCCAAGCGCAACATCTGTCTCATCCATTGACGGGAAAGCCCTGCATCGAGCGTAGATGTCTGGAGAGGTGGTTTAAAGGACTATTCCCTCCAAAAGAGAGGTTACAGCAAATACTGTGTATTCCTTGCAAAAAAATAAGAAAACAACTGTAGGGAAATGGGAATGAAGTCACTTTAAAAAAGAGGAACAACAACAAAATTCACTTTCCACAATGATTGTGTTGCTGAACTGAATGGAGGAGCTAACAACAGAGAGCCTCAGTGGACTGAGAAATGTACTGTTGATTCTGGCACTAAGCTCAAGAGTCTGAATAGGACTGACTCACATGATTTAGCAGGTCTTTGGTCTTATTTTTTTGGTGGCTTGGTGCACACATATACACATGTAAAGCTCATCCTGGCTGATTAAGTATGATTATTACCTCCGCCAAGAAGGTCATGAACTGGGTGGTTCGATTTGTCAGCAGGAAAACTTCTGGCTGGTTTTCATGAAACACGGTGGGAGGGTGTGGGATGGGCCGAAGAAGAGCCTATCACATTTTGGCGCAGATCTGAATCATGTTCACTTTTATTGCAAGATCGGGCACTTGGCCATGGTGGAACAGATGTCATACACCTTAAAATCCTTTAGATAGTGGTTAAATTGAACAGTGACCAAAAAGGCCAATTGTATGATGCCTCCGTGTCACAATCATTCATTCACATTCATGGGTACCGGTAATTCTTTGGGGTAGCCGACACATGTAGCTGCTCAAACTTCACACAGAAAGCCTCAATTGGAACTACGACTACTACTTTCTTGATTAACCAAGGTGCCGATACGGAAACGTAATTTCTGGTTTTCACGAATGTTTGTCAAGCATGTGAAACACATTCAATTCAAAGTACATAATAAATGCACAGCTGAGTTTATGAGGCTTCAGCTGGGCACAACAAGTTTTGGAAAAATATTCAGATATATATAGCTGTGGCGCTTTCAGATTTGCATATCATGCAAGAGTGGACTACTGGCCTCAGCAGAGGTCTGCGCTGTCCAACTGCCCTTCTAGTTTGTAAATAAAACATATAGACGGGCAATTAGGAATTTACCTGTGGCGTAATTAAATGTTATAACACGAAGAAAAGGAAATGCATCATGCTACAAGGCTCCAGTCATCGATCTTCATTGCCGTGTCTTGGGAAAAATAAGTTTGTTTTGCGGTGGTGGACTGATAAAATCCAATGCACCTGTCATTCAGATGTGATTAAGACACTTTTGTGATTGACAGTGTCGCCAATCAAAGTGTGGAGCCTCTGAATACTCAAGGTGAGTGAATGCTTAAAATTCAGTCCGCGTCAGAAGGTCAGTGGACTGTTTGATGCAGACTGAATGTTGATTGTGACCATCTGAGGCTGACGCAGTCAGCATGGAGTGGAGGGTGAATAACAGAGGAGTCGTCTGATATGTGTGTAACTGAAGCCACGATCAATAATAATGTAGTGCCACAGGGAGGTGATGCGCAGTAGGGATGTGAGCCCTCCTGCCAGCCTTGTCTGCTCTTCAGGGTAGGGTGGGGGCAAGGGCAACTACGGCAGGAAAAGACCCTGCAAACATTTACACCATTCATTTCAGTCAACACGCGTCCTGGACTACCAGCTCCCGCTGATCCCCAGCAGATGACAGGGGACAAGGGGCTGTCCCAGAGCACATTCAAGTGCAGGATGCACGCAGCCAAGCACAAACAAGCACACTGCAGATGCAAGCACTCCACGCTACTATTGTGCACATCTGCTCTACACTCGCGTCATGTGAATCCTTACAATCAACATGGCTCAATGAGAGACACCGCTTTTCCCGCTGAACCTTGTAGATACTGCCATGCAGTGCAGAGATGGCGATGATGCACCTCTGGTATCGTGGCTTGGCGTTTGCAGGATAATTGGCTGCGGGGAAAGATTCATCACTGCTTTGTTGATTTTAAATCAATTAATGCCCCCACCAAAGCGAGGAAATACCACCGTGTAACGCTGGCCTGCGGTCTGCTGGTGGGAGGAAGTAGAGCCACTGCAGGCGCAGTGCCAATGCAAACAGATGCACATCAGCTTTCTGATCTATTATGCGGCGTCTGTCTTTGAAGCAGGCTAACGCTCGGCTGTGCGGGGTTAACTGGCTGCTAGTTTGCTTCAGTTTGGGCAGTTTTGAAGCTGCGGCGAGCTGTCAGGTGTTGGGGTGGGCATTTAGGCTGGTTCGAGCCCGGTCCCGAGGAAAAACTAGTACTGATAGAATTTGACTAAGAGCAAACAGTAGTTTGGCATACAGGCTGTGTGCGTGTGTGTGTCGGATGTTTGTGTTGTTAAAGAAGGGCGGGGGACTGTCCACGCACGCGACCGCAGTTCACACATAAGCAAACGCGCGCGCATACACACTCCGTCGTATGATAGAGTCCCTTCTAAACACTCGTTCCCCTCTGTCATTTGTTACCTTGCGTTTTCTGGTCTCGGCTGAGCCACTCCACACGAAACACTGATAGATGACCCTCAGGTTCTGCTTCCAGTTGTCCACTTTGAAGCTGTTGACATGGGGGCAGCCTGCGGGACTCATGGTAGTCACAGCATCCGGCTTTACTGTCCTCTCGGCGGTGAAACCTGTTCAAATCCCTCAACACAGACCCCGTCCAAACGGGTTGGCTGGTTAGCTTGCCAGGTTCGTTAACCACCGATTGCTGCGCTCTGGCTAACTGGACATGTCCTGGTTGCAGTAACGGAGACACGCGCAGTAGCAAACATCAAGGCGATTTTTCCAATATTCCTCTATTGGACATTAAATATTATGTATGCATTTAAATCCTGAACAGCTCTGTATATGCACTTCTTAACATACGCTAAATTACATGTTAGCAAGCTGGCTAAACTTGGTTAGCACTGGAATTTCAACAGTAGCTTACATGGTGAGTGTCGTAAAGACCCACCTCATTCAAATCGGTGGACCAATGAGGAGCCAGTGCTGCGCATGATTGGCGTATGCCTATTTTCTTTTCCCGGTTAAGTCTCGCCCCTATGGACTGGTTCCTGCATCGTGATTGGTGTAATTTTCCTGCAACCCACATCCGCCTGTGTGAGGACGTTCATTGGCTAAGACACAAATCAGCTTCATTGTTATTAGACAAGTATGTTACAAAGTGACAATCAAGAGTGGATGGAAATCCAAATCCACCTCATACCACAGGGATGAGAATCTTTTAACAAAGGCATGAAACCCAGAGCTATATTCTTAAACAATTTATTATTAACAGATCCACAATCGCAAAGCTCAAGCTCCCAAATGACATGACACTTTAGTTTCATCTGTTGACTTCACCTCCTGTAATAACAAGCCGTCGGTTTTCTATACAATGCTCTAGCGACCTCTAGTGGATCCGGCCTAAAAAAAAAAAAAAAAAAAAAAATAGAGGGGGTGAGGGGGGGGGGAAGAAAAAACAAAAAACAAAAAAACAAAACAGTGCACCAGATTCTCCGCTGTGCCGAGTTTGGTCAAGGGCATGTCCAGATACAGATTCGTACAGGTTTGCTATTGATGATATCTACATTCTAACCATAGGGAGTGAGAGGGTAAACGATCATTGCAGTCTTTACAAATGTAGAATATATCAGATTTATTCCTCGTCAGCCATAGATGTTTCTCATATGTAATGCCCTCTTGTTACGGCCATCATGCAGCAGAACCAAAACAAACAGTGAGATTATTCACACATATGTTTGGAACAAATAAGTCCAGTTTTTATTATTGTGGTTTCTGTTAATGTAGCAGTGGCGCTCCAACCTGAACATTGATAAATAAAACACTGACAAAACTGTAATCTTTTTTCCTTTTCTGTAAGGATCTTTTGCTGTCCTTAAGACACTGTGAAGAAAGAATAACCAAATTTATCATCATTCCACACAATTAGATTTTCCTTGACCAATGTCCTTATGCAATAGAATGTTTGTTTGTTTTCCTCTTTAAAAAAATCCAACTCATCCTGGGAAGAACGTGTTGGGTGGCTGCAGCGTTCTCTCCCTGTCCAAGGCCCCTCAGGAGTAACTTGATGTTTTGCTACCAACATCGTCCTCCTGCGATCCCATACTCTGAAAAAAAGTGTCACATGTTGAGAATGTTACCTGTTAGATGATATACCAAAGAACTTGTTTAAAAACAGGTTCCTACTGCACTGCAATTAACAATGGCCGACAATGACTTGTTGTCTCTTAAAGCTAACCAAGGGCCACTTCCAGGTTTGCTCAGAAAAATTGCCCACTCCATAAACCTGCTTCTTGGAACAACCCCCAAAAGACAACCACTGACTTCTTCTAGTTTTGATTATTATGTATGTGCAGTGGCCATCTATAAGGGCATGTACAACTGTGGTTATGTTTTTTCGGTTATTCCAACACTTGGTACATACTTCTAATGTACTGTACCATGTTAATATTATACATATACAAAGCCTCTGATTAATAAATTAATGTACATCCTGCACTGAGACACAAGGTACATACCATGACATTCAAATGTAAACATGTAGCACACCATGCATTATGCAACATGTCATACAAATTACAGAAAAAAAAAGAAATATATTTTTGGATTTTACGCTGTTAAATGTCTCACCTTCTGCACAAATTGTGGGTTTACTGTGATTTCTTGATCCATTGACTTTAGTTTCTCATCCAGCTCTATACATTTCAACATCTGAAAGGAGACAAACAATGTAGCTTCACATTAAAAGTCATTAACCACCAAACATACAATCAGGCTTCATGCTTTATTATGACTCTGCAAAGCAAGATAATACTGTAAGTAGAGCTGGACATCTTCACCTCTTGATCAATTTTGTGGAGCATTGCTGGGTTGTTGTATTTTTCAGGGTTGTCGTGGAAGCAGACCATGCCATCCTTTTGGTTAATGCTAGCATAGATCTCACCATCTTCAATCTGCACAGAAGCACGAGGAGGAGCATGATGGAAATTAAACAGAAAATTTATTTTATGTATGTATATATATATTTCTTTCTGGACCAACTCACCATGTGTAAGACGTATTTCTCTGCTTCCTGGGGGCCTGACAGTTGCACTCGACTCGCCATGTCTTGCAAAGACAGTGTCAGGAAGGTCTGCGGGAGGCGGATAAAACAGAAACTGATAAGAAAAGAGGTTAGGCTAAAAGATTTGCTCAAGCTATGAGTGTAAGCACCTTGTTTATTGTGCAGTTTCTGTACAGCCAATTTATGTTTGACTTGATCGCAATTATATCGTGATCAATAAGACCAAAAATCTTATAAAAGTATATATTGATATATGGCTACATTAATCTATTTCAGGGAATACTTACAGGAAGGAATATTTTAACACATAAAATCGATAAAAAAATGTATGTGAATATGATGAGCAAACAGGTCGAGGCATTATTATTCCTTTCAGTCAGAATGGCTCAGGATATTACAGCTAACGGCAGCAAAGCCTTTAAAAAACAAAAACAAATCAAAGCTAAATCATCTTACAATGGTCAAATACGTCTCCTTTAATTTCACGACGTGGACATTAAAGTGACAACAATGTCAACCAGCTGCAGCTGAAGACAGCAGGATCTTCATTTCATTTCTGAGTTTCTCAGTTTCCGAGCACGAATAACAGCTGGCTATCAGTTGTCTGAATCTGTCTTCACTCAGCCATTTTCTCGGATGTTTCCTGTCATTTTGATTTCTGTCACTTCTAATGACATGCAGCACCATTGTTGTGGAGGGGGACTGAGACACATTCCAGCCAAGATACTGAATTTTGCTTATTAATACATAGCCACGGCCCTCCCATGTACTGTATGCATGCCATATACTGAACTTTTATCTTTAACCCAAGTCTAAACCCCAGTTATACAGCACATGATCGGAGAAATGTCACTCATAATTTCATTGTGTCTGACATTAATATAGAAACCCACCTTTGTTAACCTCTGGATGTTCTTCTTGTAGAGGGAGGAGAGGCACTGTTTGACCAGGCCTGTGTTGTTGTCTCGTGTGAAGGTTTCACTGTGTTTGTTGACCAGGCTGCGCAGCTCGGCCGGGTTGTTGGTGGTGTAAACCTGAGCCAACTCGTGGTATGCGTTGCTCAGGGGCTGTGGGCCGCAGCAAGAGAGAAAAAGAGCAGAAACGACAGAGAACGAAATCAACTGGATGACTGGATCTTTTTTTTTTTTTTTTTTACAATGCCTTCACACTGCAAGCAATGTGATTGCTAAGCCCCTGAGGTTTCTGTGGTAGCTTACAGTAAAAAAGTGTGAGCTTCTCATGGTCAATGGCACGTTTCTGCAGTCATTCATTTCTCTTGAACAACAGTTCTGCTTACAAGTGCAAAGTGGAGAAGCTAGGAGCTGCCATACTAGGTTGTTTACAGCTAGTTAACTAAGTACTTTGGACTCTGCAACAACAATGACTGAATAACTACAACAGATTTGGCAGGTTCATTGATTATGAAACAAACAGCTCCTGTCTTGTTTGATTACATGATAGATAAACAGCAATTAGCTATTCGTGATGGCAGAACCTTGTGGGCGACTGGGGTCTAGATTTTCAAGTCAACATTATTGTTAAAAAGTTACACCATCTGGCATGACACTAATCTTTGTGGACATCCTCATAGATGGAGTTATGTATATTTATATATTAACTAGGGTTGTCAATTAGGGTTGCCTAATTAACAACATAGGTACTACTTTACTGCTATATACTGTTGCTATCCTGTTACAGTTCGTCCTGCCTGTAAACAAGGTACTCATCAAAACTTTTTTTGAATTTTTCTTGTATAAAGATTTCAGTATTAAAAATCCCACAGCCAGATGCAAAAGAGCAGTAACAAACTTCTAATATATGGCCTTGGAAGTGGACCTATTATTTAGTGCTGATGGTCTACCAATTATTATATTCTAGTTATAATGAGCTTACTTGCATCAGCTGAGAATCAGGTTACTTAAATGTCTGTACATGTAAATGAAATAGCTGTACCCAAAGAGTAATGCTATTTGTCCTTACCTTGATGAACCTCCCTACTATTTGTGAGGTGTATTTGGGCAGCGGCTGCACCTTGCCATGGAGAATGAGTGACACCAGGATGTATTTCTTATAGGCTTCCAACATGATGTGGCTCACCGCCATGGCTGGAGTGGTTATTGCCTGCAAGAGAAAATGAGAAATACATGGTCATCTGCATATAAACCAGAGATGAAGTGACAGATTATTGTACATTTCAATTCTGAAGAATTCATTGTTACATGAGAGACAAATTTTCAAAGAAAGTATGCTGCGCCATTACATGCATACATGTCAGTACATTTATGTGAGTGCCCATAAAGCACAGGAGAGTACCTGTTCATAAAAATACAGTGCTCTTTCGAAGTTTTTGAGGCCCGTGTAGATCATGCCACCATAGTAGTAGTAACATAAAAAGTGCTTTGCGTCGTAAGCTCCGTTCTCCTTACAGATGTCCATCATGTCCAACTCCAAGAAGGGCAGGGCAGGCTTGAAGCACTTTGCTAACAAGCACAGCTGCAAGAAGACAGGTACACTTTGTAGTGAGTATGACTAACAGGGTTTCACTGGACAGTCACACTGGAAAGGAGCTGTGCTGGGACTAAGCCTGCGTTTGAATTATTTAACACAATCCCTTAAAAGACATATTCAACAAGTATGCATTCAGGTGAAAGACGACGAGGCAACTAATATACTGGGATAACTTTGATGGTGATTACAAATAATACGATTAAATAGATCACACTTAGTCTCAAAATTCAGGTTTACAGCTGTGGTGATGATGTACCAGGGCAAGTGACTCACCTGACACAGGTCTGCATGAACTGAGGTAAGTTGGTTTGTGTTCATCTGCATTTTGTCTATTGCCTGTTTTAGGACGACAACACCCCTCAATGGCTGTCGGAGAAGGAAAAAATGTTCTGTTATACAGTTGCTTTCTTGAGACATCCAAACACAGGGAAAATGGCCCAGGCCCTTAGAGCACTTGAAAATGCTTTAAAATATTTAGATCAAGAAGGAAAAAGGAAAACATGCTACTCTTCAATGCTGAAACTCCTGAAGTGAAGTAAAAGCAATAGGATGACTCATTCTTGTCGGACAGTGATGAAAAATGAGATTAAAATGAACTAATTTCACTATCACCAAGGGTGCATACAACATTATGACAGCTTGGCCCACTCACAAGCTACACTGTCAAGACACTGCACAGTGCCACACACAAGTTGACAAGGACTCTTGACATCACAAAACACACAGAAAACCAACACTAACACTCTTTAAAAGGAGGCAAGAATTTTTTCCCTGTTATCTCTATTAGACAACATAGACAAGAGTCATATGATCCTACTGCTAAAGTTTGGAGGAGCTGATGTAGCATGGTGGGCTGCACTTTGTCAAGTGCTGTTCAGAATTTGAATGTGTGTGTGTGTGTGAATATATTTGTGTATATCAACATGAGCACAGGTCAACACACAGATACAGTAAATGAAAACCGGCTTATGAGTTAACATTATAAAGACTACGGCCTTATTGCTTTTGGAGCTGGTATTCTACATCAGTTAAACAGCTCTCTGTCAATGATTGCACAATATTCACACGATGATCAGTTGTACAGGTAATCTTTGATGGAAGCTGGAGGTGTATGTCTCGCAAAGCAAAGGCTGAATAAAGGGTAAAGAGCTAAACAACCTAAGAAGCAATAAACCTCATTTGCATTGTGTATTCTCATCTGATATTTAAAACTATTCAGTCTTAATTAGCAACCACAGCACTGCAGACTACTGCAGCTGTGCGTCGTGAATGAAAACAAACAAGCATAAACAGCACTGTAACTTGTACAATCTATGAAGGGATAGCCACAAAAAATGCAGCATTTCTCCTCTTGGATTTTTATCTAGCATTTTTTTTTTACACTTTATACACTATACCTGTGTTTTTAAAAATACCTCCAGTTGAACATCAAACATCTACGGCCACTGATTCATGAAGAGTTTAAAAAAAAGATTAAATTAAAGCTCTGTGGTGATGTGTAGTGTGGCATTTCCCTCCCACCTAAGTCAGAATCAACAGATTTACCTGTTTCCGCTCTACAAGGGCGTTTGTCAACTGGTGGCAGAGACCAGCAACTGTGAGAGGAAACAGAACGGAAGGAATGTGTTTGAAATTGATGATTGACTCTTTTCGTGGTAAAGCACTGCTTTATGCTTTGCATAAACTGCCATCATGTACAAAACACACAAAGTTGTCATTTTTTCATTTTTTTTCTTCAGTTTTCAAAACTGAGTAAGAAAGACTGGGTATAAGTTAGATAACATGTGGCATAGTTTAACTGGCAACAGTGCATATTTTAGCAGAGTACAAGCTCTCAACACAATGAGTAACAGAACACTAATCAGTGAACAAATCTGCTCTTATTTAACTGGAAACCTATGAACAAACAGCAGGATATAAATATGCTTCAAAAACATCTAGGGGTGAGAGGTTTGGTTAGTGTGGACTTACAAGTGTCTGTTGCATATCTAATGTGCTCCCCATTGCAGGTACTGATGAAGAGCTGTACTTGGGAGAAGAGCGTCTCAAAGTCAGGGATGTTTGGCATGGAGAACTTCACAAATCTGGAACAAAAGAGAAGGAGGTTAGCAAAAACCTTTCAGTGAAGCGCTGAGACCTTATACGGCCCTCATGCTTAACTGGACATGACAACACTTTATCATGTGGGACAAAGTGAAAAAAGTGAAAGTGAAAAATGCAAAATTAATTAGTTTAGTTTTTAGGTGATGCCCATATGCAGAGGAATATCTAGTTTTTCCATATGAAAAAAACATGTCAAATGACATCCAAGGAACATTTTTTGACTTACACCTTCGAGGTTTGTAATGCAGACATGAATTCATACCATTTTATGTTTTCTTAAAGGACAAAAACTACTTAATTTTGCATTTTTCCCACTTATGGGTTTTGTAATAAAGTGCAATCAAGCTCAACTGCATTTTTATCTCTTTAATATTCAGTGCAGTATGAGCATTTCTTGATTCACTAAATTACAAGAATAAAAAAACACTTTCTTTGCTACAAACCCAACCCCTTGGGGTGCTGTTGACACTGCACAGTGCCACACACAAGTTGACAAGGACTCTTGACATCACAAAAAAACAGGATGTTATCTATTACAAACAAACTGTGCTTACTGAAAAAAGTTCAACAAAGTCTTCCCGGGACCATGTTGTAATATCTTTGATACAATCATGTGTTCCCAAAGTGGTGTACATTGCTCCATCCTCGCTTGTGAACGACTGAACCTTTCCAGGATGCTCCTTTCATACCCAATCATGATACTATCACCTGTTACCAATCAACCTGTTTACTTGTGGAACGTTCCAAACAGGTGTTTTTGGAGCGTTCCACAACATTTCCAGTCTTTTGTTGCTCCTGTCCCAACTTGTTTCAAACATGTTGCCGGCATCAAATCAATCAGTAAATTTTGACAAAAATCAAATAAGTTGATGAGGTAAAACATTAAACATATTGTCTTTGTACTGTTTTCAATCGAGTATATATATCAAATGTTTTACACAGCTTCCCAACTTTTTGGGAATCGGGGTTGTACAATGTTAGTTCATGTCTACATTATCAGCTGTACACAAAATACTGTAGGTAACCTTCAGCTGTTTTGTGACTACATCCCATTTGCTATGCTCCAGATAAGCAACATAAGGCTCCCTTTACATGACATGCAAATGCTGGATCATTTATGTGTTTTGTTATTACCAACTTGGCAACTCACATTTTTCACCTAAATCTGAGCTAGCACCAAAGCTGTGTGCAGTGCACCATTCCCTCCTTGTTAACTATCTATCTCAAAGGCACCACCACCTCTATCCTATTCATCACAAAAAGTACAACGTGACATTCAGCAGACACAACAATAACAGAATCTCTTGGCCTAGTTCGGAAAAAATGGAGAGGGAGGTGGTGGCATAATGAAAGAGGGAGAGTAGAGGAACACAAGACTGTACAGAACTAAACACAAAAGCAAAGTCAGAAAAACAGCAGCAGACGTCACTATGACTGAGGTGCTCTTGGCTGGTGCTAACAACACTGAAGGTGGCAAACCTGGAAAGAATTAGGATGCAGGCTACTTACAGCACAGCCAGCACGCCCAGGGAGTGCTCCTGGATGTCCAAGGCCCCCAGCACCGTGTCCAGGTGGGACAGATTTTTGGCCAGCAGCTCCCCACTCTTGTTGATCAACTCACACAGCTGAGTCATCTGGCCTGGGGGGTTGGAGGGCAAGAGAAGAGAGAAAAGGTAAACCACTTTGGACCTTCTTGCATTCCCTTCAAATCTTCGGAACTCACTGCTTTCAGGGTTCATTGTTTTATAATTAAATCAGGTTTTTACACTAGGATTTAATGTCAAATTTCGACTTTCAAATTTCTTATTAGAAGCTGTGCACACAAGAGGGACACATGCACAAAGATGTTAACTGCACTGGTTACAAAACTGTTAAATGTAACTAAAATGTTATGATAACATTGGCCCCTGTCACAATCATTGTTAATGGTGAGATTAAATTAGTCAAATCTACAAAGGAGAAGGGGGCAGTACTTTTTCCAAGTATGTTGAGGCATTTTCTTCATTGTTTAAGTAGTCAAATTAATAATACAATTTCATTTAGTTGTCTATGACTGCCAAGAGGCTATTCTTTACAAAAGGAGAAAACGAAATGACTTACAAAACTGTTTATAATCATCGTGCAGTGGCTGAGTATTTCAATATAAATCGGCCGGTCAAGTGTCCTGTCAAGGCCTTGCAACAGAGGTAATGCACGGGGGATTGACAGCCGACTTTGAACCAATGATATTCGTTAATTCAGATCGCCAGCCAATCATGTGGGGCTAGGGCGGGACTACCGGGAGGCAATCCCCTGAAATAATTTTCTAGATCAAAAACAAAAAGTATGATTTAGACAATTTCTTTGGTAAGCCAACTTGTTCACGGTTATCCTTGGCGTCCCTGTGTACTAATGCATCTCGTGGTGATACTTTACAGGACTCTCGCAGCCAGAGAAAGTCATTTTTGCGGTGTGTTTACATGATAAAGCAAAAAGAGGGCTCTGACCAGTTTGGCTGCTTAGCTATCGGCAAGGCACTGGATAGCATATGCTAGCTAACTAGCTAATACTTCCCACTCGAATGAGTTTAGCAACCCTACCTTGAGCGGAGAGCTGCCGCACATTGTTCACAAACTGCTCCAAGGCTGAAGCCATTATTTCCTGGGTCCAGAGTGGAGGTAATTTGCACTGTTTTTCATTCAAACGTCAGAAACAACTCCGTCCGGACTGAGACAGGGGGCCACACAGCCGCCACTGAGGTGAAGGTATCGCGAGATCATAAGAACAGAGCAGACTGCAACGAGTTTACGATTTGACCATTGGATTCTTAAAGGGCCAGACAACCAATTTGTGGAAAGTGTTAGTAATATAATTGTCATAATTTCTACAATTGTATTTTTATCAAAAATTGTAAGTTGTTGTGCTTGTCTTATCACTAAAGGGACTACAGCTGTTTATTTCATACTGCAGTGCCAGTACTCCCTTTAAGAGAACAGAAATACAGGAACTGACGTACAATTTACCGGTTCTCAACAAAGATGTTATAAGATGTAAGAGCTCCTGTCTAACTGAGTTTTAAGCAGCCAATGTGAGCTGAACTGAGGAACTGTGTAAATTTCAGTTTTGGCATCAATCCATCCATCTATTCTCCAAACCTCTTGTCATGTCATCAGGACCTTGCTCTTTGGAGGAGTACACACCTTAGGCAACAATGCCAATTTCCAAGCCACTGTGCTGCCCTTATAGTTTTGGAATTACTTCAGTTTATATGAAACTGTTGAGAAAATCGAATATATTAATAAAGAGATGTCCTGATAGCTAGATTGAATTAAGTAGAAAGGGAACATTAACAGCACAATTATTCATTGGTGGCTTAAGACTGATAAGACTGTGTGTTTTTGGTCCACTGTTAACAAAATGATACCGTTAAACACTTAATGTCTTTTCCTTCAATAGAGACGCCTGTTTTGCGCTGGTTCATCACCTTCACCATACACTTGATTTAAATTCCATTATCTTTGATAATACTTACTCTGATATATTTTAGTTTCATTACTGTACCACTACGCCTTGCTCCCAACAGTGTGATTTGTGGCAAAAATAATTTGCAATCACTGAGGATGACAACAATCATCACAAAAATCACAACTCAAATAGAGAAAATGAAACATTTATTTTGGAACATTTTTAAATGACATACATTTTGTGTACAGCTGATTCAGTGTTGTATGCAGAAAGTTACATTGACTGACAAAATACAGACATTATATATATATATATATATATATCAATTCAGAATTATTTAAGTATTATTCCTTAAATGCATAATATAAATGCTACTACTACTAATAATAATAGTGCATTTGTTATATTGTAAATAGTAATGGTGCTTAAATGTTTTTACAAATGTGCAATATTGTAAAACTGCTAATTATGACATGATTATTATGTGCATGGCTCTCATACGTTGACAACACCGGTGGAGTGGGCCATCTCGTTCACCTACAACATCTCTGCCGCGAGCAGGCTGGTGGTACAGTTTGTTCTCGCTATTGAGCTTTCTCCCCTTGCTGCTGCGGTGTCACATATGTACCACTTGTAGTTCAGGTTGCCCCAGCAGCCGCCGTTACAGATGCTGAGGGTTTGAGAAAAGCTGTGGGTAATGCACAAGGACAAACGATGCAAACAGATGCCAGTACACTGTGGTCAAAGGCATGTCACATTTGACCTGCCCGCAGCTGTGCCTAGCTAGCCTGTCAGCTAAAGTTGGCTACCGACCGTTAGCTCAACTGCAGCTGACAAGCGGAGGGGCGCCCAGAATGATAAAGTTAAGCTAACAGTGAAACAAAACCTCACAAAAATACACGTTACAACACATCCACTGCTAAGTGCTGCAACGAGGCGGGTTAAGGGCCGCAGTATTTTTGAAACTTTTCGACTCCCATGTGGACTTTATCCAGAGTTTCCAGCCGTCGTTTGAAGAGGGTTAGCGACAGTGACAGCCCCTGCAGCAGCCACCCAGCCAGGAACCAACAATGTTGCTGCTGTCCGGTTCCACACGCATACTCGGAAGAGGAACAACTTCGCTCCGTGATCCGTTTAAGAGGATTTGCGCAAACATGTCGTCCTCCTCTACCTCGGGTAAGAGACTGCGGGTTCTGGTTGACATGGACGGGGTCCTGGCGGACTTCGAGGGCGGGTTCTTGAAGAAGTACCGCACCAGGTACCCGGACGAGCCCTACATCAGCCTGGATGACAGGAGGGGGTTTTGGGTGTCGACGCAGTATGGGCGGCTGAGGAGTGACCTGTGTGTAAGTGACCTGATTGTGCAGAAAAATGTTCAGTAAAATAGTTATTTTAGCAGAATGTCATTCACAAGAATATAACTATATCCTGTCAGAATGATAACAAGTAGGAGTTTTGCAGTTGAAGTTGAAGTCCTGATATTAACAGGAAGTACTGCTGCTCCCTCAGAAACACTATTAAATAGGCTGTATATTAATCAGCAGTCGACAACCTTGTTTTGCCTGTGGTCCACTGAAATAAAGCAATGCACCCCTCAAAATGTCAAATTTGAAGAGTGCTGTCTAGTTCAAACACAATCTCATCCAATATCTTAAACGATCAAACTGCAGAGGAAAGTATGGAGGTCCCAATGACCACATTCTCTGATCAGATACAGTAAATAAACTACAGCCACACTAAACCAGTAAACATGTTTATTTTTAGTTGGCTAATAGAGATCTATTGCCACCCCCCCTTCCCTTTTTTTTTTTTTTTTTTTTAGCCCCCGGCCTCATCTACAGTATCTTGCCTGTTCTGCCCTGGACTGACAGGGTTTTGCAGGTTGATCCTGATGCTGGTTCGTCATCATGTGTTCCTCAGTTAGTCACAGGCTTGTACTTAAAGATAGCCCAACAGAGGCTCTTTTATTTCCAGCACTTTAAGACCCACAAGGGTTGTTTTCACAGCCAAGTGTGTCAGTGTCACAATAATATTTCTAGTTTTTCTCTGGAAGAACTTATTTTCTCAAAGTCTTTGGAGTAGCGATAAGGCAGAATACTGCATTAAAAGAGACTATTTAAGGGCTTTTATTAGTACTGGAACGTTACTGGTGTATGCATGTCTACTTATACTACACAAGCAAGTGTAGCAAGATTGAGCCTATAACATAATCCCTCACACTACAGTGGCATGTTAAACCCAAGCCAATCCTTTTGTGACAATGCAAAAATCTGCTTCTTCGCCCCATTTTCATAAGACATTAAAAGCTATCTAAAATAGCTTTTAATGTTTTATCCAATTTGATTTAATAGCTCATTTATGTTATATCATGCAAATAAAATATGTCACAAAATTGTAAAGCAGGTCAGAGGAATGAGGTACAATGTTAAATGTGAGCTAAGCATGAGGAGATAGTTTTCCTGGGTTCATGCTTTGTTGTATATCAGCTTTTCATGCCTCTGGACAACCGAATGTCTACCTGACCTTGAAAAAGTTGCCTTTTGGACACTTCTCCTTCGGAGCACATGCATGCTCACATGGATACGCACACACGTACATACACCTTATCAATGTCCACTGATAGGAAGCTGTGTGTGAGTGTTTTTGTTTGGCTTTTATTGTATTTACTCCAGGAAAAAGCCATGAGTATCTGGGAGTCCAAGGACTTTTTCATGGAACTGGAGCCGCTGCCAGGAGGAGTGGAGGCTGTTAAGGAGATGACCAAGATGGATAAGTAGGTCTCGAGGATGCAGTTCACTCATCTGTAGAGCTGCAACAGTTAGCGGATTAATCCATGAGTCGAGTGAAAGAAAATTAAATGACTGTTTTCATAATCGATTGATCGTTTTGCTCATTTTTCAACCAAAAATGTCAAACATTTGCTGGTTCTAGCGTCTCACCTGTAAGGACGTACTGCTTTTCTTTATCATTTATGACAGTGAGTGAAGAGTCTTTGGGGTGTGGACTGTTGGTTGGACAGCAGAAGCAATTTGACTTTGTCACATTTTATACACTCAACAGTTATTCAATTTAATTGTGAAAGTAATCAGCAGATGAATCAATAATGAAAATCATTTGACGCAGGCATACTCCTCTAATATAAAACCTGATTTGGCTGCTGCTGGTGTAATAGTAAAATGTGATATAGACAGGTTTCTGTGAAACGTGTGCACACACGGGGAGCAGAAAACAAAGCGGAATGACCGAGAGCTTATGAGGACAACAACACGATGAGTTGATCACGTGCCTTAAAATGCACAGAGTGCAGAAGTAACAGGTGGAAAAGAAGATGCAGTTTGCATGCCTTGCCTGTGTTTTAATGAGGTGGTGGAGAAGAAATGCTGAGGAAGAAATGCTGTTTTAAGGTTAGACACAAGCTCACACTCTAACTGCATACTGATGGATGTTTAGTGAATATTGCTCAGGGTTGGTGCAGGTTAGGCTCTATGATCACTACATGCAGTTTCAGGGTGTGACAGTAAATGGAGATGCAGACTGATGGGTGGAAAAGGTGTCATGTTATTAGGCTTATAATTTGCAGGGAACACGAAATCATGCAGCAAGGCACCAGGTTTGCTGTGATCATCTATGGTTTGACTGTTAGTTTGGGCGTATATGAAATGTTGGATATTGGCAGGTCACCGCTGTGTGCTGTTCCTTGCTACAGCTGCAAAAAAACACTAACATGTAATCATATTTGTTTTTATATACACATGATGAGGCACTTTCAGACTTGGGACGCACCAATATGGAATTGTTGACAATGCTCACCGGTTATTGTGTTGCTATGTCAGATACACAACGATGGAGAAGCTGTGTGTCCTGCCATGTCGCTGTTTCAGAGGCTCCTTCTGCCCGACAACTGTAATAGTGAGAAACACAGTCCAGAGCTTTCACTTGACTCTCAGCGTTAATGTATATCTGTCACACGCTAGTTATGGCTGTGATTCCCTGTAGAACCGGCCACGTGCTTGTGATGCACTCCGCTCTTTGTGCTTTGCCGACAGCATCCCGTAGTGAGACATTCAGGTGTAATCTGAATCAACGTGAAGGAGGCTGTGATTGCCATTTCCGGCAGAAGCAGGCGACACACTGGAATAGCGTCTAAAAATAGCCGCTGGAGTTATGAAACCGTGTGTTTACGTTTCCTCTCCTGGTGGAAGTGAATGGCTCTCTTTCACTGCCAGCACCTGAATCAACCTGTTTTCTTATCAGGGAAATCTGCCATATGGTGTGATCTGGTATTGTTCACTTTTGTTTCTTACCTCTTTGTTGTTTTACCAGGGAAGTGCCACTGCCTGTCTCCGCTCTAATTGCTCATTCCAGTTACTAAGAGCCAATGTGTCTGTCAGGTATAAGCAGCTGGAGTATAGAAATGGTTGTATGTTTTTAATCTTTCCACTCCGGCCCTGTTTTTCCCTTTCTCCCCACAGCACAGATGTCTTTATTTGCACCAGCCCTATAAAGCATTACAAACACTGCCCGCATGAGAAGGTGAGCACTCTGCCCATCAACAGCATCTATACTGTTCCCGTTTCAGATTATTACCGTTCCCTTTGTCTAATTAGATCTCATCTGCTGCATGTGTGTGTGTTTGTTTGTCCAGTATGCCTGGGTGGAGAAGCATTTTGGCCATGACTTTCTGGAGCAGGTCATCCTGACCAGAGACAAGACATTAATCACCGGAGACATCCTCATAGACGACAAGCCCGACATTTTAGGTGAGGACTGCGTCCGCATCCATGCGTGTGCACGTGCAGCCTTGATCTCGTCACAGTAACAAAAGTGCCTGCTAATTAACATTTTAATTTCCTTAATTACATAACAAATGGACATTCTGTGTTGTAATCCTATTCAGAATTATTTTCGTATTGATATTGATGACAATGCAGCTCTCAGATCAAGAGCTGACCGTCAGCTAAGCCCCACCCCTCTCGCACGTCACATATGGAGACAATAACAGTGGCAGATTTACTGCTCAGAAGTCTAATTAACTAAAGCACGCACTTGGTGCCGACACACTGTACATGATATTGAGCTAAAAGACTGAGACTAAAGCTACGTGTCACAGGCAACACGTCAGCATCCTCACTAGCTGATGATCTATGCAGAAGACATGGAAATACAGAGATAGCATTGTGTGTGGATGGCAGTTTTAATTTAACCTGTAACTCCCACAGTTAGTTAATGATGCGTTCAATGGCCTTGGAAGTAACACTTGGTCACTACTGTAGGTAGTAAGCAAGTTAGCGTGACTTGCAAGCTGCAAACAGACAAAGCATTTCTTACACTTTTCTCCATGTCTTTGGTTTTATAAATGCTTAAAAAAAATGAGGCAACCCTCTGCTTTAATGGCTTTGAATGCCGAGTAGCGATCTTCCAACAGCCCAAAGTAATGTGCTTTAGCCTGCGAAGAAATCCACAACCTGACGAACCCTGCCATGCCTAGTTACAGATGCTAAGCTATGATTGGACAATCGCTGATCCATGGGATGGGTTTAGCCAACGGAAGCACAATATTGCAAGTTCTCTGATGATAAAAACTGCAGTTGATGTATTTTTGCTGACTGACATCTGATAACTGAAAAGCCATGCTGTTTATAATCATCACCGACTAACAAAAAAGTCATTAGATAACATAATCAAAATGCAAATATGTTTCGTAATTAGCTTTAATGTGATCAGCATTCTGCCTGCATGACAGCGTGTTTCAAAGATTAAAAGGAAGGAAAGAAGGAAGGAAGGGAAAAAAATGAAAGGATTGCATAATCCTGTTTGTGTAACGTCTTGTGGGTGTAATTATTTGTATACATTTTCTGCAGTGTCTCATTTTCACCTTTTAGAACAGCTGTAATCAGTGTATGCACTATTAGTCCGGCCTGCTGGGCTGTTTGTACCCTCTACACAGTGAAATGTGAGTGGTTGTTCCTTACATAATATTTGTGTCCAACGTGCCTCCTCATCAGGCGTGGAGCCCAAACCGACGTGGGAGCACATCCTGTTCACCGCCTGCCACAACAAGCATCTGTCCGCCAGCCCCTCCCAGAGACGGCTCCTGTCCTGGTCGGACGACTGGAGGGCCATCCTGGACAGCAAGCGGCAGTGAGGGTCTCGCCCTCGGGGCCCAACATCCCCACCGCGCCGGTGGGCGTTGAGGCTCCGAGGGATGGCTTGTCTTGCAGAGCCAATGGCAGAATGCATTTCTGAAAAGAAGGAAGGTTGAATATTTAGATGGGAGTGATGATCAGCCACATGAACATTAATGTACACGCCGGATGTTTTTCACAAAGGAGACACTTTTGAGCTGAGGACATTCACTTGTTTGGCCACAAGGGGGCACTCTAAGACTGAGGGTGAGGTGGGGTTTGACGACCAGCTCTCCACCAATTTCACTGAAACAACTGTGACAGAGTGAACTCGCCGTTGACTGATCTGTGTCTGTTTTTTGGGTTCTTATTGTGGACATTTTATTTTTTGAGCCGCTGGAGGAGTTCATCTGAGGTTTTCTTCACAAAAGGCTCATCAGTAGTTGACAGTTCTGAGATGCACTAATGAGTCAGTGGACTGGAATCACTCACAAAAACAGGGCACTCCACTACACACGAAACTCCACAAAACATATGCTCCACGGGTCGTAGGTACTGTCGAGTATGTGCAATACGTGAACACAGGAAGGTGGCCCGGACTCGCTGTTATGCGAGGTGATGTCCTCTTTCTGCGAGAGGACTGCGTTGTGTCTCGGTCACAGAATCACATGCACAGAGATATCTCTTAGTGTTTTTAAAGAATCGATATGGTGATGTTGGTGCTTTTTTTTGTTTCACTTATTTCCTCTCTCCTGTTTTTCAATGATCTATGCATCTCTGCTCACACACCGATGGGGAAAAAAAAACTTCCATACGAACTGCACACATATAAATGCATGTTGCCAAAACCATGTTGAATATATTAGAGAAACAGTCACTGAAAAGTGTGTGCTGAAAATGTTTAAAATATTAAAAGATGTGAAGATTGTTTAAAAGATGGATGTCAGACTGATTTCTAGATGTAAGAATGAACTAAACCTCAGAACAGAAGATGATTTATGTTGTCAGATGCTTCTTGTTTTTACAAGACAAAGAGTTTTTAACTGCATATTTTATTAATTTCTGACAAAATATCATGCAGTTTGCCCATTGTAGGCACACTGAAATGAGAAAGTAACATTGTCAATATGTCTAAAACCAATACACAGCACTTGCATGTGTTTTAAAACCAACTCTTCACCACACTTGTTAGATAGTGCTCATGCCATGTGGGATTATGTCCGCATCATTTCTGATAAAACAAACTGTGACAAATAGTCATGACTTTGTTTTACTTATATTTTCTCCTTTAAGCATGTTCACATAAACCCATTGCACCAGATTAAAAAACAGGCAGAGTGCCTCTACGACACAGCGCAGTCTGTCTGGATTTATTTTAGCAGGTCATGGTGTGATTTAAAAAAAAACATTTTGACTGAAAAGTCTTGATACAGTATATCCACATACATTTCATTGAGTCACGGTACAGCGTTTGGCTGCTTCATCCAAGAGCTGCGGGACTCTTCATCACCATCTTCTGTCTGCGGCGTTTTTAAGCAAGCGAACATCTCAGAAAACATCTTCCTGTCTGAATCTGCACTGGTTCGCTTCACGGTCAGAGACACACTGTAAGTCCATTTGGATCCAGCTATTTCTGGAAGGTCAGTCACAAATTTGCCCGCTGCTGCTAATGTGTTTTTGGAAAAGGAAGCGTTGGATGCTGAACATGTGTTATGACAAGTGTACTTAGCGCTGAGTGCCGTGTTACTGTGCCCAGTCTGATGTGCATATTCAGACACGTTCATTTCTGTCCACAGGTTGTTGAAATGCTTTGTTTTATTCCACCTGGCTTAAAACGCGCTCAAAGAAAGGAATAACAGGATGGCCAAGCAAATTTTAATGGCTCTCTTTTTGTGCAATTATAGGTGCACTTCATTTTCCTTGTTTGTTTAGTTTTTAATGTCATGTTCATTTCGGCCCACGCTGCCAAAGGTCACATGCACTCACCAATAGCTTTTTACAGAAGTTTGGACACGTGTCATCCCTCGCGGCACGACGTTCTGCCAGTATGGGCCTGTTAAACCAACATGATGTTCTTGCCTCTCTGTACTCTGTGTTGTAATTTCCTCTCTCCGCTGATCATATCAGTAACTCAGAAACAGCCGAATATGAACATTAGTCTCGACTGCAGTTTGCCCTCAGTCCATTTTATTATAGCCTTGACGCATGAGAAACTGCTGTATCAAATATCAACATCTGCCTCCTTATACCCGGAAATCCTTGCATTTTGGTGTTGGTTTCTGTATGAACTGCCGACGACGCTCATTCCTAATAAAACCCACTCCAGTTCTCCAGTGGGGGATGAAAACGTGGGCCCACATCTATCAGACTTCTACGAATTACACCGAAGAATGCTGTTCAGGGCCCATTTAGGAGCGACAAAAGAATCTTTACTGGGAATAAAAAATGAGACACATTTATCAGCCAGCCTCTTTTTTTGATGGCAAGTGTAGGAGTGACCTTTCAGAACATCATCATATAATTGATCACATGCATGCCTGGAGAGGAACGGCCAATCAAGAGACAAGGATTTAAAATACATCTGCCCAAAGGTTCATTCTTAAAAAAAAAAAAAGAGAGAGATATGTTGTTCAGAAAATGCATATGTATGATTTAATTTATTCAAGTTTATTTTGTTTAATATCTCCAACAGGAATAAACAATCTGATACTTTTATGATATATGAAGATTTCTCGGTCAAGTAAAATTACTATTTTGTTGGTTACATGTTCGAAATAAAGACTTCATGCATTCATTTATTCAAATTCAGCTCAAATAATAGGAAATTGGCTTGAATTAAAAAAAAACTGGAGGAGGAAGACTACATCAGAGAACAACAACAACAACAGGGAGTAAGTGACGCAATGTCAAGTGCTTCACATAACTAGGGTCATAAGGTGTCTCCATATCAGTCATCCACAATCCCTCACATGCTTCTCTAAACCAGCTGAAGACACCTCGAGAGCCCCCTCAAATTCAGGAGCATTAGAAATGATTATGTGTATAAGTTGGGATCGACACCGACTCAAGTGACATCACTCGAGGCAGATCAGATTTGGTGCTGCTCCCTCTGGAGACACAACAGGCTTTGATGTGTAAAGCAGTGGAGCTCCCCATAAGCAGCATGATACATACGGGCTCTATCTTTGTAGGAGGTTAACTGATGCCACCTGAGTTTCACAGGCTTTGTTCTCACCTGTCCATCGTGGGGCTAACACACATACACATTCACACCACTGCAGAGTTTTCACTTCACGCCGGACTGGAGGGGCGAACCCGAAGAGGAAAGCGTGAGCTGCACGCTGGAAGAAGCAGGGCCAAGGTTGCTGTCAGGATACATGAATAATTTTATTTTATAGAAAGAATATTTGACATGCATCCCTGCAGCTCCCTCATCTTTTCTTCCTCTGGCCTGAAACCCTCCATCCACACCCTGTTTGTGACCCGGGCCACTCTCAGAGTCAAGCCGTTGCTTACCGCCTCTAACTGGTCAACTAGGTCAGCTGTCTCTCACAAGAGCCGGAAGCGTCTGTGGAGGAACTTGACGGAGGCGCTGCCCGTTCCATGTGACCACCCAACTGACAGCCATGTTGTTGTTAAAATGAAGCTGCATGACGGCAAAAAGCCAGCCAGCCGTTGCAAAAACGCTGCATGTGTGTCAGTTTGCAGTTGTCAATGAATGTCCGGTGCTTGTCGTGCTGCTAATCATATTTGACAGCAGCGACCGCGTGTGTGGCAGGAAAATGTGAAGCCACAATGCAGAATTAATGGATTCAAAGAATTCTAAAAGTTTCAAATCCATTAACGTGACACTGTCTCTTTTGCACCACGTCAGAGTCCTTGAATGAACCATAACATCATCTCGTGGCTCGGCGTGTCAGTGGTGCACAGCAGATGGTGCAGCTGCGGAGCCATTAGTGTGCTATCAGTCTTCATTATGCTTTGTCAACAGGACAGCATGCGTAGAGAGAAGCTAGACACACAGCACTGGATCTTGGGTCCTTTCAGGTCTTCCGTTCGCTCCTTTGGCCGTTAAAATGACACTCAGATCTTCACCTCGGCGCGAACCTGAGGTCTGCTTCGCTGCTCAGTTGAGCTCCGTCTCTTGGGTGTAATTTTAGAGTCGTGCTGAATGGAGCAAAACCTTTACAGCATGGCATTCATGTATTGTCAGTGTAAGCCTTTGCAGGGGGATGACGGGCATTGGTAAAGGGCAGGAAGACCCTCTGAATGATTCCTGAATAGTCCACCACAGGACAAATATAAATAGAGGAAGTTTCATTTTGTATTTTCACCCTGTGAGCTACATGGTGTGTTACCATTATCTAGCAAAGGCTGGACTGATGGATGTAGCTGATCTCAAATCACTGTTTTTGTGTTTCTTATCATACGTTGGACTAAGCCAAACCTATAAAAATGAATGGCTGACATTTACCATTCGTCATATTAACATGTTGCGAATGTCTGTGAAACAGATTGATGTAGTAATGAAGTTAAAAATCTGTCTGGCATAATTATGTCTTCGGCCAAGTTTTCCCAGCTTACTAACTTATGTGTTGGGCTCAGATATTAAGCCAGTGAATAAACATCTGATGACTGTCCGAATGTTTCCAGTCTGACTGTGGATGCGTGCCAGCTCCACTCAAACCGGGAGCCCCTTGCTGACAGCGTCAGACACTGAACCGTCGGGCCAAATTTGAATGCATGTTTTCTGCCGTCAGTGCTGTGTTCGCCGGCATTTAGCAAATGTAGCTAATGGAAACGTTCAGTGCCAATCTAGGATATATGGTGTTCCCCCCCAGGAAGCTGCTGGAAAGAATTTGTACTTTTGCAGAATTGTCCAGCATTAGCATTCCTGTCCATCCATCCATCCATTCATTGTCTTCCGCTTATCCAGGGCCGGGTCACACAGTGTAAGCTGGGATGCCCAGACTTCCCTCTCCCCAGACACTTCCTCCAGCTCTTCCGGTAGGACTCCGATGCGTTCCCAGGCCAGCCGAGCGACATAGTTACTCCAGCGTGTCCTGGGTCTTCCCCGGGGCCTCTTGTCCGGAACACCCTCCCAGGAAGGCGTCCAGGAGGCATCCGATAAAGATGCCTGAGCCACCTCAGCTGGCTCCTCTCGACGTGGAGGAGCAGCGGCTCTACTCTGAGCTCCTCCCGAGTGACAGAGCTCCTCACCCTATTAACATCCCCTTCTTGAACCGCCACCTTATTGTGGTGGAGGGGTGTGAGTACTCGAATGATCTTAGGAGCTATGTTGTCTGGGGCTTATTGCCCCTGGTAGTGTCTCCCAAGGCAAACAGGTCCTAGGTGACGGGTCAGACTAAGAGCAGTTCCACAGCCCCCAATGACTGATAGAAAAGCAAGGAAGACTATGTCGCCGGGCGAGTGCCTGGTGGCCGGGCCTTCGTCCACGGGGCCCGGCCGGGCACAGCCCGAAGGAGCAACGTGGGCCCGCCCTCTAGTAGGCCCATCACCTGCAGGAGGGATCAGAAGGGGCCGATGCGGTGGGATTTGGGGGGCAGTCGTGGGCGGGGGCCCGACGACCCAATCCCTGGATCTGGCAATGGGGACATAGCATTCCTGTCTGCTGATCAAATCTGGGTATTTTTTCAAGATGAAAACACTGAAATCTGAAGTTGTTTTCATTCGGCCACGCTGCCTGGATTTTTATTTTCCATTGCTGTTTGTTATTTTTATTGATGCTGCCTGTAACACCATCTTTCCCCAGCTGGGGATTAATAAAGTTGATCTTATCTTAAATCAATTGGTTATCTTCCAAAGTTACAGTCATTTTGCTCTGAAATGCTGTCTTTGTGTTACCAACGCCCCCGCTGCAGCTCAACAGGTGAACACTGTCGGGGGAAACACAAAAAGGGAATTATGTGCTTAGAAAAACACTGGAACATAGACGATGCTGCTGACGTCTCATATTCACTCCACATAAACTTCAGATTATATTTTTTTGCTCAGAATAAAGACTGTGAATTTTGTACTCCGTCACTTCCGCTGGAAGCTTCCTGGGGAGGGATCTCTTAATGGCCAGTATGAATAGCACTTATGCATGCAGTGACAGATGACACAAAGATGACATACAGTAACCTCAGGTTGCTCTGTAAAACAAATTGTGGCCCTGTAAAATGAAATTAGGGTGTGTGTGTTTGGGGGGGGTCACGTGGCTCTTTGTGTTTGTATGTAAATTAAAAAGTTGTCAGTCATCACCCAGACACCCACACAGTGACTCACTTCCACCCATAACACCAGCCCAGTATAAAACAATGATTTGTGCTTGGGCCCTCGCTCTCCGGCTCTGCAGTCAGACCCCTTTAACAGCCATATTTCTTCTATACGTGTCATTTTACCTGCAGGCAAAACAGTGTGGCGTGCTGCTGGCTTCGTAAGGGTGGTGCTTTGTTTCTCTGCATTAAAAAAAAAAAAAACACTGACTGACTTCAGTTTTTTAGTCACCAGTTGCAGATATTTTTTGCAGATATCCAAATCCTAAATTCAAACATGCCATCTGAATCTGAACTGCATCACATAAAGGTAATTCAATCAAATGAAAAAGTGGACATGAGTAATTAACAGATGCAGAGGAATAAAATCATATTGCAGCTGTTATCCAGCTGACATAGAGCAAGGTTAATGTGGAGGTGCGTTAGCCTATAGCCAATGAACATGAGTCCGATATTCACTCCTCTTTCCTCAAATCCTGAGAACAGATATCCAGCTCTGCTGTGTTGACCAGCTAGCTGCTAACATTGTCCACTGCTCAGGTCTCTCAGTGACAGCTGCTTCAGTGGCTGAAAAACAGGCCGATGAGAGCAGTGAGACTCAACTAAAACAGCGGCCCGTAATGCAAAACAATGAGCCACAAGATGCTAAAACACTCGCACAGAGCTGAGGGGGTTTGCTGAGTCAGGGTTTACCACCATGAACGACCTCTTTCACATTACTCAGTCATTTGACCGGTTGTTTGTTTAAAACCATGGGCGACTGAACCAGGCTCAGCAGCAGAGGAGTGAAGGAGGGACGAGAGGAAGCTCGGTCCTCGCCAGCGTGGTAGAGCAGCGTGTAGAGCCACATCATCTCCACTTCTAACTTGATGAATTAAGGGTTTGTTTCAACCAAACCAGAGTTTGGTGTGGAGAATGTGGACACATGAACCAAGACATTTTTTGCGAGTTGTATTTTGTTTCTGTTGAAACAAAGTGTGACGAGTTAACTTGGCAATTAAGCTCTTAAAAGAGAGAAACCTGAATTCAGAAGGTGTGCGGTTGTAATTTTGTTTCATAATGAAATTATGGTGAGAATATTTCCTTTCTTGACATTTTGCAAGTTTATTTTGTTTATTTATTCGGCTGGAAAAGTGCAAGTTTTTCAAATGTAGCAAACTAAACTAAAATGTTGGCCACATCTTACACATTGCACCTTTAGACATGAATTAAGTCATGCATGTTCATTTGTGGAAAACCCATTATGGAGGTTGATACCACTGATGCTCCAAGTCTTGGTTGCATATGACGGTGATGTAGGAAATGACATTTGTTCTGTTGTTGCCCTTGTTGAAGGTCGTCTTGGATAAGAGCGTCACGCTAAATCCTTGAAACCAAAATACAAAGTTCCATTGAATCTAGAGCAAAAAAAACAACAAACAAACTCATTTGCTTGCTTCTGAGGAGTAGCTCTAATCAGATCTGCAAACATCCTTGGAATAAAGAGAACAGCCTTGCGTCGACTCCGCCGCATTGTGCGATTGTCCTCACTCAACAAGAGTCCTGTGGAAATCCCAAAAGAGCAGTAAAACGAGAACTCAGCAAGAATTTCTCTTTAAGATAAATGCGGAGGCCTTGTGGGAGTGCCCTCATATTGAACATATACAGGAAACACTCTGTACAGTACAGTTTGTGTTGTTTGTGCAGTATCCTCACTGGGACAGAGGGTGCTTGGAGTCAGTGCTTATGGCGAGAATCAGCGTCAAGTTTGGATTAGAGTTAAGGTTTACGGTTAACCCCGTTCTGCTGATGGTGAAGATTAGTAATTAGGCAGTGGCATATTCCATGGAGGTCTTCCATGGCACATATACCAATGTGTTTGTGTATGTGCCAGTGATTTCTATAGAAAGTACATTCCACGGAGCAGAACAGTACAAAGGCACGAAAGGAAAAACACGGAAGTACGGAAAGTGCTATCAAGCACATAAAACAGAGAGAGCAGGTCAGGTGGAGCTCATCCTGTTTGCTGAGTTGTTTTTGTTCTTTCCATCGCAGCCCCTGACCACCTCCCCCTGCGTCTCACTCTCCGTTATCCCCTACGTCTGTTTGGATTGCCGTCCGTTCCGTTTGTCTATTGCTTTACAACAGAGTGGGAAGAAGACATGCTTCGAGTGGTTTGCAAAATCAGTTCCAGACAGGATCTTCTGCAAATCTCATGCCGGGCGCTTTGTTTTAGAGGCGTTCGTGTATGTCAAAGCTCCCTCTTGATAATTTATACTTTTGTTTACTAAAATGAGCAAGAAAAGAAAGAGGGCTAGAAATTTTGTTTCATTTTGAACCAATCAGGAAACTGTGAGTAATATTTAGGGAATTAGAGAATTATCGCCTGAGTGTGTCCCTCCCCTCAGCTTCATGAAGCTATGAAGCAAGTTGGTCTGCAACCTCACCGCTGGATGAATCATCACACTTGTTGCAATGACTACACAAACTGCATTCTCAAGGATTTGAATGCATGCTGATATTAGCTTGTCAGAGATAAATTGATATTGTTGTATACCTTTCCAGTGGTGAAGTGTTGAACACGGATTGCAAAGGTCAAATAATGTACATACATATGTGCGATGTGGGTATTGGTATTTTGAGGTAAAAAGCGGTGCAGATTGCTGTTAAAGACAGCTACAGTGTGTGTGCTCGCCCCTCTGTGTTACATATGTAAGCATGACTGAGTGTGCACGTTGGGCCCCTTGTGTTTGTGCATGAGAAATATCCCAGATGCCACTATGAAATATGTGAGTCAGTAGTCTGCATGTTTTTGCCAGTGTCACGGCGAGTGATTCATCCGCAGACAGCATTCTGTCAGTCTGTTGGTCTGGCTTTTTGTCATCTGTCTTTCTGCCGCCGTGCATCAGTCATCTATCCATCCATCTGTGTGGCTGAGGGGACAGGACGCTGTGTTTTGCTGAGCTGGTGTTATGGATGGAAGTCAAACACTGAAAGAACACACCTGCGCACGATTACAGTACAGTAACACTGATAAGCTTATTTTATGGTGTGTGGTGTTATTGGCTCCAGCCTATTGTACCTGCTGAATATACTTTAATTTTACCTATTTTAATTGACAGAGCCTGTGTTTATCAGCAAAAAAGTTTTCTAAATATTTTTTTTCAAAAACATCATTAATTTCGTTAATTTTCACTTTATTTAACCTGCATTTGAAAAGCACTAAACCAACCTAAAATCGGGCCTGCCAAGTACATAATAAACACTTATTGAGGTCGAGCCAGCCATGCATGGGGGCTGCCGGGCAGGGAGAGGGCAAGATCTGAGGGATGAATGTTTAAACTGTCATCAGGAACACAGCTGAACGTCTGTAGACTTCATAATGTGGGCTCATGTTAGGTTAGCTTATTGGTATGTCACTTTCATGTAGCCTGCAGACACACACGTGGCAACTCGGCTTTGTGATCTATGAGTTGAAAAGGGTTAAAAATGCTGCATTAAGAAGCTTTGCATAAGACGTGGAATGCATGCAAGTATACTAAATCATAATCAGCAGTCCACATATTTTGCTACGGTGCTCACATTAAACCGAACATGCAGGATGTTGAATCCTTGTAACAAGTTTGATAGCGAGGTATGTGAGCTCCTGTGCAAGCTTCTATGCAGATATTTCTGGGTATTTTGAGAAACATTTTAGCCATAAAATTCTAAAAATCTTGGTGAGCGCCCCCTGGAGGCAGTGCTATTCATTACATGCACATTTTCCAAAGAGGTTGACTAACCAACCAATCAGCGTTGCCATTTTGGTGCCCTTTTAGCACTCTTTTCTACAAATTAAAATTGGTTAACCACTCACTCTCATTACATAGATTGATTTTTGTCGGCCACATGGGGCAGCAAAAACAAGCTGTAAACACACTGAACTAAACACTGACATATCATCACCTTCTATGGCTAACTTGTTAGCAAGCAGTTGCTTCTGTCCACATATAGCGGCTAAGGAGCAACATTAGCATTTGTTTGGTCTGCTAAGTTCAGCAGCTAGTGGTGGGCAATCCAGTAGTTGGTTTTCAGGTTGTTGTTTTGTCGCTGAAAACGGATGCTTGCATCTGGAAATGACACTGATGCACAGTGAGAGTGAACCAAAACAGTAAAGTTGCAGGCAGTAACGGCAAAATGATGGGCTGAAAGAACCATTTCAGAACCACGTTCGGCTTTTTTGTCCATGTGCGTGTACACGTACAAGGAATGTCATGGTTTTTCATTTCTCTGAATTTACTTGCACAGAAATAGACATACAGCTAAGAACAAGGAAAACAAAAAGCTGAACAAAACAAATACATGTAACGAATGATAAATAATAATGAACGGCCAGGACAGTAACATACAGAAGTATGTGGAAGAAAATAGATATTTATAGTTGAGCATATATATATATATATATATATATATATATATATATATCCTGAGCACTCTGAAAATAAAAATAATTGATGCTCACAAAGCATGAGAAGACTATTGGAAGGTAGCAAGGTGTTTTCATGAAGCTGTTATGGCAACAGAAATGGCAGGAACAGTGGAGGTCAAGCTGAGGTCTCGAAATCCAAGAAAACTTTCTGAGAGAACTGCCCGGAGGATTGCTAGACCGGCAAATCAAAATGCTGTTTGACTGTAAAAGTCCTTCATGAAGATTTAGCCGACTCTGGTGTGGTGGTTCTACTGTGCAGCAACACCTGCACAAACAATCGTGCAAGGAAAACCTTTCCTGTGTCCTCACCAAGAAAATCAGCATCAGAAGTTTGCAAAGGAACATCTAAACAAGTCTGATGCATTTTTGAAACAAGTCCTGTGGACGGATTAAGCTATCACTGGACGTTTTGGCTGCAATAAGCAAATGTTTGTTTGGAGAAAAAAGAATTGAAAAGAACACCTCTCCAACTGTCAAGCATGGGGGTGGATCCATCATGCTTTGGGCTTGTGTTGCAGCCAGTTGCACAGGGAACATTTCACTGGTAGAGGGAAGAATGGATTCAAATAAATAGCAGCGAATTCTGGAAGCAAACATCAGACCATCTGTAAAAAGCGGAAGATGAAAAGAGGATGGGTTCTGCAACAGGATGATGATCCGAAACACACCTCAAATTCACAACGGACGACCTCAAGAAGACACAAGCTGAGGATTTTGCCATGGCCCTCACAGTCCCCAGACCTATACAGCATCGGAAATGTGTGGACAGACCTCAAAAGAGCGGTGCATATAAGAATCTCACAGATCTAGAGGCTTTTTGCAGAGAAGAATGGGTGAAAATCCCCCAAACAAGAACTGATGGACTCTTTATTGGCTCCAAAAAGCCTTTACCAGCTGTGATAGTTGCCAGAGGGGCTGTTACTGAGTAGTGACCATAGAGGGTTCCAAACTTTTGCTTTTGGCCTTTTTCCATTTTTGCTATTTTAAAACTGATGAAAAATGATGGAATAAAAAAAGCAATCTCCCTTGAAATATTAAAGAAACGTCACCAGTGACTGAAAACATAAATCAAAGTCTATATGCGAGTCACGAGTTCTATAGTTGAAAATAATACAATTAGTGCAAAGTAGTAATTACTGAATGAATATCTGTACCATTTCCATGCATGCCATTTTGCATCATTATTCAGCACTTATAGAGGAAGGGAGTGTCTGCACTGACAGTAGACCAGAATGCAACGTAGCTGTAAGTCACGTTGTGTGTTGATGCACGATTCGCCGTTCCTCAGTCGGAAATCGCTTTTGATCTTTCAGTGTTTACACCCTTTGACTGGGGGCTGACAAGGCATTCTGAGACATGCAGGCAAAAAGGAAAGTGGGTCAAGCATGAAAGAGAAGTTCCTTCCTCCTCGAACAATGTTGAATATCAGAAGGTGGACTTTTCATTTAATGAGGCTGGGAAGAAAAAAAAAGTTGAATTAACATATTTGTCTGCCTCTCTCAATCCCTGCTGGTTCACAAGGGAGGCAAAGAGTTGCCAGTATTTATGTGAAAAGCTCCTGTTGAGAAACCATTAACACATGTCAGGTTAGGAAAGGGTGGGACTTCATTTCACTTTCAGAGGAAGACAATGAAATTGGCATGCATCCCTGAGTGGAACGAGGTGCAAGGTGGAGAAATGGGTCTGTCTTTTCTAAAGGACGGAACAGTTCCCGCTGCCACACACTAACTTCCTATAATCACTAATTGTGAATCCTGTTATGCTGAATGTCCGTGGAAATGTAATTCACTTCCAAGTAAGGCTTGATGACTTCTGCAGAAAGGATAAAAATGAAGGGGGCAGGGAAAATAGATCGTTATGTGAGCAAGAGACTGAGTTGAGTACAAGGTAACAGAAGGAGTGAAACATAGTGCAGTTTCTGCAAACTAACGGTCAAAAAAATATGCTGAAAAGCCGATCACGATGAACTTCCCATGTGTTTGGTGACTCTGGGAAGAACAGCAAGGCTTGTGCGTGTTTGTTTATGCCTGCCTTCATGTACAGTGTGTGTGTGTGTGTGTGTGTGTGTGTGTGTGTGTGTGGAAAATGGAAAGAAAAACTGGTAAATTTCCACAGAGGTGGACCAGACAGCCACATTACTTCGCCATTTATCTTCACAGAGGAAGAGATATGGCTGTTGACGCGTTGATGGCTGCAGAGGTAACATCTCTTTATAGCTCTGCTTCATTTCCAGGTACAAGACTGGAAAATTTTCACATTAGGCTGCTCACGTCACACACACACACACTTGTGTTCGTTTCATCCCATCCTATTGTTAATTAGGTTCTGCTATCTGAAGGTCCTCTGTGGGGTAACATGTTAAACTTATTAAAACTGACACACGATCACTGAGCACACATGCTCACTTACTGAGCGCCGTCTCTCTCCATTGCCTAAAATAAAGACTATGTTTCCCTTGAAACCTTCAACTTTCTCTCACAAATCACCCTCTCCTCCGTGGTGTCTCTTTCAGATGTAAGAGGAAAGATATGAGCTTTTAAAAATAGCACACGAGCTGCTGACTGGAAAACATACTGGGCAGCCTCCCAGTGGTGATGGTGGACACAGACTGGGAGAATATTAGCATTAATTGCGATTGTACGGTAAAGGGCGAGCAGCATCTCCTGTGTCCTGCTTTCAAAGCTGCATGATTTGAATTTTTTTTTTTTTTTGACATATATCACCGCATAAAGTTGTTATGGTCAATACACCAGCAAACAGTTGCACATTCACATGCCCCCCTACACAAGCAGTAAAACTAGCATTCCTTTAGAGTTATGTTTATGTCCTCCTGATGACTTTGATTCCAATATTCACTCTTTTTTTAGCCTTAATAGTAATTTCTGGCACTTTAGAAGGTGAACACTATATTACTACACGTCCTGCTGAAAGCAGCTGCCTTCTGCAGCCTAAAGAGATGCTGCTGACAGCAGTTCATTTACTGCTCGGGAATCCAAAATAATGAGCTGAAGTCACTAAATGCCTTTCTTTAACAGCAGCATCTGGTAATAATTCTCTGTGACTTTGTCAATACGGATGACCCATTTCATATTACACATACTGATTAGATCCATTGGCGATATAAAAATATTGATTAAAAATAAAAAAAGATTAACTGATAAAGGCTACAGTACTATGCACACACGGCAGGTAAATAAAATAAGTCTTTGTTAATCCCACAGTGGGGAAATTTGCAGTGTTACAGCAGCACATAGAGTAATAGCAAGAAGCAGTAAAAAAAGCAAGATATCATACAATAAACATTATAATCAGCAAAACAAGTCAATGGGTGTAGTTGAAACTGTAGTTTAAAGAAGCATTACTTGTTGGGGAAGACAGTCAAGCCAAGTAAGGCTTCTTGCTTGGTACCATAAAACAGCAGAACTGCTGCCAGGTCACACCTGGTTTATTATGTTGGTAACCTTTACAGTCACGTCACAGATTTACTCAAACATAATGTCTTGATGTTAAAATCAGCAGCCACGTTGATGCATATTTCCTCTTTGTTTGAACCTTTGGATCCTCATATCCAGGACAAGGTTACACTGCGTGCTGTAGTGAATTTTCCTTTTTTTCTGGATGTATGATGTGATTATTGAGCTGTTGAGTAGCGGTATATATTTGAGTTTCATGTGGTCGTTTTCCAAGAGCTTCCAGGTTCAATGCAGTGAAGTCTTCCACTGAATACAAGATGATAAATAATGCAGCGAGCGCGGAGGCAAAGGAGACTTAGGCAATGTCAGCGCAAGAGCTGGGAACTAGAGGATGACGCAAATGACGCGGTGGACGTTTGTATCTTTGTGCACATATGTGCGTGTGGCCGGAGAAGAGAAAGGATAAAGAAAAGAGGGCTCTGTGCCAGTGTACTCCACAGATTGACTCACACAGTCCCCAGTGTGTGGTGAGTGTGCAGTGTGTGTGTGTGGACATGAACGCGAGAGAGGGAGGGTCGCCACCACAAATCTTGAATCATCCAGCTCTGAAGTGAGATAAAAGTGGTAAAAATAGAAGAAGAAGAAGAAAAAGGAATGAAACAAAAAGACAAAAATAGCTCATTTTTTCCTCTCCAGGAGGATGAATCATGTTCCGTGTGAGCGTCTCGTCCAGGCTGGAGATAAAGTGGCGAATTTCACAGGGACGTCCTGTGGGTTTTAAACCTCAGGAGGGGTGATGCGAGACCGAAATAACAGCTTGTTCTGAGTGTTGGCTGTGAAGGTTTGCGTTGCTTCCATCTGATAATTGTATCTCATTATTATCTGCTGCTCTAATGGTCCAAAATCTGCTGTGGAATTATTCAAAGCGGTGAATATTCCACTTTTTTATCGTAGTTTTAGCTGACCTTTGGTGCTTTAGTGTGAGGTGACACTCTTTTTTTCCACCTATGATGGCCATTACTGCAGGCCCATTCCTGTGTGTCTGTCTATATCTCGTATGAATATTTGTTTACTGTGTGTGTGTGCGTGAGGGAGAGAGTGATGAGCATCCTCCACTCTGACTCCATCCTCTGTGCCAGGAAACTTCACACACTGACGTCTTTGCTCAACAGATTGAGGCTGCCACACAGAGGAATGCTCACAGTGTGATGCCGCGCATTGATGCCAAGTTGTCACTCACAAATGCAGGCGTGTGTGTGTGTGTGTGTGAGCGCGCGCCACTCCTCAGTCAGTATGTTAATCCTTACATGGCATTCCCTCCATTCTCCTGGCGTTTTGTTGTTTTTAGACACAGACTGACGCTGTGTGTCGTCATCGGGCAGTGGGACGCCTGGTTTGTCCTGGTTCGTCCTTGAGCCACAACACACACTGTGTGTGTATGTATGGGAGACATGCTAAATTTAAGGGTTGGCTGTGAGCAACTACTGCCCGCTTTGAAATCCCTGAACCCAAATATAATTTTATTTCATTTTAATCACGGCAATGGACTCCCTGGTGTGTTGTTTTGGAGCTCGAGCCTCGCTTCAGTCAGTTACTCACCAGTGAAACCTTTTCCCACGAGGTGTTGACAGTTATTGTGTGTTGTTAGGTGTGTGAAACCTCAATTGTGCCTCAATCATTCAGTGTAAGTAATCTAAAAAAAGCAGTAAACCTTACCAGTGAAATACTGTACGCCATGTGTGATGCAGTATCTAAAAATGAACTTTCTGTGTGTTATGTTCACACTACATTTTAAAAGCATTTTCTGCCACACGTTTCAAGACAGATTCTGTTAAATCTTGGCAAATATTTGACTTGGGCAACCGTTTTTTTACACACAACCCATTTCTGTGACCGTAGTCTTACACCTCATGTCTACTTGGTGCGGCTGTATCTCGTTCTAGCTGTACCACACCTCCATCACCTCTCCCTTGTGCTTCAAATGTCCACTGAAGGCCTCTTCAAGCACCTTCAGTAGCAGCATTTTCAGTTCTGGAGAGAGTTCCGCACTGTGAAATGAACCTGACAGCTCATTTATGATTTAGGTGGTCGGTGGGGGTGTGTGGCTGTACTTAAGTTTTAATTACTGCTCTACAGTACGATGTTCCATCTTTATTTTGGATTTTCTGTATAGTGTACTCCTCTCACGGACCATCGACTACCTCACCAACAGACCGCAGTATGTGAGGCTTGGCGACTGTGTGTCGGGTGCGACAGTTTGCACCAGTTGGCACCAGTACTGTCCTCTCTCCTTTCCTCTTCACCCTCTACACATCGGACTTCAGACACAACTCAACCGGTTGCCACCTCCAGAAGTTCTCCGACGATACAGCCATCGTTGGATGTGTATCACAGGGGAATGATTTGGAATACAGGGAAGTCAACGCTACCTTTGTCAACGCCAGCAAGACTGAGGAGATGGTGATAAACTTACACATATTTTTTATACTTCTTTGTATAAAATGTTTATGTATATATATATATATATATATATATATATATATATATATATAGTCAGATTTTATTTTGCATTTTATATTTCTTTATTCTGTTGTTATTTTCCTGCTTTTATTACCTGCTGCCTGTAACACCTGAATTTCCCCGGCTGGGGATTAATAAAGTCTTATCTTATCTAACAGGGACCTGTGATGATGCTGTGAATTATTAGGCACGTCTGCCAAAAGGTGGGTGTGGCATAGACTTATTAGCATCACAAAGCATGTCACGTTAACACAGGAGGCCATTTGTTTCCAACATTTAAACCTGAGAGAATCTGACTGCACTCACACTAGACTACATAATTATGAATGTTAATGCCGTGGGCCGGCCGTTGGGAAGCTACAGCGTTCTAGGGATGGTCTACTAAAAGCACGTTTTAGATCACTTGCCCTGTGCATTATTACCATGTTGTTTCGGGGATGTAGGGATGCTAAGGGGGCTGCAGCATCCCCCAAAATCAAGCATTCAATTGGTTAAAAAAAAAGTGTGACTCACAGCAGAGGGAGAGAGAGAGACAGGGGGCGTGAGAATATGAACAGAAGTGTTGACGTGATATAAAAACTTTGTTTGAGCACGAAGCCTCATGCCACCTACAATTCTGTGTCTTATCAGTGCAGTGTATGAACTCCACTGCAGACCGGAGTCTCTGCAAACACTGAGAGACGGATGGACAGATCCACGTGTAGGCTTGGCTCGTCTCCTGCGTGAAACGCATGCATCCTCGCTGTGATAAACTGGTCGTGGGTCGCAGCCCGCACGTTCTCACGCAGTGGCTCCGTGTTGTCGACTGCGCCGTTGCTGTGGCTGCTTTTCACGCAGGGTATGTTAGCGTTCAAGCTAGCTGTCTGCTGTTGTTTGAAACGCTCTCTCCATGCAAGCTGGGCATAATGTGTTCTACTACTGCACGTATCATCATTCTTCAGTAAACCATGTTGATTTAAAAACATCATCTTGCTAAAAATGTCTCTTATTGCTCGAAGTCATGATGTTGCATCGCTTTAAAACCTTCCTCAGTCAAGAACACTACTCAACCACAACCCTGTTTTCATTTTACCACCGCCGTGATAACCTGACTATAATGTTTTTGAAGGCTCTGACGAACATCCTGTTTTCTCATTCAGGATTGAGGATGTGTTTGAATGAAGTGCATGGCACTTTCGTGCAGGGCCGTCTCGAGGCAGAGATGAGAGGGAGAGGCCATTAAGTGATCCACGAGGCTGGTGGGCTAAAACCATTCATGCTCTGACATCTCTCAGACGTCGGCCCACGCTTGTGCTGCGCTGAGGTTGCGTCAGTCCATTTACTGTACTCCTACCGAGTGACTGCCGAAACGTGCACACATGCGAGCACACAACGTAGGCAGGCCCACAAACATCTCTCACAGTGAGGGTTTCATATTCCTGGAAATAATGCCTCTTCTTGGTGCTGCTTCTTGGCCCATATGCTGGCCATTACAGTCGACTTAGTTATAGAAAGTTATTATCCACAACTCTTTTTTAGGGTTACAGCAACTATTAAATGGTTCATCCAAATTACAAACATACTTTTTTTTCCACTTACCACTCACGATATACAGCCAACCTGTGGTTTCATTTGCCCAGGTGTTGACATACTGTATATGTGAGATTTGTGCCTCCATAGTTTTGTTTGTGTGCACTGAAAACTTATATTCAAGAAAAGTTACATAACAATGTGTCAGGAAAGTGGGGAGTTAGGGGAACTATGGGACAGAACCCAAATGCAGACACACGGGGCGTAGATTCAAAATAGACAAATTTATTTAACTCAAGACACGAAAACCCAAGACAACTAAAACTCAGGGGACTAATGACTAACGACACACAAGGGTAACAGAATTCACACAACAACGACGCAACACAGGGAGAGACAACACATTAACACAAGACACGTTAGAGCAAGGGACAAGACTATAAATAACTATCAACTAATAAGATAAAGAACAGAAATGTCTATGGAAAACAGAACTGACTACGGAAAGAACTAGATAAGAAAAACTAACAACTCAAAATATGCTCTTGGAAAACAAAGAACACAGAAAATCACTCTTTACGAGGAGAACAATTTGGCTATGCTAAGAACTGAGAAAGGAAAACAGAAACTAGGTTAATAAAGCTACCAACAGAAAAACACTCACAAAAGGACTATGGCATGGAATCTCAAAACAGTAAAGGAAACGCAGACACTAACACTAAGGACGGTGGAACACTGACAGAAACAAGGCATGGACATGAACAAAGACAACGCAACAAGAAACACTGACATGAAACACGACAAACACTCACTATAGGGGCTATGGCTAAGGCTAGGACCATGAGAAGGTAACATGGACAACAAGGATTCACAGACCACAAGGTCACGCAGACAACAACCCAACAAAGACAGTGGAGAAGACACGGACTTAAATACACAAGGGGGAAACACTAATGACGCACAGGTGGAAACAATCAGACAATCACAAGGGAGGGAACACACAGGAAGAAAAGTAAACCAAAACACATAACATGAACCTTCAAAATAAAACAGGATGTAAGAAAACCCAGACAAAGACAACACACAATGGGAAACTTAACAAAAACCGGCGTGCAGAGCACGGGTCATGACACAATGCACCTGTTTCTCTGGATAAACTTCTATTTATTTATTTGGAATTTGGGTATATTGATCCATTAAAGCCACACTAATCAGTATTTTTTTGTATTTACAGTGGGTCAAATGACTATTATGTGAAAAGGGTTGCCCATAGTAACAAACCTCCAGCGAATTATCACCTCATCCTCTCAGCTCTACAGAACATGACAGCATCTTTCAACTCATCGCTTTTATTTTACTGCGCACACTTTCAAGCGGTTGCAGGCAGCTGCAGGGAAGAAGCTCCGGTAAAAACAACTAGCGGCTAGCACCGACCAGTAGCCACATAACGTTAGCAAGAAGCCGACAGAGTGTACGGCAGCTAAATAGCCACGTTTCCTTCAAGAGTTGCTGCAGACCGAAACAGAGCTACTGTAAACGGAGAGCTAATATTGGACATTTAACAGGTGACCAGAATGTGCAACTACGCAACTGTTTCCAAACCTTTTCACAACAAAAACTTTAAAAGGCGATAATATGACAATATCTTGATATTGTGATTACAGGGTGTTGCCACCAAGATGCCAACTCGCAAGATAAACTAGGCCGTAGAAGCAACAGGAAGTAGAAAATCAGGAAAGAGATACAGTAAATGGCTCTTGTACATTTGTTGGTCATAATATGACTAACATGAAAAAAAAACTTTTAATGCAGCACTTATCAAAATCAGCTTTCCACAGGACTTTACAAAAAGAGAAAAGGGCCAAAAAGAGGAGCTTGAGATCAAGTCATCCAGATCAAATTAGATCAGCATGAATTTAGAACTACGAATACAAAATTTCAATACAGACAATGTTATATAAAACCCAAAGGCAACAAACCATGGGGTTTAATGAATGGCCTCATGTTGCCAACTGGTTTGAACTGGGCCCAACATGATGATTCTGAGAACAAGCAGACAAAAATAAAAAGTTATGATTTATGTAATTGCACTTTATGTAACTACACTGACAAGAAGGTTGTGTGTTTGCCACCGATAAACTGTGACCCAACATCTCGTAAAAAGATTACCATCCAAACAGGAAAATTAAATCAACAGTGTTTTGCCTGAGATTTAATTCAGTCCAAAGTGCAAAAATATGATGCTTGGGATTTTCCATGTTAAGTAACATGTTCATCAGACCTGCTGTGGTCACTGAAGGATGACCCAACAGCCTCGCAAACAGGTACTTCATTGTCCAACGCGTAACCAACAGTGGCATAATAAAATGATGATGATGTCGGCGTGATGTGTGATGATGACGACTTAAGCCTATTCTTGAGCAAACCTCGCTCGACAGGAGCTCCAGTTAAGAGGCTAAGTCGAGGGAGCTGCGGTGTCGCGCAGAAAATGCAATAAAACGGCGATGTGGTCAAACATAGAGACACAAAACTTAATATTAAAAAAATCAAAGAGACATCCTAATATCCTTCCTTACATATTACAGTATATTTCTCATATTCATGACTGGGAGAATCTTGTAATACAATTACCGACACCCCTAAAGGGCACCATAACCTTGACGTTAGTTGGCTGCAGTGGCTTGTGCCCCTATCAAAGTTTATTCTTGCATGCGTTCCTAGTTTCCAACACTTGCCTGAAGTTGCAGCTTAGGTAACAAACATTAGTAACTCAGCATTATGGGTGACAAGCAAGAAAGCCTCGGGGTGTCAATCCAAATCTCTGTGGTCAATTTTTTAAGATAAGACTGATTTGATAGAATCTTTTTCATTCGGCTACTTTCAAGAGTGAGACATTAGCCGGTCACTTAAAGGCATAGACCACCCAAAATGAAACTTTGTCAGCTGTTTTCTTACCTTTAAAATAGTCCAACAGAAAAAATCAATCTATATTCTACAAGATTTTTGCCATAGATGCCATATGTTTCCCACTTCTTAATCAATGGTATTGGCTGGCATCGGGCCCGGATCCATTGGGGAATGTTGATAAATTTTCTTCTGTTAGACTATTTTCAAAGTAAGAAAACAGCTGACAGATTTAGATCATTGGGTAATCTGTGCCTTTAATGTTAGTCAGCTCTAGATTCTGTGTGGTGACACATCTGCCCACCTCTGTGGTTTGTTTGTGTGGTTCGTGGCCCATGAGCTGGTGCAATGGATTTGACTCATCATCATCTATGCAACATAATTAATGTTGCTCCAGGACAATCGTCGCAACTGACCAAAAAGTGACAAAATCACCAGGGGAAGAGATGGGGTTCATGGCCCATGTGGAACTTGTTATGTTGGTGACTTTTTTCAGTTTTCAGTTCCTTTTTTTATTTGAAAAAAAGTTGTCTGCTGGAGATTTAGGAAAAGATCATGGTTTGGGCTAAAATACAATGAAGTCTTACTGACTTGACTGAAGCACATGCTTGTGCTGTGCTGTGTTCCCTGTACGCCCTATCACACAAGAACAAATCCATCAAAGAAGCTGCAGTAGCAAATCTGTGGGAAATTAATCTGGATCCAACACACTTAAAGATCGATCATTGGAATTCTGTTGCCGGGAAAAAGCTTGTTTCCAAGTGTATATCCTGCTGGTTGTTGACACCAAGTAGGATCATAAGAAGACAACATTGTCGTTGAAGTAGACTGCTTGCATGCATGACAACTGCAAATTAACTGCTAGAATGAACTGATCACATGTAGAGTGATGATAGTAGATCAGAGGATTTTCACGAAAATGTCCAGATCACATGAGCCTTCTAGGACTTATGCTATACTGCAGCTGCTGGAGAGCTGTTTAACACCAGCGGACTTCATCATATTCCCTCCTGCGGCTGTCTGCTTGGAAGCATTGGTATGTGTTCCTGCAGGTAATGTCACTGCAATTTATCAACGTGACAGTCTTACACACAATGTAGACAGAATCAAACTGAATAATAAAAAGTGGAATAAATTCTAAGAAGTAGACAATTTACAAACTCACCGTGCAGCAGAACAAACAAAGCGACCACGACACGCCCGGTCACAAACATTACTGTGAAAACCAGCATCAACATGTGGTGCATGACAGGACACCGAAGAGTTGGAGAGAAACTGATGTCACACACATTATGGTGACATCACACACCAATCACACACAGTCTGTGTGATAAGTATGCATAGGATTCATTATCCTTTTTTTTCTGCCATATGGTGTTTCTGATCATTTATGTTGAATACTTAGAATCTGGCCAAAGTTGCATGCAAAAAGACCTTAACTGGGCCACAGACTGCCCAGTTTTAGACGCTTAAAATACTTTGACTAACATGAAGACATGTAGTGCCTATAAAAAACTATTAAAGATTCTGTATTTCTAGTATTCAGCATCATGAGGTTGCAAAAAAAAGCATCTGTGGTGCTGCCAGTTGAATGTGTATGCTGTAAATGGGGATCAGCTGTGATTTGAGGTTAACACCTATGTTCTTGCAACCCCAGACCCTTTATGATACTCCTAAAACTGAGATGATTTTGAACTGATGGCATATATTTTATTGTTTATTGTTTAGTGTATTTTTATTGCCTTAGTATATTTTCATTCTGGTATATTTTTAAATGCATTTACGAATATTTTTATTGCATGTTTGTTTATTTTATTGTAGTTATCTTAATTTTATTCTTTCTTATCTTTCTTATTATCTTGTTTCTAACATGGGGGTTGCAATGCAAATTTCATTGACATGCCATGCTCAATGACAATAAAGAATCTTGAATCTTGAATTGTTCAATCTTTTGTTTGTTTGTTTTGTCAAAAGTGCATTTTTTAAAAAGCAGAGTCCAGATGTTCCAAATATGGGCACACATCCATGATGTCACCAGCCAGTTCTGTGCTTTGATCTTTGACGTCATCGAAGCCGGCATGACTACACTGGTCGCGGATTCACCAGTTGGAGTGAGAGATAGTTGAGTTGCGTTTTGTTTTGAGAATAGTTGAGTTGCGTTTTGTTTTGAGAATATTAGTTTGCAGATTTGTTTCAACACTTGTGTTTAGTGATTTTACCGTTAATCCTGTTATACAACATCGACCACGATGGCAAGAAGAACGATCAGAGGCAGGAAGGTACGCACTTCAAACCAGAGACACCTGACACATTTTATTCACTGCTGCACTCACACACAAGATTTCTGTGGTTTACAGCAAACAACTCATGTATTAGATAAACAGTATTTGAAGTCATGCACACTTGTTTCAGGGTTAAAGTAGCTTTCTGTTCACACCTGTGCGCAGGTGTACAGCTGTTCCATCAGCACTGCGGCACCGACGACGCGTTACGTTGTGGCTCATTTTCAAGGTGATGAAACCGCTGATTTCTATGGTGGCAGATTTACAGAAAATAGTCAAGTAGAACTGAGCTCACGGTCACATGTTAGACTGACTTCATGAATAGTTTGATCGTGTTGAGGATATTACGGCGCAGCCAGCCAAACATGCGGCTCACTAATGGATGGATGGATGGATGGATGGATAGATAGATGGATAGATAGATAGATAGATAGATAGATAGATAGATAGATAGATAGATAGACTTTATTTATCCCAAGTTGGGAAATTGCAGTGCAGCAGCAGCATTACACACAGTGAAGTAAGTGAAAAATTGTGAAATAAGACTATAAAGAACAAACTATACATAATAAAATATCAAAATAGCAAGCAGTAAAAATTGTATACATAATAATAGAATATCAAAAGTAGCAAACAGTAGTGATAAGAAGTTTTGTATTTTTATTTTTTTAACTGTTTTAGCTGTTAAATAACGTTAGTATTAGGTGATCGCCTGGATGTAGCAGCTTCTAATTCGCTTGGTATTAAACAACACAGGCTAATGAGCACGAGCACTTTGTGTCGTGAATGATTTCATCGAGTTCCTCGTGCTCAGCAAATGACGCCACAAAGGATGTTTTCTTCCATGTGACTCAATGCGTGAGCTGACGTCGTGAATCAATCAGCTCACATTAAATGTCAATATGATGACTCTGACTATTCCATTAGTTTGAACTGGCTCTCTTGCATGAGATGCGCTTTAGTGATGAATGGATCTTCAAACGTTAATGAAAATGTTTATGAATTTTAACCAGATTGTACAAAATATTCTTTTTCCTTGTATGTAAATGTGACCTGCTGTATTTCCACTCAGTGTCCTGAACGCACCACTAATGCATTTCTTTGCTCATTCTGCACAGGGCTTCAATAGAGCCATGGAGGACTCAAGGAGACAGGTGGAGGAGGAACCCCGAGTAATGGAGGAGAACATGAGGACCCCATCAATGGCGAAGGTCCCGCAGCAGTGGGCGCCTAATAAAGAGAGACAGACCTTGGTGGAGAAGCTCTCCATCACCGAAGGAGAGAACAGGAAGTTGAAGGCCGACCTCCAGGAAGCCAACAAAGAGATCGGCTCTCTACAAGACAGTCTGGTGGCTCTGCTGGACAGATTCGATGCAGCCATCAATTCCTGGACGCACGAGCGCAAAACAGCAGAGGAGGACTTAAAAAAGAGAGAGCTGCACATCGCCTCTCTGGAACAGAGCCTCCGCGTCCAGAAAGAGGAATCGGAGAGGCTGAAAGCCTCTTTGGATGAACTTAAAGCCTCCAGAGGAATGAGCGGCGAGGAAGAGAGGTGGCAGGCAGAGGTCAGCCAGCTGAAAAAGCTCCTGGAGGAGAAAGACAAGCAGGTCAGCAGGGAAATTAAAAAAAGACGAGCTCGCACAGACGCTCACATCGACACCTTGGCCCTGCTGAACGAAACAGTGTCAGCTCTAAAACAGAGCCAAGCCACCTGTGTGGCTGTCGAGGGAAAGCTGCAAGAGGAGCTGGAAAAGAGAGAACAAAGCCACCAGAGAGAGCTCTCAGAGAGGGAGGAGAGCTTCAGGAAGAAGCTCTCAGAGGTCGAAGAGAGCTGCAGGAAGAAGATTTCAGAGACAGAAGAGAGCTGCAGGAAGAAGATTTCAGAGACAGAAGAGAGCTGCAGGAAGAAGATTTCAGACAGAGAGGAGAGCTTCAGGAAGTCATGTGACCGTGGGTCGGAGCCAAACCCAGAACTGGCTATGGAGACGAGTGGAGCCGGGTCAACACAGAGCATCCCCGACATGGCGGATTCTCCCAGCACACCACCTATGATAAACACACTGGGAAGAAGACCCACTCGACATGCGGTGACTTCCCAAAAGAATAAAATCTGGTCAATGAAAGTGACAGATCTCATAGTGGTGGCTGGTGATTCCAATCTATCCCGAATTCCACCTTATAAATATCCTCATGTTCAGGTGGATTGCTTCCCAGGGGCTCTAATTCATCATTTAGAAACAATAATAATGAAAGTGGGAATTCATCCGTCTGTACAGAAAGTCATATTATCTGTGGGATTAAACAACTGCTTAAGAAACAATCATATTGACACAATAAAGAAACAGTTCCAACAGCTGTTAGCCACAGCACGTTGGGCTTTTCCAAATGCACAGATTTTTGTGCCTCTCATACAAGTGTCAAACACATTACCACAGGTAACACGTACACTGGTGACACAGACAAATGCTTTCCTGCTAACTCATTGTAACACATTAAGCAAAATAGAAGATGTGCATTTCCATGTACAACGTCAGGACCCGGTGCACTGGACTCCTGTGACGGCTCAGACAGTATTCAGGTCGTGGATGTCACAATTAAACTAGAAATGGGGGGACCTGAAGTCTCAACCCCCACATCCAACGTCCTGAACTTGTCTCAGACATTTACTTTTACTTTTGATTTGTCTAAATAGACAAATTCACCCCCTAACCTTACCCCCAACATTTACCTTTTAATTAAAAAAAATAAATATATAAATAAATAAATAAAATTACAATTTCATGAATTGATGAACTTTATTGATCCCATGCAGGGATCATGTCACAGCAAAAAACTAAAAAACTGAGCTACTATATACTTTATAAACATCTATATGAAGCTGAAGGATGAAAAACACTCCAATTACAATTTAAGAAGGTGGAATTACAAGAAATGAAACACCACCTTATACCCAAAAAGTGTGCGTGACGGAATAAAATCAGGTGGTGGTGAAAGCCTGACATGCAGTTATTGCACTTGTAGCAGAAAAACCAAAATGTGCAAAGTGTGTGTCTTCTAATAATAGACAGGAAGCAAAAGGTTCCACATGTGACTGATTTATTTTCCAGTAGCTGTTGAGTGACAGCCTGACTGACCTAATCAACATAAGTCAGGTTAATGATCACAGTCTTCAAACTGAAACACACACACACACACACACACACACACACACACACAAACAATGGACTTTTAAAAGGTTTCAAATGATTTTAAAGTTCAAGTTCAGGTAGAGCTTCATCAGGTAGTAACACTTATTTTATACATGCAGTTGTTGGATTCATCACATGGCCAGTATGTGCTTTTGATGATGATAAGTGCTGTTATTCTGAATCTGTGCTCACTGAAATATATGCAGGTTCACAGTTTTTCATTTAGTCCACCTCCATTTACATAATGGAGGTAGCAGGGGCGCCAGTATTTCACTGTGATTTTACAATGCACCAACTGTTTTAACAGTATAGGACTGTATTTTGACTTACAGTATATTACCATAGGAAAACAGTGGATAGTGTGGTAATTTTACAGCACATCTACTGTTATTTATTTTAACAGTATACTACTGCATTCTGGCCCGTACCGGTCCGTGGATCAAATGGTACCGGGCCGCACAAGAAATAATTCATTATTTCCGTTTTATTTATTATTTTAGTTCAATGATCTTTTATTTTGAAAAATGACCGGATTTCATTTATCTTTTATAATAAAATAATATAAGATAAATGAAATGGTAACCTTTCTGTATTAATAACCTGAGTGAAGTAATAAGTTTAAGTGTACAGAAAAAATGGTACCGGGCCGCACAAGAAATAATTCATTATTTCCGTTTTATTTATTATTTTAGTTCAATGATCTTTTATTTTGAAAAATGACCGGATTTCATTTATCTTTTATAATAAAATAATATAAGATAAATGAAATGGTAACCTTTCTGTATTAATAACCTGAGTAAAGTAATAAGTTTAAGTGTACAGAAATAAAGTTCAAAAGTAAAGCAATTTATGTTATCAAGTTATGTGGATCTCAGCTTATTTAAGCTTCCGAACATGGACAAGTTACGTGTCAATGCAAGGCTTCATGTTCAGATTTATTTTATTGTGTGTTTAACAGTTTATGTTTTGTATGTATGTAAGTGTTGAAGAGAGAGCTCCAGAACAGTTAGGTCAGATGGTCAAGAAAGTTATTTATCAATTACTTCATGTTGGGACACACTAAATTGCCAAACAAAGGTCTGAAAATAGCTCATTTAAATATATGCAGCATTAGAAATAAAATAACAGAGATCACAGAAATATTAATGACCGATCAGTTACATATTTTAGCAATATCAGAAACACATTAAACTCAACTTTTGAAGATTCAGTACTGAACATACAAGGATATAATATAGTTAGAAAAGATAGAAATGCTTATGGAGGAGGAGTCGCTCTTTTTATTCAGGATCACCTGCCAATGAGAATTAGGAATGATTTAATGCCGTTGGAAGTAGAAGCGTTATGGCTGCAAATACATTTATCTCATTTAAAACCTTTGTTAATAGGATGCTGCTATCGACCACCGAGTGCAAACAATTCATATCTTGATATGGTGCGTGAAATGCTAGAAAATGCATGTAATTTAGGCTTTGAAACTTACTTTATGGGGGACTTGAACATAGATTGGCAGGGAACGTGCCCAATGACAAATAAGCTTCAATGTATGGCAAGTGCATGTGGACTCATACAGGTAGTAGATAAACCAACTAGAATAAAGATAAGAAGTGATGGCACACAAACATCAACCTGCATTGATCACATTTTTACCAATGCAGCTGAACTGTGTTCAAAGGTTATATCAGTACCCGCTGGCTGTAGTGATCATAATTTAGTGGCACTTGCTAGAAGAACTAAAATGCCAAAGCCAGGTCCGAAGGTAATTATGAATAGATCATACAAGAACTTTGATCAGATTAAATTCAGAGAGGAGGTAAGTGGGCTCTGTTGGTCAGAAGTTTTCATGGAAACCAATCCAGACTTAGCACTGATGAAGTTCAATAATATTTTAATGAAAGTGGTAGAGAGCGCCAATAAAGAAGTTTACAGTCAGAAGTATCAGTACACCACGGTTAGACAATGAATTAAAAGAATATGGCTTAATGTATGACAGAATGAAATCAAGCTAAATTAATAGCTAATAGATCTAATTTTAAATCAGACTGGCAAGTGTACTGTAAATTAAGAAATTTTGGAACCAAATTAAATAGAAAGAAAAAGAAAGAATATTATGAAAGTTGTCCTATAAGTCTAGTGCCTGTGCTAAGTAAAATCATGGAGACTGTGGTCTGTGAACAAATTAGAACTTATTTTTCCTTCAATAATTTAACCACAGATTACCAACATGCATACAGGGAAGGGCACTCCACAGCGACTGCCCTAACTCAGATGACAGATGATTGGTTAATGGATATAGAACAAAAGAAATTAGTAGGAGCAGTTTTGTTGGATTTTACAGCAGCTTTTGATATTAGTGATTATGAATTATTACTTAAAAAGCTGGAATGTTATAGGTTCTCACAATCAGCAATATTATGGTTGAAAAGTTATTTGACAAATAGAAAACAACAGGTTTATTTGAATGGTAGTTATTCTGATGAGAGGGAGGTCAGCTGTGGAGTGCCTCAAGGGAGCTGCTTGGGGCCATTATTATATATAATTTTCACAAATGATTTACCACTTATGTTAAATAAAGCCACTATATCAATGTATGCAGATGATTCTACAATTTGGTTGTCAGCACCTAAATGCTCAGAGTTAAATACATCCCTACAGCAGGAATTGCATTCTGTGGTGGAATGGATAAGAAAAAATAAGTTGGTTCTTAATGTATCGAAAACAAACAGTATTATATTTGGCACATCACATACCTTACAACAACAGCCTGAATCGAATCTTATTATTAATAATGTATCTGTCACAGAGTGCAACAATTTAAGAAACCAAACCTTTATGGCGAGTACAAGGTGCATGAGGCCCAATAATGAATGATATGCACAACACTGTATATGTGCCTCAGTCCCCACACAGGTGCCCTGGGACGACCTAGAAGCCACTCTCCCTCAGCCTCTGATTGTTTAGCCATGCCAACGATGTGGCTCAGGGGGCGGTGAGGTTGGGCTCTCGGTCGATCCGTTGATGTCTTACAGACTGCTGGATGGATTGCCATATTTGGTACAGCCCTCGGAGGATGACTCCTAAAGACTTCAGTGAGTTTATTTCTGGCACCAAAACCAGGTCACTCGTACAGTGAAATATCACAACATCTACATGATGGCTCAGCACATATTTGGTACCCCTGACTTTTTCCTCTAGCATCACCACGATGCTGAAGCATGACTTCACAGTGAAGCGTCTGGACAACTTCATCACCTTCATCAAATTCACAAGCCCACAATTAGTACTCATTTGCACACATACAGGACCGGGGTCTATGGGACCCCAAACAGCGAGGATGTAAAGCCAATGCCAGCCAAACACAAGGGTTAAACACAGGTCGATGAAATATTCTAAACAAATAGTTGAAAGGGTGTTTGGGACAGGTGTAAATCCGCCTAGAGCAGGCCATCTCACCCACCTATGAAAATTTAACGAGCTTGATCTAGTTCACCAAAAGGAATTGAGGGCATGTCGTAATGGTCAGAAAGCTGTTCACACAGACTCAAGGCTGTGACTGCATATATTGAAGAGGGTGACAATTATGCAATGAATCATATTAACTTTTTTATTTGCACTTCGTTTACACAAAGATGTTTGTGGAAATGTGTTGTGTCCTTGACATTATAAAGTCCCTTGTGTTTATCAGCATCCAAAATGCATGTGATTCCATGCTGAAAAACATGTCCAAAGGGAATGGAACTTTTTATAGTCACTGTAGATCAGCCTGATGGAAACTTCCCTGTCTCTGCTTTCATGTTCTTGCTACAACTCTGCTGCAGCCTCTTCCTGCCAAATTCTTGACATTTAGGGGAACTCTCAGACGTCACGTTTTAATGTCTCGCTGGCATGGAGCCTTGAATCTGATAATGGTTTGCCTGCAAAAACAAATGAATTATTATGGTCTTAACAGTCTTGAGCCATCAGACTTCTAGCAAGCAGGTTGGCATGCAGGAGCGGGTTCAGTTCATCATAAACGTGGTTAAATATATAGATAGCAGAGAAAAAGTATGCATGGTGGTCAAGTCAGTACACTCAGGAGGTTTGCTGCAGCTTTGTATCACCAGGCTAATGTTAGCACAAATAAGCTAACCTTAGCCACAATAATGTTAGCAAACTAGGGATGCATTTGCTGTGTAAGTGACATTACTAATCACTGTGCTAAGTAACAAAGCCACTTGTGCTAATGTTACGCTGTGTTTTAGCATGTCAGATAAACATTTCAGTGGTTTTACGGCAAAAGTAAAAGAAGCAGCTAAGAAAATCTTGAAAAATAAAGGGAAATTTACAGTGCTATTACTGTTGTTAGTGTCAAGATGGCTACCATGAGCTAATCATAAAAAACATAAAGCAACATTAGCGAACAATTGCCACTGTAATGTTAGCTAATCATAAAAAAAAAACAAAGCAAAGTTAGCTAACAATTGCCACTTAATGTTAGCTAATCATAAAAAAAACAAAGCAACATTAGCTAACAATTGCTGCCATAATATTAGCTAATTCTGACCAACATAAGGCAGCATTAGCTAACCATAAAGTTGTCTAATGTTAGCAAACGATATATCACGATGTAACTGGCATTACAAATTAGTTCATGGAAATGATTAACTCTTGTCTACCTGTGATTCTGCTGCTCTACATTTTAGCATGCTACAGTTAACCATTCTGATAGTTTTAAAGTAAAGTAAGAAGCTGCCTTCTTTCCTTGTTGGAAAATAAAGGGAAATTCAGCTGTATGGATGCTGTTGAGGACAAATTGCACAGTTTTGGCTGAAAGTGTGTGTGTAGGGAGGATGACAGAAACGTGTATACTGTTTATTATTTTGCTCTGCTTTCTCATCTCATTGCCCAGCTTCTCCTGTTTCTTACAAATGGCATCTCTTTTGTAAAACACATGGCAAGTTTTGCATGAGACACACGAGTCCTCGCTCCGGTCCGATGCTTCCAGTCGAGCATCTCAGCTGCTCTCAGTGTGGACCATGTTGCCACTGAGCAGTGAACGCTGTTCTGTACTCTTGGTCTTACGTAGGCCGAGCATCTACTCAGCCACTTTCCTTGTGGGCAGGATTATGATCCTGCAAATTAATCTACGCCAACCTTGCTCTCACAAAAGGCTCCAGGCTGTACAATAACACCTGTCATGTTTGCTTTTGTTGCCACCTGTGCACCCACCCACCTGCTGCAAGGTGCGCAGAGGAAAATGACAGCCGGCAAGAGAGGGAACATACAAAGCTGTCAATACAATTGCATGATTGGTTTGTTCACCGCCTACATCGAGACTGCTTTTTTCAATAAAACCAGGAAGAAGTGTCACTGTGTCTCAGTCTCCAACTATGAAAACTTTATAAGCTGGGAGAGTACAAGACGACTTACTCTCTGGTCATGGGTTTACATAGTGGCTGTGAATACAAATACTGTGTGTGTGGTTAATGTGATGTGAGCGGTAATATAATTACGGTATATATAAAAAAAGAAATGCTTGCCAGTGTGCATCTGTGAGTGAGTGTGTGAGTAGTGCAGCTGTGGGAAGTTGAACACTGTGGGAAGGTCACAGCAGAGACGAAGGATGTTGGGAGGGAGCATTCTGTGCCTGGATGAGCTCAGATAGAGACTACGACCTTTAATCACCAACGTAGAGCCATCCACGCACACGTATCCTGTATGTACAAACACACACGCAAACACACATTTCACCGTGAACAGCTCTTAATTTCAACATTTATCAAAACAGAGTTTTTTGTCAAATATTCTTCAAACACGATTTCACAACTTTTCATATACATGTAACTTATTGGCTTGTTTTACTTATTATATTGCATACTTATGTACCATATCTTGCAGTGTTTTTGTTCAGCACTATCCCCTTTGTTGCTGTAACACTGCAAATGTCCCTGCTGTAGGATTGATAAAGCATTATCTTGTCTTGTTTTATCTTCAAATCATACATATGAACACATCAGTTAGGGACTGTATGAAAATTATTGGGGTATTGAGATTGAACCCTCCCCTTGACTTAGAAAAAAGTTACAACATCCACCCTCATATCTCAACTCATCCCTGATTTAAGCATTACTACGTTACTGGAAAATCATTTTTGATAGCCTAAAATGCACATTAGAAGTGGAATTAGCAATTGGCAAGATTATAGAAAACACAAGAAAGCTGCATCGTGTTTACTGAGCAAAAAGCCACTAAAGTCATTAGCACTGACACTGCATAAGTAAATGGGATGCTGAGGTTCTTTAGCACTTTATTATTTTTGCTTCATCCATTAGAAACAGTTGGGCTGAGCTCAGGGACGGCTGGTATAAATGGGCTAACAGGGCTAAGCCCTCCCAAGCTAGCACACAAAAGATGAGAAAATTATTTTTTAAATAACTTACAACAGATTGTTTTGAATTTAGGTGAAACCAAAGGTAGCAACAGCACCAATCAGTCAAAAGAAAAACACAGAATATCTCTAAATGGGCTTATATTTTACAGCCCCAGCACGTACAGTCCGCTTTCATTCATTTCATTCTTGTAAGTGATTGACAGGTGTCATGTCACGCCCCCGTGATTTACTGGTCATTTGGGCTAACTTCAGTCAGCCCACAGGTCGCTTCCTTTTGACTGATAGCAGCGAGTTAACGCAGAGCTGCTGTCTGTGCCAGAGTTGGGAAAGAGGGAGAAAAAGTTCAGCTATGGCAGGCTTAGCATGAACGAGGTGGATTATTTGCTTTTTTGTCCATTTTCCTCAATGTCTTTGGAGGAAAAGCTGGAAGTTAAGAGACTGGGATCACATTGGCCAAACAATGTGAAGAGAAATTGAAAGGTGAGCTGATTGTGATGTACAGTAATGGGGAGTTCGGGGGTTAAAGTCGGCTTTGTCACTTTTGAGGATGCTGACAGAGAACAACATCTTTTTATGATGCGTCTAACTTTACCGTAGTTCCATTATGATGCAGGGTAACATGAAGGCGACTGTCAGTTAGTTAGAAAATGGCAGGCTCCTCAAAGAGCTCAGTTCCTACTTACTTCCTAACTTAACTAACTTCCATCTATGGCAAATAGAAAAAAAAATAAAATAAAATAAGCCCACATCCTTTCTAACAGATAACTCCTCTCTTATTTTCACAGCCTCCGAATTTTCACACAGTCCCTTATTAGGACCAAGATGTTCCAATTCGATATTTACAATTTAATCACAATTTAATTGCCAGTAGATCTTCATTATACACATGCTCAGATGAAGTTTCTGCTCGTCTTGGCCAGAACATGAGAAACGAGGCACGATAAATGACGGGTAATGTTCACGCTGACACCATATTCACATTCACAAATCATGTGATTTTCTCCTATAAATACGTGATAGTGACAACTCCAGATGTCAAACACATTAAGGCTAATATCAAAGATGAAAGCCACTGATGTCTGCGTGTGGCCTCCCTCTGCAGCAGCGAAGAGAGCCTGAAATTCTGCTTTAATGGTAGTAACAGTAACGAGCTTGTTTGTTTGAACCATCCACCGCAGAGCTGAGCCGCCACCTGTGAAGTGTGAAACCTCTTGGCTTGTGCTGCTGATTTCCAAGTGTTGAAGCTGGTGTGAAACATGTCACTCAAAGTGTGATGGCTCTGGATTTGACAGACATTATGTGGCGCCACCTGTGTGACTGAAGAAGCCAAACCACGCTGCTGTCGGGTAGCTGTCAGCTCACCACAGAAACCGAAAATTCACATCAAATGCACTGTTGTGCACTTATATGCCGTCAAATGTGTCTTTTCTTATTGTTGACTCTTACTTTAAACAAAAAAGAGTAAAACAATATTCAAGCACTATTTTATTACAATGCTAATGCAACTTAAAATGATCTTGGTCTTGGTCTTGAACTCCTTGTCTTGGACTCAAGTGGTCCTAATGTTTGTATGCAGCGGCTGCATTGTGACATTCTTATATCTGAATGTCGTGCAGTCCTGCTTTGCTCAACTTGCACTACACACGAAACGCCGCTGCCAGGCTTTTAACACGTACGAAGAGAAACAACCACATTACATGATTCCTTGCTGGTTTTTAAAGACTTGAACGGTCTGGGTCCTGCCTTTATCTGTGATTTGCTAACTCCCAGATCTCGACTTGTGGCCAAAGTTGACCAGGCTTTTGCTGTCCAGAGCCATCAGCTGTGGAACTCCCTGTCTGGAGATCTCAAGCAGGCAAACTCGTATCCTCCTTTAAGTCTTTTATCGTGTGGCTCTTTCTTAAGTGATGGTATTATTTCACCTTGTTTACACATACTAGATATATGTTTTTTGCTTTATTTTCTTATTGCAAAGCCCTTTTATTATTATCCTATTCATTTAATGTCCATTTAATGTACAGACACCACTCCAGGAAGTGTTCAGTGTAGTTTATTATGGTTCTGATTAAATCATTTTGTTATATTTGACTTTAATTCTTCTGATCTCAAATTCAAGTTTGTTTAAATTGTACTGTATTTGCTGTTATTATCAACTTTTATACTGTACCTATGTTATTTTTCTGTTTCCACGATAGACATCAGTTTGCAATGTAATCCACACAAATAACTCCGTTTTTGGCTGATCTCCACATATGGAGGCACTGAACCTGAGCTCTTAAATGTCATGTAAACAACAGATCTGGTGTCCGGGTGGTGTCCAAAACAAACCCAACGTCTCATTTCAACTGAAACTGAGACAGCTGTAAACGACATTAGATTATATTTGAAATTGAGACTGAGTAGGAAAAAGCTGTGTGTCCTCACTAGAGAGTCTCTCCTTTAACTGTGCTGTCAGTGCAAATGTGTTGACAACACCGGTGCCTGCAGCCAGGAGGACGCCAGCCAGGAACTCAGTGGCTTTGATGCACATTCGTGAAAGCTTTTTGAGCAGAAAATATGACCATCAGACCAGACCAGACAGGTTCAGCTCAGGGTTCATCACACAGAAATTGAGAGAAACCAACAATAAAAAACCCTCTTTAGGAAGCAGGACTGTAAACGCTGGTTTCTGCGTCTTAAAACTGAAGTTCCTGTTTTCTGCTTCTTTGAAAAAACAAGCCTCATTGTGGTTTACAGACGTTTCTTCCTGAGTAGTTCCACAGAAAGGATTTTGGAGCCAAAGATGATCACTGGGTACTGTGTAAACAGCAGAGGAGGATACGCTTAATAAAATCAATAAATCATCCATCACGTGTCACGTTTGTCTTGTTAATGCTATGCCAATAAATGATGAGCACTTATGTGAACTTAAGCTAACTAAGGCCAAATGCAAACACACCGCACACGTACCCAGACAGCTTATTACAGCAGCGATGTCTCTGAGGAGTTTCATTCCAAAGCAAGGGATGAGATTCATCGAAATCACCATAAATATTCTGGTGACACTGGACAACCCACCGACCAACACGCACCAAATTCATTTTTTCCTAAAAGGAGACACCACAGCATGACACGGTCAAAACAGCCACGTCGTCACGGCGTGGATTAGCAGACGAGGTAAAACACATACCAGAGAAGAGAATCAAAAAATCTGATTGGGTGGGTTTTACCAAACGTACAGAGCCAGACTGCTGCAGCTTGGAGCGCACGCACACACTTCAGTTCATATCCCACAATTCAATTCACCGCGGTCGACTGCACATGTGTCCAGTGGTTGACGGTGGTGCATCTGTAAACTGACATGAAGATGTTGAAGTTTGTGTTGTATTCAGCGTGGATATTATTCATGTCCAGCACTACAACGTTATAGCGAAACCTCCACTGTTACAGCTTAATATTTACAATCTATTCTTCTTGATGAGGCTGATAAGAATAATATTGCATATCTGTCACACTGTCAACAAAAACATTACTCTTCTCAGCTCCCGAATGTGCGTTTTATTTACTACCACCTGAATGGAATGCATGTACGTGGATAACTGCATGGTTGACCCAACTTATTTTTTCGTTTGGTGGAAATTAAACAAAGAAAACAGCACCTGAGCTCTGTTGAGCCACGCATTTGCGTTTGCAAGAGCGATAACCTGATGAATCAAGCACGTCTGAGCGAGCTTTGATCAGCAGCCGCGCTCTGCAGCGTTTACTACAGCAGTTACTGCAAGCGTAGGTGTTGGGACAGACCCTAAGAAAGTTAATCATGGAAACGTGGCTAATAGCTACAGGCAGCTATGTAATTTCTGCCGCGAGGGGTCTCTCAGTCAACACACTGAAAACGGAAGACTAGCATGGGTGGTCGCTCCTCTCATATTGTCGCTCGGGGACATTAAAGGTGCTTTGTGGAGCTTTTGACTACGAGTAGCACTATGGAGCGCTGTTTGTATGAGTCAGCGCCTGCTTTCTTAGTATCATGCACTCACGTGTGAGCGTGCAGGTGAGTCCCGCCATTCTGCTGATTGACAGCCGGCGGTTTCACAGCACACCGTGCGCACACACACACAATGACGAAGAGGACCGAGAGCTGGCACACGTGAATGTAAACAATACAGAGTCAATAAAATGAAACATTTTGTTTTGTGTATGTTTTAAAGGAAATGCATTCGACACGTTTATGCCTGCGTGGATGTAAATCATGTGTTTTGGTGAGAAACAGTGAAATAACTTACAGTAACAGTAAGTTTATGATGTTTTTTTGAACAATATGGTGAAAAATGATAGTATGGAATGCAATTCTAAAGCCACACGGATTTGGATTTTATTTTGCCATCATATCCTAGTCCGTGCTTCCTGTTCAAATAAAAGGGAGGGGATTTGTTTGCCAATTCTCTGTTGCAGGTGATGCTGCACTTCTCAAACTACACCACTCTCTTTGAGGATGCAAAACAAACCTGCACGAGCAGCACCTCAGCCACGCCTGCAGTACTGATGAGGACACGTGAGTGAAGCACACTACACTGTGTTGCACTATCAAACTGTTTCAAAGGGTTTCAAACATTGAAAACATCATTATATTCCTCAGAATCCAGCGTGCTTATGTGACTCTGCAGCCCAGCTCATTCAAAAAAGGTCGTCCCTCATCGCCGATGACGCAGAATCTCCTGCTCCATGTAGTGATTAGGTTCTCACTCCTGATGTTTCTTTGTTTTGCACCTGAACAAGGGGGGGGGGGGGGGGTAGTAACGATGCTGACGTGTTTCAGTGGTGAACTCACGTGCACATAGAAAGACTCGCCTCTAAAACAGAACAGTGCTGTGATAGACGACTTCCAGACACGTTAGCGTGAGACACTATCACACATCATGCCCTTTTTTTCTCTCCCACACTCAACTGTGTAAAAACGTATTTCAAGTTGTGCTACACACACACACTTGCTACTAAAAATAATGAAAATTACTTCTGACCCAAGTGCGCGAAAATGATTTTTGATTGCTTTCGGTTCATAAAGGTGAGAAGTCTGATGTCAAGCTGCTTCTTCTTGCTTTTGCCTGTGTTGTCCTTACATGAAGCATTAGTAGTGTAAATATTAATGTAACAATAGCATTTTAACAAGACATAAGATCAAAGGTGGACTGACAGGTATAGAATATTCATGTGAATAACATTGCCCTCTCCAGCTCCTATACAATTAAAGTAAAGGGTAAAATAGTAGTTAGCACAGTTTGCTGTAACTCTAAGCTAAGAGCATTTAGCAATTTAGCTTTGTAAGTGCCAATACGCGACACTCCACATATTTACAAGACATATTGTAATATCGGGGGGAGCAAACATGAATGCAACGAGCAGTCGGAAATAATAGGATGGGCTTTATTTGCCTTAGGAGCTGCCATTTCCAAAACTTCTGCCATGTTCATGGTCATGATGACCTTCAACAGGGGTTGAAGTGGGCCGAAATGATGCGGACAGGCTATCAGGGAACTTTGATTAATAAGGAAATTAATATGACTGGCAGGTTCATACACAATGTCACATTGTTCATTTTCTGTGTGCTGCAGCCTCTCCTCCTTGCAGCTGATGCCATCCAGATACCCACTCTTCAGATCAGTAATGTCGCCCCACCACCCCGCCCCCATGCTAAATAACAAATCCTACTATGGCGAAGGCACGGCCCTCCCTGCTCTGCCTGTGATTGGCTAGTGCACGTTGGCGTCGTTGTCTTCTTGAGCCCAGAGCCGCAGCGGGTTGGGCTTGCTTTGGACGAGTATGACCCAGAAAAAAAGTAGGTAAACTGATCACGTAGGCTGTCCACAAAGAAAACAAGTCTGCTGGAGCTCACAGCACAGATCAATTTCGGGAGTTATTTAGAGGTGAGTCATTTTTCCCTGCTGCACTGCAACAAAACATCTCAGGGCTCCCCCACCTACCAAATCCAACTGTAACCTCTGATGACGCCTCATCGATTTTATTACTTGAAATGACATCTGTGCCAAGCCAGTGCCTGTTGAGCCGTACAATGGCAACTGTCGTCCAGCATTGACAAGAAATAAAACATGACAGATGTGACGGTTAAGAAGTGTTGCTCATGGTCAGACGCCAGAGGCAGCGGGTGAATCTGAAAGCCGCGGGGTTGAAGGAAGACAAAGGTGTGATAAATGGAGGGAGGAATGAGGAAGAGAAACATAACACCCTGATGAAGCTGTGTAGGTGTCAGCTTGACCTGCAGTAAACTGTTCCAGCTGCCTACAATAACTTTCCCTGTTGCTGAATGTCGATATAAAACAGCAGATAACAGGCTATTGATTTGAGTCATACAAGGGGTACAATACTGGGCAAATACCTTCAGCCAAGAATGTGGAACACTATCTGCCTTTATTCGCAGATGTGAACACGTGGGTTGTAGGATATCTTGTCCCTGCCTGTAGTTTAGTAATATTTCGATCATCTCAGGTATTTGTCAAATAATAACACGATATCACAGATCTCATTTTGCTTCAACTCACCTTGGCTCTGATCTTTCTATTTTAAAGCTCGTTTTAAGGACAAGACTTAGTGTGAGCGACAGGGAATTGTGGAGGATATTTCAGTAAAAGGTGTCACACCAAAGGCACAGAGAAGTGAGACCGTCACCTGGAATGTTTCTCGGCAAGCTGATACTTCCAGCTGATATACACAAGTTTGAAAGTGTGCCATGAAAAAATGGAAAATTTATGTAAATGTACACAAGTCCCATAGAGTAAAACAGAGGTGTCATTGTGAACTCCTTTGCCTACTCAAAAACCTTATTTCCTTAGTGCAAAATGACAAGATTTGCTGAGGAGTAACTGCTGTGAACTTTGGTCACTGTGTCATTGAAGGTGAAGGCTTATTTTCACGGTTAGTGGAATCACAAGCTTGGACACAACTGGCAATTATTAACTGTGGCACAAACATATGGAAAATGACGCAAATACAATTTGTCTCAAAATCAGTCTAACAAAAGGACATTCATAACAGATACGTTTTCTTCATAATGCCTTTGAAGTGCCTGCAGACATCATCTGTTAGACACTGTGAACAGACTCTTTGTCTTTGAAATTTCTTATGTACGAGATGCACATTTATTCCCGTGAAAAATCCTACTTTAATTGGATGAATGAATTTAGTAGCCATTTTCTGCTTTCACATGGTATTCCGCTTATCAAAGCTCAACATTAAAGCTGCATAAATGCCTCGCGGCGGCAGTCAATGAGATAGCAGGCACGCCCACAGCAGATCCTTTATGTTATTGCTGCTTTGATGAAGATTGTAGGGAACCAATGAGATGCTAAACACAGTGACCTCAGAGGTGTGCAACCCAATACACAACACAACAAGTTCCAATTTCAAGTCACAGCCAATCCACCATCGAATTGTTTTCACCACATTAGCAGAGAGGTGCAAAATGCAGTATTCTATATTACTACAACTGCTTTCCATGAATACACCTGTGTTTGGGGGGGTTGTTAAGCAGTTACCTGCTGTTAATCCTGGAGGTCCATTGTATTGACCTCTTTCCATCCAAGGTGTAAAACAGACTGTGATTACATATTCTGAATCCACCAACATGGCTCTATGGCCAGAGGAGCAGGGTACAATATGCCAAAGTGTACCATGCGTACACTTTGGCATATTGTACAAGTGTACTAGATAATTCGGAAAATAATGTGCAGCATCCTCTCCAGTTTCTGATGGTAATGGGAGACTGTGCAGCATCAATATGAATACTTACAAGAAATGTACATCAGATTGAAAAAAAAGATATTGCAACCAAAATAAAAGCTCACTAAAGCTTAGTTTCCACAATAAACTACAGTGTTGCAGCAGATACCAATTAAACACTAAATATGTAAAAACAAGATGAAGAATAACAATTAAAACAGGAGTAGGATCAACTTATGTTTCCACAGTTTCACCCAGTCATAGGTGCACTGTCAGCACTCAACACATTCAACTCTCCTCGCTTGACAGAAAACCAGTTCATTTATACGTTTGTTTTTCAGCCCAAACTTCTGGCTGGCACTTATTTTTTTGTACCTTCAGCAGTACCTGCCACGGCATCCTCACCGCAGTTCTCTGGCTCAGCCTGGTCTGGATCTGCAGATCGGTGGGGAGATGGAGATGGGAGATTTAGTATTTTACACATATACTGTACAAAAGCTTGACGCAGCACAGTCACATGGCTGAGAGGACTACCCTTTATTTTTCAATGGTCTTTCATGCTTTAAGGTGAGAACGTCCTCTTTGCAAACAGATGTTATTTTGTGACCCCACAAAAAATGTGATTTTGAGGTTGTCGGGGCGCGCTGCGCACCGCCTAAAGGGGCTCTTCTGTGATCCAGTAGCGCGCTTCCTTAAAATTGGGACACTTAAAAAAGTGTTCAAAGTCGGTTAAGCAGAAGTATGAGTCGAGCTAAAAAAAATGCTGAATCATACAATTCCCATGATGCAACTCACGTCTTTCAGTAAACCCTGCCTGATGTAGTTCTTTAGAAGCCTGCTCAAATGTGTGTGTGTGCGTGTGTGTGTGTGAGAGAGACAGACATACCGCAGTTCAGCAGCAGCGAGGAACGGCACGTGTACTTCACGTCTGTACCTGGAAAAAAAAATGAATGAAAAACATGCATTCAAAGTTCAAAAGAGTTCATTTGTAAATGTTCTCGAAATTTTATATACTTAAAATGTTCCAGTCCACGACAGCATTATCAATCTGTTAAGCAAGGCCCACATTCACACGAGCTGCTTTCATTTCATGCTTTCATCACTTTGTCAAAGCAGCGCTCTTTGAGACGGAGGACACTCTCTCTCATTGCGGAATAAAGCCTTAATGTCGACCTGAAGATCGACAAAAACAGCCAGCATTAGCAGAGCCGTGATGAACCGTGGCAGCGTGTGGGACAGTCCGCACATGCACCACAACAAGCCAATTAAATCCTTGAAAGCTTTGAGTCATCGCCCACCAGCGGCGCATCAAATCCATCACCAGACGGATCCTTGTGGTCGCTTCACATGGCCGTATGACGCCCGCTCTATTGTTTCTGTTTGAGTGGTGATGTGTGCCAGTGCATCAGCCTCCACCCCTCTCTGAGCGCACACGCACACACTTTGATGAAAGCGCCTTGTCATCAGTAATTGAATCTTTACTTCTGCGTCTTGTCTGCTCAGATCTGAAGCCTTTGGAGGGGCCGATTATTGTCGCAAGCAAGACACACGGCGTCCTTAACTCATGCTGAATGGCATTTCGCTTCAAATCAGCAAGTGCCATCAACGTATCAGTAGCAGCAAAATGCTAAATTTAGATGCCAGACAGTCATCTGTGTCACTCAGAAACAGAGGATGGACAGACAGCACGACTGCAGACGGATCAAAATTAGATTTGTGATCAATTTCCATGTGTGTGTGTGTGTCTTCATGTGTTAAGGTTAGTCTCTGAGTGAGTGAAGGAGACTGAAAACAAAGGAAAAGCAGTATCATTGAGGCTCAGTATGGCGATCACTCAAGTTCAAAAATCTCATTATCAAGTCATTTTTGAGAGATGTAACAGGTTATTTATCTTCAAAAAAAAAACAAAAACAAAATGCACTTTTTATCCTGCTATCTCGAGAAAACTACTGCCGTCCCGAGATAAGAAGATGCTCCACATGAACATGAATTGTGTAATTCATATGGACGAAAAGTACGCTTCGTTAACACAGTGGTGTTAACTTTTAACCGTAGGCAGCTTCCTGTGGCTCAGGTACATCCTAACCAGCTGAATCATGTGCTGCTGTATCCGGAGGAGGATGTGGATGGCTGCTGCTGGAAGGCGACCAACCAGTCATTTACCAGGTTTGGTGCACAGGAATAAACACACACACACACCTACAATACAAGCTCACGTGCATCAGACTGCAGGTTAAACCTGGTTAGGGTGTAGCTGGATGTAAACATACATAACATGACTGGATTCAGTTCCTATGCATGCACATGACCCGATAGGGTGGCGTTATATCCTGCAGGACACTCGTCCTGTTTGCAATTTAACCAGTGAGTTAATATTAACTCCTGGCAGGAATCACTGCTTTGCAAGTTTGCAAGGTTTAATAGAGGTCTGGAGAGCCTCTCTGACATGTCAATAAAAAGACACACTGATAGATGTGGATGTTTAGAATCCCACACTTATGAGGTACTTTGTTTAATAATGACATCTGTTTCTGGTGGAGAAAAAAACTAGTTTGACAGCACAGAATGAAAACCCACTGCCTTTTAACCATGCTTTTGCACAATAATGTTAAATCTAAAAGTGGATATTTACCCCAATTACTCCTGATATTGAAAATGAGTGTAACCATTACTGTTATTTTATCAATTCATCATCTGATGCCGGAGCCAGACAGCAGGCCAGTATGATAGGGGGAGAGTCACCGCTGTCCACTATGCATCTTAACCAATGCCACCCAACACACACACACACACACACTGTGGCAGTACAACCCCCTACCATGGACTGTGCAACATGTGCAAATGTAGCATAATGCAGCACATTCACTGTATTATTCCTAACTTGCTTAAAAATGGCAAACAGTATATCTAACATAGCTGTATAGTATTCCTGTGCTCCTTTAACTTCACATATTCTTGTTTCAATGAGCTGTACCACCAAGTCAAACTCCTCTGCATGCTGGCTGAGCAAAGTGATCTTAATTTCTCGATCAAGAAGGGAAACACCGTAAAAGATAATTAACCGAAAGGTGTATGTTAATTGCAGGACTGTGACGAGATGCAAACTTTGGTTTCCAGGCATAAAAGTCAAACATGCTACACAATCCTCCACCACCCTGACCTCCACATCCTTATTTTTTGCCTTGTTACATAACAGGCACGCAGCTTCCTCCACTGGTCAGCGTTGTTTTTTACTTTTTTTATATGAACATAATTCCCAGGCTACTGCTGAATGACTATAAAGTTGCATCAGCCACAGTAGGCTGGACCTAATAAACCGTCAGCTGCGTGTACAGTATGCTCTTATGTCACTGTCTGATGGAGGCCTGTCCTATCAGTTTGATCTCAGCATGTCTGAGTCTGCTGTGCTCTGCTGAAACATAAATACATTACGGATTAAGACTGATGCTGCCAGATACCGAGCCACTCATCATCTCTGGATCAGTAAATCATTTTGTGTAAGACGCAACAGTTTGGTGTAGCAACAATCCATCCACTCAGCCCTGTGTTGTGTAATAAGTGTCCACAGTCCCTTCAGACTGAAAATAAAAGGCCTCTCTTTCCTCTGCTGCAAATATCTGACGGACAAGATGATTCAGATGCTAATTTCATACAAAAACGTCCATGCCGACTCTGTCTGTAGGGTAGTGCATATATTCATAGCTCGTTGTTACATAAGATGGCTCATAACGCAAAGGGCTCAGAGGTTAGTCAACGTTCTGAATTTGTTTTTATTTAATTACGCCTCAGCAACAAAAAGACGTCGTGTAGTTTTTCCAGCTGGATCAGTCTGTTGCTAGAAGATTTAATTTGAGGAGGTTGCCAAAGAACACACGGGAGCAAAGCATCCCAGAGGAAGACGCTGAACGGCGACATCACAGCAAACGTCACCCCTGCAAACTGCAGTGCAAGAAAATAAAAGTAAGGGTGAAATCAGACCCAGGATGAGAGGCCAAATTGAATTTCTTCTAATTAAATAAAAGCTACTACTTTCTATTCAGCAAAATCTTCATCCAGTGCTGAGAAACATTTACAGGAATCAAACACTGGAGCGTGTTATTGTTTAACAAACAGTAGTTTTTCAGGTTTCAGGCATATGAAACGTGAGCGATTAGACTGTTTTGCACCGACGTTCAGCAGCCGTGCACAGGCCGATTCCTACGCTCGCTGTGGCAGCACACAGGCCAGACTGTGGCTTCTTTGCCATGCAGTGAAAAAAAACTCTCGCACAAAACATTTCCGTCCACCCGTATTATGTGCATGAAAAAAAATATGACTGGAAATGCCAGAAATGCAAAAAATGGTCGGCGGAAGAGTTGGCATAGCAAGAAAGTCATGTTGTTCCAAGCAGATTTCTTTCTACTGCAGGCATGAGCAGAAAAATTCTTAGCCTTGAGATGTACAGTAGTTTGACAAAGTGTTCTTAAGATCTGCTTTTCCAGAGCAGAATATCATGCTGCTGCTTCTGACATGACTCCACCTCGGGAACAGGGGTGTGGGCAGCGGATGTAGCCCACAGTTACTGCACATTATCTGTGTAACGTCACATCCTGTCAAAACATTCTTTGTGTAACTTTCACAAAACCCTTGTTTTTCAGGACACCGGTGGTGGTTAAGTAACCTGCAGTCAGCATCCTGTTGCCCGGGCTCTGTAGGTGCGAGCGAGCATCATCGTCCCGCGGGCGCCGGCCAGACACTGACGTGACAAACGCAAGACCGAGCACGGAATGCTTTCAAGTCTTTAAAACTATTGGCTGTCGCGTTTCGTGCTCGTGCGCTTCGACGGAAAACAAAATATTTACGCCCCTCTCGTGATCTGGAGTTTGTCAGGAGGCATGCTGGGAAAAGTAGCGACAAGAATCGCAAAGCTGCTGTCGTCGATATTTATACATTGAAAATGGTCAGGGGACTGCGTATCATGTGAAAGGTGTGGCTTGTGCTGATGAACAAACAGACAAACACACCACTGAAGAGTCATTTCATAACATTGGTGCAGCCTGTGATGGGTAACCTTGTTATTCCAGAGCATCTTTGTTATCACCCTCAGTTCCCCACAGCTCGACAGAGAATTTAGGGTCTTTTGGCTCATTGTTTTGGTCTCACTTTACCCACATCTTACTGTTCTGGTTCAGTTTCACAGCTCTTATCAGCCTTGTTTCCAGCTGACAGGCGCAGTCAGCAACTAGCTGGTGAACATGGGGGAGCATTTAGCAGCTGGGCACACTTGTACATGCAAAGAAAACTAGGGCAAGGACCCCAATGCAGACGACCAAATACAGAGTTGGTCCGGTTCAAAATCATTTATTTTTTAAAAGAGGGCAAAGAACAAAAGGCTTACGGGATGGAGACACAGGCAAGGGTCAAAACCAGAGGAGGGAGTCCAAGCAGGCAAATAAATCCAACAGGGAGCAGAACACAAAGATCCAAAAACAGATGAGGCTCAGGCTCAAAAAACAAAAAAAACAAGGCCCAGAAACTCTGTGAAAACACAGGAAAGGGCTGGACAAAAAAGATACAACCACAAACCGGCACACACTGAGGAAAACACAGATACACAAATACACTAGAGGGCGGAGAATAATGAGGAACAGGTGACACAAATCAACAATCACAGAGAGGGGAAAACACAGGAAGTAAAGCAAAAGATAACACATGAGGAAAACTCTTTCAACATAAAACAGGAAATAAGAAAATTGACACTCAAAACTATGACACATACACTTGTGTGACGCCCAGAGGATGCTAATGTTGCTCCAGCCGGATGTGGAAATAAGCAGCTGTGTGTTAGCCACATGTGAGTGTTGTTTTTACAGCTTGGTCAGCTGCACTAAATAAAGCATTACTGCAGGTTTGAATCTAGTAAACTAAGCGTTAAAATAGTCAGATAAAGCCAAGCTGAATCAAAATACTGGACAAATAATGAAATACCGATGAAAACAGATGGGCAGATAAAAACATGGCTTGTTGACCGAGACCAGGGGGTCCACTGGATTGGTTGCTGGAAAGTGAGCACACAGAGGGTAAAGTAATCAGAAAAGAACTCCTGGGATGCACAGAGCATCGCAGATTGCTTATAGCTCTCAGGTATTACTGTCCACAGAGGCATCTCATGCAGGAGACTATCTCAGCTCTCTGACTAAAATCCTGATGCCCCCAACTTATGAGATGCCTAAGGTCGGTTACGACATGGTGTTGCATAAGCAGGATCCCACAGACCTTTACTGTGTCGTAAGTCACTATATAGAAAAATCTCTTGCCCTGTGTTTCTTCAGTGGTGTGCGTCAGGCTGATTGTTTTCAGTTGATTAAATACTGAGATTGGAATATTTCACTACAGCTCTTGTTTTTTCACTGACATTACATTTCCAAGAAGCAAAACAATTGTGAAAATCAAAGCGTCCTTTCATTTCCCTTATTCATTTATTCATTTTCTTTTGCAAACCCAAGGAGTGTGTTTGTGGGTGTGTAAAGGGTGCCAGTGTGATCTTTCAACAGACAGAGCAATAAAACCAAACACTAAAAGAATGAATTCATGTTTGTTGGTACCCAAAAAACGACACTTTTCTCCTCAGCCCTTGTCTCTTATTTCCTAACCTTGTTTTTCCTTCATTTTTTTCATCATCCATGACATTTCAGTTCGCATTTCTTTTGCCAGCAGTCAGATGAGGTTGTTTTTTTCATATAGGTGGTCAACAAATTTAAGCTCAGGCATCAGAATCAGAAAAGCTCTCATCTGTCCACAACAGATTTTCTTTATTTTCAGTCTTGTGGTCTTCGTCGCCAACCCTTCCTGACTCAAGTGACGCATCACGTGAGGCAATTTCTCAGACTTTATGGACCTCCCTCTGAAGCTACAAAAGGCTTCCTACACCTTTTTCCGCACATGCAGCAGTAGCCCCAAACACCTGTGAACATGGGTGGAGTTCCCCTTCAGAAGAAGCAAGATGGTCCCCTTTGTGCATTGCATTGTGGGACGATAGTCCATACACAGCACATTCAAAAATCAAGACCAACTTAACAAACTAGTTAACTTCATTTTATCACTTTTCTTTTCCTCACACTTCATCTGCACTATGATGTGGGACACAATCACATGCACCACCCTGCTTTACCAGTGGGGGCACTAGAGGCTGCAGGAGTCGGCGTGGCTGTGTGATTTATGTGAAAACACTCTTGTTAGAATAACAGCCTCAATCATCGGGCCTGCTGACGTAACATGACAGATTTCATTCAAACTGTAGAACTGAAATTTAAGCAAGTAATTGCTGTGTGTGTGTGTGTGTGTGTGTGTGTGTGTGTGTGTGTGTGTGTGTTTTCTGGCTGTCTGCTGATGAAAACAGTGGATGGAAAGTAAAATTGTGCTTATGTCACACTGGAGCAGAGCAGAGCCTTTTCTTTACATCCCCTGTATTTTATGCATGTGGATGCGAGTTAAATGGGTGTCCTTCATCTGCGCCAGAGATATTTTGATTTGACATATTTTCAGACGACGAGGCATTCTGAGGAAGAGTAACCCGTCCTCTTGCTGTTCCGCTGCCCTGCTATGTGGCACACTCTGTACTATCTTACACTGTGCCTCTGGCCTTCCTCTGCCCCTCTGACGCTGGTACAAATGTTTTTATGCTAGATTGATGGTGACGGTGAAGTGTGTGCTCTGATTGGTTCACAATGATTGTGAAAGCCTCATCATCTCATTGGAAATAATTCTACATTGTATTTGAGTGTCCGGCCTCAGGCTAACTGCTGCTACTCCTCAGATTACAGATCAACACACATGTTTCGTAATGAGGAAGTCATTGGTTTGGCTTTCAGCTAATTGGGACAATGATGCATATTAATGAACTCTGTTATTATGTCTTTTCATTATAAATGCAACAGGGAGTCCAGCACATGGTGTTACTGATTAGTAGGAGGGCAGTGTTACAGTACACTGCTGTGTGTCCCTGACTCCTTACACACTTTCTCTCACACACACGCAGGATTAATGCAAGCTGTTCTTTCTCTGCGTGTGCGGACCTGTATTACTCACATTGTGGGGAAATGTCTTCTTTGTGAGGACAAAACACAAGTCCCTATAATGTAAATTGTTAAATTTAAGAAGAAGCAGTCATGGTAATGGTTAGGGTAAGTCTCCTGGAAATTAATTTAAGTCCCCAGAATTGATGGAAGCTTGACTCTGTGTGTGTATGTGTGTGTGTATGTGTGTGTGTGTGTGTGTGTGTGAGTTGCAGGGAACCGTATTGAGGATTATTGCTGATAGCGTGGAGCCTGCACGTCACAGAGAGAGAGGAAAAAGAACTGGATGCTGTGTTTCTGGTTCATCTCAGGGGGAAAGGTGGAGGCAGGTGCAAATAACGTAGAATTAAAACCACGAGGAGAACAAGCTGTGTGCTTTGTTTGGATCTGCAGGGTGTAATAACTCTCCAGCGTACTGCGTGGGTGGATTTTTTTTGAACAGTCTGTAATTAAAATGCATGAGTGGACTGCTGAAGAATGATGATTTCAGTGTTACAGTAAGGGCGTTTGTTCTGCCAGTCTTCAGTCATTGTGAGGGAGGAGAAAGTGAAAGGTGAAGGAGAAAAATCCACTTCATTCGTTCACTCTCAGGATTTGGGTGATTACTTTAAACACGCTGATTGCAGATGTTCTTTTGCACACATGTGCACAACAGCCAACAAACAAACAGGTGCCTCTGCAACCAAAGCACTCACTGAGGCACACATGAGGAATAACCCCAAATAACAGCCTCTCAGACGTGCGGCCATCTTTTGTTCATAACCTAAACACATGCGAAATTTTAAAGCATTTTAATCGTTGAGCTCGGATTCACCATGTTGCAAGGTTTCCATCATCTTAATTGTTTGATGCATCCACACATTGCACACAAGCAGTCAATGCTCCACAAACCTCTCTCAGACACATCCTGTTCTTCCCTCTGTGTCCCTCTGTCTAACAACACTTGGTCTGTTTGTCTTCTTCCAAAAGACTGTGACTGATCATTGGGAGCGTGGGAGATACATATCCATCACTATTTGTTCACTTTTGATATATTTAGGTCTAGCCCTAAAATGAAAAAAACAGACAGGGTCCATATCTTTTCTATTGGATTTGGAGTCACAGCAGTGCAGACAGATTGTGTATTTAAAACATGGCGATACCAATATGATGGTTTCATCTCTGTTTCAACTGCAGATTGGTTTTCTTTCCTGTTCAAACCACAGCCAAGTTCTCTGTGCTGCACTTTGTTTACCAGATGAACATTATTCCTGTTTGGATCCGGGTGCCACACACAGGTCAACACTCTTCTACGGATGTTTGTGAATTTTACAGGCTTCTCTAATTATCTTCTCTTCTGAAATATTGCTGCACAATTGTGCTTTTGTATTTTTGGAGAATACTGTTATAACTGCTGAGATGTTGGCTATTATTTGGCCCAATATTGCCTCAGGGGTTAAAGCTTGGCTGCAGTATTTGTGTGTTTGCTGTATGGGGCTGAGTGAACAGTAGGTGTTTGTTGGTTGTGTGTAAAAAGTTCAACAGTAGACAAAGAACTTAAAATAGAAGAAATGAGAGACAATGCAAAACAAGTTTTCCTTTATGTTTTTTTTATTTTATTTTAAGATTTTGTTTGACTTCTTTGCAAAAATTTACATTGACAATAAATATACATTCACAATTAAAAAAAATAGTTCTGATTACAACAAAACATTCAAGTTTACTTAGCTATTAGAAAATCTATGATAAGATGTAAACAACATTATTCCCCCACCAAGGGTCTCTTTTGTCTCCCCTCTGACATCTGGAAAAGGCATGACGTCAACAAAATACATTTTACGCACCGATGCGCGAGTCTCACAAGGTATGAAGCCACGTCACACATTGGGGCTCTGATTGACAGGACAAGCTAACATTCTCACAAGTCTCGTGGGCAAGGTTTTTTTTTTTTGGTGGTTTTCGCGCACTCGCGAGTCCAGTCAGTGTCCTTGGAAACGGCACTGCGCCAAAGCGCGCGGCGGCTCCGGCGTCTCCACACCTCACGTGTCAGTTTGAGCACAGCCGGCCGCGCAGGTCGCCTCTCAAGCTGACGCACAAGGCTCCGGCTCCTTCCAAAGGTTTTGCGTTGAGTTTGCGCCTCGCAGTCCGCTTAGCTGATCACACATCTCTCTTTGTCTTTGCCCTGGCCGCCCCCTATCGCCTTCTCCTTAATGTACATGAGGTCGCTGTGCACGCTGGGCCTCCGGGCGCACGGAGTGACCACGCCGTACGCCTCCCCAATGTCCTTCATCTTCTTGTTCTTCAGAGACTTTCTGTGCAGCATGTCGCAGTACTGCACGGACACTTTCCGGTGAAGGTCGGGACTCATTTCGTGAGGTAGTTTGGCCAAGGTAAACAGAGTCTGAAACATCTTATCCACGTTCTCGTTGCGTTTGGCGGAGATTTCGAAGTACGCGCACTTCTCGTCCCCGGCCACCAGCTGCTCGATCTCCTCCTGCTGCACCTCCCGGTAAAACTCTCTGTCGCCCTTGTTCCCACAGATGACCAGCGGCACGTCGATGTTCTCCTTGATCTTGTTTTTCAGGCACGACTTGGTCTCGAATATCTGTCGCTTGAGCCGCTGCACCTCGTGGAAGGAGTCTCGGTTGTCCAGGCTGAAGACGAGGATGAACACGTCGCCTGGAGGGAGAGAGAGGAGATGCTTTGGTTAGGTTTTGCTTATGATGCGGGCACAGTGACAGAGATGCCGCCTGTGTGTTTTCTCAACCTGTCACGCACTGTTGCACCCTGCAGCCATGCGCTCAGGACGCACAGTGACAACATATTTGTAGCGTTCAAAATTTCTGATTATCACTGCTTTCTGATTCTCTATAACTACTCGTAAAGCGGAAAGACACCTATGTGGATAAGTACCTGTCAGTATGGATAGTCTCCTCATGGCGGGGAATGGATGGTTCCCTGATGTATCCAGTATGTCTAGCTGGTAAACGTCTCCCTTGATGCTGTACAGTTTCCTGTGGAAGTCCTCGATGGTCGGCGTGTACTGCTCGTCAAACCTCCCGTTCAGGAACCGGGACACGATGGCCGTTTTCCCAACTTTGGTGGATCCCAAAATCACCATCCTGTAGCAGTTCTTTGCTGGGATGTCAAAATCGCTCTCTGATGGGGACATTTTCTTAATCATGGCTATACCCGGGTCCGTGGACGTGTGTGCGTAAAAGGCGGTCGAGGAGCCTTTGGTGTGTGTGGACGCTGTGGTTTCGCTCTGCTGTGCGTTGCTGTCTGGATTCGGGACTGCGGCCGTGTATTTAAGCACGCGGCGGACCCCTCCTCCTGCCGACGTCACAGCTCAGTGAGCAGGGACCGTGAGCGCCACAGAGCGCAGGGAGAAGCGGACCAAACTCTCACTGGTGCGTCAGTCTGTCATTTCAAAGGAAGAGGAGAAGCAGCGCTGGGAAACAGTGACAAACAGACAAAAAGCAGGACACAGTTTAACACTGGGGCGATGGGACCGTGCAGCTGGCCCTGTGCGTAACAGCAAAATCAAAACTTCCACAGAACAGGTTGATAATTAACACGTTTTCCGGTATTTAACCCGGTTTGGTGCACTGTGTTGAAAATGAGGGTGAACATTAGACAGTTTCTCAAAACATTAAACCAGCTGATGTGACTTCAGTTCCAGTCCTCATCCTCACTGGTGCTGACTAATCAAGTGGCCTCTGGACTGTGGTTATTGTTATGTTTAGTTCACAGCACCAGGTTTCAGTTTAATGCAAAAGAAAACAAAGATGATCACAGTAAAAACAACAGTAGTGGATAAATACCTGTAGGCTAAGCTTGAATTGCAAAGACGTATTCATTAACGTTTGCATTCATACCCTCAGTGGCTGCTGCAGCTTCTTATTCATGCAAAAGGACCCTTCAGCAGCTTTCAATACAGGCTGCAGTTACTAACGTGACCAAAGGGGGGCACTCAGGGTACAGTTTTATCCAGATGAAAAGCATGACTTAGTGGAGAAGCTTTGTGTGTGTGTCTGGGTGTGTGCAGGCGTCACAATATAAGCAGTCTCAGTCTGTTAAGTGGACTGCCTTTAAGAGATTTTGATCACGGCTGGCGACTGCGAAAAGACTTGAAACAGTCACCTGCCATACTCATTTATGTGTAATGACAAACAAACAAACAAACCCATTTTTCAGTAGGGCTTCACAGAATTGAATGGAGTTTGTGTAAAAGTGAAGGGGAGGAGGCAGCGACTCGGTTAAAGTGAAGGCACAAGCGCACCTGATTCAGTCTGGCTGATTCCAAAATGAACCTTTTCTGTGTGAAGACTGGCTGACTGACTTGGTGGCATAAAATACTGAAAGTGTGAGAACTCTGATCGGGTTCAGTGAAAGTTAAAATGTGACCTAAACCAAGATTTAATGAGATGCTGGGGTCACACACCAGGTGTCTTGCTGTCCAAGCTGGCATCACCGCTGTAAGCCAGCAGTGGTGGACGGAGCTTGGCGTGAACATCCTGATGAGACTGAAAAAGCATTTCCATCCACCTGTTCCATCCACCTTTTCAAGCTTGGCAGATGTGGAAAAGTTGGCGTATCGATAAAACGAGAACAAAACAAAGTGCAATGGAAGCAGGCGTCGTAAGTAAATCATGAAAACATCCCATTTGTGTGGAGTGATGAGGAGACTGCAGCCTTCCTCGCACCAACGCCACCAATTGTTTTGTCTCGACAATTGAACTCCCCCTAATTGAACAACAGTAGTGGACGGAAAAGTGCATTAATTTACGTTGTCTTTTGCAGATTATCTGCAAATTTCTTCAATATTTCTGCTCAGTCTTTAACCGAAACCAGTCTGGTGACATCTGACAGCCATCAGCTTGAAAAGCCAAGCGCCCAGCCACCATGCAGCCAGGAATGTACCAATATCGGTACCAACGCTAACCTCAGACAGACAAATTACTGTTTTGATCTCTTACAGTATGAACAGAGAGCCACATTTATTCCTACGAAGATTGCTCAATAAGCTCCAAAAAAAAAAAAAAAAAAAAAAACACTGCCCAAATAGCAACTAGTTATGAGTCCATTTGTGAGCACAGTGATCACTGAACAGACCGCACTGTAAACAGCTTCCCACTGGTGTTCCCACCAAAGAACACTCCCCTGTTAAATGTGACTGGCCCCTGAGCCTTTAAACTCTGGGATAATCAGTAAGCGTATTGTCCGTGTCTGAGTTGTGCTGGGTTAACAGGCTACAGAGTGTGCGTCACAGAGTCAGTGGACGACTGCTCCGTAAACTTGGTTTTTTTCTTGAGGCGTCCTGCTCAGACAAAAAAACGTCTCATCCTCACCCTCTGTGTCCCATGACCTGGCCACCTGTGTGAATATGTTGTTGGGTGTCTTGGGGCAGCTGCAGAGGAGTAATGTGTTCCTGTGTGTGCAGGAGTAGGTGCTTTCACCGGTGTGTTACCTAGTGTAAACCCCTCAATGGAGACATGCACGGTTCATAAAAACTTGACAACACGATTTGGCCAAGGTGTTCAGGGCAGATTGGGGACAAATGCAGGAGGAGGAGGGGAGGCAAAAAAGAAAAATTAGTGATGTCTAGACTGGAAAACCATGCAAACAGTTGCCCTCAGCCACCGTTCAGCTCTCCTTCCTGCGTTGCATCTAAGCAGCAGCAGAACAAGATATTAAAGCAGGGCTGAAAGTGTGCTCTTTTTTTTTTCCTGTGTGAGCGGCAGTAATGAGGAAGAGGTGTCATGTGAAAACACTGGTCATGTCTGGCTGATAATGACACCGCGAGGTACAACAGTGCAACAGGAAAAGCAGAGGAGAGTGGAAAAACAAACGGTGCAGGCCGCGAGCAAATACGACTTCTGCCAGGTAGCTCATAAAGGACGGAGTGGGAGATACAGATCAGGCGCAGAGATGCAGCCAGCCCTGAAATCTGGCATGAAACACTAAAAAAAAAAAAAATCACCTCAGCTTACACTTGCTTTTAATCGACCTCCTACATGCCTGGATACAGTCCAGTCCATCAGAGGGAGCGGAACTGCTTCAAATCCACATGCAAATCACCTGCAGTGTTTAATCACATGCATTAAAGGTCCCAGTCGTCCCCCTCTACAGGGTCACAGTCACCTCTGGACACATCACCTCACAGCACTCCGACGTGTCTCCAGTTCACATTTAGAATCCGCTTTAATGGGAAAACACAGTGCTGTGAAGCACATAACAATCTTCAGATAACTCCTGGATGTCATGGTGGCTATTTTCAGATTTGCTGTCAATCAGTTAAAAACGTGCCTTAAAGCAAAAGTTCAACATTTTGAGAGGTGCCCTTGTTCACTCTCTGGCTCCGATGAGTAATGTCTGCCCATAAATATGAAGCTGGAGCCAGCAGCCAGCTAGCCTAGCTTAGCATAAAGACTTGGAAAAGATAGCCTGGCAATATCCTCCTAAAATCTGCACTGCTTGCCTGGCAACTGGTCCCAGCCGAGAAACAGTCGGACACATACTCTCCTGTCAAAGAGCGAGTTGTGGGCCCACACTGCTCTTTCCAGTCTTTATGCTAAGCTAAGACAGCCAGCTGATGCTAGCAGCTTCACATCATATGCCTTGCGCAGACATGAGAGTGGTATGAATCTTTTCATCCACTTCTCTGCTAAAAGACATATTTCACAAAATATTAAACTGTTCCTTTAAAATCTGTGTTGCATTCGAGGGTCAAGTTGGTGCTTGTCAAGCAAATAGGCTACATTTGATAGTCGTGTGCTACCAAAAAGTAAAGAGAGAGGATGTCATAATGTGACAGCAATCTAGTTGGTCCTCCAGCTCTATGTAGAGATCCTATAGATCATATTCTTACAATATTGCAGAGGTTTTAATGTTGTTGTTTGTGTGTGCTAATGCACATCTCTTGGACCAGACAGGAATCCAACCAATGTTATAACTGCTCCATAAAACTGCTGGGGCAGTCTGCTTTGAGTTCTGGCTGTGAAAACTTAATCTTAAAAAAAATAAAAAAATA